>NC_090925.1:425881719-426506719 GCF_040938575.1 Ambystoma mexicanum | reverse complement strand
GAGGACATTCACTATCAATGGCTGGTGGTGGTATAGCTCCGTTGTCAATCACTTCATATTCTTCCCATTGGCACGATGCATCTCCAGTCTCAAGTCCCTGCCAAAAGGTTTGACAAGCAACATCTCTCGTTCGCTTCACTGTCTGTGTAGATCTAGTTCGTACACCCACTCGCAACTAGAGGACAGATTGGAAAAGGGATGTTCAGTTTAAACACAACTTACAGTATTGAACTATTAACAGTGAAAAACAACATAATATAGTGACCAGGACACGAACCTTCTTTTGCTTTCTTTTCTTTGAAACTTTCTTGCCTCGAACTTCAACATCAGGACGCTGTTGCTCCGACTCGTGTGTGCATGTCTCCACTTCCTCTTGCGCTGCAACGACTATATTTTCATGATAAGCACATCCATCACGCACTGACGCTCCATCGACTCCCTGAAACATCGAAATTTCATTAGTATGTATAATAATATTGAAAACACAAAATGTACTTGGGGACCAATACCCACGTACATCTCAATAGCAAAACACGAATGAACGCTTTGTGTAGAACATTCAAACGACAATTATTCACGCATTGTTGATCTAGTTAGATGGAACTGTCAAGGTCCATACCTCGGGCTCCTCATAGACTTCCATTGATGATATTATTGAAGATGATGCTTCAGTAACTCCCTGAAACGCAGTAATTGCATTAGTATGGTTTTCTATTTTGTTAAAAAGAACATACACTTTGTGCAGGCGTCAACGGCTCATCTAAATAGACCTGCACAAATGATCAGTTGTCTAAAATAAATAATGGATATCTAAATATGATTCGATTTGCTCGATCGTTGGAAGTGTCACCACCCAGAAATCTGCATCAACTACTAGGGGTGATGTTCTTGTAGAAGAAGCTCCGTCATCTCCCTGAAACATAGTACTTGCGTTAATAAAGAAGGAAGTATAGCGGATGTAATCACGTCATATGATCTCGCTTGATCGAACTGTCAGTATCCATACCTCGAAATGCATAAGAACATCAAGGGACGATGTAACTGCGGTGCACACTTCTGCAAGCTGTTGCGCCGACCCGTAACTGCATGCTCCCCCTTCTTCTTGGAATAATGCTCCATCGACTCCCTGAAACATAGGACTTTCATTAGTAATGAACACAATATTGAAAAAAGAAGACACATAGGAGGGCGACGACAGAAGGACATATCAATGGCTAAAAACGAAAGAAACATTGTGTGTAACAATCATGCTACAAGAATGCAAGATCTGATGATCTCCATCGATGGAACTGTCCGGAAACGTACCTCGAGCATCTGAGTGACATCAACGGTTGTCGTCAATAAGTTGGACTCCTCAGCATCTCCCTGAAAGACAGTACTTGCATTATTTTGGATAACAATAATTATAACTGAAAACAAAGACTAGAGGACGAGTACAAGGGTGTACCATTAGGTAAAATAATTACACGATAAATTAAAACTATTGATTTACATGCCTAAAACAAGTCAGTGGCAGGATAGCCAAGTAAGATTACCCGATAGGCGCTTGAAGTGGCTGATGACTGCAATAACGACACGGATGGAGAATCTTCCACCTTCATATTGAGTGGATACATAAATGGGGAAATTATTGTTAGCTAATGCTACACACTACCGCAAGGCCGAGAGATAAATACGTAAACTTGACTCACCAGTGGAGGGATGTGGACGAATAGAGTGGGAATAGCGGTTGAGAGCAATTTTCGCCTCGCTCGCGGTGTGTTCTTCTTTATTAGCAATGATGTGGAGTACATGTCTGAGCTAAAGTGCCTGCTGCAGATGCGGTATCGATCACCCCTCTTGTCCGCAAAGACTTCTAGGACTCTACTTTCAAGCTCAGACGGTGGATATCCGCAATATCGGACCCATTCTCTTATCTGATCTATTGTCTTAGGGAAAACATGCATTATAGTACCTTCAGATTTATTATGGGTCTTCGAAGGGCAACCGCCAATGGAACAGGCAGGCATTGTGGAAAGTTCTGAAAAGTAAAGATCAACAATTCTCTATGAATACCAATGTGTTAAAAAATTAAATGACACATAAAAGGTTCAATGCAAGGTTCGTTTTGGTTCTTGGAACTATACACGTTATTCACATGCGGATAAGTATTTGAATAACTTTAAAAAAAATAGAAAAATAATTTGACTAAACTCAGAACATGTGACTAGTTCCTTGCATGTACTGTCTTGAACGAAAAGAAATTGGACGCAAAATGATTATGGTACATGGCCTTACCTTGACGAACAAACAGTTAGATTCCGGGATCAGAGTAGTTTCTTGTCGTAGAACAGGGAGCAGTTCACAGGTTGCAAACTGATGAGTTTCCTCGAAGTGGTCACGGAAGTTCACAGAGACGAAGAGCAGATAACCAGCACCTTCACGGGTTGACTAGCAAAGCGCAAAGAAGTTCTCATTAGAAATATGAAGTGGGTTATAAAGAATTCGAAACAGGGGTGTGTTTGTGAATGAATGACGTGTATATGTCGTGGCATTATGCGGTTTGCAGGGGGCCGTCCAGCGTGAGGGGGATGCTTGGCAGGAGACACGGGGTCTGGAGGTAGACATGGGAACAACAACCCATGCTCTATAGACCACTTTGATGTGTACATGGTCTTTGGCACCTCTTGGCCTTTATCGCTCCCTGACAGCTCCACTTGCCAGCACAAGTACCCCGGTGCGAACTGCCTTTGATAGGACGGGGGGTGGATTGGGGCGGTGGTCGTGCAGACAAGACACAGGAAGACTTGTGAATAGAGACACACTTATGTGGATTGCAGGGGGGCGTCCAGCGTGAGGGGGGATGCTTGGCAGGAGACACGGGGTCTGGAGGTAGACATGGGAACAACAACCCATGCTCTATAGACCACTTTGAAGTGTACATGGTCTTTGGCACCTCTTGGCCTTTATTGCTCCCTGACAGCTCCACTTGCCAGCACAAGTACCCCGGTGCGAACTGCCTTTGATAGGGCGGGGGGTGGATTGGGGCGGTGGTCGTGCAGACAAGACACAGGAAGACTCGTGAATGGAGACACACTTATGTGGATTGCAGGGGGCCGTCCAGCGTGAGGGGGATGCTTGGCAGGAGACACAGGGTCTGGAGGTAGACATGGGAACAACAACCCATGCTCTATAGACCACTTTGAAGTGTACATGGTCTTTGGCACCTCTTGGCCTTTATCGCTCCCTGACAGCTCCACTTGCCAGCACAAGTGCCCCGGTGCGAACTGCCTTTGATAGGGCGGGGGGTGGATTGGGGCGGTGGTCGTGCAGACAAGACTCGTTTGCCGCAGGGCCTCACCAAGGAGAGGCCATCTAACTGCATGTAAGAGGCAGGCTGCAGGATCTAGTACATGGAAGGCAGGGGGGTGAGTTTATAAATACCTCACCGTCCCAGGAGAATATATGGGTGCAGTTCACCCTGGAGACCCTGGATGCCTAGGCTTGATGCCAACCCGCAAAATAACATATGTATGTCTGCTGCATATGGGTTCAACGGTTATGTGGATTGAAGGTGGGCGGCCAGCGTGAGGGAGGATGCTGGCCGGAGACATGTGGTGTGACAAGACAAGGCACAGGAAGACTATTCAATGGAGACACACTAGGTTCATTTAAAAAATCAAAACAACCATTGTTAAAATATATGTTGGGTTTTATTTTAGATCTTAATTTCAATTGAACATAAATAATAAACATTACACATTGTAAAGTTCCGGTTGCAGCACATCCAGGGAAAATCCGCGGTATTGTCCACTGTCGCTGGGGAAATGTTGTCTAATGGCAAGTACCGCACAGGCAGGTATTACTCTCCGAACGCGGTGTCCGAGCCTCCCGTGAAGCCACCAAGTGAAGCAACGATAGGCCACCAGCCTGTACCACCTGTGAAAAAGAAAGATGCAAACTGTATTAAAATGACAAAACTTTCTTATCACTGTCGATTCAGGTAAAAAATGTCATTCTGCTTTGAAAAAAATTCTATCTAGAAAATGCACAATATGGAACCAATTTACATGCATTCGAATGATATGTAGATGTAATTTTATATGTGGGAGACGACCATGAAATAGTAGTGGCATCACTGACATCACAACCAGAGTATACTTACTCGTTACTCGGATTACGCGGACGAACAGTGCCGCGAAGTTCATGCATAAGCACCATCATCATCCTCAACACGGTCCGTGAGAGGCAGGCTTCCCTGAACTCTGGCAGCTCGGTGATGCATTGCGGACTTGGCTCGCCTTCTGAAATGTAGGCCAAGCACCCGGAATTTTCATGGCAGCAACAGTTCTCCTCCTCAGTTGGCATTAGCTCGCACCGATTGCACGTGCACCAGGTGGAGACGCCGTCCATGCGACATGGTCCAGGCTCTTCATCCGTTGACTGGTCCTCCCAACTGCTGTCCGAATCCCCATCGTTTTCGCGTGCTTGCCTTTCCAGTAGTTCTTCCTCGGTGTACTCGGGCTTGTACATATACGGCATTATTGTAGCCATTGTGTGGTAAAGAAAGTAAAATAATTTACAGAGATGGTACAGGTGTTCACAAGGCCTAGAAGCGGTGAAGGTAGCTGACCAGAGCACAGAAACGAGTCACAGAACACTCAAAGTAAAACAGAGAGAGTAATGGAATCGAAAATCTGCTGCTGTGTGTTGTGAAATGGTGTGTTTATACTTATTGAGGAAAGAGGCGTCCTGCCATTTCCATGGCGACACTTCATTAGCTGAAGCGCAGCGATTGTTGACACGAAACGTGCTTTGGCGTTGGGAAATGGGCGGTACGCGTCTGCTGATGTCAGGCTCAGGGGCGGGGGATTTGATTTAGTGCTGCAAAAGCAGGTGAGCCAGGGCGATGGGGGGAAATGATAGGATTATCAGAAAATGGCGGCTGATTTCGAGTGCGATAATGGACGAAAAGTCGGGTAAGGTCCATAGGAAAGTTTTCTACGATCTACCGAGTTATGCTTAAAAACACATGGCCGAACCGTAGGGACAATAAAAAAAAAGTCCCGGAACTATCCTTTAAGCAGACTGTATGGTCAGTAGCAATTGACCTGGCAGCCATTGACATTCTAAGTTGCCAACAGCTAGTGCACAGTCAAATCCCAATTGTAATGCTGATGACACTATTTTCTCTTACTACAGGTGAGGCCTCTCTGTAGCTCATGTACGACAACTGATATTCATTAAAATGAATGGTTACGATATCAGAGTCACATTTTGCAAGATACCATTGCTTTTGCAAGCACAGCACAGGATCCTCAAAGTCAGACACAATTCGTAGTTGGGTCAGATGATGACCTGTGTCCGAGTGGACAGCACAGCCTTAGCAGTGGAGGCATTGACAGCTACTGTGGGTTACATTGATATTACTAGCACAAGTTCTGAGGATTAAGTTGTATTGTAATGGTGATGAATGGTGATGATAAATTACAATTTTGATAACACCCACACTGAGTGTGTTGCATATTGTGTGTCTACAATCAGAGCATAACACAGGTGTGTGGGATCAATTTACCCTAGACGTTCCAATCACTAAACTGAGACATTCACACACAGATTGTTTACATCTCTCTGTCCCTCTCTTGCAGGGGTGAGGGCACAGGCTGAATGATTTCATCTCTCCTATCTTGCGAGTATGAGGGGGCACATTCTATATTTACATCCCTCGTGTCTCGCAGAGAAGAGTGTTCGAATGGGATTTCATGTCTTTCCTGTCTCACAGGGGTAAGGACACAGACCCAATGTTTACGTTGCTCCTGCCTCACTCGGGTGAGGGCACAGACTAAATTTATGCATCACTCCTGGCTTGCAGGACTGGGCATACACTAAACCTTTTCATCTCCCTGAGACATGAGCGTGTAGATAGAGGACCTGTTCATGAACAACTCTCAAGCTTGAGCTGGGTTCCTTCACACGGTGGGACCCATTTCAAAACATCATTACCATTTCTCTTAAAGGCCTACTACATTATTCCTAAGGGGTTGACCATAGAGCATCCTTACCTATCTGTGTTTGTTGTATAAGGAAATATAACTGTCCCTATTTCCAGGCTCTCTCCCCAGATAAGCAAATGTTGCACTGCCTAATGACAAGTGGTCAACAGGCCGATACAAAGGAGCCGATTCATGGAATTAATGTGCGCTGAAATTTTCAGCGCAAGCGTGCAAAAGCGTGCAAATCGCAGTGCCAGTGCGAAAATAGCAGCAAAAACCACGCACAGCGATTCATGGAAGTCCGTGCGCGTGGAAATCCATGGATGTGTGCTGAAATCCTGTTTGGCGCACGCTGGCGCACACGCCTTCAAACAGCGTGCGCTAAGTGCACAGCGAAAGCACACATAGTGCGGCGCACACAACAAAAGTAGGCGTAACACGGGGCGTGACATGCGGAATGGGGAACAACGCGTGAAAATGTGGGCGTCACGGGGGAAGTACAGGAGGCAAAAGTGCGCGGAATGCCCACACGCTCGCCTACAACACGTATTCATGGAATCGAATAGGGCAAACCAGCGCACGGGCAAAGACGCGCACAGGCCTAAACACGTCCGCCACATGAAGGCAGGCGGTAGCGTCCCTGCGCATGAAAAAAATGTGCACTAACAAAAAGCACGTACATACAGCTATGATGAATGTCCCATACTGTGTCCCTCTAGGACAAATGACATGCAAAGGGGTACGCGACAAACACGGACACCTGTGTGAAAAATAGATTGTGCGTGTATTTCGGGGGTGCGCGGGAAGTTTCACACGCGATAGGCCTTGGGCGAGTGGGGTACTTGTATAACTGGGGTTCGCATCAAGTCTCACACGCGATTGGATCCAGGTACGTGTATTTCTGGGGTTCGCATGACGTTTCACATGCGATTGGCCCTGTGCGAGTGGGGAACGTGTATTTCTGGGGTTCGCGTGAAGTTTCACACGTCATAGGCCTTGGGCGAGCAGGGTACTCGTATAACTGGGGTTCGCGTGAATTCTCACACACAATTGGATCTGGTTACGTGTATTTCGGGGGTGCGTGGGAAGTTTCACACACGAAAGGGCCTGTGCGAGTGGGGTACGTGTATTTCTGGGGTACGCGTGGAGTTTCACATGCGATAGGACCTGTGTAAGTGGGGTACGTGTATAACTGGGGTACGCGTGGAGTTTCACATGCGATAGGACCTGTGTAAGTGGGGTACGTGCATAACTGGGGTTCGCGTGGAGTTTCATACGCGATTGGCCCTGTGCGAGTGGGTTACGTGTATTCCTGGGGTTCGCGGGAGGTCTCACACGCGATTTCAGCAGGGTACGTGTATTTCAGGGGTGCCGGGGAGTCCTACACGTGAATTGGCAGTGGTTGTCCTCCCAGGTGTTCCCTCTACACCCTCCATGGCCCCTGTAGGCAGCCCACATCACAGGGGACGACCCTGCACCCCTGGTCATGTCCCGCAGGCAGACGATCAACCATGGGCATGCCCCCCAGCCAACCCACATGACACCATGCACTACTGATCACCAACGCATGACCCCCTGCACCCCCAACCCCAGCAGTGCAGGGCACCTGCCAGCAGGCCCCATCGCATGTCCCCCAGCCCCCTCACCTCTCAGCAGTGCAGGGCACCTGCCAGCAGGCCCCCACACATGTCCCCCAGCACCCCCAACCCCCAGAAGTGCAGGGCACCTGCCAGCAGGCCCCCACACATGTCCCCCTGCACCCCCACCCCCCAGCAGTCAGGGGCACCTGCCAGCAGGCCCCCACTCATGTCCCACACATGTCCCCCTGCACCCCCACCCCCCAGCAGTCAGGGGCACCTGCCAGCAGGCCCCCACACATGTCCCCCAGCACCCCCACCCCCCAGCAGTGCAGGGCACCTGCCAGCAGGCCCCCACTCATGTCCCACAGCACCCCCACCCCCCAGCAGTCAGGGGCACCTGCCAGCAGGCCCCCACTCATGTCCCCCAATCCCCCTACCCCCCAGCAGTGCAGGCCCCCACTCATGCCCCCCTGCACCCCCACCCCCCAGCAGTGAGGGGCACCTGCCAGCAGGCCCCCACTCATGTCCCCCAGCCTCCCCACCCCCCAATCATTGACAGGCACCTACCAGCAGGCCCCGAAACATGTACCCCAGCACCCCACCCCCCAGCAGTGCAGGGCACCTGCCAGCAGGCCCCCACTCATGTCCCACTCATGTCCCCCAGCACCTCCACCCCCCAGCAGTCCGGGGCACATGCCAGCAGGCCCCCACTCATGTCCCACACATGTCCCCCTGCACCCCCACCCCCCCAGCAGTCAGGGGCACCTGCCAGCAGGCCTCCACACATTTCCCCCTGCACCCCCACCCCCCAGCAGCGAGGGGCACCTGCCAGCAGGCCCCCACTCATGTCCCCCAGCACCCCCACCCCCCAGCAGTGCAGGGCACCTGCCAGCAGGCCCCCACTCATGTCCCCCAGCCCCCCACCCCCCCAGCATTAACAGGCACCTGCCAGCAGGCCCCCACTCATGTCCCCCAGCACCCCCCACCCCCCAGCAGTGCAGGGCACCTGCCAGCAGGCCTCCACACAATTCCCCCTGCACCCCCACCCCCCAGCAGTGAGGGGCACCTGCCAGCAGGCCCCCACTCATGTCCCACTCATGTCGCCCAGCACCCCCACCCCCCAGCAGTGCAGGGCACCTGCCAGCAGGCCCCCACTCATGTCCCCCAACCCCCCCACCCCCCCAGCATTGACAGGCACCTGCCAGCAGGCCCCCACTCATGTCCCACATGTCCCCCAGCACCCCCACCCCCCAGCAGTCAGGGGCACCTGCCAGCAGGCCCCCACTCATGGCCCACACATGTCCCCCTGCACCCCCAACCCCCAGTAGTCGGGGCACCTGCCAGCAGGCCCCCACACATGTCCCCCTGCACCCCAAACCCCCAGCAGTCAGGGGCACCTGCCAGCAGGCCCCCACCCATGTCCCCCTGCACCCCCACCCCCCAGCAGTCAGGGGCACCTGCCAGCAGGCCCCCACTCATGTCCCCTAGCCCCCCCGCCCCCCCAGCATTGACAGGCACCTGCCAGCAGGCCCCCACACATGTCCCCCAGCACCCCCACCCCCCAGCAGTCAGGGGCACCTGCCAGCAGGCCCCCACTCATGTCCCCCAGCCCCCCGCCTGCCCAGCATTGACAGACACCTGCCCGCAGGCCCCCACTCATGTCCCCCAGCATCCCTACCCCCCAGCAGTGCAGGGCACCTGCCAGCAGGCCCCCAATCATGTCCCCCTGCCCCCCCACACCTCCCAACAGTCAGGGGCACCTGCCAGCAGGCCCCCACACATGTCCCCCTGCACCCCCACCCCCCAGCAGTCAGGGGCACCTGCCAGCAGGCCCCCACTCATGTCCCCCAGCCCCCCCACCCCCCCAGCATTGACAGGCACCTGCCAGGAGGCCCCAACACATGTACCCCAGCACCCCCAGCAGTCAGGGGCACCTGCCAGCAGGCCCCAACACATGTCCCCCAGCACCCCCACCCCCTAGCAGTCAGGGGCACCTGCCAGCAGGCCCCCACTCATGTCCCACACATGTCCCCCTGCACCCCCACCCCCCAGCAGTCAGGGGCACCTGCCAGCAGGCCCCCACACATGTCCCCCAGCACCCCCACCCCCCAGCAGTGCAGGGCACCTGCCAGCAGGCCCCCACTCATGTCCCCCAGCCCCCCCACTCCCCAAGCATTGACAGGCACCTACCAGCAGGCCCCGACACATGTACCCCAGCACCCCACCCCCCAGCAGTGCAGGGCACCTGCCAGCAGGCCCCCACTCATGTCCCACTCATGTCCCCCAGCACCTCCACCCCCCAGCAGTCAGGGGCACATGCCAGCAGGCCCCCACTCATGTCCCACACATGTCCCCCTGCACCCCCACCCCCCAGCAGTCAGGGGCACCTGCCAGCAGGCCCCCACACATGTCCCCCAGCATCCCCACCCCCCAGCACTGCAGGGCACCTGCCAGTAGGCCCCCACACATGTCCCCCAGCACCCCCACCCCCCAGCAGTCAGGGGCACCTGCCAGCAGGCCCCCACTCATGGCCCCCAGCACCCCCACCCCCCAGCATTGACAGGCACCGGCCAGCAGGCCCCCACTCATGTCCCCCAGCACCCCCACCCCCCAGGCAGTGCAGGGCACCTGCCAGCAGGCCCCCACTCATGTCCCCTAGCCCCCCCGCCCCCCAGCATTGACAGGCACCTGCCAGCAGGCCCCCACTCATGTCCCCCAGCCCCCCCACCCCCCAGCAGTGCAGGGCACCTACCAGCAGGCCTCCACACATGTCCCCCTGCACCCCCACCCCCCAGCATTGACAGGCACCTGCCAGCAGGCCCCCACTCATGTCCCACATGTCCCCCAGCACCCCCACCCCCCAGCAGTCAGGGGCACCTGCCAGCAGGCCCCCACTCATGTCCCACACATGTCCCCCTGCACCCCCACCCCCCAGTAGTCGGGGCACCTGCCAGCAGCCCCCCACACATGTCCCCCTGCACCCCAACCCCCCAGCAGTCAGGGGCACCTGCCAGCAGGCCCCCACACATGTCCCCCTGCACCCCCACCCCCCAGCAGTCAGGGGCACCTGCCAGCAGGCCCCCACTCATGTCCCCTAGCCCCCCAACCCCCCAGCATTGACAGGCACCTGCCAGCAGGCCCCCACACATGTCCCCCAGCACCCCCACCCCCCAGCAGTCAGGGGCACCTGCCAGCAGGCCCCCACTCATGTCCCCCAGCCCCCCGCCTGCCCAGCATTGACAGACACCTGCCAGCAGGCCCCCACTCATGTCCCCCAGCATCCCCACCCCCCAGCAGTGCAGGGCACCTGCCAGCAGGCCCCCAATCATGTCCCCCAGCCCCCCAACAGTCAGGGGCACCTGCCAGCAGGCCCCCACACATGTCCCCCTGCACCCCCACCCCCCAGCAGTCAGGGGCACCTGCCAGCAGGCCCCCACTCATGTCCCCCAGCCCCCCCCACCCCCCCAGCATTGACAGACACCTGCCAGCAGGCCCCAACACATGTACCCCAGCACCCCCAGCAGTGCAGGGCACCTGCCAGCAGGCCCCCACACATGTCCCCCTGCACCCACACCCCCCAGCAGTCAGGGGCAGCTGCCAGCAGGCCCCGACACATGTCCCCCAGCACCCCCACCCCCCAGCAGTCAGGGGCACCTGCCAGCAGGCCCCCACTCATGTCCCCCAACACCCCCACGCCCCCAGCATTGACAAGCACCTGCCAGCAGGTCCGGACACATGTACCCCAGCACCCCCACCCCCCAGCAGTGCAGGGCACCTGCCAGCAGGCCCCCACTCATGTCCCACTCATGTCCCCCATCACCCCCACCCCCCAGCAGTCAGGGCACCTGCCAGTAGGCCCCCACACATGTCCCACAGCACCCCCACCCGCCGGCAATGCAGGGCACCTGCCAGCAGGACCCTACACATGTCCCCCAGCACCCCCACCCCCCATCATTGACAGGCACCTGCCAGCAGGCCCCGACACATGTCCCCCAGCCAACACGTCATCACTGACTCTTATGGCCACCCAAATCCCACCCCACGCCACCCCAGTCCAAACACCCAACCAAGCTTTACATCCACTCCAAATTGAAATCCCCATTACATGATAGATCACAAATAAGCAGTATGCGCATGAGTACAAGTCTGTCAGACCCACACAATGGCAACACATAACTGAGAAAACCCACATTGTGACATGCATGAAACCAATGAGAGAAGACCACACATTGAAGTAAGAAACAAAAATGTATTCAAGGCAAAATGAAGGGAATGAAATCAAAACACACAATAATGCCAATGATAATCAAAATGCAGCATGTCCCAAATAATGATAAATAAATAAAATGAGAATCCAAATGAATCCAAATGAAAATGTGTCCAAAGTCACCATCCAACAAAGCAAATCCAAAGAGAAAGAAAAGCGTAATATCCATTGCTCCATGCTAACAGGCAAGATTTTCAGGTGCCAAACCACTCCGTATCAAGCTGGCCATGCGAAAACACACGGAAGACCACTCTCCTGCCCTGAAGGCCATTTTCCTGCCCCACAGAGCCACGAGCACGCTCCCACCTGCCATCTGCTGCTGCCTGACTGCCTGCTTCCCACGTGCCCTGCTATTTGTTGCCTCCCGACTGGGATACCATCGCTCCACAGCCCAGCCCCAGGACCCAGTTGCCCACCCACACCTGCCTCTGGGGTTGCCATGTCGGGCACACCACCATCTGGCACCGCTGGCAACCCCCAGCCAGAGAGGCAGAGGGCCACCAGCTTCACTGCTACCGAAGTTGGTGTCCTAGTGGAGCAAGTCCTGGGGCAGTATGATGCCCTCTTCGGAAGTTCACGCGCCGACAAGGAAGGACGGACCAGGATCTGGACAGACATCGTGACTGCCATCAACGCAGAGGGGGTGGCAGTCCGCAAATTCAAACATGTCAAGAAGTGCTGGGAGGACTTCAGGTCCAGGACCCTCAACAAGGCCTGGTGCCTCTTGAAGGCAGCGGATGCTAAAGGGCGCCGGGGCCACCTATCGGAACATCAAATGAGGGTCCCGGAACGCATATCTCCAGCGCTCCACGTCCAGGTCCTTGAGAGGCAGACCCGTCTGGAGTTGAGCGGTAAGTGTACATGCATACTGATTGTAAGCTGTGCGTGTGGTGGTGTGCCAGTAGGTGGTCAGTCATAATTTCGACAGTAAAAATGTCGACAGTCAAAATTTCGAAAAATAAATGTCGAAAAAAATAATGTCGACAAACAATAATGTCGACATTTTTTCAATATTTTTTCAAAATTTTCTATTTATTGTATAAATAAATAAATAAATAAATATATATATATATAACTAAAATGTGTTGAGTATGAGGGGTGAGAGGGTGGTGGGAGGTGTGGGGGGGTGGCAGGGGGTGTTGGGTGAGGGGGGTTGGGGGGACACCCCCATAGTAAATGATACTCTTTTTATTTATTTAATTATTGAATAAATAAATAAATATATAATTACTATGTGTTGAGAATGAGGGGTGAGAGGGTGGTGGGGGGGTGTGGGGTTGTGGCAGGGGGGTGTTGGGTGAGGGGGTGTTGGGGGGGACCCCCCATAGTAAATGATACTCTTTTTGTTTATTTATTTATTAAAAAAAAATATATATATATATAATTAGAATGTGTTGAGTATGAGGGGTGAGAGGGTGGTGGGGAGGGTGTGGGGGGGTGGCAGGGGGGTGTTGGGTGAGGTGTTGATAGTTCTAATTGACATTTTTTTGTCGATATTTTTTTTCTAAAAAATGACTTTTTACATTATATGTATAGGATGTCGACATTTTTGTTTTCTACATTTTTGTTTGTCGACATTTTTGTTTGTCGACATTTTTTTTTCGACATTATGACTATAAACCGTGCCAGTAGTGTGCAGGTTGCACATGTGGTTTTGTAGGGCCATGTACGGATGTGTGTGTAAAGGACCGTGAGGCTAACACATGCGAGCTCTCATGTGTGAGACACATGGATGGTGCATGTGTGTGTAAGCTTGCATGCCAAATGCAGATGTGTGAGCACACATGTTTGAATGACTGTGTATGTAAGTTGGCATGGTTGTGGTGTCACACATGGATATCGGTTCCAGCTGCATGTATCTGCACCGTGTACATGTGCATGTGTGTGTATTTCACAAGGTTGCAACAGTGATGCAACATGGATGCTTGGGACACTAATATGTAGAAGAATGATTACAAGGTGTGACATAGATGCCGATCTCATCACTGCGACAGTTGGTGGAGGTGTACAAATGCATGTAAGTGTGGTGGCGTGTGTGCATGTCGAGTGGACTCCCTGTGTTTCATGTGATGTCTGGCTCACCTTTGGCTGCTCATGCTGTTGTATGTGTATGGATGGTGCTGGCTGTTGCCATATGGCTGTGGAATTGCTCATGTGTGTGAGTTGACATGCCATGTGTGTTGGGGATTGTGATGCCATGTCTGAAGTTTGACACTGCCACTCATGTGCAACTGGCATGTGTGTATCAGTCCATTGTACAGTGTCCTGATGCCTGTCTCCTATCTCTCCCTGTCTGCAGCGTCAACTGATGAAGAGGGCGGAGAGGGTGCTGTGGAGCACAGCGGCGGGGATCACACCACCAGCCGGAGACGCAAGGCCCGGCTCCCCTCCCAGGTTGTGATCTCGTCAGGGAGTGAGGAGTCCGGTGCCGCGTCCCAGGCTGCAGCTGCTGAGGGTAGGTCCAAGAGGCAGAGGTCGGAGTTGGACTCCTCGGCAGCAGAAGGGGCAGCTGAGACCCCACAGGGTCCAACGAAGGAAGATGGCACGGAGTTATCCAGGTTGGTGGGGGGTTTGGTGGAGGAGGAGGCCGCGCAAGGGACAGAGACGGGGTCTGGAGGTCGGGATTCCACTGGTGCCAGTGGTGCAGTGCAGGGACAGGAGGAAGCACAGGCCGCCGCAGAGGTGCCTGTGTGTAATCCTGTCCCCGATCCTGTGACTGCATCATCCCGCACCAGCAGGGATGCTTACGTCCAGACCCGTTTTCAGGGAGGGGGTCCGCTTACAACAACTGGCCTTCCGCTCCCTGCGGACGTGGCTATCCGGGACAGGGTTGAGCCTGTCCTGGGTGGGGTGGCGTTGCGTCAACGGGCCATGCGAGGTGACCTGCAGTCTTTTCATGGGGAGACTGCATGTCATCTCGAATGGCTCGTTGACCACGTCAGCCTACTGGGACAGGTCACCCAGGCCGGATTCCTCCGTTTGCTGAACCTTGCTTCGACCCCCTCCTCACCTGAACCCCCTATGCGCCAGTCGTCCTCCGTGTCATCTTCCCATCCATGTATCACCTGGGTACCCTGTGGAGCTGCCTCTGACCGTGCGGCCAGTCTGGTGGAGGACACATCCATGCCGCAGTCGGGAGTCGGACGTCCAACAGGGGTGGCCACCTCAACAACTGCACCCCAGCCGGAGGAGGATGTGCAGGCAGCAGGAGCCAGGGCACAGGCACAGCAGCAGCAACAAGGTGGGAGCCATGATGGCTCGGGGCCTTCGACATCAGAGGGGCAGGCATTGGCCGGAGGGCAGGAGGACCCAGGACGGGAAGTGTCTTCTGTGTGGCAGCGGTTAGGCCATGCTATAGATGCGGAGCGGCAGCGGGGGGAAGAGGCAAGGCTCACAATAGTCAGGGCAGAGAACTCCATGCAAAGGGCTCTGAGGCGGGCCGAGTGCCTTGAGGCAATTCGCAGGGACCTGGAGGTCTGGATGTCATCGTACCTGCGAACCCTCAATGGTTGAGCTCAAGGACCCTTGAGTTTCTTTTTTACCATGGATCAAGGGATGTGTCTTATTTTTACACTTTGGATTTGGTTGGATTTGGTTGGACGGACAGACTCTGTGGACCCATTTGCTTTTGGATTGATTTGGATTCTGCATTCACACATTTTTTTGAATATTTTGGACATGCAGCTTTTTCTTCATTATTTCCATTATTGTGTGATTTTGTTTTATTCATTTGGTTAATTATTGAATACACATTTATTATATACTTTACTGATGTGGTCTTATATCATTTGTTTTGTGCATGTCACAATGTTGATCTTTTCACAGTCATGTGTCACCATTGCGTGGGTCTGAGGGACATTGATTCATGGCCATGCTGGTTATGTATTTTCTATCATGACTTTGGGAATTCAATGTGGGATGTTTGGACTGGGGTGGGATTTGGGTGGCAATGAGGGGCATGGGTCTGGAGTGTGATGACCTGTCGGGGGGACATGTGTGGGGGGCCTGCTGGCAGGAGCCCCTGACTGCTGGGGGGTGGGGGTGCAGTGGGACATGTGTGGGACATGTGTGGGGGCCTGCTGACAGGTGCCCCTGACTGATGGGGGGTGGGGGTGCAGGGGGACATGTGTGGGACATGAGTGGGGGCCTGCTGGCAGGTGCTCCTGACTGCTGGGGGGTGGGGGTGCAGGGGGACATGTGTGAGACATGAGTGGGGGCCTGCTGGCAGGTGCCGCTGACTGCTGGGGGGTGGGGGTGCAGGGGGACATGTGTGGGACATGAGTGGGGGCCTGCTGGCAGGTGCCCCCGACTGCTGGGGGGTGGGGGTGCAGGGGGACATGTGTGGGGACCTGCTGGCAGGTGCCCCTGACTGCTGGGGGGTGGGGCTGCAGGGGGACATGTGTGGGACATGAGTGGGGGCCTGCAGGCCGGTGCCCCTGCCTGCTGGTGGGTGGGGGTGCAGGGGACATGTGTGGGACATGAGTGGGGGCCTGCTGGCAGGTGCCCCTGACTGCTGGGGGGTGGGGGTGCAGGGGGACATATGTGGGGGCCTGCTGGCAGGTGCCCCTGACTGCTGGAGGGTGGGGGTGCAAGCTGACATGTGGCTTGGCTGGGGGGCATGCCCATGGTAGATGGGCTGCCTGCGGGACATGACCAGGGGTGGGGGGTAGTCCCCTGTGGTGTGGGATGCCTGCAGGTGCCATGGGGCGTGTAGAGGGAACACCTTGGAGGACCCACACTGCCAATTCACGTGTAGGACTCGCCGTGCACCCCTGAAATTCACGTACCCCGCTCTGACAGCAAAATTGCGTTTGAAACTTCCCACGAACCTCAGAAATACACGTACCCTGCTGAAATCGCGTGTGAAACTTCCCGCGAACCCCAGTTTTACATGTACCCCACTCGCACAGGCCCTTTCGTGTGTAAAACTTCCCGCGAACCCCCGTAATAAACGTACCCTGCTCCAATCGCGTGTGAAACTTCACGCGAACCTCAGTTAAACACGTACCCCACTCGCACAGGCCCTTTCGCGTGTGAAACTTCACGCGAACCCCAGTTATACAATTACCCCACTCGCACGGGCCCTTTCGCGTGTGAATCTTCCTGCGAACCCCTGTAATACATGTACCCTGATGAAATCGCATGTGAAACTTCCCGCGAACCCCAGTTATACACATACCCCACTCGCACAGGCCCTTTCGCGTTTGAATCTTCACACGAACCCCAGTTATACACGTACCCCACTCGCACAGGCCCTTTCGCGTGTGAAACTTCCTGCGAACCCCCATAATACACGTACCCTGCTCCAATCGCGTGTGAAACTTCATGTGAACCACAGTTATACACGTACCCCACTCGCACAGGCCCTTTTGCGTGTGAAACTTCACGCGAACCCTACTTATACACGTACCCCACTCGCACAGGCCCTTTTGCGTGTGAAACTTCCCGCGAAACCCATTCATACACGTACCCCACTCGCACAGTCCCTTTCGCATGTGAAACTTCCCGCGAACCCCCGTAATACATGTACACTGCTCCAATCGCGTGATAAACTTCACGCGAACCCCAATTATACACGTACCCCACTCGCACAGGCCCTTTCACGTGTGAAAGTTCACGCGAACCCCCTAAATTCACATACCCTGCTGAAATCGTGTGTGAAACTTCCCGCAAACCCCAGTTATACACGTACCCCACTCGTACAGGCCCTTTTCGCGTGTGAAATTTCACACACACCCCAGTAATACACGTTCCCCGCTTGGCGTTTGCTGTTTGGCAGCCCTGTAAACTTGTCCAGGGTTAGCGCAGCCCTTTGCACTGGATTGGGGATTTTGATGGCTTTTCCTTTCGCTAGGGGCGTTCTTGGGGCGTAACTGGCGCTGCTGCAGGGTCGCTGTGCCACTCTGCGCCACGGCTGGTTTTGGAGGCGAAAATCCATGAATACGCTGTGCGCGGAAATTGATTTTAGTGCACGCGGCTGGCGCAGACATTCACACGCGTACACTGTGCGCCAGCCGCGTGCGCCACTTTTGTGCGAAATTCTATGAATTACCCTGTATGTATCTGTGAGTGTTATGATTCCATTTATGTCCAACAGAATTCCATCTTTAATCATGAAGCAGTACATCTACTTTCCAAATGTACACACTCACTTGAATACTATTTCTTCAACACCCACAACATTACACCAAACTAAATTGAACAAAGTTTAACATATCAATTTTTGTTGTCATTTGTGTTTTGTTTTTTTAGTATTCATCTTTCAAATTTTGATCCTTTGTATGTTGTTACTTTTTGAAGGGAGGGAAGAAGAATACAGAAAATCACATAAATTGTTGCATTCAAGAAGCAAAACTAAAATTATTCATGCAGTTTCCCAAGTGCCATACCACCACAGCAAAATTCACATCATTTTCAAATTTACTCAGGCTGGTTCTTCTCGAAATGATTCTGTGCACTGGCTTTTACCACCATCTTATGGGAGGGCGGTGCTGGTCCTTAAGCAGACCAGTTAGGCTAGGAAATCCCGCACCCAAAAACTGAAGAGTCAAGGTAAATGACAAAGGCCTGTTTTATTAACAACTCATGTGAAACAGGGACAGCAATAAGCAATGGATTCTCAGAGCTCTCAATCTCTTCAATACAGTCAATAGGTTAGAAACGCCAAACGTGTCATCACTAACATAGTATGACAAACTCAGTTACAAAAACCTACAAAGGTACGGGATTGGTTAAGGGAATCATCTATGTATTGTGAGGAACCTGAGGGTATTCTCACTCCTACTCCCCTGGATTCTCTTCTCAGATGGCCAGGAAAAGGCCATCGCTTTTGGATCCTGACCCTGGGGTTGGAGAAGTGAGGGAGGATCACCTGGGTGGAGGGTCCTTGGGGATTGGGAGTCGTGTATGCACATTAAATCCCTTTTTCCTAATGATGACCATCCTACACCTCCCTCAAGATTTATAGGCTACTATAAAACTGCTCCCCACATTTCCCCACATATAACATCTGCAAGTACTGGGACGAGGAATAAACACTGAAACTTAATTTCACCACTTTGGTACTGGGACAAGGAAGATGTCTGCAAAGAGCTGTGAAGGTCAGGCATGTCCCTTTAATTATGCTAAGGCAAATACAACTATGAGCCCACACCTGCCACCTGTCAAGTGGTTGCAGGTGTACAAAGGGAGACCTTTGAAACAGCAGAGAGAGCAACAGGATGACCTGTGGAGGAGAGACCAGCAGGAGACCCCTGATGTGAGGAAGCCATCTTGGTGAGGCCTGTTTAGAAGCCAGGATGCCTGTCGATGCCCAGAGGACCTGTGGAGCCCAGGGCATGCTAAGCCATTAGGCTACCATAGGTGTGGGGGCCTCAGAATTGGGAAGCATGCTGCTGATCGGGCGAGCAGGCTGGAAAGGAGAAGGGAAGCTGTCCATGTCAATGCCGAAGGAGGAAATCCACTGGCATGTGCTGGTGAGAAGTGTGTTGCTGATCCTGTGAACAGGCAGGAAACAAGAGGGGATTCTATCTGTGTCCGTGCCGGGGAAGAACAGCCACCGGTGTGTTCAGGCCAACATCAAGAGTGTAAGAGGGGCTCGTAGAGGAGGGCCCGCCGACCGGAGAAGGATATCGAAGGCAGCAGGAGCCGCTGGAGAGGACGCCAAGAACCAGTGGGTGTCAGGGAGGTCACTGAAAGCTGAGGTGCCTCAGAAAGGCTGTGCATGCTAAACAAGCTGCCGTATAATGTAATTTGAATGCCAAACAGAGTGAAAAAACTCAATGCAAAACTAAGTTATGCATATCGAACACCAAACTGAATGAAAATGTGAAATAAAGCGTGAATATGCATATTGAATACCTAATTGAATGAAAGCTTGGAACAACGTTGAATTATATATATTGGGTATATATTGAATACTGAACTGAACACAACCAAGTTATGCTTATTGAATATTGGCAAACCTGATAGTGGATGAAAGACAAAAGGGAAAATGGTCAATTGAAAGCAACCTACCTAAAAGAGTGCATGTGTGAGAGAGTGCAACAAAAAGGTGGGACATGAACCGGACCACCACAACTCAAGTGAACTTTATGACTGGATAACTGTGCTGCAAGGCCCAAGACTGGCAAAGAGTTATGTAACACATAATGGCAAAGCCAAGAGGCTGAGAAAGTGAAGCCAGGAGAGTGTGTACATTACATGGCCGTGGTAGTTAAGGTTAAGTTGCTAAACACACAGGAAGAGCACTTTTGTGCGTCTTATAACTTCGCTCCCCCTGGACGATTCTTCACCAAACTTTGGTTTGCCCCCCCCAAGGGGGAGCAAAGTTATAGGCGGGGTCCCAAAATGTATTTATTTCCCATTGACTGAATGGAGAAAAAACTCTGCTGATGCCTGCGATGTAAACTGCTGGACGGCAGGAGTGGTGGCTTGGTCCTGAAAGAGTGCTTTTGTAAATTTGGTGGAAATCCGTCCAGTAGTTGTTTTTAAAATGATCAAAAAGTAGATCTCAAAATATTAGTGATATCTGTGTCCGCGGACATACTTCGCTGTTGGCTCAGCGGACAGATCACCGATTGGCTAATCGGCTTGCGTCGTGTCCGCGGACAAGCAACGTGTTCTGTGATTGGTTGGGATGAGGCGTGAGGTGCGTCACGTTGTTTCGATGCACCCGCAATCTTGGATCAGCGGACATCCGCAGATAGCGTGAGGTGGAACTGAGCAAAAATGCAATTTTGGGGAGTGTGTTGGTGTGTAAGAGTGCTTGGAGAGGGTAGGGGAGTAAGAGATGGTTCAAATGCTGTATTTGTTCAGGTGGCAGAAGCTCTTGGTGTATTTGCAGTGTCCACCATCACTGTGGCTGTCTGCAGACATACTATACACTGGGCGCACTACTAGCTATTTTACTTTAGTATGATGTTGGTTTTGGGTTGTTAGTAGGGTATTGATTGTAATTAATATCCCCTATAAGCAGTCCACATAACACAGTCAAAATATTTGGTAGCATGGGTGTGTTATGCTTTGGTGGTTGTGGACAGGGCCTAGAGTCTTGGGTGCATGGCCGAAGGCACCCAAGACACTATGCCCTGGCCACAACCACTGCAGCATAACACACCCATAGAATAAAACACCCATCAAACATCCACAACCCAAATATTTGTGTACTGTTTCATTTGTGGAGTCTGTATGTAAAGTTTTGGCTAGGCTATGCAGTTAAGATTGTAGAGTCTGAGAAGTCTTTTTTGTAGTTTAGTAGTTAGTTTTGTTAGTGGTTTAATTCTGTTTAAAACTAAAATAAATAACTTCCTTTTGAGAAGGACTGCACTGTCTATGAGAACTTCTATGATTAACTTTCTATGGTAGGTTTTAAGGGTTATGCATGATTTCTCTCATGTTTTTATAAGGTCTTGAAGGAGTCTGTGGCAGAACATTTTTTGTAAAATAATTTTTTGGTATGGTTACTTGCCACTACATCAAGATCTATAGGTGCAGTATTAGCAGTGGTGGTGGATGAAGTCTTGTTAATCACTTTTTGTTTCGTTTTACATTTTGAAAGGGGAGGTAAAGTTTCTGTACTGGAGGCTTGTTTTGTTTCGCTTAATGACTGTATTAGCTGTTTTGTTTGAACGTTTTGTGTACATTCTGCTAGAGATGGATGCTTATTTTGGACACTTTTTTTTATTGGCTCTACGGAGTTGATTTTTGGTAGGCATTCTTTTGAGGTCTGTTGGAGAAAAAAAGAAAGTGTGGGTTGGGCTGTTGTGTATGTGTGCTTTGTGCATGAATGTCTGAGTATGATGGTAAGGATGTATGTGGAGGTGGGTGATTAAGCAATGGGCAGCTACATCAAGTTGGGAAGGCTATTCTTGTATTTGTGTGTTGCTATACTGGGGTTCAGATGACAATGCAAAGTGTGCAGCTGGTGAGGGGAAGCACTAATATTAAATCTGATGGTACATGTAAGTGTGGTGGCGTGTTTGCATGTCTAGTGCACTCCCTGTGTTTCATGTGATGTCTGGCTCACCTTTGGCTGCTCATGCTGTTGTATGTGTATGGATGGTGCTGGCTGTTGCCATATGGCTGTGGAATTGCTCATGTGTGTGAGTTGACATGCCATGTGTGTTGGGAATTGTGATGCCATGTCTGAAGTTTGACACTGCCACTCATGTGCAACTGGCATGTGTGTATCAGTCCATTGTACAGTGTCCTGATGCCTGTCTCCTATCTCTCCCTGTCTGCAGCGTCAACTGATGAAGAGGGCGGAGAGGGTGCTGTGGTCACACCACCAGCCGGAGACGCAAGGCCCGGCTCCCCTCCTAGGTTGTGATCTCGTCAGGGAGTGAGGAGTCCGGTGCTGCGTCCCAGGCTGCAGCTGCTGAGGGTAGGTCCAAGAGGCGGACGTCGGAGTTGGACTCCTCTGCAGCAGAAGGGGCAGCTGAGACCCCACAGGGTCCAATGAAGGAAGATGGCACGGAGTTATCCAGGTTGGTGGGGGGTTTGGTGGAGGGACAGAGACGGGGTCTGGAGGTCAGGATTCCACTGGTGCCAGTGGTGCAGTGCAGGGGCAGGGACAGGAGGAAGCAAAGGCCGCCGCAGAGGTGCCTGTGTGTAATCCTGTCCCTGATCCTGTGACTGCATCATCCCGCACCAGCAGGGATGCCTACGTCCAGACCCGTTTTCAGGGAGGGGATCCGCTTACAACAACTGGCCATCCTCTCCCTGCGGACGTGGCTATCCGGGACCGGGTTGAGCCTGTCCTGGGTGCGGTGGCATTGCGTCAACGGGCCATGCGAGGTGACCTACAGTCTTTTCATGGGGAGACTGCATGTCATCTCGAATGGCTCGTTGACCACGTCAGCCTACTGGGACAGGTCACCCAGGCCGGATTCCTCCGTTTGCTGAACCTTGCTTCGACCCCCTCCTCACCTGAACCCCCTATGCGCCAGTCGTCCTCCGTGTCATCTTCCCACCCATGTATCACCTGGGTACCCTGTGGAGCTGCCTCTGACCGTGTGGCCAGTCTGGTGGAGGACACATCCCTGCCCCAGTCGGGAGTCGGACGTCCAGCAGGGGTGGCCACCTCAACAACTGCACCCCAGCCGGAGGAGGATGTGCAGGCAGCAGGAGCAGGGCACGGGCACAGGCACAGCAGCAGCAGCAACAAGGTGGGAGCCATGATGGCTCGGGGCCTTCGACATCAGAGGGGCAGGCATTGGCCGGAGGGCAGGAGGACCCAGGACGGGAAGTGTCTTCTGTGTGGCAGCGGTTAGGCCATGCTATAGATGCGGAGCGGCAGCGGGGGGAAGAGGCAAGGATCACGATAGTCAGGGCGGAGAACTCCATGCAAAGGGCTCTGAGGCGGGCCGAGTGCCTTGAGGCAATTCGCAGGGACCTGGAGGTCTGGATGTCATCGTACCTGCGAACCCTCGGAGCCGTGGAAGAGGACCGCCTCCAGGACATCGAGCAGGAGTTCGATGATGCCCTGGCCCAGGAAATCATGAAGTGAGCCGTCAGACTAGCCCGCTGCCATTGTATATAGTTAATTATTGTTAGGTTTCCTTTTGGTTTTTATTTCATTTGGGGCGCTTGGACAATGCCCCACCTTTTTGTATATAGTTGTTCATTAGTTAGGGTTTTTGTAGGTTTCCTTTCAATGGCTGGGCTCATGGACCCTGGATTTGTACTTTGTATATAGTTCAACACTGGATTTCACTTAATTTAAGTTTCTTTTTTACCATGGATCAAGGGATGTGTCTTATTTTTACACTTTGGATTTGGTTGGACGGACAGACTCTTTGGACCCATTTGCTTTTGGATTGATTTGGATTCTGCATTCACACATTTTTTTTGAATATATTGGACATGCAGTTTTTCTTCATTATTTCCATTATTGTGTGATTTTGTTTTATTCATTTGGTTAATTATTGAATACACATTTATTATATACTTTACTGATGTGGTCTTATATCATTTGTTTTGTGCATGTCACAATGTTGATCTTTTCACAGTCATGTGTCACCATTGCGTGGGTCTGAGGGACATTGATTCATGGCCATGCTGGTTATGTATTTTCTATCATGACTTTGGGAATTCAATGTGGGATGTTTGGACTGGGGTGGGATTTGGGTGGCAATGAGGGGCATGGGTCTGGAGTGTGATGACCTGTCGGGGGGACATGTGTGGGGGGCCTGCTGGCAGGAGCCCCTGACTGCTGGGGGGTGGGGGTGCAGTGGGACATGTGTGGGACAGGTGTGGGGGCCTGCTGACAGGTGCCCCTGACTGCTGGGGTGGTGGGGGTGCAGGGGGACATGTGAGGGACATGAGTGGGGGCCTGCTGGCAGGTGCCCCTGACTGCTGGGGGTTGGAGGTGCAGGGGGACATGTGTGAGACATGAGTGGGGGCCTGCTGGCAGGTGCCCCTGACTGCTGGGGGGTGGGGGTGCAGGGGGACATGTGTGGGACATGAGTGGGGGCCTGCTGGCAGGTGCCACTGACTACTGGGGGGTGGGGGTGCAGGGGGACATGTGTGGGGGCCTGCTGGCAGGTGCCCCTGACTGCTGGGGGGTGGGGGTGCAGGGGGACATGTGTGGGACATGAGTGGGGGCCTGCTGGCAGGTGCCCCCAACTGCTGGGGGGTGGGGGTGCAGGGGGACATGTGTGGGGACCTGCTGGCAGGTGTCCCTGACTGCTGGGGGGTGGGGGTGCAGGCGGACATGTGTGGGACATGAGTGGGGGCCTGCTGGCAGGTGCCCCTGCCTGCTGGTGGGTGGGGGTGCAGGGGGACATGTGTGGGACATGAGTGGGGGCCTGCTGGCAGGCGCCCCTGACTGCTGGGGGGTGGGGGTGCAGGGGGACATATGTGGGGGCCTGCTGGCAGGTGCCCCTGACTTCTGGGGGGTGGGGGTGCAAGCTGACATGTGGCTTGGCTGGGGGGCATGCCCATGGTGGATGGGCTGCCTGCGGGACATGACCAGGGGTGGGGGGTAGTCCCCTGTGGTGTGGGATGCCTGCAGGTGCCATGGGGGGTGTAGAGGGAACACCTGGGAGGACCCACACTGCCAATTCACGTGTAGGACTCACCGCGCACCCCTGAAATTCATGTACCCCGCTCTGACAGCAAAATTGCGTGTGAAACTTCCCATGAACCTCAGAAATACACGTACCCTGCTGAAATCGCCTGTGAAACTTCCCGCGAACCACTGTTATACACTTACCCCACTCGCACAGGCCCTTTCGCGTGTGTAACTTCACGCGAACCCCAGTTATACACGTACCCCACTCGCACAGGCCCTTTCGCGTGTGAAACTTCCCGCGAACCCCCATAATACACGTACCCTGCTCCAATCGCGTGTGAAACTTCACGTGAACCCCAGTTATACACGTACCCCACTCGCACAGGCCCTTTCGCGTGTGAAACTTCATGCGAATCCCACTTACACACGTACCCCACTCGCACAGGCCCTTTAGCGTGTGAAACCTCCCGCGAAACCCATTCATACACGTACCCCACTCGCACAGTCCCTTTCGCATGTGAAACTTCCCGCGAACCCCCGTAATACATGTACCCTGCTCCAATCGCGTGTGAAACTTCACGCGAACCCCAGTTATACACGTACCCCACTTGCACAGGCCCTTTAACGTGTGAAAGTTCACGCGAACCCCCGAAATTCACATACCCTGCTGAAATCTTGTGTGAAACTTCCCGCGAACCCCAGTTATACACGTACCCCACTCGTACAGGCCCTTTTGGCGTGTGAAACTTCACACGCACCCCAGTAATACACGTTCCCCGCTTGGCGTTTGCTGTTTGGCAGCCCTGTAAACTTGTCCAGGGTTAGCGCAGCCCTTTGCACTGGATTGGGGATTTTGATGGCTTTTCCTTTCGCTAGGGGCGTTCTTGGGGCGTAACTGGCGCTGCTGCAGGGTCGCTGTGCCACTCTGCACCACGGCTGGTTTTGGAGGCGAAAATCCATGAATACGCTGTGCGCGGAAATTGATTTTAGTGCACGCGGCTGGCGCAGACATTCGCACGCGCACACTGTGCGCCAGCCGCGTGCGCCACTTTTGTGCGAAATTCTATGAATTACCCTGTATGTATCTGTGAGTGTTATGATTCCATTTATGTCCAACAGAATTCCATCTTTAATCATGAAGCAGTACATCTACTTTCCAAATGTACACACTCACTTGAATACTATTTTTTCAACACCCACAACATTACACCAAACTAAATTGAACAAAGTTTAACATATCAATTTTTGTTGTCATTTGTGTTTTGTTTTTTTAGTATTCATCTTTCAAATTTTGATCCTTTGTATGTTGTTACTTTTTGAAGGGAGGGAAGAAGAATACAGAAAATCACATAAATTGTTGCATTCAAGAAGCAAAACTAAAATTATTCATGCAGTTTCCCAAGTGCCATACCACCACAGCAAAATTCACATCATTTTCAAATTTACTCAGGCTGGTTCTTCTCGAAATGATTCTGTGCACTGGCTTTTACCACCATCTTATGGGAGGGCTGTCCTAGTCCTTAAGCAGACCAGTTAGGCTAGGAAATCCCGCACCCAAAAACTGAAGAGTCAAGGTAAATGACAAAGGCCTGTTTTATTAACAACTCATGTGAAACAGGGACAGCAATAAGCAATGGATTCTCAGAGCTCTCAATCTCTTCAATACAGTCAATAGGTTAGAAACGCCAAACGTGTCATCACTAACATAGTATGACAAACTCAGTTACAAAAACCTACAAAGGTACGGGATTGGTTAATGGAATCATCTATGTATTGTGAGGAACCTGAGGGTATTCTCACTCCTACTCCCCTGGATTCTCTTCTCAGATGGCCAGGAAAAGGCCATCGCTTTTGGATCCTGACCCTGGGGTTGGAGAAGTGAGGGAGGATCACCTGGGTGGAGTGTCCTTGGGGATTGGGAATCGTGTATGCACATTAAATCCCTTTTTACTAGTGATGACCAGTCTACCCCTACCTCAAGATTTATAGGCTACTATAAAACTGCTCCCCCCATTTCCCCACATATAACATCTGCAAGTACTGGGACGAGGAATAAACACTGAAACTTAATTTCACCACTTTGGTACTGGGACAAGGAAGATGTCTGCTGTGAAGGTCAGGCATGTCCCTTTAATTATGCTAAGGCAAATACAACTATGAGCCCACACCTGCCACCTGTCAAGTGGTTGCAGGTGTACAAAGGGAGACCTTTGAAACAGCAGAGAGAGCAACAGGATGACCTGTGAGGAGAGACCAGCAGGAGACCTCTGATGTGAGGAGGCCATCTTGGTGAGGCCTGTTTGGAAGCCAGGATGCCGGTCGATGCCCAGAGGACCTGTGGAGCCCAGGGCATGCTAAGCCATTAGGCTACCATAGGTGTGGGGGCCTCAGAATTGGGAAGCATGCTGCTGATCGTGCGAGCAGGCTGGAAAGGAGAAGGGAAGCTGTCCATGCCGGAGGAGGAAATCCACTGGCATGTGCTAGTGAGAAGTGTGTTGCTGATCCTGTGAGCAGGCAGGAAACAAGAGGGGATTATATCTGTGTCCGTGCCGGGGAAGAACAGCCACCGGTGTGTTCAGGCCAACATCAAGAGTGTAAGAGGGGCTCGTAGAGGAGGGCCCGCCGACCGGAGAAGGATATCGAAGGCAGCAGGAGCCGCTGGAGAGGACGCCAAGAACCAGTGGGTGTCAGGGAGGTCACTGAAAGCTGAGGTGCCTCAGAAAGGCTGTGCATGCTAAACAAGCTGCCGTATAATGTAATTTGAATGCCAAACAGAGTGAAAAAACTCAATGCAAAACTAAGTTATGCATATCGAACACCAAACTGAATGAAAATGTAAAATAAAGCTAGAATATGCATATTGAATACCTAATTGAATGAAAGCTTGGAACAACCTTGAATTATATATATTGGGTATATATTGAATACTGAACTGAACACAACCAAGTTATGCTTATTGAATATTGGCAAACCTGATAGTGGATGAAAGACAAAAGGGAAAATGGTCAATTGAAAGCAACCTACCTAAAAGAGTGCATGTGTGAGAGAGTGCAACAAACAGGTGGGACATGAACCGGACCACCACAACTCAAGTGAACTTTATGACTGGGTAACAGTGCTGCAAGGCCCAAGACTGGCAAAGAGTTATGTAACACATAATGGCAAAGCCAAGAGGATGACAAAGTGAAGCCAGGAGAGTGGGCACATTACATGGCCGTGGTAGTTAAGGTTAAGTTGCTAAACACACAGGAAAAGCACTTTTGGGCGGCTTATAACTTCGCTCCGCCTGGACGATCCTTCACCAAACTTTGGTTTGCCCTCCCCAAGGGGGAGCAAAGTTATAGGCGGGGTCCCAAAATGTATTTATTTCCCATTGACTGAATGGAGAAAAAACTTTGCTGATGCCTGCAATGTAAACTGCTGGACGGCAGGAGTGGTGGCTTGGTCCTGAAAGAGTGCTTTTGTAAATTTGGTGGAAATCCGTCCGGTAGTTGTTTTTAAAATGATCAAAAAGTAGATCTCAAAATATTAGTGATATCTGTGTTCGCGGACATGCTTCGCTGTTGGCTCAGCGGACAGGACACCGATTGGCTAATCGGCTTGCGTCGTGTCCGCGGACAAGCAACGTGTTCTGTGATTGGTTGGGATGAGGCGTGAGGTGCGTCACGTTGTTTCGATGCACCCGCAATCTTGGATCAGTGGACATCCGCAGATAGCGTGAGGTGGAACTGAGCAAAAATGCAATTATGGGGTGTGTGTTGGTGTGTAAGAGTGCTTGGAGAGGGTAGGGGAGTAAGAGATGGTTCAAATGCTGTATTTGTTCAGGTGGCAGAAGCTCTTGGTGTGTTTGCAGTGTCCACCATCACCGTGGCTGTCTGCAGACATACTATACACTGGGCGCACTACTAGCTATTTTACTTTAGTATGATGTTGGTTTTGGGTTGTTAGTAAGGTATTGATTGTAATTAATATCCCCTATAAGCAGTCCACATAACACAGTCAAAATGTTTGTAGCATGGGTGTGTTATGCTGTGGTGGTTGTGGACAGGGCCTAGAGTCTTGGGTGCATGGCCGAAGGCACCCAAGACACTATGCCCTGGCCACAACCACTGCAGCATAACACACCCATAGAATAAAACACCCATCAAACATCCACAACCCAAATATTTGTGTACTGTTTCATTTGTGGAGTCTGTATGTAAAGTTTTGGCTAGGCTATGCAGTTAAGATTGTAGAGTCTGAGAAGTCTTTTTTGTAGTTTAGTAGTTAGTTTTGTTAGTGGTTTAATTCTGTTTAAAACTAAAATAAATAACTTCCCTTTGAGAAGGATTGCACTGTCTATGAGAACTTCTATGATTAACTTTCTATGGTAGGTTTTAAGGGTTGTGCATGATTTCTCTCATGTTTTTATAAGGTTTTGAAGGAGTCTGTGGCAGAACATTTTTTGTAAAATAATTTTTTGGTATGGTTACTTGCCACTACATCAAGATCTATAGGTGCAGTATTAGCAGTAGTGGTGGATGAAGTCTTGTTAATCACTTTTTGTTTTGTTTTACATTTTGAAAGGGGAGGTAAAGTTTCTGTACTGGAGGCTTGTTTTGTTTCGCTTAATGACTGTATTAGCTGTTTTGTTTGAACGTTTTGTGCACATTCTGCTAGAGATGGATGCTTATTTTGGACACTTTTTTTTATTGGCTCTACGGAGTTGATTTTTGGTAGGCATTCTTTTGAGGTCTGTTGGAGAAAAAAAGAAAGTGTGGGTTGGGCTGTTGTGTATGTGTGCTTTGTGCATGAGTGTCTGAGTATGATGGTAAGGATGTATGTGGAGGTGGGTGATTATGCAATGGGCAGCTACATCAAGTTGGGAAGGCTATTCTTGTATTTGTGTGTTGCTATACTGGGGTTCAGATGACAATGCAAAGTATGCAGCTGGTGAGGGGAAGCACTAATATTAAATCTGATGGTACATGTAAGTGTGGTGTCGTGTTTGCATGTCTGGTGCACTCCCTGTGTTTCATGTGATGTCTGGCTCACCTTTGGCTGCTCATGCTGTTGTATGTGTATGGATGGTGCTGGCTGTTGCCATATGGCTGTGGAATTGCTCATGTGTGTGAGTTGACATGCCATGTGTGTTGGGGATTGTGATGCCATGTCTGAAGTTTGACACTGCCACTCATGTGCAAATGGCATGTGTGTATCAGTCCATTGTACAGTGTCCTGATGCCTGTCTCCTATCTCTCCCTGTCTGCAGAGTCAACTGATGAAGAGGGCGGAGAAGGGTGCTGTGGAGCACAGCGGCGGGGATCACAGAACCAGCCGGAGACGCAAGGCCCGGCTCCCCTCCCAGGTTGTGATCTCGTCAGGGAGTGAGGAGTCCGGTGCCGCGTCCCAGGCTGCAGCTGCTGAGGGTAGGTCCAAGAGGCGGAGGTTGGAGTTGGACTCCTCGGCAGCAGAATGGGCAGCTGAGACCCCACAGGGTCCAACGAAGGAAGATGGCACGGAGTTATCCAGGTTGGTGGGGGGTTTGGTGGAGGAGGAGGCCGTGCAAGGGACAGAGACGGGGTCTGGAGGTGGGGATTCCACTGGTGCCAGTGGTGCAGTGCAGGGGCAGGGACAGGAGGAAGCACAGGCCGCCGCAGAGGTGCCTGTGTGTAATCCTGTCCCCGATCCTGTGACTGCATCATTCCGCACCAGCAGGGATGCCTACGTCCAGACCCGTTTTCAGGGAGGGGATCCGCTTACAAGAACTGGCCTTCCTCTCCCTGCAGACGTGGCTATCCGGGACTGGGTTGAGCCTGTCCTGGGTGGGGTGGCGTTGCGTCAATGGGCCATGCGAGGTGACCTGGAGTCTTTTCATGGGGAGACTGCATGTCATCTCGAATGGCTCGTTGACCACGTCAGCCTACTGGGACAGGTCACCCAGGCTGGATTCCTCTGTTTGCTGTACCTTGCTTCTACCCCCTCCTCACCTGAACCCCCTATGCGCCAGTCGTCCTCCGTGCCATCTTCCAACCCATGTATCACCTGGGTACCCTGCGGAGCTGCCTCTGACCGTGCGGCCAGGCTGGTGGAGGACACATCCCTGCCACAGTCGGGAGTCGGACGTCCAGCATGGGTGGCCACTTCAACAACTGCACCCCAGCCAGAGGAGGATGTGCAGGCAGCAGGAGCCAGGGCACGGGCACAGGCACAGAAGCAGCAGCAACAAGGTGGGAGCCATGATGGCTCGGGGCCTTCGACATCAGAGGGGCAGGCATTGGCCGGAGGGCAGGAGGACCCCGGACGGGAAGTGTCTTCTGTGTGGCAGCGGTTAGGCCATGCTATAGATGCGGAGCGGCAGCGGGCGGAAGAGGCACAGCTCACGATGGTCAGGACGGAGAACTCCATGCAAAGGGCTCTGAGGCGGGCCGAGTGCCTTGAGGCAATTCGCAGGGACCTGGTGGTCCGGATGTCATCGTCCCTGCGAACCCTCAGAGCCGTGGAAGAGGACCGCCTCCGGGACATCGAGCAGGAGTTCGATGATGCCCTGGCCCAGGAAATCAGGAAGTGAGCCGTCGGACTAGCCCGCTGCCATTTTATATAGTTAATTAGTGTTAGGTTTCCTTTTTTTTTTCATTTCATTTGGGGCGCTTGGACAATGCCCCACCTTTTTGTATATCGTTGTTCATTAGGTAGGGTTTTTGTAGGTTTCCTTTCAATGGTTGGGCTCATGGACCCTGGATTTGTACTTTGTATATAGTTCAACACTGGATTTCACTTCATTTAAGTTTTTTTTTTACCATGGATCAATGGATGTGTCTTATTTTTACACTTTGGATTTGGTTGGACGGACAGACTCTTTGGACCCATTTGCTTTTGGATTGATTTGGATTCTGCATTCACACATTTTATTTTGACTATTTTGGACATGCAGCTTTTTCTTCATTATTTCCATTATTGTGTGATTTTGTTTTATCCATTTGGTTAATTATTGAATACACATTTATTATATACTTTACTGATGTGGTTTTATATCATTTGTTTTGTGCATGTCACAATGTTGATCTTTTCACAGTCATGTGTCACCATTGCGTGGGTCTGAGGGACATTGATTCATGGCCATGCTGGTTATGTATTTCCTATCATGACTTTGGGAATTCAATGTGGGGTGTTTGGACTGGGGTGGGATTTGGGTGGCAATGAGGGGCATGGGTCTGGAGTGTGATGGCCTGTCGGTGGGGACATGTGTGGGGGCCTGCTGGCAGGTGCCCCTGACTGCTGGGGGGTGGGGGTGCAGGGGGACATGTGGGACATGAGTGGGGGCCTGCTGGCAGGTGCCCCTGACTCCTGTGGGGTGGGGGTGCAGGGGGACATGTGTGGGACATGTGTGGGGGCCTGCTGGCAGGTGCCCCTGACTGCTGGGGGGTGGGGGTGCAGGGGGACATGTGTGGGACATGAGTGGGGGCCTGCTGGGGAGTGGGGGTGCAGGGGGATATGTGTGGGGGCCTGCTGGCAGGTGCCCCTGACTGCTGGGGGGTGGGGGTGCAGTGGGACATGTGTGGGACATGAGTGGGGGCCTGCTGGCATGTGCCCCTGACTGCTGGGGGGTGGGGGTGCAGGGGGACATGTGTGGGGACCTGCTGGCAGCTGCCCCTGACTGCTAGGGGGTGGGGGTGCAGGGGGACATGTGTGGGACATGAGTGGGGGCCTGCTGGCAGGTGTCCCTGACTGCTGGTGGGTGGGGGTGCAGAGGGACATGTGTGGGACATGAGTGGGGGCCTGCTGGCAGGTGCCCCTGACTGCTGGGGGGTGGGGATGCAGGGGGACATGTGTGGGGGCCTGCTGGCAGGTGCCCCTGACTGCCGGGGGGTGGGGGTGCAAGCTGACATGTGGCTTGGCTGGGGGTCATGCCCATGGTGGATGGGCTGCCTGCGGGACATGACCAGGGGTGGGGGGTAGTCCCCTGTGGTGTGGGCTGCCTGCAGGTGCCGTGGGGGGTGTAGAGGGAACACCACACTGCCAATTCACGTGTAGGACTCACCGCGCACCCCTGAAATTCACGTAACCCGCTCTGACAGCAAAATCGCGTGTGAAACTTCCCATGAACCTCAGAAATACACGTACCCTGCTGAAATCGTGTGTGAAACTTCCCGCGAACCCCAGTTATACACTTACCCCACTCGCACAGGCCCTTACACGTGTGAAACTTCCGAAAAAACCCCAGTTATACACGCACCCCACTCGCGCAGGCCCTTTTGCGTTTGAAACTTCCGCGAACCCCCGTAATACACGTACCCTGCTCCAATCGCGTGTGAAACTTCATGTGAACCCCAGTTATACACGTACCCCACTCGCACAGGCCCTTTCGCGTGTGAAACTTCCCGCGAACCCCAGTTATACACGTACCCCACTCACACAGTCCCTTTCGCATGTGAAACTTCCCGCGAACCCTCGTAATACACGTACCCTGCTCCAATCGCGTGTGAAACTTCACGCGAACCCCAGTTATACACGTACCCCACTCGCACAGGCCCTTTCGCGTGTGAAAGTTCACACAAACCCCCGAAATACACATACCTTGCTGAAATCGCGTGTGAAACTTCCCGCGAACCCCAGTTATACACTTACCCCACTCGTACAGGCCCTTTTCGCATGTGAAACTTCACACGAACCCCAGTAATACACGTTCCCCGCTTGGCAGCCCTGTAAGCTTGTCCAGGGTTAGCGCAGCCCTTTGCACTGGATTGGGGATTTTGATGGCTTTTCCTTGCGCTAGGGGCGTTCTTGGGGGCGTAACTGGCGCTGCTGCAGGGTCGCTGCGCCACTCTGCGCCACGGCTGGTTTTGGAGGTGCAAATCCATGAATACGCTGTGCGCGGAAATCGATTTTAGCGCACGCGGCTGGCGCAGACATTTGCACGCGCACAGTGTGCGCCAGCCGAGTGCGCCACTTTTGTGCGAAATTCTATGAATTACCCTGTATGTATCTGTGAGCGTTATGATTCTATTTATGTCCAACAGAATTCCATCCTTAATCATGAAGCAGTACATCTACTTTCCAAATGTACACACTCACTTGAATACTATTTCTTCTACACCCACAACATTACACCAAACTAAATTGAACAAAGCTTAACATATCAATTTTTGTTGTCATTTGTGTTTTTTTTTTTAGTATTTATCTTTCAAATTTTGATCCTCTGTAAGTTGTTACTTTTTGAAGGGAGGGAAGAAGAATACAGAAAACCACATAAATTGTTGCATTCAAGAAGCAAAACTAAAATTATTCATGCAGTTCCCCAAGTGCCATACCACCACAGCAAAATTCACATAATTTTCAAATTTGCTCAGGCTGCTTCTTCTCAAAATGATTCTGTGCACTAGCTTTTACCACCATCTTATGGGAGGGCGGTCCTAGTCCTTAAGCAGACCAGTTAGGCTAGGAAATCCCGCACCCAAAAACTGAAGAGTCAAGGTAAATGACAAAGGCCTGTTTTATTAACAACTCATGTGAAACAGGGACAGCAATAACCAATGGATTCTCAGAGCTCTCAATCTCTTCAATACAGTCAATACTTTAGAAACGCCAAACGTGTCATCATTAACATAGTATGACAAACTCAGTTACAAAAACCTACAAAGGTACAGGATTGGTTAAGGGAATCATCTATGTATTGTGAGAAACCTGAGTGTATTCTCACTCCTACTCCCCTGGATTCTCTTCTCAGATTGCCAGGAAAAGGCCATCGCTTTTGGATCCTGACCCTGGGGTTGGAGAAGTGAGGGAGGATCACCTGGGTGGAGGGTCCTTGGGGATTGGGAGTCGTGTATGCACATTAAATCCCTTTTTCCTAATGATGACCAGCCTACCCCTCCATCAAGCTTTATAGGCTATTATAAAATAGCTCCCCCCATTTCCCCACATATAACATCTGCAAGTACTGGGACGAGGAATAAACACTGAAACTTTGGAAGATGTCTGCAAAGAGCTGTGAAGGTCAGGCATGTCCCTTTAATTATGCTAAAGCAAATACAACTATGAGCCCACACCTGCAACCTGTCAAGTGTTTGCAGGTGTACAAAGGTAGACCTTTGAAACAGCAGAGAGAGCAACAGGATGACCTGAGGAGGAGACCCCAGCAGGATACCCCTGATGTGAGGAGGCCATCTTGGTGAGGCATGTTTGGAAGACAGGATGCCGGTCGATGTCCAGAGGACCTGTGGAGCTCAAGGCATGCTAAGCCATTAGGCTACCATAGGTGTGGGGGCCTCAGAATTGGGAAGCATGCTGCTGATCGTGCGAGCAGGCTGGAAAGGAGAAGGGAAGCTGTCCATGTCCATGCCGGAGGAGGAAATCCACTGGCATGTGCTAGTGAGAAGTGTGTTGCTGATCCTGTGAGCAGGCAGGAAACAATAGGGGATTCTATCTGTGTCCGTGCCGGGGAAGAAGAGCCACCGTGTGTGTTCAGGCCAACATCAAGAGTGTAAGAGGGGCTCGTAGAGGAGGGCCCGCCGACCGGAGAAGGATATCGAAGGCAGCAGGAGCCGCTGGAGAGGACGCCTAGAACCAGTGGGTGTCAGGGAGGTCATTGAAAGCTGAGGTGCCTCAGAAAGGCTGTGCATGCTAAACAAGCTGCCGTATAATGTAATTTGAATGCCAAACAGAGTGAAAAAACTCAATGCAAAACTAAGTAATACATATCGAACACCAAACTGAATGAAAATGTGAAATAAAGCTTGAATATGCATATTGAATACCTAATTGAATGAAAACTTGGAACAATGTTGAATTATATATATTGGGTATATATTGAATACTGAACTGAACACAACCAAGTTATGCTTATTTAATATTGGCAAACCTGATAGTGGATGAAAGACAAAAGGGAAAATGGTCAATTGAAAGCAACCTACCTAAAAGAGTGCATGTGTGAGAGAGTGCAACAAAAAGGTGGGACATGAACCAGGTCCACCACAACTCAAGTGAACTTTATGACTGGGTAACAGTGCTGCAAGTCCCAAGACTGGCAAAGAGTTATGTAACACATAATGGCAAAGCCAAGAGGCTGACAAAGTGAAGCCAGGAGAGTGTGTACATTACATGGCCGTGGTAGTTAAGGTTAAGTTGCTAAACACACAGGAAGAGCACTTTTGGGTGGCTTATAACTTCGCTCCCCCTGGAAGAATCCTTCACCAAACTTTGGTTTGCCCCCCCCAAGGGGGAGCAAAGTTATAGGCGGGGTCCCAAAATGTATTTATTTCCCATTGATTGAATGGAGAAAAAACTTTGCTGATGCCTGCAATGCAAACTGCTGGATGGCAGGAGTGGTGGCTTGGTCCTGAAAGAGTGCTTTTGTAAATTTGGTGGAAATCCGTCCAGTAGTTGTTTTTAAAATGATCAAAAAGTAGATCTCAAAATATTAGTGATATCTGTGTCCGCGGACATACTTCCCTGTTGGCTCAGCGGACAGGACACCGATTGGCTAATCGGCTTGCGTCGTGTCCGCGGACAAGCAACGTGTTCTGTGATTGGTTGGGATGAGGCGTGAGGTGCGTCACGTTGTTTCGATGCACCCGCAATCTTGGATCAGCGGACATCCGCAGATAGCGTGAGGTGGAACTGAGCAAAAATGCAATTTTGGGGAGTGTGTTGATGTGTAGGAGTGCTTGGGGAGGGTAGGGGAGTAAGAGATGGTTCAAATGTGTTCAGGTGGCAGAAGCTCTTGGTGTGTTTGCAGTGTCCACCATCACCGTGGCTGTCTGCAGACATACTATACACTGGGCACACTACTAGCTATTTTACTTTAATATGATGTTGGTTTTGGGTTGTTAGTAGAGTATTGATTGTAATTAATATCCCCTATAAGCAGTCCACATACCACAGTCAAAATGTTTGGTAGCATGGGTGTGTTATGCTGTGGTGGTTGTGGACAGGGCCTAGAGTCTTGGGTGCATTATTTGTCAATAATGTTTACAGGGTGTGATGTGTAAGGAGAGAGTTTGTCAGAAAGTATTTTTCCTGAGAGGAGAGCACATAGCTATGGCTGTGTGTTTCAGAATGCGGATTGTTTGGGTTTTGGGAGATTTGTGGATAAATTGGTTGGAGGTGCATGCAGATCGCTGTGGAGTGTCTGCACATCTTGGATTCCCTCATGTGGAAGTGCACTGGCATGGAGTACGTGTAATGGAGTGGCTGGATTTGGTACCTCTTTGTGCTACTTGGTGACACAGTGTCATCCAGACATTATTATTATTCATTGAGGAGGGAACAGTTTAGGACATGTGTCTGGAATCTCTTTGCAATTTGCAACGAAAGAAGGACTTGGGAGAGTCATGGACATGTTTCCAAACTCCTGAGTAATTTTTTCTTGTATAGCTCAGAGACAAATGTGGCTGCGTTCTTCTTCATTTGCTCCACAAATGGAGAAAGCGAGGCGCAATGTCAACAAGGCTGTTTGTGCCTTTTTGCGAGATGTTGGCATGTCCTCTTTTCACAATGAAAATATTATGTTCCGTAGCACACACATTTTTCGCAGGGATTGAGAACATCTTACTTATGCTGGCAATCAGATCTTTCTACGAAATGTACAAAAAGCATTGGAACCCTTTTTGGAATCATAGCAATCCATTTTGAATAGGTGTTGACCATTTGAAGTTTTCGTAACACAAAACAAAAACACCAAAAGGCTCTTTTCAGAGCCACCACTTCCTCCTGGAGTAAAGTGCAAGGGTTCTGATAGGACAGCACCCCAAACATTTTAAAAGTTCGCGGACCGTCCACCGACTCCTAAAAAATGCACAGGGCCCTGCAAAATTTCATTGACACTTCTATTTTTGAACTGTGAAAGGCGGCTCTGTAAAGAACCTTTTTTTTGTTTTTGTTGTTTTATATGTTTTTTAGTTTTTTAAACACGACACAAGGAAAGGAGGATAAAGAAGGCACACCAACCACAGGGATAAGAAAGGGCAGGTGGAGAGAGGAAGATGTAGGGTGGGCCTTATTCAGGTAGTGGGCAGTCCTTCTCATGCTCCTTGACCACAGTCTCGAAAGCACTTGGAAGGGTCTCCCCTGCAGAGTACTGTGTCGCAGTACATGCACAATACTGAGACCCTCGAAAAGGTAAGGGTCAACAGCATCATGTATGGCCTGTGAGGCAGCTGGAGGGATGCGCTGTCCCACAGGAGTGTCTCTTGTGGTGGCAGGAGCGGAAATGGAGAATGCTGCAGAGGAACTCAACCTGCTACGTTTATCGCAAGGTACAACCTTACTAACAGCTCCACCGTGGAATGACCTTAGGTGTCGCTTCATTGATGTAGTACCATAGCTATACGAACCAGGCTTGCCATGACTCAGCACCATTTGGCACTGATTGCAGCACACCTTGTTAGCAACTGCTTTTGGTACTCCATCAACACTGCTAAATAACCTCCACACCCAAGATTCACGATGAGTGCTAGTAAGTAGTAGGGACTTCCACTCCCTCATCCTCTTCATCCTCCTCATCACTCCCTTCTGCATCCACACACCTGTTTCCCTCTGCAGGCCCTTGGGGAGGTGGTGGAGGGGTTGGGGATGGTGCTGAGACAGCAGTAGCACCAGCAGCAGCCATGGATGCCATCAGGACAGCTCTTAGCAAATAGCAAAAGCAGCAAAAGCAGGTCAATCTGCAGTAGTAGAAAGACAGAATGAGGATCAGCTCTGAGGTGTTGCCTTTTATAGGGGTGCTGTGGCGCCTTCCGCTGACACTTCAAGCACCAAAAAAGGGCTTAAAAAGTTCCAAAAAGTAAGTAGATCGCCAGGGACATTGTCTAGGACATGTGCAATGGTAAAATTTTTATTGGAAAATACCTTGTATTGCTGGAAAAAGCACTTTTTAAATGTTCGGGGACCCGGACAGCGTCCGCAGATAAGGGCCTACGCTCAGCGTGGGTGCGGTCACATGATGATGTTGCAGACACATTCCCGAATGGGACGGCTGTTCGTAGAACACCAAATATGCGAGGTCGGTTGTGTGCATGCGCATGGATGTTCTACGGACAGTATTCCAGTCCCTGAGCTAATTAAAAGTGCAACACACATGCTGCGGACAGTTAGGACAGCTGCGCTGTTCGTAGGGCCCAAGAGTGTGGTACGCATGCATGGGGGTGTTCTACAAACAGTGTTCAAGTCCCCGAATAAAATAAATGTGCGTCAGAACTTTGCCGACAGGCGGATGCGATATGTGTTCTACGGACATATTCATTCTGGTTGCGGACATTGCGAACAGGGGGAATGTTCTTAGGACATCTTAATTTGAATAATTACAGGCATGCAGACGGATTTAGTGTCCTGCGGACACCCCCATTTTGATTCATTGCCGACATGCAGACATCTTGTGTGTCCTGCGGACACCCCCATTTTAACTACGAACAGTACAAACAGGTTTAGTGTGCTTAGGACACCTCCATTTTCGGTTAATTGCGGACAAGCCGACATGGTGTGTGTCCTAGGGATACCCCCATTTTAACAACGGGCAGTACGAACAGGTATAATGTCCTTAGGACACCCCCATTTTGATTAATTGCGGACAGGCGGACATCTTGTGTGTCATACAGACACACCCATTTTTTGCATTTAATGTAGCAAGATTATTAATATTGCACCTCCATCATATCTACATATGTACCTTTGTATACTGGAAAAAACTTCATAATAGAATGCAATTTGGTTTAATGCATTGCTTAATGCTCTACGTACCTCATGATATTTATTCCAACGATCCTTGACACTTTTTTATTAACATGAGAATAAGAATACCTTGTACAGACTTTGCACGAAAAGTAAATGCACATGTGATGTCATCAGTGATGTCATCAGTGATGTCCTGGGTGTTAGTCTTAGCAGTGCACTGTGGTGGTGCGAGTTATGGTTGCTTAGGTTACCATAACTGGTGAATTTCAGGGTTTTTTCGGTTTTACTTGGAACCATAACATCCCTTTAACAATGTTTTTTTCACTATATATATATATATATATATATATATATATATATATATAGCACCAAGAGGATGACAAAGAGAAACCCAGTGAAGCTGAACCTGGACACAGGGGTGGATACAGAAGAGTGTGTGTGGGCTGAAGAGCCTAGAGTTCCTGGTTGCCTGACCTGCGATGGGTGGACTGTGTGGTGTGATAACTGCACCTATACCAGGGAGCCTTGAAGTGTGAAAGACAAAGACATTGTGAAATATATCAAGGAGGAGCACTGCAAATAAGCTGGTGATGCAAACCAGAAGGAGGGTCAAGTTGGCCTGGATTTGTGTTGAACTTTGAAAGACTGAAAAAAATATCAGTTGTTGCACTGAAGTGTTGTGGAAGCCCTGAGACCTGAGGAATTACAAACATCTTGAGGATGCAGCTTTAAGACCCTTTTCTTTTGTACTGTGCTGCTTGGAACTTGGGGGAGGGAACCCAGAGGATTGTGTGGATCTGTATTGCCTTGAATCTGAGAAAGGTAATCTTGAGATTTTTGTGGAACTTTCTTGAACTTGGGCAAGGAGACCTGTACAGGCGACTAAGAGCTGGGGGAAGCTCAGATGTTGTGTCGAACACAATTTCCTTGATAATTAACATCCCTACACGTTGTTTAGCTTTAGTTCTGAGGGCTAGGATACGTTTTGGGCTCAGACAGACTTTTAAGTTGAGCTATTTGACTCAGAATACCATTAGTTTTGTTCAGGTTCGGAAATCCCACCTTAGTGTAGGGCAAGTTAGGACTTCACCCATCCTGACATTTGATTTACTTTTCCAACTTTGAATATGTTGTCTTTGTCTTGCTTCATGATGCCTTCCCAAATGGTGTGGTTCAACCAATACAAGTTGAGGAACCCTTGAAAGTGATAAATTGACTAGAGCCTCGATCCACTACTCATTGAAATGCACCCAAATAACTGGGAGGAATTGACACCACCAGGAGGGTTAGCCAATGGGGTCTCTAACTTTGCAAATGACTTTGAGAGAGTTAAGACAACCAACCTTATTTTTTTTTCCTAGCCAGTCTTTTTACTAAATGTTAGCGGCTGAGCGGTTCCACTCCATTGAGTCTAGACCACAAGACTTGAGAAGGTCAGAAAAGTGTGGGATCTGATCCCTTCTAAATCCAGGGATGAGAATAACCTATCATTCTTTGGTAGCCCAGGCCATTCTTCCTATATGAAAAAAAGTGGAGGGGAACTGTTACCATCTAGTCTGTACCCAAGAAGCGGTGGTCATGGCTAGAGAGAAGATCATCATTTCCTTAAACCTCTAGGTAGCCCTCCCGTCTAACATGGTTATATATGTTATGCCAGGCAGAGGAAAAGATTTGAAGATATTGCCTCTCCTCCCGTGTGAAAATAGACTATATTTTATATGATTGAATTTTTCCTCCAACTCAATTAAAATCAAAAAGGGTGACTTGATGTGATGCCTGGTCTACGAAGTTATAGGGGAACACCTTCACCAGGCAAACCCAGAAAAATGTTGTAAAATTCAGAAAGTAGAAAGAGTGAGGGTTCCAGATAGGAAGGACACTTTTAGGGAAACCAAAAACGTTCCCAATTCTTTAACACCAAAGGGAAAGTCCACTCTCCTTACAGTAGGAGACAAATATGCCACTGCCTTCCCCTCAGACCTTAACATGGGTGAGTCAAAAGGAGAATTTCGACCCACTTCTCATCACCTGGCTGTGAAATCTATGAGCAAGGAATTTCCAACCCTAGTACCACCCCGAGACCTAGACATGCCCACTGAATCCATAAATGAAAATCCAAATGTGGGTAAGTACAGTAGGAAAAAAGGAAATAAAGAGATTCCCTCCTTTGAATCCTCCCCTCCATTGGAAATCAAAGAAGATGGGTGTCATGGTACAAACTTCCAAACCTCTGGAGCTTATGGGCCTAGCCCAGACACTGGCACCCTTAGGGGCTTATCAAGCCCCAAAAGTGTGTCCTAGGATTTCCTGGACTCAGCCCTGGCGCCATTGGCGCCTGGCTCATAACATGTGCTAATTGCATGGGACTACATTCACAGACTAATAGGGCTGAGCCTGTCTGTATACCTTGGGTGTGGCTGAGGGACTACTTTACCTGAGATTGCAGGGTGTTGCTGAGGGACTATTTTACCTGGAACTATTTACAAGGCTATTTAAGCCACACCCTAGAGGCAGAACACACTTTGCGTTATTCTGCACTCCTGCAGCGTAACGCTCACCGTGTCTGCTCAGTACTTGAACTTCTACAGCCACGCCCATCCTGGGATCCCGATCCAGCGGCACCTGAGAGAAGGAAAAGAAGAGAACAGGAGTTAGTACAGCAACAAAGGCCTTACCTGCAGTATTCCATCCAATCGGCCACGCCTTCAGCTGCTCTCCGGGCCGCCGCACCTGCAGGGAAGAAGGTATCTGCACGGACACCCAATACTCACCCGGGGTCTGCATTCTTCAGGAATTTCGTTGAAGCGGTTCTTCCCATCGCCATCCTGGAGCCGTGCCGCGCCTGCAGAAAAGGAAAAGAAACAGCAGGTTAGTCGCGCACGGAAAAGAAACCGCTATACAGACATTCAGCGCCACTCAACCGCGCTAATACTCACCTGCAGGAAATCTGCTCAGCATTTTAGGAAGAGTCTAATCTTCATCCAAAAACCGCTCATGACCACGCCTGAAAGAAAAGAGAAACACAGGTTAAAACCTGGGCAATAAGGACATTAAGCACCTATACCAAGCATCCATTGGCATAGAAACTTACCTGCTTAATCCAGCTATTCAAAAACTCTGCAACAGTCCCGCAGGATCAGTGAAGTAACTTGGTCCTGGGAAAGACTGTGCATACCGCGCCCCTGCTAGAGATTGCAGGACGGAGAGCCTACCATTAAGAACTCCAAGGTGAGACAGAAGAGGAGAAGGGGCATCAGAAGGTTAAAGGAGGTGGAAGCAATCCGTCTCCACTCAGTTAGCTAATATCCTGTTTCGACATTGCAGACAAACGCCTCCTTGGGTGATATCGAGGGAGAAGACGCAGGCAGGCATCATCACTCAAGCTGTGCAACGCCAGTGCAGACATCATTCATGCGGCTACGTGCTATGCCCCAGTGGAGACCAGGTGAGCGTGACAATGGGGTGCTGTCCACCTCAGATCAAAAACAATGTATGAAAATTGGTTATTCCATAAGACACTGTCCTTTAAATAGGATGAATCCCCTGTCTTTACCATCTAGGAAGAAACAAATTAGGGAAGAGAGAACCAAACCTTTTGTTGCCAATGTCCTCTACATCCAATCTAGAGATTTGTCTACAGAGGGAGAGGACATGGGAGATTTTCCTTTTGCTACAGAGGAACAACTCCATTCACCCCAAGGATTACCTTCAATAACCTGCTAGAACTAGAGTAATTTGATGGTTTTGAAGGTAGTTGACCCAGGCTAAACACTATGAGGCGCGGGAGTGAGAGTCTGTCTTCTCCAGCATCATTAGATGTTGAGAGCCCCTCTTATTCATGCGGACAAGTTAACCACTTAAATGAATCAGTTCCTTGGGACCTTCAAATAACACCTAGTTATCAAGTGTTGGAGACATTAGAAAGATTGGATCCAGACAATCTTTTGATAGGAGCTTGGAATGGAAATATTCCACCCTCTGTACTCCCATCTACTACCAAAGACCAAAGCTGTTTTTCTTGTATAGTCTGGGCACATTGCAAGATATTGATCCTTAAATATAATTGATCTCCCTGCCACACCATCATTAGGAGAACCTGGTAAGAAGAAGCAAAATAAGGAAGTGAGGGTTAAACTATCTAATATGAATATCACTGATGTTCAACCTGGGAAAATACTAGCAGAGGGGGAGAGAAATAAGAACCAGAGAAAAACCCATGTCATTTTATGTACTGAAGATAAGACCACATATGGAATCCCTGCTACCCTAAAGAGTAAAGGTATTTGGGCGCTATTGGTAATGGGAAGTAAGAAAAGCACCATAAGAGCAGGGCTTCTTCCCTAGGGATGGAAAGAAGTGGGAAAAGATAGGGTGAACTGTGTACATGGCCATACAGAAAATCACTTGTTTACCCAGATCCCCATTATTATCTTGAGAAGAAAAATAAATTTAACTTTGGCTATGATTCCCAAGTTACCAGCCCAGGTAGTCCTGGGAAGTGATTTAACATAATTTAAACAATGGATTTCACATGTGGCCCAAATCAAATTAAAGACTCCTAGGGCTAGATTCCCCTGGCCAAAGAAAACAGGACCTCCCAATTCTGAAAAGAGAGCCAATGGGGAAGAAAGTCCTATTTTCTTAGAGGTGGAGCGGGTACACCAGACAGAGGAATCCAACACATGGGTTATGCAGGGTTTTATGGCTCTTCAACCCTATTGCTTCACAGTGGAACACCAGAAGGGTCATAAGCAAGCTAATGTGGACTTTCTCTCCCAGTTTCCCTGTGCAGCACCCTGGTCCAACCTGCATAGGGGAAAGGTATTTGAGAATCCCGAGGGTAGCCTCACACCTTCTCCCCTTGGATCAACTTCTCAGGTAGCCAGTGAAAGGCCATAAGTTTTGGATCCACACCCTGGGGGTGGAGTAGAGAGGGAGTATCACCCCAGTGGACGGTCCTTGAGGATTGGGAGTGGGGTACCCGCAGGTGAGACATGGTATCCCCCTTTTCCCTTAAAAAAAACATAACTTAACCCCTGGTCTTTATGGGCTACTGTAAGACATCTCCCCTAATTTTTCCCCATTCAATTTGCTACAGTACTGGGATGAGGAAGAGGTGACTAGGAGTGCTGAACACCAATAGGTATTTTCACCGCTCTGGTACTGAGACGAGGACGAAGACTGCACAAGAGTACCATTGGGGAAGTCAGGAATGTCCCACAAATAGTCTGCCAATTGCGGGCCAAAGGGGGTCTGAATATCCGGCTGAGCTCTGATTGCCAATAGCAACAGTGGGGAGATCTGCTCCGCCCGAAGCCCACAGCCGCTGCGGCAAGCGGGAGAGCAATGCAAGCTCTCGGTGGCCGATCCGAGGAAGGCAAAGCTTGTGGATCCAGGAGGATCGAACAAGAAGGACCAGCAAAGCTGCAGAGAGTGGTAATGCAGGGAACACTCTGTCCGGAGTGCCCCACTAATGCTGACACATACTCTGAGAATGCCAAGCAAACTGAAATAAGTAATCTGTGAATGTCGAGTAATTTGAAAGTAATTGGACATATTCCTGAATAGCAAATGGAACATTTTTGAATATCAAGCAAGTATGAACATTTCAAATAAGATGTTAAGCAAATATTGAAAACTGAACTGAATGACAACGTTGTGGGCAAAGCTACAAGCTGATGAAAGTTAAATAGGAAAGTGCCCATTTAAAAGCCAATGGGGGTCATTCCGAGGTTGGAGTAAAGGGAAAAACGATGCCGGTAAAGGATTACCGGCATCGCTTACCGCTACGGGCCATTCCGACCGGTCAGACTGCTATTTGTGGCACTGTAATCTATGATGCTGTAATTACCGATCTTGGGTCACGCGCGCGCCCCACCATGCCGAAATTAGCGGCAAGGCGTAAACCAGAGCTGATCACAAGTATGGAGCACACGTAAAAAACGGCCTCATCAAGGTCGTAAAGACACTTACCGGCATGGAGTACGCATAGGCATCTCAGAGAAGGAGTAAAGAACCCTGAGCAGTGGTCCACAGAGCCACAGGTGCACACAATCAGCACAGGCGGAGGCAATGGAGTGTGCCACAGCACAAAAGGACCACACCCACACACCACACCCCCTCCCACACCAAGAAAAGAACAATAGTGGTAGCAGCACATGAGGCAGGAGGCCCTGCCAGCAAGCAAGGTCACAACCACTAGAACTACACCAAAAACGCCAGGCCTCCCAACTGAGGAGACACAGGGGGAGAAGGAGGGCGAGACAGTCCCAGCATGCAGCACCAGTGCAACCTCCGCCATCACCCCAGCAGCCCCCATTCCCACGCAGCAGGTCCTGTACCTCAAGGAAACCCCTGAGCAGACACACACCCCCTACCCGCTAGAATGTGACAGCCTCACCACCATAATTTGGTGGATAAATTACTAGATAAGTGAGCACCATACAAATACACACACCACTCTCCCGGCACAATTGAAGGTGGTGCCTGTGCCCCACACCCATGCCACAGGCACCTATCAGCACACAGTTGGACCCATGCATGCATGTCACAACCGTCCAGTATACGGACGCAGAACGAAGTGCTGGAGCACCTCCTCAGGCACACAAGGGGCTACAAATCCCTAACAAGGACTACCCAGGAGATATACGACACAACAGTTGGCCCCCATGCATTGGCAGGCTTGCCAAATGACATGGGTGCCCCTGAAAGCACCCACGTGGATTAGGTTGACCTGCATGGCATGCCTGTGGGGGATCACAACTGCAAGCAATACCATTCCCCCAACGTGCAGACGGAAAGCAATGCAAGCAAGAACTGTTCCCCTACATGACAGTCCAGACACTTACCAAAATTGGCTACAGATGCAGGTGTTGGCGGCTGTCCCTTGACACCATGGTACCGGACGCCTGTCAGAAACCCACAGACTAGGCCCAGGGAGCCCTATTATAATGGCCATACCTGTGCATGCGTGGAGATGAGCAGCCACCTTGCTTGCATAAGGCACATATGAGTTGCCGAAGCTGGATTGGTGGGGGACCCATCTACTGCAATGTGCTGTCCAAGACCCCCATATCATGTGTACAGCTCAACAAATTGTGCATCCCTTGGAATGTGGCTCTGTCCCCTGACATGGGACTGCTAGTACCAGATGAAGATTGAGTGAAGGAGGAGGAGGAAGGGGCAAGACAGCATCATGGAGGCGGTGCATGGGAGGGACATGTTATGTGGTTTACAACGTTTGGACATAATAGCCAAAACACAAGACAGCAGAGGCCGGCATTATATGGGCACACAGAGCCCTGGGTGTGTGTATACTTGTAGACCATGCACTGTCAGACATCATGATACACATGCTGAATGATGAATGTCCACACAGGTTAAACTTTGCAACTCCAAAGGTGTATTTACATTTTGAATGGATGAGTGTAAACAATCCTTCCACCCACCCAACCACCTCCCCCCAACTCCACAACAAACCTTCTCCCCCTCCCCCTTCTCCCCCAACTCCAGAACAAACCCTCACCCACCTCCCCCCTACCCCCCAACTCCACAACAAACCCTAACCCCCCCCTCGTCCCCCCCAACTCCACAACAAACCCTCCCCCTCTACCCCCCCAACTCCACAACAGTACTCCAATGTAGTACATGAAGGCCACATGTGGCAGCAATGAAGATTAATGCATGCTCCCGGGGACCAGGGGAGGCATGCCCCGGTGCCGCATGGAACGCAGAGTGCGTCGCGGAGGAGTGGCCGTGTCCTCCTGCTGATGCTGCAGATTGGAATGTGCAGCCTCAAGGGCATCAGCTATGCGTCCTAGGACGTCACACAACCTGTTAGTGCTCTCAGTGACTGCCTGACGCATTTCCCGGAGTTCATTTAGCCATTCCACCCTGGCTTGGCGGTTGTCCTCCATGAACACAGTGATGAGGTCAGTCAGCTGAGTCGCACAACGTGCATCAGATGATGGGTGTTCATCACTGGAGTGACTTGGCCTTACGTGCTCTGGCATGGACTGGACTGGTGAACTTGGGCCACGATCATCGTATCCCTGTGTGTCTGTTGGAGCAGTACGGCCAGGTGTTTCAGGATCCCCAGAGTCACTGCATGAAGCCAGGGGGACATTGCTGGGCTCTGGGGTGTGGACTGTTGGGTAAAACTCCTCCTCAGACGCCCCACAGATGGATGAAGGGCTGTCCACATTCTCCTCGGGGCCCGTAGCTGCAACCTCCCCAGCAATACTGGACTCTGCCGATGTTGGGGTGGCCATTGTGGCAGGCGCAGATGCTGGGAGGGATTGGGGTGGTGCAGCCTCCACTGACCTTTCAGGAGCTGGGGTGGTTGTTTTTTTCAGTGCTGGAATGCGCCGGACCCTGCCACTGCCCATGGAGGTGGTTGGACGGCTTGTCTGTGGCTCACCGCTGTCATGATCAGTGCCTGTAGGGGTAGACGAGAGGGGCCAACATGAGTGATTGTATGATGTCCTAATAGCATACATGGCTGCATTCATATTTCATTCATTTGGGGTTTGTGGCCTTTTGGGTGTAGCAACAGCAGTGGTACATGTGCATGAGTATGATATGTACGCAGGTTTCGGAGTGACTCATCCTGGCCAGGTAATGTGCTGTCTGGCTGGCACACTGCCGAACCTGCTGCACAGTGTGCATGATGGGATGTGCAAGTTAGTGCACTATGGTTGATGTGCGTTATGTACTTGTACTTGGCCCTTGATAGAGTGGCAGTTGGCTCTGGATTAGTTGGATGGGGGGAAGGCAACATGACAAGGTGCCTTTGATGGCCCTTGGGGGAGTATACATCATGCAACTGCCATTGGCAGTGTTGACTTTGGACACTCACCTCCTTCGGCAGACAACGTTGCCCCACACTCATCTCGCCGATGCCCTGAATCGATTCCGTCCCGATCAACGCCGGACATGTCTCCTCCCATGGCTCAAGTCTCACTGGGGAACTTGGGCCCCCTCCAGTCTGCATTGCCTGACTCCGGTTGGCGGAGAGGAGGCCCCGCACCCGCACCCGCAAGTCATCCCACCGCTTGCGGCAGTCCTTGGGGGTGCGGGGGGGTGGTGCCTACTGCGCTCACCCTCTGGGCGATTTTTTGCCCAGATGTTTTTCTTACGGATTACTGACTCTCTCCGCATGTCGGGGCTGAACACAACGTCAGCATGCTCTGCCGGGTAGTCCACCATGGCCTGCAGCTCTTCAGGGCTGAATCTCTTCTTGCAGAGCCAGTCCGCAGACTTCTTTGGGGCTTTTGGCATAGTTCCTGGTTGTGTGATCCTTTCCCCGACTTTGGATAGCTCCCAAGGGTGCTGCCTGATGAGGATGGCAATGGATTGTGTTTTTAAAGATGGCCGCCGCGCTCCTTCCCGTTCCTGTGTGATGACGAAATTTCCAGTTCCTCTGTTTTGCAGTGACCGTAATTTACGGGATCCGTAAATTACGGTCACTGTTATTTACAGACGCTGCTGCTTCCAAGGCGGTCTTGTTATGTATGTGTTGCAGCATGCCAGTAGGGGGTTTTGCGGGTCATTTAGCGGCATGCCGCTAGGTACTTTTCCGGCATGGTGAAAAGGGCGTGTCCGTGAGGTCGGAATGGGCCGCAATTAGCGGTCTGACACCAGGCCGGTGTCGTACTTTCCGCCGTGCCGGAAAGTACCTGTACTTACCTCCTACCTCGGAATGAGGGCCAATATATGAAATAAGAACACAAGTGTGAAAAAGCCTGAATGAAAGGTGGTGAATAAATAAGGCCATCACAAAGTGAACTTTATGAATTAATGCAATGCGGCAAGGCCAAAGACAGGCAGAGGATGTGCAACACATTGTGGCAAAGCCAAGAGGCTAACCCGGAGAATCCAAGAGTGTGTAAACTTGCACATGAAGCCAAGAGGCCGACAAGAAGAAGCTAAGCCAAGAGGCTGACAAGAAGAAGCCAAGTGAATGTGAATATGCACACAGGGGCAAATATAGAGGAACATGTGTGGGCTGAAGAGTCTAGAGTTCAGGAATGCTCAACCTGTAATGTGGAAGTGGACCGTGTGGTTTGACAACTGTACCTAGTTCAGGGAACCCTCCATTGTGAAAGTTAAAGACCTTGTGAAACAAATCAGATGGAGCACTTTGTGAACTGTTAATGCCATCCAGGAGGAATGCCAAGTTGATCTCGAGTTATGTTGCACATTGGAAGAGTGAAATCAGGCAACCCTGAGGCTTGATGAACTGTAATGCTGTCTTGAGGAGGGAGCCTCAAGACACTTTTCTTTGAAACTGTGTTGCCTTGAACTTGAGGAGTGGAACTTTCTTGAACTTGTGGAAGGGAACCACAAGGATTTGTGGAACTTTCTTGAACTTGGGGAAGGGGTGCTGAAAAGGAAGCTAGGAACTAACATTGTTTGATCACTGTTTCTTTTATTATTTACAGCCATACAGATTGTTTAGTTTGAGTTGTGAGGGCAAGGATAGGTTTTGGACACATAAAGATTTTTATGTTGAACTTTCTGACTCAGGCTTTCCTTAGTTTTGTTCAGGTAGAGAAATCCCACCTTAGTATAGGGGAAGTTAGGCCTTCAACCATTCTGACATTTTGTTTAATAAATCATTTTATTTTGAACTTTGAACCTGTGGTCTGTGTCCTGTTTCGTGGTGCCTTCACACATCCCAAATATACTGCCTGATTGTCTGGTTAAGAAAACAAAAAGAAAACAAAAAGAAATGTTTCCCCAGCTGTAAACAAAAGGTTTTTAAATCTCATATAACACAGAAAGTCACTCCCCCCAAAAAGAATTCCTTGCTAGCTCCTCATAAATGTCTCTCTTTCTCCAACTTCTGCTGCGGATCAGCCTTGCCCCATCTTCTTGCAGCCAGACTCAACCCGCAAAGGAAACACAAAGATGCTGGTTCTTTATGTAGGATTCCAAATGTGTTTCGTCGCTCAGAACCTGCCCAAATCCATGCAAGAATACCCAAATCTGAAATCACATTGATGATCCCAGCCAGATCCTCGCTAAATGCCAAATCCAGGTACCATCCCATCTAAACTCATGAGAAAAAGTCAAACATTGCAATTCTTCTGCAGGCTCCCACGGATTCACCTAAATCCAGTGATTAAGCCCATGTGGATTTGCGGGGAGGAGTTGTTTGGGATGGTTCATCCAGGCTTATTCTTCAATAACTCCATTTATTATACCTTTACACAAAGCTGTTGGAATGTGCACAAGTCTACATTAAAGAATGAGCCACAATGAATCCAAAAAAGCTTAAAAAATCACCTGAACAAGATTAGCACAAACTATATTTAATTTGACTTTCTATTCCCGGTCTCAGACAAGACTAAGCTTAATAATTTGGCATCTGACAATCCCACTCTCACACTCAGTAAAAAACGAGCTGTTATGCAATAACCGTTTTTTTGTACATAAAAGTGCGAAACAAATAATGTGACTATGCATTCACTCTTGACTTAAAATGGGACTACAGCCGAACCTTCATTATAAATCACAAAGGCCATATACCCTGTTGTCAGGATTAGTCAGGCGAATACTAAGGCAGCGAATATGGCAAGGGAAATGTGCACATAGGAACAACGACTCATGTATGCTAGAAGCCAGGAGTGCAAACAGAGTGTGATATTAAACCCAATATGTGAAAAGGGATGTGGGGTAAGCACCTGACCGCGAGGAAAGTCGGCAAGCGCCTTACCCCCAATTGCTGTTACAGGTACTGACAGCGCTAAACCCACGTGGAGGGCAAGCAATGACAGGATCTGTGAACTAACACTCTGATGGTATCAAATAAGGGAACTAAAGAACTGTACTCACAAGGACGAGAATAAACCTCTTGAATGTCAGCTAGCCCATGAATCCTGTTGATGAACTGGGACCCCGAGAGGCTAGAACAGCAATGGGAGAAGTAGGAAGGTCCAGAGGGCACGGGCTGTAGGTTGCCAGGGAGAGGTAGACTGTAGAACAGGGGGCCCAAGAGGACAAGGGCTGAAGGCAGCCGGAGCGAGGCAGGCTGCAGGGCAGGGAGCCCAGAGGACAAGGGCGGAGGCTGGAATGCAGCAGAGCGTGATCCGCTGTTATGTGGGGAGCCCGACAGGGCAAGGGTGAAGGCTGGAAGGCAGCCGAGAGTGATCCGCTGCAGAAAACTAAATACCTAAGTTGAAATAGTGATAACAAATAGTGAGGAAAACATAAGCATTCACACAGGAGCTAGCTAACAACCGCACACCACACCTAAAATCAAATGGGAAAATAAATGCAGAAGTGCTAAGGAAAACCTGGAATGGATCCCAATAGAAGTAAGGATCAGGAGCAGGGAAAAAGCTAAATAACCAATGCAAACTTCTCCCTATCCTTCCAAGGAAAAGAACGGAAGCTAATCAAGAGGAAGGCTAAGGCATACGGGTTAACAGCAGCAAAGGACAGAGTCAAAGAAATACCAACTGGGCTGCATTTGAATAGGGAAAGCACTGAGAAATGCTGCCTGTAAACAGAGGAAGGAAAAAAGGGAAACAAGGGAGCAGAAATCAATTAGAGCACGAATCAGAGATTCAGGGCGGAGGAAACAAGAAAACAGGAACAAGGAAGTAGGTGCAAAGGCAAGGAACCAGGAACCAGGGACTAGTCAAAAACAGGAACACTGCAAACGATGACCAGCGCTGGACTGAAGTGAGACTGAGGCTTTTAAAGCTGCTAAACGAGCACACGCCTCAGGTGTGCTGACTGCTGCACCTGCAGCCACAGGTGTTGCTTATCCTCCACCCAACCTAGTCCTGCAAGGGTGGAGGTGGAGCAGTGGGCCAGGCATTCTGGGAAACACAGTCATTTGGTTAAAGAAGCATGCTGGCTGCCAAAGACCTGGAATGGATCCGGAAGGGAAGTAGTTTGGAAAATAGGGATTTTGCGCTCCCAATTCATTACAGCACTGTGGCATTAGGTTCGAAGGAAATGTCCAGCAAGGAATAAGCCCCAAAACATGCCCCCAAGTGGCGGGAACGGGAGCGAAGGGAGCGAGTCGTGACAGTATACCCCCTCCTACGGCCCTCTTCGGGTGCCCGCCACCCGCACGAGACTTCTTCTTTCCATGATGGGAGTGCTTTTTCTTTGGAGGTGGCACTGATGGAAATGGTGGCTTGTGGGCAAAGGCAGATGGGCTTCCCTGATAGGAGTGCTTTGTCTTTGGAGGTGATACTGATGGAATCGATGGCTTCTGGTGAGGAAGAGACTCATGGTTTGAAGAAAGGCATGAAGGACTTGCAAGACCTGAAGCAAAGTTGAAAGGTCCAGGAAGCTCAGTCACTGGGAGTGGACCCTTGTAAGTCTTTGAGGAGGGAGGCAGGCTGGTGCAACTTGCCTTAGACAATGGTAGAAGTGCTGTTAGCCTTTCTGCCGAGAGCGGACATGCGGGAGGTAAGGAAGTTGCTGGCTTCAGGAAATGTTCATGTTCAGCCATTAGAGAAGGTGGCGGCTGAGGTAGAGGTTCAGATCTTTTTCTGTCATCCATCTGGGAAAAGGCTTGTGGTTGAAAATGATTAAGGTTTGATTGCACGTTGGATACAACAGCAGGGACGTTTGGCATACTGATAGGAGTGATAGACACAGTACTTGGTATTTCAGGCACACTTGCAGAAGGAGCAATAACAGACACATCTTGAACTGCAGCAGTCATTCCCTTCCTTTGGCTACTAGCACCCAACTGGTGCTTCTTGGCGGAATTCTGTTGCACAAGTTCTGTAGGTAATACGCCGGTCTGCACCACCCCCTGTGCACACCCAGATGAGTGGTTCTGACTCACCACTTGGTCTAGCTTGATGACTCTGAAGCAGGAGCTGGCAAAAGTCTCAAAATCTGATGCTGCATTTTTTGGAGGCTCTGATGCTAAAGTGAAGCAGTTGGGAGAATCGTCTTGTGGAAAAGGCAGGCATTCTGATGCTCCTCCTGAAGCAAAAGTAAGGCAATCTAAACGTTCATCGACAGTAAATGTTTGGGATTCAGGAGGACTGTCTGGAGCAGTAGAAAATACAGCAGGATCTGATGGTGTAGACAGGTATACCTCTGATGTTGGAAGCGAAGCTAAGCAGGATACCGGTGTCTCATGAACTGAAGGCAAACAAGCAATAGACTCTGGAACTGAAGACATGCACATATGATGGACTACCAGAGGCTCTCTGGCTGAAGGATGATCTTCTGGATGAGTCACTGTAGACAGGCAGGCCAGAGGAAACTTTGAAGCGGAAGACATGCAAGTTGGAGCCATCTCGGTAGCTGAATCCAAACATGTCAGGGTCTTTGGGACTAACCCCGTGCATGGTGGAGGCTCTTGATGAAATGGCAGACATGGCAGTGGTTCATTGGTTGAAGACACGTGTACCAAAGATGACTGCAGGGCTGTGGATCGGATCATAGAAGAGTTAATGGTTGTAGGAGGACACACAGAAGTCTCAGAAGTTGATAGACACATTGGTGTCTCAGGAATGGAGGGCACCTTTAGGGCATTAGACTCCTTGGCTCCCGTAACCAAGGACTGAACTGTACCCTTGCGGTCCTTTTCTTTAGTGGGTGACACAGAGTCTCTTACTTTGTGGAAGTCAAAATCAACCAGTGGAATCACCATAGTAAAGTCTCTGTTAATCAGGATTTCGTCAATTGTCCATTCCTCTGTCTTAGCTTCTGAAAGAGGCAGATTAACAATCAACAGTTCAGGATTCGCCTGCTGGTCTTTTGGTTCTGTATACTGTGGAATGAGTTCATCAGAACATGCAATCTGTACAGTCTCTGACTGTTTGTATTGATCAGAATTGGCAGAAGGAAGAGTGAACCCAGAGGTAAGATCGTCTTCCACATCAGCTTTAAACTCTACTTCAGTCTCAGCAGCTGTATCAAGAGCAGGACCTAAGCCTAGTGTAGTGACTGAATCTGTGTATGCCACCTTTGTGTATTGTGTTTGGAGATCAGAAGCTTGTATGTGTGCTAGCTCAGAATTATGACAGACTGCTACACAGGAAACTTTAGGTAAAGGAGTGGCTTGTAAATCTTCAGCTAACTGCAATCCCTGATAATCAGCAGAACAATTGTTAGAAACTGTGCCCAGGTTGAGCGCTGTGCTAGAAGAAAGACCTTCACTTCCAATAGATCTAACATATTGGCAATTATCATGATTTACCAAAGTCTCTGCACTCAGGGGCTGAACTGTGTTCACTTCATCAACATCAATGGATAAAGTCTGAGGTGTATTCAGGAATGCGTGCAAGATCTTATTCTCCTCTTGTAAAGAAATGAATTCTTGTGTTAACTCCTCAAGCTTGGCTCTTATCATGCCCTGCATTAACTGTACATCACTATCAGTAGGTACAGGGGGAGGCATAGTAGCATCAGGGCTGGATCCTGCACTAGCAATCTGGATGTGCACCGATTGTGCACTGTCCTCTACTGCTATCAGGTTCTGAGATTTATACTTTCTCATACTAACTTGGCCTGTGTTACCCTTAAGCAAACTATTGACCTTAGACCTCTTGACATTAGGGACTACCGTATGTACTTGTGCAAAGAAGTATTTGGACTGAGGGTAGAAAACAGAAGTTATGCAAGGAACCCCTCCATTCTTTATGTTTGTACCATGAAACTGTTCTATCTGAGGTGAAGCACAACTGGAATCATGGGGTTCAACAACCGAGGTACTCTTGTATAATAAGTCTGACAGTGTGTTGTTTTCTACGGTTAAGGCTTGCGCTGACATAGAATCGGGATCAGAACAAAAGATCGAACTAGGATCAGGCAATGTAGGATGAGCCATCCTATGGGAAAAATACTCTGCTCGTAAATGCCCATTCGTGACAAAGAGTTCATTTAAACCAAGACTAGTGATTTGATTGTCACAGGTAAATGTAGGGGAAGCTTTCTGTACAAACTTGTTAGAGGCCTTGCTGCCTTTCTTTCTTAAACTTGCCATATTCAATGGGAATTTTTGGCTGGTCATTCTGTCAAGATTAGTCAGGCGAATACTAAGGCAGCGAATATGGCAAGGGAAATGTGCACATAGGAACAACGACTCATGTATGCTAGAAGCCAGGAGTGCAAACAGAGTGTGATATTAAACCCAATATGTGAAAAGGGATGTGGGGTAAGCACCTGACCGCGAGGAAAGTCGGCAAGCGCCTTACCCCCAATTGCTGTTACAGGTACTGACAGCGCTAAACCCACGTGGAGGGCAAGCAATGACAGGATCTGTGAACTAACACTCTGATGGTATCAAATAAGGGAACTAAAGAACTGTACTCACAAGGACGAGAATAAACCTCTTGAATGTCAGCTAGCCCATGAATCCTGTTGATGAACTGGGACCCCGAGAGGCTAGAACAGCAATGGGAGAAGTAGGAAGGTCCAGAGGGCACGGGCTGTAGGTTGCCAGGGAGAGGTAGACTGTAGAACAGGGGGCCCAAGAGGACAAGGGCTGAAGGCAGCCGGAGCGAGGCAGGCTGCAGGGCAGGGAGCCCAGAGGACAAGGGCGGAGGCTGGAATGCAGCAGAGCGTGATCCGCTGTTATGTGGGGAGCCCGACAGGGCAAGGGTGAAGGCTGGAAGGCAGCCGAGAGTGATCCGCTGCAGAAAACTAAATACCTAAGTTGAAATAGTGATAACAAATAGTGAGGAAAACATAAGCATTCACACAGGAGCTAGCTAACAACCGCACACCACACCTAAAATCAAATGGGAAAATAAATGCAGAAGTGCTAAGGAAAACCTGGAATGGATCCCAATAGAAGTAAGGATCAGGAGCAGGGAAAAAGCTAAATAACCAATGCAAACTTCTCCCTATCCTTCCAAGGAAAAGAACGGAAGCTAATCAAGAGGAAGGCTAAGGCATACGGGTTAACAGCAGCAAAGGACGGAGTCAAAGAAATACCAACTGGGCTGCATTTGAATAGGGAAAGCACTGAGAAATGCTGCCTGTAAACAGAGGAAGGAAAAAAGGGAAACAAGGGAGCAGAAATCAATTAGAGCACGAATCAGAGATTCAGGGCGGAGGAAACAAGAAAACAGGAACAAGGAAGTAGGTGCAAAGGCAAGGAACCAGGAACCAGGGACTAGTCAAAAACAGGAACACTGCAAACGATGACCAGCGCTGGACTGAAGTGAGACTGAGGCTTTTAAAGCTGCTAAACGAGCACACGCCTCAGGTGTGCTGACTGCTGCACCTGCAGCCACAGGTGTTGCTTATCCTCCACCCAACCTAGTCCTGCAAGGGTGGAGGTGGAGCAGTGGGCCAGGCATTCTGGGAAACACAGTCATTTGGTTAAAGAAGCATGCTGGCTGCCAAAGACCTGGAATGGATCCGGAAGGGAAGTAGTTTGGAAAATAGGGATTTTGCGCTCCCAATTCATTACAGCACTGTGGCATTAGGTTCGAAGGAAATGTCCAGCAAGGAATAAGCCCCAAAACATGCCCCCAAGTGGCGGGAACGGGAGCGAAGGGAGCGAGTCGTGACACCTGTGCTATGTTTCCTTTTCTGTGCTATATCTTTCTAAAAGAGCTTGCACAATGCTATCTTGGATTTTATAAATTGGTGGAACCATTTCTAAATAATCCTCAGGCATTGTGGCCCTTATTATGAGCTTGGTTTTTTCCCGCCTGCAATACCGGCAGGATACCATCAAACAGAATTAGCATTCCCGCCACCTGATATCCCGGTATTTTCTGAAATATAACAGGTGGCAGGAATGCCGGTCATTCCCCATTCCATGCAGTCCCAGACTCCAGTGGGGGAATTACCTGAATTACCGGCTGGTGATTCCTTCATTTCTTTTCCAGTGGGGGCCTGATTTACCTCCAGCTTTTGGCTGGAGGTAAATCAGCCACCCCAACCAGCAAACCTGTAGTTTTCCAGTGCAGGAAAGGTGCCAATGGTGGTATTACTGCCACTTTTACCAGCATTTTCCCTGCACCGGGAAACCTATAATGACGCCCAGTCTTGCAAGGACACAGGATAAGTAAGGACACCGACTAGCCTCAGGCTGCTCTGTCAGGTAAACTCTCCCTCCAGTCTGTGCATATGCTTAACAATCCCTCCCACATAATCAAGTCCTGCTTTTGAAAAGGTCTCTGCATTCAGTGCAATCTGGTTGGGTGCTTTAAAGATATTTCCTCATCTGCTACATCTGATTAGAATTCAATTTACTTCTCTTCTGTCGGATGGGGCTCTCTTGCTTATTTATTAAAATTCCACCATCTTCCATATATGTTTGAGTTCTAATATTAAGGAAACTCTGCCCATAAGAGGAAGGTTAGTACAACAAATTCTTTCCGGTTACTGTAATTGCTTACCTAAGTGAAAATGACACATCTTACACCCACTGCTTTGACATATGAATGCTGGATACAGGAGTACCTGTCATAATTTCTTGATTCCCTTCATGGCAACTGACATCAGTAAATTACAGATATTAGGCAGAATAATTCAATAATTCAACAATTTTATAAATATGGGTTTCTGTGTTTCTCACTGTTTATAAAGTCGCTGTATACAATGCATCTCAATTCATCCGATCTCCCCAGAATGTATCATTACAACGTTATGATTCTTATATTTTAGTTGCAGAACTTCCCTTGATGCAAGTAATGTTCATATTTATAGATGCATCACAAGGTTACATTAAGGCACATGTTTGTTTTCGTATTAGGACATTGGGATCCCAAGATATGGCATTTTATGTGGATCTAGATTTTAAGCAGATTTAAATTACTGTCAAACCTGATTTACAACACAATAAGCTAAGTGTAGGTTGCATTTTGTCAACCCAATCACTGTTTTCTGCATTTCATGTGACTTGAGATACAAAGAGATATCTATTCCATAATGACTTGCTTTCAATAGCTATCTGCACTGTGTAATGCCATTCGCTTTGTGACCCGCTACACTTAGTGACCTGGGGTTAAATGTAGATCATTGATTCTGTTTGGGCAGCTTTTCACTTCATAGTCAGTCATTCATTATAAAGTAATGCTACCAAGCAAAGAAATTGCAACTAAGAACAAGCCATGCTTTCAAGGTAATTTATGCATTTTTAAGCTGTGAGTGATTGGCACAGATATTTTCCAAATCCATATTGACCTGTATGTCACGCAGGTCCCTTTACTCCACGTGAGCTTGGACATATTTGCTTGTTTTGAACATAAACATGTTCCCCCACAGTTTTCTGAACAAATTAGACAACATGTGGAGTGTTTGCGAAAAAGGTAGTTTACAGAACACTGCTTTTCTCCTTAAAAACACATTTGATTGTTGCTGTGCATATTACAAAACCTATACTTTAAGTTACATTTTAAACATTTTCAGCATACAACTAAGTACACTTAACAGGTAAATTAAAAATTTTAAGTTCTATACATTTTTTCTTTATTTCATATCTTTTAGTCCATGTTACATTCATTTGAGAAAATACCCTACAGTACATGTGTATGCATGTATGAATGTATGTATGTATGTATGTATGTATGTGTGTATGTATAGGATTGTAAAGTGCCAACCTAGCTTGGCAGTAACAGATCACTGTATGTAGGGGATACATAAAATCGATAGAGAGACTAAGGGGGCAGGGAGAGATCCCGAGGGGTAGAAGAAGGGTTGAGGGGAACCCAGGGGGTCCTTAAATCAGTAACATGTCATGCATGGATGCGATGGAGACTAATTCTTACACCAAATAAGACCGTCTTAGGAAGTTGGTACAAAGTCTCCTCTCACTGTTTTGTTATTAATGGTCTAAAACAGGGAGTTAAAATGGACACCAATAGATGTTTGATCGTGCTCACAACACAAATCACATAAAAATAAATGTATATAGCAAAAATGTGTCATACGTGACACCATATTACGTGGCAAACAAAACAATTTACAGGGGGTTGTGGTTGGAGTAAGGGGAACATATAAGTATACTTTCTATATAGGGATGGGTGTGACTGGGTCTCTAAAGTCAGGTAGACAACTTATGACTACCCCTAGTACAAGTCATCCACATCAGTTATTAGGTAAATGGCATAGCATTGGGTCTCACAATATAGAGCCTTTCGTAAATATGGTTCTCTATAATTGGTTGGCACGCTTGTACACTTCTGGAACACTCGGCTCAATAGCGGCATGTAAGCTGGTACCCAAGGTGCCAGTGGGTTGACTTTGACCATGTGTCCCCACCTAATTAGACCAACATCTCTCATTGCTGATGCCTTTTGCCATTCAGTTTGTCTTTGATCTTGGCCTTGCAAAGTATCCTTGCTCCTGGGAATAAAAGGCAGTACAGGCACACGCTATACCAAGTCAAAGCAGCATGCCCACCTTCTATTTTCATCCTTAACTAATGTGACGTCTTTAATTAACAAACTTGGCACTCATAATGTTCTTTCTTTGTACTTTAACACGAGACGATTCAACGGTTATGGTTCTTTTCAGATAGATAACCAGTTTTTGGCTACTTCATCCTTTGATACCAGGCCAGACAACTCTTCCAGGCCCCTCCATGTTTGAAGTTTCATGTTGCTGCGACACAGCCTTTCCGATCCTTCCTTATTTACAGGTCTAAGTTTACTAAACATGTGACACTGATATCCAGAATTCTATATAATGGCGGCACTACCTGGAGTCTATTCACTACGTATAGCCAGCCTTTAAGATTATTTAGTCTACTTGCATTGCTGCATCTGTACAGTTATTGAACGGCTTGCATTTTCTGCAGTGCTCTTCACACGCACAATCTTTATTCCACATATGAACGTTCACTCGATTCTTTATTTCGTCATCAGATTCCATAAAGTGTATACATCCTATTCTTTAGCCACTCTTCTCAGTGTGTCATGCTTGCTTCTTGTGACATCACCACATGTCACTGCCCAAGGCTCCTTTCCCAGGGATCTCCTCACCTGGGTCTTTACTGTGGCTGAGTACTTCTGCCTCCTTCTCCGATCCTTTGGAGGTTTCTCTTCTTCTTCTTCCTTCTTTATAGATCCTTTACCATTCTTACGTTCAAAGAGATAGGGACGGTCTCCTCCCGAGGCCACTTTGACCGTTAATAGAACAAACAGTCAAGTGAACCCTGGGGAGCCCGCTCCTTCAACCAGGGAAAAAGCCTGATTGGCAGAAAAAACCCTGTGTAGCTGCAGATGACGATGGCCGGTTGAAGGTCCAGAGGCAGGTAAGGACTTTCTACTGTGATCTTGGTTGTATCTCCAAAGGCTAGCAGAGCTTTCTGGAGGAAGGAGCCCAGGAAGGAGAGGAAGGAAGAGTCGCTGCAGAGGACCTCCGCAATACACACGGAAGCTGGCCAGGAAGAGTAAGCATGGGAAAAGTACTCCCGGAGAAACAGGTAAGATCAGAGAGAACGAGAAGTCAGAACGAGGGAGAGCACAAGAGAGAATGAGAGAGAGAGAGAGTGAGAGAGCGCGAGTGAGTCTGAGTGAGAGAGAGTGAGAGAGCGCGAGTGAGTCTGAATGAGAGAGAATGAGAGAGCGCGAGTGAGTCTCAATGAGAGAGAAGGAGAGAGAGGGAGAATGAGTTTGAGTGCGAGAGGGTGAGAGAGCGAGAGAACGGAAATGTAGTGAACGTTTCCCCGAGCGGGTGGGAGCCGACAAGTCGGAACCCCGCCGCCAGGGAAGGCAGGTCTACGGCAGCTCGAAGCCGATAATAGAAGCAGCACTAGACAAAGCCGGAAATAACACGTAAACAAAGTGATATGTAAGGAAGGCAATGTAAGCGAACCGCAAACAGGCGAGAAGGAAAGGGCAGCAGCGTAAGTATATAGCAGCAAGGGGAAATGCTGAAAAACGGGAGGAATCCAAGGAAGGCACTGGTACGGATCAAAACGAAAGTCAGCAAAGCGAGTTGCAACGCGACTCGCGGTGGGGGCGTGGCTTCCCTATATGCCCGTAGCAAAAAAAGGCAAGACCGCTAACAGACAAGCGGTAGAGTCCTAATAGCGCCTCCATCTTGCCCATAGCTTCCATGGCCGCATCGTTGTGACAGTATGCCCTCTCCCTATCCCTTCTCCTCCAGGTTTACCTGGGTGAAGGCGATGGAACAGTCTAAGTAGACGTGGGGCGTGAATGTTACGTCTGGGTTCCCAAGATCGTTCTGCAGCGGAGTACCCTTTCCAGTGGACCAAATACTGTACGATGCCATGTCTGTAGCGGGAATCCACCAGCCTCTCCACCTCATACTCTTCAGGGTCAGGATCCTCGATCCTTGAGGAGGAGAGTCCACGACGACTCACGGGATCGGGATGATAAGTCTTCAGAAGAGAGGTATGAAATACAGGGCGAATCTTCTTCAGACTAGGTGGTAGTCGTAAGCGAAAAGCGACAGGGTTAACCTGAGACAAAATAGGGAATGGACCTATGAATCGGGCCGAGAATTTCCCTGGGTGAACCCAACGTGGAAGATATCTGGTTGACAACCATACCTTAGTTCCTACTGTCCACCTGGGATTAGGTGATCTCTTCTTATCGGCGTATTTCTTGTAGCGAATCCTACTAGCCTCCAACTTCTGCACTGCCTCCTTTTGGATGGAACGAAGCTCATGAAGGCGTTGATCAACCGAGGGCACTGTAGTCGGAGGTACCCCAAAAAGAGGTATGTGTCTCGGATGATACCCATAGGTAAAGAAGAAGGGACTACACCCTGTAGCGGAATGTTGGGTATTGTTGTAGGTGAATTCGGCCAATGCTAGATAAGACTGCCACATGTCCTGTTCCTGATGACAGAAACAGCTGAGATATTGTTCGAGGGTGGCATTTAAACGTTCTGTTTGGCCGTTACTCTGGGGATGGTAACCAGAAGATAAAGCTCTCTTTATTTCCAACGAGCTACATAACGCTGACCAAAATCGTGAGGTGAATTGAGTCCCTCTATCAGACACAATGGTCCGGGGCAGGCCATGTAATCTCACCACATCTCTCAGAAATACTTCGGCAGCAGCAGGAGCAGAAGGCAGACCAGGCAAGGGAGAGAAATGTGCCATCTTGCTCAGGGTGTCTACAGTCACCATGATAGCTGTGTACCCCTTAGAAGGGGGAAGATCTACAATAAAATCAGTAGAGATATGTTCCCAGGGTTGAGACGGTAGAGGTTCCTGTTGGAGCAGGCCTAAAGGTCGGTGTGTGGTTTGCTTGTTGGCGGCACATACTGGACAACCCGTCACATATGCCCTAATGTCCCTTGACAAAGACGGCCACCAGAAATATCTAGAAGCCAAATGTAGAGTTGCCTCTTGGCCCTTATGCCCTGCCGAAGGAAGGTTGTGGCACCAGTACAGGGCTTGAGTTTGAAGTTCCTTAGTCGGTAGAAACAGTGCGCCCTGATGAAAGTATAACATATCCTTTTTAACCAGGAGTGGTTGGTACTCCGATAACACTTCGGAACGACATGTAGCAACCTCTACATCATGCAAGAAGGAGCTAATCATTCCCAGGATTCTCTTGCCCACAAGTATTTCATCCTGGCCCTGATTCTCTTGGTACTCCAGGCTCCGAGAAAGAGCATCTACTAAGGCATTGTCCTTTCCGGGAAGGTAAGTTATTTCAAAATCAAATTGGGAAAAGAAATAGGCCCAACGAGCATGTCGGGAGTTCCGACACTCCATCTGCTGTAAAACCTTCAAATTTCAGTGGTCTGTATGGACCAGAAAAGGATGGGCAGCTCCCTGTAATAAATGTCTCCATTCAATGCAGGCCTGGCGGATTGCTAGTAGTTCTCACTCCAAAACTGAGTACTTCCTTTCACTTGGTGTAAGCGACCTAGAATAATATGCAACCGGATGTTCCATACCATCCTTGCCAACCTGCAGGAGGGCGGCTCCAATTGCTCCTCCTGAGGCGTCTGTCTCGACCACAAAGGGGAGAGATTGGTTTGGTTGCACTAGAATGGGAGCAGTCGTGAAGGCTTTCTTAAGTAACTGGAAGGCTTGGTCGGCTTCATAATCCCATTCAAACTTCTGACCCTTCTTAAGAAGACGAGTGATGGGCAATACTATGTCAGAGAAATTAGAGATGAATCGTCTGTAAAAGTTGTACAGACCCAGAAACCTCTGTATCTCCTTGGGACTCTTTGGAGTAGGCCATCTGAGGACTGCCCGTAGCTTTTCGGGATCCATCTGTACCCCTTCCTTTGAGAGGATGAACCCCAAATATGACACTGACGCAGCCTCGAAGACGCACTTCTCTGGCTTAACCAGGAGCTGATTATCCCATAACCTTTGGAGGACCTGAGTGACATGCCTTCGATGTTCAGAAAGGGAAGAAGAAAAGACCAGGATATCGTCCAGATAGACCACTACCGAGGCACATCACAAATCCGAAAAAATCTTATCAACAAAACGCTGGAATACAGCAGGGGGGTTCACCAGACCAAAGGGCATGACTCTATATTCAAAATGTCCCAGAGGAGTCCGAAAGGCGGTCTTCCACTCATCCCCCTTCCTGATTCTCAGCAAGTGATAGGCTCCCCGGAGATCTAGCTTGGTGAAGATTGAAGCTCCTTCAACCGCCTCAAGTACCTCCTTTATAAGGGGCATCGGATATCTATTTCGAATCGTCAAGCTGTTCAATCCCCGGTAATCTATGCATGGCCTGAGTTCAGAGGTGCCCTTCTTGGGAATGAAGAACATTGAGGCCCCTGCTGGAGAATGAGATTCTTTGATCAAGCCATTTTGTAGATTGGCGTCTAGATATTCTTTCAGTGCCCTTCTTTCCGGGAGGGACATCGGATACATACGCCCGAAAGGAACCGATGCTTCAGGCTTCAGATCGATCGCACAGTCCTCTGCTCGATGAGGGGGTAGAGTACGGGGTAGTTTATCTTCAAAAATCTCGGTGTACTGCTGGTAATACGGAGGAATCGTCTGAACAACAGCCGAGGAGGTTGGAATTGCGACTCCCCTCCCCTCAACAGGAGATGCCTGGGGTAGACACGAAGCCGAGCAGAACGGCGACAAAAAGCTGACAGTGTTGGCTGACCAGTCAATTCTGGGATTATGTTTGCGTAACCACGGTATGCCCAGGATGACCGGGAAGTGTGCAGCGCTAATAACATCAAAGGTAATCGGTTCTTGGTGCTGAAATAAAGACATGGTGGCTGGACCGGTCTCCTGGGTGATGGGTCCGGATGAGAGAGGTGCTCCGTCAACCCCCTCTACTGGCAAAGGACAATTCTTTTGATGTAGGGGAATAGCTTGTTCTTGCGCCCACTGAATATCAATAAAGTTTCCTGCGGCACCGCAGTCTAACATAGCCAAGGTTTCTAATGAAGCGAGTGAATCAAAAGTGAGATGAACAGTAAATACCATAAGTCTATGGTCCTTTTCCGAATCATTCTGTAGTCTGGAATTGCAGGGATCTTTCAGCTCCGCCCGGTTCCTTACCCTGCTCAAGACCGGGGAGATGCGTTTCCCGAACGTCTCGGGGGTACCTCAGGGCAACTCCGAAGCAAATGCTTCGAGGATCCGCAGTACATACACAGACCCTGATCTCTGCGTCTTCTTCGTTCCTCAGGAGTCAACGGACCTCTAGTTGTTCCAATTTGCATAGGCTCTTCTGTCTGTGGTCTGGTAGGGGTATTTGCCGTTGGGTTTCCTACAGACTGATGAAGTCTAAACCTCCTTCTTTCAGACCTTCGCTCGTGTAATCTGTATTCCCACTGCAGAGACATCGTGACCAAATCCTGGAAGGCAGCAGGGCGTGCCATCCGAGCAAGCTCGTCCTTGAGTTCATCATGTAAGCCTCGTCGGAAGAGGGTCTGCTGTACAGAATCCGGCCACCCTGCCTCTGTCGCCAATTTCATAAATGTGGAAGCATAAGTCTGGACATCCTGGTTTCCTTGACGGAGATCTAGGAGGGCTTCGTAGGAAGAATATTGGACCTCCGGTCTTTCAAACCTGGCACGCATCAATTGAGTGAACTGAGTGTAGTTATTAACCGCGGGATTTGCCTGGGCTATCAGTGGAGTAGCCCAAGCCAAGGCATTACCCACAAGGTTGGAGACCAGAAACCCTACTCTGGCTCTGTCAAGTTCATAAGCCTTAGGTCGAAACGTAAAGTATATCATACAGGCATCCAAAAATTCTTTCAAGAGTTGAGGACTGCCTTCATATTTCCCAAAGGAGAATGTCAGTGGTGGTAAATCGCCACGGAAATCTTCTCGAGCCGCTACCTGTTGACGTAGGTTGGTATTCTCTGTTCTGAGGTTCTGAACCTCTGCCTGAAGGCCTTGAATCGCTGTCACCATCTCCTGGTATTGCTCCAAGGAGGCCATAGTAGCTGTTTGGCGTTGAAAACTGTCACTGCCCAAGGCTCCTTTCCCAGGGATCTCCTCACCTGGGTCTTTACTGTGGCTGAGTACCTTCTGCCTCCTTCTCCGATCCTTTGGAGGTTTCTCTTCTTCTTCTTCCTTCTTTATAGATCCTTTACCCTTCTTACGTTCAAAGAGATAGGGACGGTCTCCTCCCGAGGCCACTTTGACCGTTAATAGAACAAACAGTCAAGTGAACCCTGGGGAGCCCGCTCCTTCAAACAGGGAAAAAGCCTGATTGGCAGAAAAAACCCTGTGTAGCTGCAGATGACGATGGCCAGTTGAAGGTCCAGAGGCAGGTAAGGACTTTCTACTATGATCTTGGTTGTATCTCCAAAGGCTAGCGGAGCTTTCTGGAGGAAGGAGCCCAGGAAGGAGAGGAAGGAAGAGTCGCTGTAGAGGACCTCCGCAATACACACGGAAGCTGGCCAGGAAGAGTAAGCATGGGAAAAGTACTCCCGGAGAAACAGGTAAGATCAGAGAGAACGAGAAGTCAGAACGAGGGAGAGCACAAGAGAGAATGAGAGAGAGAGAGTGAGAGAGCGCCAGTGAGTCTGAGTGAGAGAGAGTGAGAGAGAGTGAGAGAGCGCGAGTGAGTCTGAATGAGAGAGAATGAGAGAGCGCGAGTGAGTCTGAATGAGAGAGAAGGAGAGAGAGGGAGAATGAGTTTGAGTGCGAGAGGGTGAGAGAGCGAGAGAACGGAAATGTAGTGAACGTTTCCCCGAGCGGGTGGGAGCCGACAAGTCGGAACCCCGCCGCCAGGGAAGGCAGGTCTACGGCAGCTCGAAGCCGATAATAGAAGCAGCACTAGACAAAGCCGGAAATAACACGTAAACCAAGTGATATGTAAGGAAGGCAATGGAAGCGAACCGCAAACAGGCGAGAAGGAAAGGGCAGCAGCGTAGGTATATAGCAGCAAGGGGAAATGCTGAAAAACGGGAGGAATCCAAGGAAGGCACTGGTACGGATCAAAACAAAAGTCAGCAAAGTGAGTTGCAATGCGACTCGCGGGGGGGCGTGGCTTCCCTATATGCCCGTAGCAAAAAAAGGCTAGACCGCTAACAGACAAGCGGTAGAGTCCTAATAGCGCCTCCATCTTGCCCATAGCTTCCATGGCCGCATCGTTGTGACACACATGTCTTTCTCTCATCTTCATATTCCTTCAGGGATCTCCTCTAAAAGATTGTTATCTCTAGGGGGATATATCATATAGGGTTTTCTCAATGGATACCTCTTCTTGAAGACTCTCTGTGGAATAGGCACAATCACTGATGTCCAGCTTGTCGCAATTTCTGGCTACCAGCATATAGGAATGATGGGGCGGGACTTCCTGCAGAGATATTAAGCTGTTCCTCTACAGAGGTTTTTTGTTTTTATTATTAGTATTACTATTGAGTGTGGACCTAGCTTCAAGAAGCAGCAGAACACTTTAGAAGTCATAGGTGAAAAAATGCAGCAAGGGAAGCAGAGAGGGATACAATCAAGAGAGTGATCAGCTTACTTACAACCGGGTGGGCAGGGCTGGCAATTTGGCAGACATTGATTTACAGTGGAGCAATCAACAATTGGAAAGATGTTCTTTGAGAAATTAGAGTCTACAGGTACTACCTGATGTATGAGATCAAGGGGTCAGTATTAGCTACATGTGTCATTTTTTGGAGAGACAGCAAATGCCCTGTTTCCTAGTTTTTTCCCCTCTTGTAGTTTCTTATTTTCAATACAGTTTTTCTCAGCCAGGTAGTGTGCTGCCTTGGATCTGACTGTTTTTAGATTCATGAAGGCCGTCTTAAACATTATATATACTTGAAGGGATATCCAGGGCAGCTCCTTGAGCATTGGGATGGTGTGGTTGCATTTTCTTAGTCCTGTTATAAGGCCTGCTGCACCATGCTAGAATGCTTTTAGAGGGTGCAAGGTGGCATCTGCTATCACAGGAAACCAATAAATAACATATACTTATAAAAGTAGGTAACCACTGATGAGGTGCACCACAGTGTGGCAAAACCTGTTTTAGACATAGACAATGGATGCAATGGCATCAGATGAGACCAACAAACGTGCAGCAAAAATACAGAGTACCATTTGGACGCCTCACTGTGTGCATTCATTTACCAATAGAAGCAATAACTAGGTTCGTTCCACCCTTCTATTGGAGGAACTGGAGATCTGGAGTTTATGAAATGGTCATGTCTCCCCAAAAATTTCATCTCCAGGAAATGGGAGACATTTGTGCTAGTCTTGATGTGCCCCTCAGAACAGATTCTGAGGTAATCCGGCTATGTCCTGAACTAAATCACTCTAATCCACATAGAAATATCGGTTTCTATCAATCATGTTACAATTTTTGTTTACTCTTGTGTTGGCAGGTATAGTTTTTCACTCTGTCATTTACTATTTTGCTTCTCCATAGGGCCTCAAATGCAAGGAAACAAAACACACCTTAATCAACTAAGTGATTTCATGTTTTATTAGAGGTATAACAGATTGTGTAAGGTGCAGTGTGAAATATTATATGTTGTGTAGTGATATACATTGGTGGTATATTTTATCCTCCTCACATAGTACTAAACCACGGCTGTGGCAATGAAGCAATGTCTAGTGGTGGCACCTGCCTTTGGGTTTAGCAGTTGGGGTTTGTGGAAATGTGAAGGCATTGAGTTGCTTCTCTAGAGTTATTCTTTGCCGTAACTTCACAAGTACACTTTTTTGCCTGTGCTTACAAAATCCTCAATCTCCTTCGTCCCCATCTTTGAATCTAAAACTCTTCTCTGTCTTTATTATCCCACTCTGCAGCTTCCCCCATGGACCTACTAGTGTTTTCTCTGTTCTGTCTCATTCCATCCATCTGCCTGAGTCGCACCGCTTTTTTGAGCTTTTTTTCAATCTGTCTCTATTATATGGGATATTGCAACATATGTTAAAGCATGTGATGATTCTAAAAATCTTAAAGAGTACTTTGCCTAATTACATCTCTGCTGATACCAGTTACACCCAGCTTTATCGATGTCTAGGATGTAGCTTAGTTCTACACCCCTTCAGCAGTTATTCCATTCTCCAGACACTGCTCGAACTGTTCCTCTCTGCATCACTCATTTTCTAACTCATGGACATCACACTAATGTGTCCTCAACTTTAGAATATTCAGAACATACAAAATCCACTTAACATGATAACGTAATACAATACATTTCAATTCATTACCTAAACAGTAAAAAGACAATACAAACATTAAAACAGCATCAAAAACAGCATAACTGTAAGACAACCAGTTTAAAAGTCGTTTCCTTTTTTTAAAGGCCCTTTTGAGATAGGACAGCAAAGCCCATGTCACATGGGTTAAATCCGCCGTCAAAAGACAAAAAAGAGCTGGGCGGCACTGTACAAAGTTTAGTTGTCTTAAAACAGGTAGAATGGTGTGTTGCCTAATAGGTAAATAGGCCGGGCAGAACAAAATAAAGTGTACGGTGTTTTCCTGTGGATAATCACACAGTGGGCAACTAGATTCTTCTGAGAAGCATCGCCATTTCACAGTCTCCACTCTCACCATAAGCACATTAAAACGAGCCCTAGTGAGTGCCCACCTGTCAGATCTCTATTTCCTAAAAGTAAGATATTGCTGCATTGAGTTTGCACTTCTTATTATGGCCATTAGTGAAAGCAACAAAGGTCTTATTGTAATTCCTGGATTCAATACTCAGGAGACTACTTGGTGGAAAGAGAGTTAGGGCATTTATTTGAAGCAATCGTATTTGATATACTTAGGCTATGGGATTCTTTACCAGCTTTCCCCCGCCAGAATGGCCCAAGAAAGAATTTGGTCAAAGTTGCCTTAGTACTTTACCAAATTCTTAGCCAAAATAAAACTGGGGCCAAGTACCAATCATTCTCCAAGAGAATCAGGCCCAGTTCTGTGTGTACTGCAAAAGAAGGTGCTGAGTTACGAACGCCCAATAGCCTTTTTAGAAATGTATTTTCTAATATCTGTAACTCAGGAACTCTCTCAATACCCCATAAAAAGCCACCATATTTAGTGGTAGCCTTTGTCTGCTCCACGTACACCTTCAATATCATTTTCAAGGGCTGCCCGTGGCACATGCCCATAAAACGAGACATACCACACACAGATTGGTTCATTCTAGTGTCCTGCTTACTAATATGTGCTTTACCAGAAACTGCTCGTATATCCAAATAATCAAAATCATGCACCCGTGGTATGACCACCCCATTAATCATCATAGGGTGCATGTTGATATGCTTCTTCCCCTGGCCACAGGCCATAGCTGCTGATTTGGAGGTGTTCATTTTTAGAATCATGGTATTCATAAAGTTGGTATACCCAGAAATCAGTTCTGGAGGGAGAGTATTCGGGATCTGGGAAATTAGGACAGTGTCATTCACATAGTCCAACAAAGACAAAGCCTTTTTGTTCACAGTTGGAAAAAACACCCCACTATCCACCAAATCCATATAAAACCCATTAATGGAGAGCGTGAAGAGAGCAGGGCGATTCCTGGCGTGCCCCCAGATGAACATAGAAAAAGGAAGTGAACTGACCCTGATCTCCAAATCTTACACACGCCTGATTACCACTACGTATAATGATGTTATATGGTGGGGGAAAGAGAGGGAGGACAAAACAACAATCTTAATAGGCATTGTGTTATTCAGGTCGTGCAAGAGCAGGGAAAGGAAGGGGAGAAGTGCAAAAACGGTGGGGGCCATGGAGAAATGCAGGTAAACAAAAGTGAAGCCAGCGGGTGACTAAGCGGAGGCAATCAAAGTGCAGCCAATGGGTGCCTCATAAGTGCAGGATGAGTGGACTGTAGAGTTGCAGATACAGACCACCAGTGCTTGGGGAGTCAAGTGGCAGTGGGAGGTGCAACTGGACAGGCAGGGGCATTGTCCCAATTTCAGAGTGTGGCTAGGTGCAGGGCGAGCAAGAGAAAAAGCATACGTGTAGAGGAAGGTCTTGAGTTGCTTCCGGAACCGAAGATAGTTCTGCTCAAGTTGGAGAGGGGCAGGGAGGCTGCTCCAGAGGGAGGCCCCAGCCAAAGAAAGAGATCTGCCCCCAACTCTCTGCTTGGAAAAGTGGCTGACTCTCAGAGAGTTGAAGGTGGATCAGGGGAGAGCTCGAGATGGGAGATGCATAGTTGGAGGTAGTGTGGTCCCAGTCCCCAGAAAGCCTTGTGGACAATGCAGAGGGTCTTGAACTAGATCCTTGCTGCCACTGAGAGCCAGTGAAGAGATTCCAGAGCTGGAGAGATACAATCCCAGGGCTTGAGGCCAAGGACAAGTCTCGCAGTCCTGTTTTGGATAAGTCTAAGCACATCAATAATCTCAGAAAGGACAATCCATGGACATGAGCACCATCCACAACTTGGATCAATTAACCTTATCAAATGCAGTGCTCAGGTACATGAAGGCCAACATGAATAGGCTCCCCTCGAACAAACATTGTCACCAATAAATAAAGATTCAGTGCCTATTCTGCCATACCTATCCCAGGCCTAAAGCCAAACTGAATGTCTGTCAAAACAGAGTTCGTCAAAATCCACCTTTCTAAATGCCACCACAAAACTCTGCCAAAAATGTAAAAGACATATCCAATAGAGTGATAGGTCTATAGGCATGTGTCATCTTTCTAAACTTTCTTGACCTTTTGAAAGCATTTGATACAGTGGATCATTGTATTCTCTGCTCATGTGTTTCTCCTTTTGACATACCAGTTGCCATTCATTCTTCTCTTTGGTGCATACCAGAGGTATCTTCTTGTTTACCCTTCTTCCCCTTCGACACCACTGCCCTCTATTCTATCATCACTTCTTTTGATATTCACTGTCACTTTGTTCCATTGAATCTTAGATTTGCTGTGTCTTTCTCATCTTTTTCTGTCCAAATTCATATGTGTGGATGTGGGGAGTGGTGTGTGACTTTGCAGGATGATGTGTTCCTCTGTAGGGTGATGTGTGGTTATGATGGTGATATTATCTATAACTCTGGGGGGTTGATGCAGTTGTGAAGCATGATCTAGTACATCTCAGTAGCTGTTGATGTGTTGCTGTTGGGGGTGATACGTGATTCTGGAGGGTAAATATATGATTTGTGATTATTGAGGATCACATGATGTGTGGCTGTGGGGGTTTATGATGCATTGCAATGGAGGACAAATTAATTTGTGGTTGTGTAGGGTGATGTGATGTGGTTGTGGTAAGTTATGTGTGGCTATGGAGAATGTTGTGTGGCTTCACAGGGAGAGATACAATGAGGATGTTGAGGGTAATTTGATGTATGACTGTAAGGTGTGATGTGTGGGTCTGGGGCGTGTGTTGATGTAGTGTTATAGAGCAATATCTCATGTTAGGGTATTGAGGGTGAAGTAATGTGTGGCCATGGCAGATTTGTGACGTGTGGATGTGGGGTGATGCGATGTGTGACTAATGGGTAGTAGTGGGAGTGTTGTGACTGCAGTGTGGATATTCTATGTGGCGTTGTAGGGTGATTCGTGGTTCTGGAGCCTCATACCATGTGTGGCTGATGTCAGGTGTAACTATGGGGGATGATGTGAAGTGTAGTTGTGGGCTATGGTTTTATGTCTGTTTGTAGTCAGTGATGTGATGTTATTGAAGAGGCGAGTATGTGGATATGTAGAGTGATGTGTGACTGCAGACGGTGGCGTGAGGTTGCAGAGGGTAGGTTGATATTGAGAATCACGTCCTGAGGCAATTAGCTAAAATAATGCAATATCTTGTTTTACATAAATGTACAACTTGTTTGTCTTCCAAGTGTTAAATTAGTTCTCAGTGTTCGATAAAGTTGATTTGCAAAGTGCACACATCTTGTCAGCAAAACCATCCTAACATTAATACCACATCATAATAAGCAAAACATTTTGGACTCCATTGCAATTGATCAGGCATGAAAAAGAACCATTTCAGATATTTCAATGCAGGCTATGAACTAAATTATCCAAACAATGGATTCACAGAGGCACATTCTCAGGTTGGAAGATTTCAATCTTATGGGTCCGCAAAGTGCATGTCCAACTAAGTGTGTACGCGTCTTTGCTTTGTAGCTTTGGGTGACCAACTGCAGTGCCTTAACAAGGTGGTGGAGGGTCAAATAGAGAGGACTGGTCTGTCACCCTAGTTGCCATGGCGTACTGATGTCTAGGATCTTAGATTATATAACACATGTTCACAAAGGGCCAATTAGAAGGAAGAAGGAGGCCAGTAGTGGTGAACAAAGCATCCCCAATGCTGCAGGCTCTCCCCTGTGCAGGACTAGAGCCATGGATGCTCATTCAGCCCCTAGGACTGTGCTACCAGACATAATGCACGGTGTACTGTTCCCAAAGGGCACTCCCTTTGCACCTATAAAAACGCAGAGGTTGATTCAGAGCCTCACACAGTGCTATCAAACATGATGCATCTTGTTCTCTTGTTAGGGGCTCTGTACTGTGGACAGCCAGGTGCACATAGACTTATTCAGCCACTCACTTTGTGGTACCATGCATGATAAAATCTAAGGTGCCTTAGCCGACCTCTTTCCTGGGAGGGCTAGTAAACGCTTCCATGGCTCTTGCAGATAACATAACATAGGTCTGCCAGCTAGAGGAGCATTGCAGGAGGGATATCTCAAATAAATTAGCGAACGAAAGAGAACAGGGCAGCAAAATGGGGAAAATGAAAGGGTCCCAACTAGCACCACTCAAGTGCCTTTCATGCATGTGAAATACTGGCGCCTCCTGCTGAATTGTTAATATTTCTGGGGTTTGGAGCACAGACCTAACAGGTATAATAACAATGGCTCTGAGTGTGATTTTTCAGAGAGAGAATGCATGAGTGTGCGAAGCAGAGGAGTGGGAGGAAGAAAGCACACTGGAGGATGCTAGTTGGAGAAGGGTTGCTCTTACCACGCTCGGAGGGTGTTAGGCAGAATTCTCAAGAATGGCTAATTTCCCTTACCTACTGTGTCTCTCAGCAGCTTTTATATATTTCTAGGATTTCTTTCTTTCACCTGGTAAGAGCGTGAGCCCTTTTTTCCCACTCTTACATGTGTTTTGCTGTGTGCATTTTACATGTTTGTGTTCATAGACTGTGGAGCCTCACCTACTTCACAGGCATCATCTTTTTATTGTGTGTTACACATCACCTTCAGTGCAATGACACAGGGTTATCTTTTAGACTTCCCAACTCAGACTCCATTTTCTGGGACTGACTACTGTCTCCCAGAATACATAAAGTTGTCATTTATTTTATTAGCCTCTGTAAAACCACAGACTCAGTACAAATCATCTTACATGGAATACTGGAAAGGGTTAATACTTATCCCTTTTTGTCTGTTTCTCTTGGAGCATTGTTTCGATGGGGCAGTGGTAACTACTCTATTTTTCCTACCGCGGTTATCTTAAATAACCTTGATATTGTTTCGGCTATCTTGGAAGCCTCAAACTTAAACCCTCTAGACCATATATGGTTTATTACGTTTCCGGCTGGGTTTATTCGCCATTTCTTTTTGTAAAAGTCTCATGTTTTACTCTGCGCGCCAAACCAGGTTTGATTCCTTTGTTCACAGTCTTTTCACGTACTTCTACGCAGAAGCCCTTCTTAGGTGCCTGAATGTCTGGGGGGGCAGGATGTGAGGGAGGGGTTTAGGACTCCCTGCACAGGGCTCCTTGGAAACCCATTTCGCACTCTGAAATGATTGGCTGTGGTGACTGTCCCGGCGGGACAGCCATCCTGCTGTGTGATTGACAGCCAGGCTTTGTGAATGGAGGAAAACTGCATAAAAAGCAGGTCTCTGGGTCTGGAAAGGCAGAGTCGCCACTGGAACGAAAGAACCAATGAGAAGCTGACAGAAGAGGACCCCTACCACGAATGAACCGCCCGGTGAAGCCCTGCTGCAGGTCCAAATCCATGAACTCCATGGACAGAGAAGATCCTCCAGGAATCTTCTTCCCCTGAGCTGGTGGGACCAACCAGTTCACCCAAACTGCAAGCCAGGACTTCCTCCTCTGGTTGAATTTGCTCTATAGAGCTACAGTGGTCCGGATACCCAAGAAGGTCGGACCCTGCTTGGGTTTAAAGGAGAGCTCCTTTTATTTTATTGCTTTGCTCTGCTGCTGGTTTCTTCCCTGCGTAGTGCAGGACCCTGCAGTCTTCCTACTTCGTGTCAGTCCGACAGTCGCTTCAGGAACCGTGAGCCTGCAGGAACTACCAGGAACGTCTGCCTCAGCACAGCTTCTTCTCCATTTAAAGGTACTGTGCAAATCTGGTTGTGTGTTTCGTTCAGCCGCAGTGAAGGTTTGTGAAACCTTTCACCAATCCGAGGGCTTGTCCTTCTCTTTTCTTTAAACTAACTTTTCTGCCAACCAACTGCGTCCAGAACTCTTGGCAAAGATTTAACCGCGAACTACCATGAACTGCATGATCTTGAGCAAAATACTTTTGTCCTATTGACTTTGGCCCTAAGCCTATTTGATTTGATTACATCACTGTAGTTCCTCTTTCTATCTTGCCCTGCTTACTTACCTGTTGGTGCTGCTCAATTTTAGCCTAACTTTGTTTTCCCTCTCTTTTTAAATTGCTGGAGTGCCATTTTGCTCACACTTCGTTTTGAGTTTAAACTTGTCCTGAATATATTGGGAGTGGTGTGGTGTATTGGTAATGTGATTTGTCAACTGCTTTACTTTAATGGAATTTTATACAACTGATGTGTAAATAAATGTATATTCTTTTACTCAGAAACCATGAGTCAGTGTTTGTTTGAATTTGAATCATAGTAATTGCTGTCCTTTGTGTAACTATTTGATACTGCATACTTACTCTTGAGATAAGTCTGGCTGCTCAGCCATCGCTACTACTTTTACTGTGTAGTATAGGCTTGTACCAAAGGTGAATTTGTACTGTCACTTGTAGTCTTAATTGTGTGTGGTGTTCCCAAAGGATACTGCATATAATTCTGCCTAAGAGAGGGCCAATAATAGATACATTGGCTCTCGTGGATGACTTGACGAGAGAGGGAATCCCTCTGCCTCTAGCCTACCTCCCTTCCTGTGGAGGGATCAACCAGTCTTTCATCTCTTTCAGGAGTAATACCAAAATCACAGACTTTGTCAAGCGGCAGGAGGAGGGACACCAGGCAAGCAAAGAGTTCCCAATTAAAAGCAGTATTGTTGTTCTTTAGCCAGACTCCCACTCTGCCCCCCCCTTTCACTCTGCAGCCATCCTTCATCATACGACCCTTCTCCAGCCCTTAGGGTGCTGCTGAGAGCAAGAAGCCACAGAGCCCCGGCCACACTGTAGAGATGACACCAGTCAGGTAAGTTGATTAAGCTCCTTTAATGTATTCCACAGCAGAGCCACAGAATATGCCACTGACTCCACATAAAACCAGTAATCACACCTTTGAACTCAAACACTCTAAGAAGCTGTAACACACTCCATAGTGGAATAGGGTGTGGAATACAGAACACTAATGTATTCCATGTGAAATATATACAGGGAACTTGAGCATGGCAACTTCCAGACATAAAACTCACCATTCCATGCCCATCACCATAGGCACTACAATGACACTTCTCCTCTCGCTTCTTTTTTTTCTTTTTTTCCTTATTTGAGCATGTTTTCCATCATTCGGATGTTAAAATAAAAAACAAAACAAGAGAATAATTTGCACTCCGGCAAAACCTTGTTTCGGCTGGCTGTTACCAGATGGTACTGCCAAGCCCACCAGTCGTAATGGCTCATTTGTTATTAGCACCCAGGGTGGGTGCATACACCAATCAGCTTGCACAGTTTGTGGATTGAAACAAGCTGAGCCCTCTACCTCCATTGCTTTCCATGCCCTCTCACCTCCCCCACTTCCCTCACCCAGCCACTGACCAACTTGATGCCCCCATACCAGCTGCACTACTCCTCCTTATCTCCAAGACGAGGTGCCTTGTGAGCAATACTCAGTCTCCTGCCTGCAGCTCTAAACGTCATCCTCTGGAAAGCTGACTGTGCATCCCCCACTGCGCATTGTGACAAATCTTCCATTATTTTATTTAAAGTTTTATCCACTATTAGCACCTTGGCAGGTGACTCTGGCAGGTTACTTTATTGATCGTTAATGACACTGGAGCCCAGCATTAAGGTTCACAGTTTGCTTTGGTGTATAACTTGGACCCTGGGCCACTGTCAACTGATAAACCCACTCTCTATATGTTGTCTCTTATTTGAGGGCACATGCAAAATGCAAATCCACATAACAAGGGAAATTAATGTTATCTAGCAATATTGATTAGCAATGGCGTAGCTGAGGCCCCACCCATGCTCAGCAACAAATCACGGGACACGCCACAATCTGGGAAGGCCTAGACTACCACCTCAACCACCAAAATGAGCTCCTCTGCACAAAATTAACTACACGTCCCTCTTCTCGTCCCAGCACTTCCCCGTCCCAGTACTTACCTATGAGGCACCTTGCCTCATAGATAAGTACTGGGATGAGAAAGAGTGGGATTAGAAGTAATGAAGATTACAGGTAATTAAGCCAGGCATTGCATCCACGTCCCTCTACCTCATCCCAGTACTTTTGTATGAGGCAACGTACCTCATACACAAGTACTTGGACGGCGAAGTGTAGGGCTAGGAGTTATGAAGATTACCACTAAGTTACCCAGGCATTAAACGCAAGCACACACCATTACCTCCACCTTCCTCTTCCTTGTTTCATTACTTACCTATGAGGCTCATAGGTACCTATGAGGCTATGGGGCTCATAGGTAAGTACTGGGATGGGGAAAAGTGGGATTAGAAGTAATGTAGACTACAGGTAACTAAGCCAGGTACTATATCCATGTCCCTCTACCTGGTCCCAGTACTTGCAACATGCCTCATACTCAAATACTGTGACGTGGAAGAGAAGGACTAGGACTAATGAAGATTACGGTGAGTAATTAGAGCATTCACCATAAAATCACACACTCACTTCCAGTCGCCCTTACATTTACATGTGCATCCTTTCACCATACACTCACACGCACACCCAGGCAGCCACCCATACATCATGCACTCGCACATGTGCACACTTATATGCACGCATACACATTTACACAAAATACATGTCTTACCTTTGAATTCGTTCATTCAGTACGAGAACTCCAGTGCAGCAGGAACGCTTGTTCCTGTCGTGAAGCTTGAAGGCCTTCATGTCACAGTGCACGCGAGACCCCTATGACTTCAAAAAGAAATAGTTTATTTTTGAAGTCACTCTGCCTTCATGAAGGAATGATTTCCATTATGGGAACAATTACCATAATGGAAATCATTTCTTTATGAAGGCAGAAGGACTTAAAAAAGAAACTATTTCTTTTTCAAGTGATAGGGCTCCCCTCATTCGTGACATGGAAGACTCCAATCTGGAAGCCTACATGTCATGATTGAAAGGGAGCTATGACTTCAAAAAGAAGTTGTTTCTTTTTGAAGTCCTTCTGCATTCATAAAGAAATTATTTTGTTACAGGACCGTATCGGGAATAATTTCTTTATGAAGTCAGAGTGACTTCAAAAAGAAATGTTTTCTATTTGAAGTTTGATGACACCCTAAACGTCCCAACCCCTGACCAGGACATTTGGCAGTTGCCCAGCACCTTTTCCGGACCGGCTCATTGCAAGTCTGCCGGTAGGGGCACTTGCCTACCGGCAGGGACTGAAGTGCTGGGAGTCCAGGCTCCTACCGGCAGGTTTTTCACTGAAGCACTGACACCATTACTAATGACGCCGGTGCTTCAAGGTGCCCATCCTCATGGAGTCCTATGGGACTGCCTGGGTGTGCGTGCGTGAGTTCTATGGGACTCCATGGGAATGTGAACTTACTGTACCGCCACTACCTGTGATATCCCGGTAGTACTGGGATGTCAGGTGGCGGTAACAGTGATACGGGGTTCCTGGCAACCCACTGGTGCTACCGGCAACCAGGGGTGTTGCTAGGTCTGGAAAAGACCCGGGGCTACGCTGATGTCGGAACTGTCGGGACTGGGGGCTAGCTAGCCTTTTGGTTGTAGCTCCTGAGATTCTATCCGGGGCTACAACCAAAAGACCAGGGGCTATAGCCCCTTTAGCCCCCCCCTAGCAACACCTCTGCCAGCAACATTGTAATGAGGCCCATTATCTCATAAAAGAACAGGCACTGTCACCAGATCATTACAGTTTTTCGCCCAATCAAATGTCTACTGTAAGAGAATTGTCATGTTTTTAAATTCCCAAAACTACACACTGTTCAGAAATCATCATAACCCAAACTGTTTGCCACCCGACATAAATGGAATGCAGAAACTGCTTTTCAAAACCCTGATTGATCTAACTCCCAATCTATTTCATTATTGGACCCCACCATACACCTTGCGTTAGCTACATCCTTTCTTTATACGTATGCGTTTTCATTAGCTCACGCAAGTTATCGAAAAGGTGCTTTATTGAAATATATTTCTAATTCAACAATTGAAGCTGGCAGACAAATATCTTGAGAGGAAGTTTGAATTTGGCTTCGAGGCACATCTAGACCATATTGAACCATCATATGCGAGAACCTTATATGTCGATCCGTTTGAGCACATTGAGGCTAGCCTCATACACAAAATCTTGGGTCTCTAATAGAACAGATGTGCAATTCGGACCCTGATACTGTCTGCCATTGTTTGCTCTTCTGCACCAGCCTCAGGAGTTTGAGGTGCCTCTATATAAAGATCACCCTAAGGGAGGCCGGCGTAACGACTGTCACTCGAGCACCACCCTATCTGAACCCCACTCAAGAACCGGATTTCACTGGATGTGTTTATATACTTGGTGATTTACCACTCTCATTTTCCTCCTGCCTGTGGACCTAATGTAACAATAAACTCATATAGGGTTGGGTTTACATCTTCATGCGCCCGAAGAAGACTGATTTTAAATGGTGTGAAGGGCTGCAAGTTATCTCTCTCTGTTCTGATAAACTTTATACTTGTTCACCATATTGACACCCCCACTTGTGTAAGGGGCTGCTATTGATTTTAAATGGTGCTATATATTTGTTCAGCCTGATCTCACTCTGAATCCCAAAGCTTATGAATGTGTTGTTTGTTCTGTCTCTCTATTATCCATTTTCGATTTGTAATGTGTTATTCATATTTTAGAAGTGTATCTGTTTGTGTGTACTTGCATTTTTATGATTCTCTTTACTGGCATTACGCCAAATAAAGAATAATGTGAAACTATTTCTAATGCCAAACGTCAGAGCCCTGCCTGTACATTACACTGCATGGGTTAAAAGGCCCGACATTCAAACATCTGGTCAAAAGAAGAAAAACAACGTGCTTTCCTTATTACAAAGTGAGGCAAATCTTGGCCACAACAAATGTGTTTCAATTTATAAGCAAACACTATAGTTAAACGCCACGCTGTGGTTTTTGCCAATATAGAATTACAACAAGACACCAACTAAAACGTGCACACTCCGGCCGCATCTTCCTAATCACACATATTGTGTGCATTATATTTTTGCTTTTGAAGTTTCTAGGTGCCCCGGAGGAGAGAGAATAATTTCTCCCTGCATCTCTGCTGGGAAGCCAAGCACTGAAGGTCGCTTACTGCTTCTAAATATCACCAAGTGAGAGGCATCCTGCCCAATTCCCAGGGACAGGGCTGAGCCAGGCATCACAGAAGATTAAAGCCAAAGATTCCAGGGACATGTTCCAGCGGATTGTATTAATATATTTTTACACTAATCCTTGACGACGCCCCATTCGCTGTTCAGCCTTTGACCCAAAAGTATATATTTAAAAAAAGACTTTCTCACACCGTTTAAAAGCATCACCCCAGCATTAGATTGGTGAGGCGAAAACCTTAAAAGCACATGTCAGAGGTCTCCATAAGACCCAGCCCTGTTTGACAGTGCTTTGTGATGGGGCCTCTGGCGCATTCCCAGCAGAGGAGAGATGACAACTCTTGCTTGTCTGAATAAAATACTTTTTTAGATGAAGGTGAAGTGACATCAGAGAACAGGTGGGAGGAGTCGGGCATGGTGCTGAATCCCAATCACTGGTGCCATGGTGGCGTGCTTCCGAGCAGTCGCTGGCAGGCAATGGGCCCAGCTCACGTCTGGCGAGTGCATGGCGTAATTGGTGTTGATGAAGACAGACGCTCATCACAACAACGCGCTAACACCTTCAGATAACGCAGTAGAGAAACTTGAAAATCTGCAATACCCAGGGCTCATTAAACACTGAAGCGTAAAGGTTGCTGTCTAATTGAATGCGCCAGCATCTTTTGCCTTTTTTAAACCAAGATTGTTATCTGTTTATTGGCATATAGTCTTTAAATGTTACCTGCGATGGTCGTAGTGTGAACAGCTACCTGGTTGTTGTGTCTGATCGTGACGCGGTCGAAAATGTGATCGCTCTCTGAGGAGAAACAAACGATTCAGTGGCAGATAATGACAACTAGGCCCACTCATAGAATTTACACTGAAGCCCTAATTGCAGGGCCTGCCACCTTTGACTCTCCAGATGTTTTGAATAACTCCCATCACCCTCTAAGCAGCATAGACAACCTATGTGATAACATCACAAACCACCTAAGAATAAAAACAGAAACAACTCAACATCCCATCAACGCAAGCAACATAACATTAAATGCAGATCCAGAACCACTAGAAACCAGAGCACCACCAACCACCACAACACTCAACTAATTTGAACCTATAAGTGAAGAAACCTTCAACAAACTAATAAAGACTCCAACCTCACCAGATCCCCCAGCGAACTATGTCCACCATGCATTTTCCAAGAAATCCTCAACCACAGAACACTGGCATCATGCTTCCTACTAATGAACCTATGCCCAAACACGGGAATAGTACCGAAAATGCCTCCAACACAATCAGACACACTACAATAATACAGAGACTGGAGTATTGCAGAATAAAAGACTCCACTCTAAAATGCCAAAAATCCTTCCTCACCAAGTGAACGCAAAGAAAATACCACCATTTACATCTAACACCAAATAAATCACCTGTGGCATACTACAAGGATCCAGCTGCTCCACACTCCTCTTCAACATCTACATGTCCCCCATAATGAAACTCGTTCAAACCGATGGCCTGACTGTCTACAACTACGCAGACGATACCCAACTCATTTTCAAGATAACTGCAACCTAAAACAACACCCTCAACAAATGCCTCACTGAAATATACACCTGGATGACAATCAACAATATCAAACTAAACCCAAACAAAACAGGAATAATGATCTCACCCCAAGAGGATAACGCAACACACACACACACACATGAGCTGGCCACCATGCATGGGAACCCAGCCAGAGGCAGCCACCACGCTAAAAAACCTGTGAATGCTCATGGACAATGCACTCTCACTAGAACCATAAGTCAGCGCAATAGTAAAGAAATGCTTCTCATGCGACTAATTAGAGGGATACTCCACTACCTCACCTTCCCACACAGAACTCTTACAATCATCTCCCTGGTATTATCAAGACTAGTCTACGAAAAAACAGCCTCTACCTTGGAATGCCAGAATGCCTCACAAAAATCTCCAACACATTCAAAATACTGCAGCAAGACCAATCCTGAGACTAAACAGAAGAGACCACATCACACCAGCCCTGAGAAGCCTACACTGGCTTCCAGTAAAAAAATGCATTAACTTCAATGCCCTCTGCATCGCGCACAAATCGCTAGATGGATAAGGAGCTGAATTTATCCAAGCCAAAATCAACTGCTACCAACCAGGAAGAAACCTAAGATCGAGCAATGACATCTACACCAAAACAAAACACCCCGAGAAAAAGAAATGCGGAGAAACTGCATTCTCTCGATTGATAGCCAAACTATGGAACCCGTTACCGAAGGAAATAACAATGACAGAAGATCACCTAACCTTCAGAAAATGAATGAGAACCTGGCTATTCCAATCACTGAGATAAGCATAACAATTGACACCTCCCACAACTCACACACTGTACCCAAGGCAATCATCAGACAGTACGGACCCAGGAACCGACAATAAAACAACTACTAACTAATAACTACTAACCACCCCTGCATCTTGCTCCTCTCCTGCATACCTCCCACATACCACACATGCCCTAAGGGCTAGCAATACTACACGCAAAACACACAAGCCACACATCTGCACAATGAACAGACAGCCGTAAACAACGAACAGCTCAGACACTGGACGTTACCCCTCTGGACACAACAAGTCCAGTGCACACAATCAAAGCACACCCAGAAAGATGACACGCACAGACGCCAGTTCCTCCTGGTTCTGCAACCATCAACAATTGAGCACAACCTCTATCTTATATCTCTTCTCTCACTAAACTAACTCATCCACTTTCTTAAAGCCCACGCGAGCACCTGGAGACCATCCAAATGGCAGCAGTGCATGGTATAAATCCAGTGGTCGAAGAGTACGAAAAGAAGTAGTGGAACTATGTTCCCTGCTGGCCTGTCCCCGCTCCCCACAAACCCCATCAGCATGCCCCCTCCCACGCACAATACAAACCCCCAAATATATGTGCCTGCTGTTTAAAGGAACGTTCAGTGCAGTGCACTGAATTGCAAGTTTCAACTTCTTCCTACACTTTTATTTTGATACAAAACCATTCAGGAACAGTTTCTTTTCAAAATAAATGTACATTAACAATAAAACTTAATTTTTTACTAAAGTAGAGGAGCACCGCTCCCAACCACTCCAGCCCACTTCCGCCACTGTACAAATCACCACAACATAGTCAATGGTTAAGGATCATTGGAATTATATAAAAAAAAAACTGGAGGTGCAGCATGTTCCAGACCCCCGTCCTATGTGGTTTCCAGTTTTGCTCATCATGATCATCTCACTAATACACTTATTTGAAAATGGACACAATCAAACATACTTCCAAGATTTGAAAACAAATCATAATCAACCATGACACAATGCATGCCTCTCTCCCTTTTAACTGACTAGATTAAATCTTTATTCCATGTTTGATTTTTTTACCCTCTGTCCATTACCTCTACATCCATTAACCTTTACTCCTCCTCCATCGCCAGAGGTCTGGGGGTCCATGGTGAGGGCACAAGACATCACTATGCAGATGAGCGCAGGTGTTTTGTAGCTAACAAAAGAGCAACTGCATGCATTGACTAATAATTTTAATTTCTAGACTGAATTTAAGAGGAAATGCAAGTTAGTTGTATGATGGAAATAGAGCTTAGAAGCGGAAGGATGCCGCTCAGAAGAGAAAAGTTTGAATTAGGTTTCTTATTTTTGGACACATTTTTGTAAAATATCTGGATTTCATTGCTATTTCTGAGAGTTGCAGCAATCTGCCACTTTTACACTCCAAGTAAAAGGTATTCCCACATTATAATCAGTAATTATACTGATGGCAGGCAGCACAGTCCACCTGTGTGTTGTATTTGCATATGGGACTGTGCTGCCTGCTTCTGAGCATGGGTGTGTTCCCGCTACACATGTGTGTTTGTTTGTATGCAAAGCGCTATTAGAGGCCAGCAGTCCATCGGAAGCCTGGCCCTGCCATCTCCCTTTTATTGAGCTACTGCGGCATGGCATTTGTTACTTAGCATTAAGGGACAATAAAGCATGGTAGTATTATTACGTGGCTAGACTGGTCTACATACAAAGTAGACCAGTCTAGCCATTTAATAACACTTGTCATGTTTGCTTTACCCTTGATGCCACGAAGAAAATGCCATGCCATTGTAAGTAATGCCTGCTCCTACAACTAGCCACAGTCTGCATATACTTTCTTAATGTGGTGAGCATGTTTTACTTGGCATCAAGGGTAAAGCAAATATAATAAATGCTGTTAGGTGACTATATTGTCCTATATTGCTTGTGTGGTAGTTTGCATGTACCTTCTTAACATGCCATGGCATTTTTATTTGGTATCAAGGATAAAGCAAATCTCTACCCAATGAAAAATCAAACCCTTCATCCCACTGCAGGAATTCTGGACTGTAGTGCAGGCCCTTGTGATCTTTGCTGCTCACTTGGCTCCCATAAAAGCAGTCTACCATGCTGCATCACGTCTTATTACAAGAGCACAGAAGTTTGACTGAATTACCCCCATCCTACGCAAACTACATTGGCTTCCACTCCCAGCTAGGATACTGTTCAAAACCATCTACGAAATAGTCACAAATAGCACAGCAGTGTACCGGGAGGCTAAGCTCCACATATCAGGTGGCACACGCTCCTGACCAACTGGCTTCAATCACAACTCCTCCGCAAAGAGGGGACCCACAAACAATCCTTCTCTTGTCATACATCCACCATCTGGAACTCGAACCCAGTGTCAGCTCGTATTGCCCCCACAATTTTCCAAATTCACAAATCTCTCAAAACCTGGCTCTTTCAACAACACCTGACCAATGACTAATTCCAATGGATGAGCATGCTGACGAACAGACCTCACAGTACTGCGCTACTGATCAAAGATGAGAGCCTAAATGCTGGCTACTCAGACTCTGTACAGCTATCCGCTGCTCTCGAGCTAGGTCCATGCTTTAAAAAATAAAATACAAATAATATAAAATAAAAGAAAACATGATATTTGTTATTGCGTAGTTAGCCTGGCCTACATTAGTAGTGCCATTCTGCATTTACTTTCTTAATGTGACAAGACATGTTTTACTTTGTATCAAGGGTAAGGCTAACATTATAAGTGTTATTATGTGGCTAGCCTGGCATTGGTGGTGTCCGGGTGCATTTACTTTCTTACTGTGTTGTGGCATTCATTACTTTTTACATGGCATCAAGGGTAAATCAAACAAATTGAGGGTTATTATGTGACTAGAATGGCTTACATTGGTGGCTTCAGTCTGGCCATATATTCTTAGTATGTCATGGCATTTGTTTTCATCAAGGGTAAAAGCAAACTTAAGTGTTACTAAGTGGTACACTGAACTATGTTGGTATAGCCAGTCTCAACATACTTTAGTTCTGTTGCATGGCATTTTTTCTTGGTTGAAGTCTTTATTATTATTATTATTATTATTATTATTAGTATTACTTATATTATTGTTATTATCATTATTTATGATTATTATTAATACTACTACTACTATTATTATTATTATTATTATTATTATTATTATTATTATTATTATTTAGTCATTAGTGAAAGTGCACCAAGGCCGAGGCATCTGGGTGCTTGTTACAATCAGACAGGAGAGAAGAGAAAAAAAGGGGGGTAGGACACAAGAGGTGGGGGAAGAAAGTCATTGTTGAAGAGGTAGGTTTTGAGCTTCTTTTTGAAGCTGCCATAGGATGGTTTGTCACAGAGGTGACCAGAGAACTCATTCCAGATTGCAGAGGCACAGGCTGGGAAGCTGCACCCCCCCTTTTGTGGTTGTATCTCGGGGTGGCGAGGGAGTGTTTGTAGGCTGTGCGTTGTGGCCTTGTTGTAATGTGTCTTGAGATTTTTGTTGCAAGGTAGGAGGGTGCGTTGTTGGAGAGGCAGCGGTGTGTGATGGACAAGATCTTGAAATTGATCCTATCCTTAAATGGAAGCCAATGAGCGGATCTCCTAGCTTTGGATATGTGATCACACTTTCCGATGTCAAGTGCTGCTCCCAGTGCATTGTTTTGGATTGAATGAAGTTTGCAAAGGTTTTTGGCTGGAGGTGCAGCAAAACAGAGAGTTGCAGTAGTCCAATTTTGAGGAAAGGAGTGCTCCAGCAACATCGAGACGGTTTTTGGAGGACAAAAAAGGTCTGCTGGCAGTGATGAGCTTGGTGGCGTAACCTGATGTTGAGGCAATGTGGTAGGTTTGACGTTTCATATTGAGGGTGGAGTACAGGTAGACACTGAGGGGTATTACAGTGGCGGCGACAGGGATGATGTGGCCAGCGATAGTGAAGGATTTGTAGTCCTGATGGAGCTTAGTTAGTCTTGCTGGGGGGCCCACGAGAAGAAACTCAGTCTTCTCGTCATTGAGACAGAGACAGTGTGTGGCCATCCATGTTTTGATTGTTTCATAGAGAAGGTTGACCTTGAGTGAGTCTTGTGTGTGGTTGCAAGTCAAAGTGGTTGACGAGAGGCTTGGTATATATATTATATAGTGTTGGTGAGCCGCAGGAGCCTTGAGGTACACCACATGCTATTGGGGTTGGGTGTGCCAAGGCATCTCTGGCAAATAATCTGGATGTCCTGTCAGAAATGAACGAGGTGACCCATTTGGCTCTGTCAGGTAAGAAATGTGCTGAGGATGTGAGGTTGTGGCAGAGTGTGTTGTGGTTGAACAGGTCAAGGAGCAGAGAGGTCTAGGAGCAGGAGTAGGGAGATGTTGCCTTGGTCATTGGCATTATCAAGCTGATTTTTTAGGTCTAGTAGTGCCGTCTCAGTTCCATGTTTGAGCCGGAACCCTGACTGTCAGGAGCCTAAAATGTGGTGAAACTCAAGGAAGTTCTGGATTTGCAGATAGGCGATCCTGTCAATGGTCTTTGGCAAGAAGAAGACTGTGGTGATAAGAAGAAGACTGTGGTGATTGGATGGTAGTTGGTGGGGATGGTGGTATCATTCCATAAGGAAATTGGTTAGGTGGTGTTACATACACTCGACTCATCAAGCCACGCCAGGGTGCTTATGTTGCTTATGTTGCTATCATCCAATGCCAATCTCGGGTGGTTAACAATGGTCATCCTCAGGGTCTCAATCACTCCAAAAGTGAGAATGGTTGGTACAAATTGACCTGAGAGGTGGTTTCTTCCAAGAAGGCAAGGTTACCCATTCTAGATTGGCAGGTGAGCAGTGGTTAAAGTGGGCTGGAGCGGTCAGGAGCAGTTTTCCTCTATTTCTTTTAATTACGTTTTACCGTTCCTATACTTTTATTTTAAAAAGAAACCGTTCCGGAATGGTTTCGTTTTAAAATAAAAGTGTAGGAAGCAGTTGAATCTTGCACTTTCAGTGCACTGCACTGGACGTTCCCTTAAACAGCTGGTGCATGTGTTTTGGGGGTTTTATTGGGCATGGGAGGGGGCGTGGTGAGGGGGTCTGTGGGGAGCGGTGCAGGCCAGCAGGGAACATAGTTCCACTACTTCTTTTGTTACCAATGCAGGTGACGCAGGTAAGATTTAGAGTGGTAGTTGCCTAGAATCAGATCCCTCAAATGTCAAGCCATTTTAGCACATCTATAGACAATGACAACTTTTAGTCGATGGCCATCACTCATTCGTCCACTGAGAAGTTTATCAGGGCCTTCAAATACGGTCAGTGACATCAGTCTACTCTTTTAGTGTATGTCCTTTATAGATATTTGTGGCCTGATGTACAAAGCATTTTCCAAAGAGATTACTCCATTGTAAAAAGCGTTTGTAAATCACGCCCTATTGCTGACATCTTTGAGGCAATTGCATCTATCCGAGGAAGATTTAGTATTAGTGCTTAGTTAGGAATGGACATGGGTTTTTGGAGAATTCTGTATGCAAATTCCTTTAACTCCTACACAGTCTAACCTTTCCAATAAGCAATTGTGAGAGACACTGCTATTCAGCCTGAACAGGGTAGTTCATATACTTTACGTAGGTATTTCTTTTGTACTCAAGGGGAGTGCCAAGCGCACGTCAAACAACGTCTGCGTCTGTCTTCGCAGCTCTAAGAAATGTCATAACCCATTAGTTCTGCCTGGTGCAGTTTTTCAGTTGCATTTCACAGATCGTTTTCTCTTGCCTTGGGGGTCTATATCTCAGCACCTGGAAGCTCGCTGGGATTAGTGACAGAGAGAGATGTGATGGAAGTCAAAGCAGAGTCGCTCCACTTTTGTTTACTTCGCTAAGTGCTCAGTTTACTTAGCAGGCTAAAAAGTTGTTTTAGTGGAAACTACCAATTCAGATAAAGCTGCAATCTCTGCACTTGCTAAACAAATCAAGAAGGACCGCTGTCCGGTAAGCAGAGCATTCCTGGTCAAATGCATACAGTTATTACCTTTGGCAAGTATAGTAACACAACGCAACACAATGCTGATTAAACACCAAAATCCAAACTACGGGCGATTTCACAACAGGTTAAAATGAAGAACTGCTCGAGGGACTGTCTGATTAGCATAATCTCACCTACTCTTAAAATCGCTTCCCTACTGAGGTAAATGTACATGAGTGCACATTACAAGAAAGAGAAACAAGTAAAATGGTGTGCTTTAATTAGATGAAAAGTTAATTGAATTGTTAGGGAATTATTTTACTGTTTCTAATCCTTATACATCTCATTATATATTAACCCTTTATGACAAGCACACCCCGTAACATATCCTGTTTCCATTCTTGATGCTCACACTCGCTTAAAAATGCTCCGTATTGTTATTTATTTATTTTATTTTATTTATTGGGTAGTTATAATGCACCTATACAACAAATGGTTTTCAAGGCGCAAAAAGACAGAAGAGGGTGGAAACAGATGGAAAATAATAAAAAAACGGACCTACTAGGTCTTGTGACATTCAGAGCAATAAAGTGCAGTAACAAGAAATGGGTAATGGGGAGGATGGGGGGGACGTGCCGGTCAGAGCGGAATGCGCTAAAGCTAAGGAGGGGAAGGAAGTGCAGGTCGGAGTGGAAGTGTGCAAGTGCTGGGGAGGAGGCAGGAGGGGAAGAGGGCCACTGGGCTAGGCAAGTGCTAAGAGGGAGCCAAGTAGACAAGTGCCAGGGGAATGCAGTGTGACGGTCCACATGCTAAGTGCGAGGACAAGGCTGAAAGGGATCAATAGGGGTGCAGGCCAAGCCAGGCTGGTGCAGGGGAGGGAGCCTCGTAGGGCAAGTGCAGGTTCAGGGGCTCAGGAGAGACCAAAGTGCTGGGGTAAACTGGGCGAGGAGGGCCTGGTGCACTGTATGAATGTGAAGGAAGCAGGCAGCCAGTCAAAATGAGACAGGGGAGTAATTATCAGGGGAAGGGTAGAGGGAAGGAAGAAGAGAAAATGAGGGTCTTCAGAAGCATCTGAAACCTAAGGAGATCTGGTTTAAATCTGAGAGGGAAAGGGAGGCCATTCTACAGGGAGGCTCCTGCAGAAGAGAGAGATCTGATCCCCCCACTCTCTGCTTGGAAAAACGTCTGGTCTGCAGAGAATTAGCGCTAGAAGACCGAAGGGCTCTAGTAGGGAGGTACTTAGGTAGAGAGAGTTGGATATAGCATGGTCCCAGTCTTCAGAAAGCCTTGTGGATGATGCAGAAGATCTTGAACTTGATCCTTGCAGCAACCGGCAGCCAGTGGAGAGATTGAAGTGCTGGAGAGATGCGGTCTGTGCTCTGGGATCCCCAACCAGCCCATAGAGTCGGGGTTTGCCGAGAAGCACATTAAGACAAGATAGCAGCACCCTTGAGATGGATGGGGCTGCAGATTAATACTCCAACACCAAATCAATAATGACAACTCGACGGTTTGGCAAAGAGAGTCCATTTAATGACAAGAACAAAAAAGAGGGTTTCTCATGAATATCAGCGGATGCGTGATCTTCTCTCTCGCTTCACAACTCCAACGATCTTCATAAAAAACATGACATGTATACTGAAAACTCGTCATCAGTGACGTGTAAAACTTAAAAGTTGGCATGCACTTCTATTGGTTCAGGACAGGTCACTTTAATATAGGTACTATATCTGTATATGGCAATGGAGTTAAGGGATTGGATAACCACTGTCAGGTGGGCCTCTAAGCCCGTCCTTCAAAATGGCTACTGTAGACATCACTAAAGGTATGACGGCCTATTGGTCCTACTACTTATAGGACTCTAGATTACTTGGTCCTTTGTGATTGGGTTAGCACCAACCCCAATCGTACATTTTCACTTTGCTTAGCAGCTTCCTCTAATTATTGTTACAATCAATCATCACTTTAGTGGCCATGTGTCAATTATTTCACTGTGGTTGGCCTCGAGACTGCATCTGCTGTCTGGAAAAGTTCTGATATCTTTGCCTGGCCTGTTGCCATGTGTAGGTGTGAAGGTCCAACTTCTCCTTGCTCGGCTGATCACGTGATTCAGACACCGTGAATTTGCCACTTCTTCGTTTAATTTGTGTATTTGATTTTCGTTCCACCCACCACCTGCCTTCAGTTTCTTATCTTTACTTTTCTGCAGCAGGATATTCTGTTCTTAGTTTCAATTAATTGTAGCTACTGTTTGTCTGTTCCACTGATGTGCCTCTGCTGAGTTTCGTTTCTGCCATTTATTCTTGATTTTGGTAAATATGAAGTTCTTCTCATGTGGCCTTTAGTAATCTTTGGTTAATTCTGCTTTGTGTGCAAAGTGGAAGTATACTTATATAACGTACATCTTTTGAGGTAGATTTGTATAGGTGGCGCTTGCCAAACTATTTTTCTACTAAGCATAGCAAGCCGCATGACTTTCTTAGCTTTCTTGCGGTTCCAAGCATATGTACATGTGTAAACTGGTTGACTATCTTCACCATGCTCATGGCTTAAGCTTCTTACGTTTGACATCGTCCTTTCACTTTAGGTTTATGATATCCCTGGCCCATGGCGTTTCATCTCTTTAAGTCATTCTCTTGTCGTCATTTCTTCTATATGTGTGTCAGTCCGGGTTCTCGTGTCATCATCATTTGTCTTCTATTAAGACCTTTTTTGGTTTCTTCTGGGACTGTACTTAGACGATCTTCATTTTGTTTCATTTGTTGATATGGTTTTCTCAATGGGTACCTAACTGACCATGGTTTCCTTGGTATCGGTACTTCAATAGGTACAGTTCTTCTGATAGGTACTGGACAGAGCCCACTGAAGCTCTCTGCTGGTTTATTTGCTCATCATACATCACATGTTTTGGCATGAACATTCCTGGTACTTCAAAATGCACGGGTGGAGTGCGGGCTGCATTTGGGACTTCCTCTACACTCCTCCCTCTGGGCGATTCATCAACCACTTTCACCTCTTTCTTTGGTTCCATCTTCTTTGGTTCATCAACTGGATCCATTCTTTCTTCATCTTCTGGGTCTATACATGATGGTCTAAAGAAATGTCTCTTTGGAGTCCATATCTTTATTACTCCTTTTAAACTTCCTGCTGTTTTCACGTGTTCATCCTTGTTCCATGTCATCAGTTGACACTGTCCATTTGGGCTGCAGTAAACCCATCTTCCCACAAAATGTCTATGCTTCCTGGGAAATAGAAACTTTGTTCCTTCTGGTGTGTGAATGTTGGCCTTCACAAAGTCTCTGATTTCTTCTTCAGTCAGGACTTTGCGTTTCCATCCTGGCTCGACATCAATCATGATCTTCATCCCTAAGGATTTTTTCGCAGTTTTCTGGCACTGGGAGATTATTATCTTGATAACACATAATCCTAGCAATATCATCACTATCAGGGCTCCTAGGAACTTGAATGCACCTGCCATCTATTGAGTAACCCACAAGAATAGTGATCCAAACCAACTGTCGTTGTCTACTTCGTCAGTTTCATCCATCATTTGATTCTGTAGTTTCGTCAGCATACGTATGGCCTCCGTTGAAGTTCCATTTTTTTCATTGTGAGATGGTATAATGTGCAACATGATTCTCCAATTTTTGCACAAACACCTCCATCCATAGCTGTGATCATGTCAAGTACATATATGTTCTGGAGAGTCATCAGTCGAACTGCCCTTAACTCTTCTTTGATAGTGTTGAATCCCTTTATGGTTGTGTTGATGGTCTGCTGTAACTCCCATCTGGTTATCTGCAACCATTTAGTATTCGCTCCAACTTGAAATCTTGGCATTATAATTGTTCTGAACACTGATGAGGTGAGGCTGAATAGCCTGTGTTCATATGGGATTGCATGAAAAGCTTCTTCTGATTTGGCAGAAAAGTCATTCTCTCTCTTCATTTGATTCAGCAGTTCCACAGATCTCTTCTTCCTCAGGTGAGCATCTGCTTATGGGAAACTGTCAATGTTCAGGTCACAGGATCCCTAACGCTGGAACATGTACATTCACTATTGTGCATATACCTCCCCAGTTTCTTTGAAGTCTGATCTATGTTTTGGATACACATGCCCTATAATGATCCATAATTACTGCAGTTCCATGCACCATTCCTGGAGCATCAAAAATTTGTCCACAGTTCTGATTCTCTCCCATCTTTCTTGTGCCATTAGTCCTGAAGCACAGTTTTGGGCTTTCCAGTGGCACTATCTGCAAGGGTCCTCCTCTGTCTTCGACCTATGTCAGCAGTTTTGCAAGCTTTGGCCACAATGGCTTGCATATCCTTTAAGCATTCTCAATTGCTTCTTTCTTTGCAGTCTCCAAGGACCATCCATGCCCTGCAAATCACTACTCCTTTCTCCCATTTGTCTGGTGAAAGCACTGTTCCACAAATCTGCATTTGGCCTCTGTTTTTCCAACTTCGAGTTTTTCCTTGGACTTTCATTTTTTGATTTGCTTCTCTTCTAATCTCTGCTCCTTTAAATCCAGGCTTCTCATATCTAATCACAATGTGTTTTGTCTTTCCATTGTTTCTTGTCTTTATGTCCTGGACATAATCATCTTCATTTGGGTCGGTTGATTCAGTTGCCCATTTCAGTGAGGCATCACTACCCATGAACTGGCCTCTGGTTTTGCACATTGCTACGTGCGCTGTCTGGACATCAATTTCTACAGCTAGGAAGATCTTGGACTTCCCCATGCTATACGGTAGGAGTGCACAAACAAAACATTCCCCCTCTGAATTTCGTCTTCCAGCTTCTTTCATATGCTGGTACCAGATATTGTTTCCCAAATGAGCTGTGCTGTCCAAGTAATCGTTTAGTTCACTGTTGTCCTCATGTATGCGTCTCTTGATTCTTAGGGATCTCATGTAGTTTTTTATAACTACATCCCTGAATGCATCTGTATGGCTTCTTCTCACTGGAGGATTCTCGGGTATCCTTGTCCATGGTGCAGGTCTTCTCATCTGTACCATTTGAGTAGACAAAAGTCTGGCAGTTCTTTCCTTGTCCTCTTGCATCTTTTTTCTTCTGGTTAGAAATTGTCACGGATGGCACTCTATTAAGAGTGGCACAGGACACCCAGAAGAGTTTGGGTGCTGAAAATAAGTGGACAGACAAGTACACACACAGCAGAACGGAAATAGAACGAAGAGTAGGAAAGAGTAGCAAGGGAAAAGGTACAGAATGGATACCCTCTTGGGGTGTATGCAGAATAGGAAAAGAGTATTCCACGAACCTTGGAAATACTCTAGCCTTCTGCACAGTTTGCTATAACAGAGGCCCAGGCTGTTTGCTCATGACTTGGAACAGCAGCTATGGGTGTCTGTAATGTAGAAACAAGACAAAGGAAGGGGCAGAGGTTGACTGATGGGGAACCAACAGACAAGCTCTGGAACAAAGGGTCGACAAACGGTACAAGAGATGTTACAACAGACAAATCCAGAAAAGGAGGTGATAGCAAACTAGCAGAAGGAATAGAAGGGAAAGTCGAGTAACAGGATAGGATAGCAGAGGACAGTAAGGTACAAGGTAGAGAGCTCAGAGGAGCAGGAAAGCAGTGAGTAAACCTACAGGAGTAGGATGGTAGGGTAGAAAGCCAGAGGAAAAGGGTTTAGGGCAGCCGGAAAGAGGTAGGCTGTAGAGCAGGGAGCCCAGAGGACAAGGGCTAAGTCAGCCGGAGTGAGGCAGGCTGTAGAGCAGGGAGCCCAGAGGACAAGGGCTAAGGCAGCCGTAGTGAGGCAGGCTGTAGAGCAGGGAGCCCAGAGGACAAGGGCTAAGGTAGCCGGAGTGAGGCAGGCTGTAGAGTAGGAAGCCCAGAGGATAAGGGCTAAGGCAGCCGGAGTGTGGCAGGCTGCAGAGCAGGGAGCCCAGAGGACAAGGGCTAAGGCTGGAAAGCAGCAGAGCTAGATCAGCTGCAATGTGGAGGGCCCGCAGGTCAAGGGCGGAGGCTGGAAGGCAGCAGAGCGAGATCCGCTACAATGTGGAGAGCCCGCAGGGCAAGGGCGGAGGCTGGAAGGCAGCAGAGCGTGATCCGCTGTAATGTGGAGAGCCCGCAGGGCAAGGGCGGAGGCTGGAAGGCAGCAGAGCGAGATCCGCTGCAATGTGGAGAGCCCGCAGGGCAAGGGCAGAGGCTGGAAGACAGCAGAGCGAGATCCGCTGTAATGTGGAGAGCCCGGCAGGGCAAGACTGTGAAGAAGGGAGCCTGAAAGGCTATGGCTGGAGGCAGCAGGGTGAAGCAAGCAACAAGGCAGGGAGCCCAAAAGGCTAGGGCTGTAGGCAGCAGGGTGTAGCAAGCAACAAGGCAGGGAGCCCAAAAGGCTAGGGCTGTAGGCAGCAGGGTGTAGCAAGCAACAAGGCAGGGAGCCCAAAAGGCTAGGGCTGTAGGCAGCAGGGTGTAGCAAGCTGCAAGGCAGGGTCCAAGCAGGAGTGATGATTAACAGCATACAAGGAACCGAAGTCAGGAGCGAAAGGTGGAGGGAGGACTCTCAGATGCAAGAGGCTGAGCCACTGCAGGCAGCAGCCTTTATACTGCCTAGCCCAGCACAGAAGCAGGCTAATTGGTTTCACCTGGCGAATCACACCTGCAGGCAATCGGCCACCTCCCTTTCTGTTCCTGGGCTGGTGGAAGCAGGAACAGACTCTAAGGCTTCTGGGGGGTGTAGTTCCATAGAAAACCAATAGGAACGGCCAGGAAACAATGCTTGCGGCCAGGTGCATTATGGTATGCGTAGTTAGTTTACAATAATCATTAAGCAGCAAAGTCCAAATGGAGCATAAATGGATGTGCCCATGGCGCAGGCATGACAGTATGCCCCTCTCCAGGCCCCTCTCCAGGCTCCCTGAAGACCGACCTGGAGGAAGAGTGTCTGTTCCACAGTACAAGAGTCTTACTCCAAATAGGCACATCATGAGGTACCAGAAACGAGTTGTAAGGTGAGAGTCTTGAATTACGGAGCCAGTACCAATGTTCTGAACCTTTGATGTAGAATTCAGAAAAGATGAAGTCTTTGGAACACAGACCCCAACTGTGTGTGCATGAAGAGAGGAACTGCGAAAAACTGCTGCAGGCTCCAAGATAGATTTTTTCTTGACGGGCAACAGTATGATGTTGGAAAGTGGAGCCATAGGTACAGCAGAATTGGTATCTTTAGGAAGGTTTTCCAAGACATCCGAAGTAGCAATGACAACATTAGAGTTAGCCATAGAGAGTTCAGAGGATACAGCAGCGGTGAGATCTTGGATGGCTGTAGGGGGTATCGATGCTGTAACAACTGGGTGTGAGGGTGCCATGAGAGAGCCAGCAGGCTGGAAAGCACATGAGACTGGTAGAGTAGAGTCTGGCAGTCTTAGAGCTATAGATATACCAGCAGGCACAACTGGAGTAGTAGTTTCAGGATTCCCAATAGCTATAGCAACCTCAAGATCGGTAGCAGGGACTTCAGAAGTCTCAAATGTGTCAGGGGGTTTTTGAACCACAGCAGCAGAGAGATCTTGAATAGTAGTTGGAAGTTCGAGTGCTATCGCAGCCATAGACAGATCAGGTGTTGCAACTACTGGTAGATCGGGTACCACAACCACTGTCGATTCAGGGGGTATCGAACAAACAGAAGATGTTAATTGTTCGAGAGTGATGTCTGATAGCACAGCCGCACTTTGGCAAGCCCCGCTTGCCACTTCAGCATGCTCGGTGTGAACTGTGCCAGTCTCTTCAGCTGCTATAGACATTGCAGAGGAGGTTGTAGGTGTGAGAACTGGACGATAGGCAAGGGTGAGGGCGGAACCATCCTTTGACTCAGAAGAATTTTCAATCAGAAGACCACCCTTGTTTTGTTGTGTAATGGCTGTGTGCGTGATTTGACCCACCGGAGAAGTTAATTCTTTTCTGTCAGTACAACAACCTGAGTTTTTGCGGCTGGAAGGTGAAAGAGCTGTGTCAATCTCTAGAAGGGATACATATGCAATATTTAGGTCTTCCATCTGCTTGGTAAAAGTCTGTATACTTTTCTGTATGTCAACTCCAGGCCTTATCATGTCGATCTCTAACGAAAAGATGTCAGGTGTTGGACATATTGTCAGAAGGTCTGGTGACTTGTGTCCCTTCATAAGATTCTTATAATACAAAGAAACAAAGTCGTCATAGAGGTCTTCGGTCTTTCTTTTAAGGCGTAGGAGTTGTTCGTGTAGCAGGTAAGTATCATTAGATTGATCCAAAGCTTCAGAAGCTGGTGTGGCAGAAAATTCGGTTGTAGCAATGGGAAGACAGACCTTAGGGTTATTGCGATTAGCAGATACTGGGGAAGCATTACGACAACCGATGGTTAGTATAGGTCTTTTGTACCCAGAACCAGATGCACAAACCTCAGGATCATGACTGCCTTGTCCTGAGAAATAAGGGTTTCCAACATTCTGGGGAGCTTGCCAAGCAGATCTTGCGCATATCACACTGGCAACGGCGTATTCAGGTTTAGATTCTCTGACAATGAGTGATATGTCCTTAGCTGTTGCGGTGTTAGCAGGCTTGTCAGAAGACGCAGGAGAGTTTTCCACTGTCTGGTCTAACAAGATCTGTAAGAATTCATTCTCTTGCTGTAGCTCTGCAACAGATAAGGACTGCGGATCATAGTCGCAAATGTCATAATAATTGTACATGGAAGAAGGGTCAGCTAGCCAGTGAGTATAGTACCGTGCTTGTAAATCTTTGTTTACTAAGGCGAGTCTGTCCTTTAGACTAGGTTTCTTGTCTGCTGTCTTTAGGGAAACCATAGGTTTATGCAAAGGTTTCTTAACTCGAAAGAAAAGCATCTTAGGTCTGTGTGTGCCTTTCCGGCCAATGAAATAAGACATTTTTGGCTCTTGCATTCTGTCACGGATGGCACTCTATTAAGAGTGGCACAGGACACCCAGAAGAGTTTGGGTGCTGAAAATAAGTGGACAGACAAGTACACACACAGCAGAACGGAAATAGAATGAAGAGTAGGAAAGAGTAGCAAGGGAAAAGGTACAGAATGGATACCCTCTTGGGGTGTATGCAGAATAGGAAAAGAGTATTCCACGAACCTTGGAAATACTCTAGCCTTCTGCACAGTTTGCTATAACAGAGGCCCACGCTGTTTGCTCATGACTTGGAACAGCAGCTATGGGTGTCTGTAATGTAGAAACAAGACAAAGGAAGGGGCAGAGGTTGACTGATGGGGAACCAACAGACAAGCTCTGGAACAAAGGGTCGACAAACGGTACAAGAGATGTTACAACAGACAAATCCAGAAAAGGAGGTGATAGCAAACTAGCAGAAGGAATAGAAGGGAAAGTCGAGTAACAGGATAGGATAGCAGAGGACAGTAAGGTACAAGGTAGAGAGCTCAGAGGAGCAGGAAAGCAGTGAGTAAACCTACAGGAGTAGGATGGTACGGTAGAAAGCCAGAGGAAAAGGGTTTAGGGCAGCCGGAAAGAGGTAGGCTGTAGAGCAGGGAGCCCAGAGGACAAGGGCTAAGGCTGCCGGAGTGAGGCAGGCTGTAGAGCAGGGAGCCCAGAGGACAAGGGCTAAGGCAGCCGTAGTGAGGCAGGCTGTAGAGCAGGGAGCCCAGAGGACAAGGGCTAAGGCAGCCGGAGTGAGGCAGGCTGTAGAGTAGGAAGCCCAGAGGATAAGGGCTAAGGCAGCCGGAGTGTGGCAGGCTGCAGAGCAGGGAGCCCAGAGGACAAGGGCTAAGGCTGGAAAGCAGCAGAGCTAGATCAGCTGCAATGTGGAGGGCCCGCAGGTCAAGGGCGGAGGCTGGAAGGCAGCAGAGCGAGATCCGCTACAATGTGGAGAGCCCGCAGGGCAAGGGCGGAGGCTGGAAGGCAGCAGAGCGTGATCCGCTGTAATGTGGAGAGCCCGCAGGGCAAGGGCGGAGGCTGGAAGGCAGCAGAGCGAGATCCGCTGCAATGTGGAGAGCCCGCAGGGCAAGGGCAGAGGCTGGAAGACAGCAGAGCGAGATCCGCTGTAATGTGGAGAGCCCGGCAGGGCAAGACTGTGAAGAAGGGAGCCTGAAAGGCTATGGCTGGAGGCAGCAGGGTGAAGCAAGCAACAAGGCAGGGAGCCCAAAAGGCTAGGGCTGTAGGCAGCAGGGTGTAGCAAGCAACAAGGCAGGGAGCCCAAAAGGCTAGGGCTGTAGGCAGCAGGGTGTAGCAAGCAACAAGGCAGGGAGCCCAAAAGGCTAGGGCTGTAGGCAGCAGGGTGTAGCAAGCTGCAAGGCAGGGTCCAAGCAGGAGTGATGATTAACAGCATACAAGGAACCGAAGTCAGGAGCGAAAGGTGGAGGGAGGACTCTCAGATGCAAGAGGCTGAGCCACTGCAGGCAGCAGCCTTTATACTGCCTAGCCCAGCACAGAGGCAGGCTAATTGGTTTCACCTGGCGAATCACACCTGCAGGCAATCGGCCACCTCCCTTTCTGTTCCTGGGCTGGTGGAAGCAGGAACAGACTCTAAGGCTTCTGGGGGGTGTAGTTCCATAGAAAACCAATAGGAACGGCCAGGAAACAATGCTTGCGGCCAGGTGCATTATGGTATGCGTAGTTAGTTTACAATAATCATTAAGCAGCAAAGTCCAAATGGAGCATAAATGGATGTGCCCATGGCGCAGGCATGACAGAAATGCCCATATCAGCAATTCTGACATTGGTCCAGTATATGGCTGTATTGTAGGACTTGTACTCGTCCCTGTCATTGGATCATGTGTGCTTGTTAATGTTGTCTCTGCGGGTTTATTCTCTGATTCCGCTTGTCTCTTCAGAAGTTCAGTTTTTTCCATTTGTCTTTTCACCTCACTTGTAGTGGAACTTCTTATAGTTGGCAGTCTCTTCTTCTCCCATGCTTCAGATTGTGGTTCTGCAGGTATTGAAACTAGGCCTGGCATGTGTGCATTCAATGTACAACAGCGCCTCAATGCTTGCGGGCTGTGTGAGCGCTTTATAAATGTAAAATAAAAAAAAAAAAATGTTTGCATGCGTGTGGTTGTCAGTAACCTTTTTACATTCACACTCTGCCGACCCTGTCTCCGGCTTTTCACTTTGCTTGTTAGCATAAGTGTGTGTGTGTCATTGCTACTCACATTCATCTCAAGTTCATTCACTCCACCATCAGATTTCCTAGGGACTGGAATGACTATGTAAGGTCTGGGTACCTTGGTGGGCTTCATGTGTGCACCATTAGGTGGTTGCATGGGGATTGGAACGCTTTGTACACCAATACAAAATGCAGTTCTGATCAACAGTGACAGTAATATAATGATGAATATAATGCATAAATACATAATACCCCTGTAGGGTAATCTACAGAATTTACTTCCAGAAAAATACAGACGTCTCTCCTCCCGAGGGAGGACGAGATTGCTGCTATGGATCCCCATCTCGATCATCCGTTGAAAGATGATAACTTTGAATACAGTTTCTAAACAATATTATCTCTGGATTCTTTTTGTGAGCTGCAGGTACTGAAACAATTGTCACCCTTTGTCTGAACACTGGATTGTCTATTATTTCTGGACAAATTTCTCTTGCTGGACTATGGGAAGTGTCCAAATCAGGCTATAATTCAGCAAGTCTCTTTACTGTGCATGTTCAAAATATTAGTTCCCAATCTACGCCTCTGATCTGCTTCATTCCCAAAGACATGCTGTGTCCTTGTCAGTATAAAAATAAAAAATGGAATCTCTGGCACCACTCTCTCGATCTATCCCTCGGCAGAAAGTTTAAAATCTTCTCAAATAGTTCTGTTGATGGTTAGAACGTTTGACTTGCAGCACAATACCATGCAAGAGCATGCCCCTCTGCATAGAATTAGCTGGGTCTCTTATGAATGTGAGGACGTCAACATCGACAGGTCTCCCCACAAGCTCTGGAAAATCCTCGATTAGGTAAAAGAAAACATTACTCGCCAATCTGCTGTCTTCTGGTGACAGGGACATTTGTCCTTCCTTTATTGCAGTTTGGGACTGTTTGTCTCTCACTTACTGTGAACAGTTTCTGCAATTTCGGTGTGCGTGAAGAGCAACTTGGATAACAATGCCGTTTCGGATTATACTTAGACGTTCTGTATTTGCTGGATCTCGAAGAAATGTCAATACGTCTGTAGTTCTACCGACAAGATCTGGACAGTCTTCAATTAGGCGAAAGAACAGTACATTATTAAGCCTATTCGTTTCTTCCTCTGCTTGGGACATTTGGTTTTTCCTTGCTGTATTCCAGAAGTAGAAGGAACTATTCGCCAACTACAGTAAGCAGCCTCCTTATAGTCTTTTCGTTTTCAGGATCTTGAAGAAAGTCAGGAATACTGGTGAGCTTCCCCACCAATGACGGGTATGACCTCAAGACTAGGTCAAAGTAATTCAGAACGTGTTTAGTGATGTATCTACTGTGAGACACCATAAGTGATTCTGAACAAGGTCTCTGTGTGGAAAGAATCTGGATACTGTATTTTCTTCAAATGTATGTGTCCTCGATCAAAATTTGGCATATTCTTTTCTAATCAAGGCTTCAGTGTGCCTCAGTCCAAAGTTCAAAGTCAACAGATTATGTTGTGGCTTATGAGTGCAATTTTCTTGTTCACCCTGCAACTAGGATGCACAGAGTGTCCGTGTTTATGTCCTTATCCCCCCTTTTTTTTCAGAGGAATGTCCAAAATGAAGCCACAACTTTTGCACAAAAGTTCCTTGTCTTTGCTTTGCTGCTGGTCATGCGTCCTTCTTCCTCGTCATAGATCGTGTCTGCACGTGCTGTGGTTCTTCCCCATCGTCTGTAGTCTCTTCACGGTGGGGTGCAGGCAGGGGGCCTTCTCCAATGCATGGCTTGATGTCACCCAGAAAGATCCAAGCTCCTCTTCTGTGTAGTTTCACTGCAGAGGGAGTGCAGTCTTCCACTGTAAAGGGACCGTTAAGCCTTGGCCCGTCCCACCTTTTCATTGTGTGGTTCTTCACCAGAACGGTGTCTCCAGGGAAGATTGATGCAAGACACAGTCCTTGAGCTGTGTCTGCAGTAGTATCTTCTTCTGTGTTCCGTGCTGCCCTGCACCCTTTTCGTCATCGCTGCGGCTGGCCTGAAATTACAGTAAGATAAGATGTCATGCAATTCAAGTAATTTTGCATTTCAGACACTAAGATTTCTCTCATTGCCTGGGCATCACATCTAGCTCTGTCTCGGGGTGTCAGGGGAGTGTGCATTCTTCTTCCTGTGGCTATTTCGTGCGGCGTAAGATGATGGTGAGAACCGGGTTGGTTCCTGAGTACATACAGTGCCAAAGGAAGGCAGTGTAATCATCCCTTTCTTAGAGTAAGCTTCAACTTGGCTATCCTTTCCTTTAATAAGCCGTTGATTTTCTCACATATTCCGTTACCTTGCATGTGATACGCTGATGAGAACTTGTGCTTTAGACCAAGCAACAAGCTAATCTGTTCGAAAACTTCATTGACAAAGTGAGTCCCATTATCTGATCTCATGACTTCACATACTCCCCACTTGGGAAATACCTCTCTCACTAGAAATATGGCTGCACAGGTAGAGTCTGGGTGTGTACATGGACCTGCTTCTATCTATCTAGAGAATGGACACACCACAATAATTAGATACCTGTACCCGTTACGTACTTGAATCATATTGACGTAATCGACATGCAAGTGCTGAAAATGTCCATTGGGCCTTGGGATGACTCCTCTAATTACTTTTAGTGTGTGCCCAGTCACGAACTGTTGGCAAATTATACAGTTCACCATAAAAAATGCAACATGCTCTGCTAAATTCAGTATGAACCAGTCTTCCCCTTGGAGTTCCCTTAACTGTGTTTGTCCCATATTATTGTAGCTCTCAGGTTCACTCCGTGCGACAATCATTTTTCATTCACATTTGCGACTTCTACATCCATGATCGTCTCGCTCTTGAATGCCATACTCTTGGCTTCTGTGTCTGCTGCTTGATTTCCTCGTGAGATGAAATCTGTCCCTTTCGTGTGGGCGGTGCACTTCACGATTGCTATGCCCACTGGGAGCTGTAGTGCCTTAATGAGCCTGTCCAATAAGCCTGTGTGCTGCACTGGCGTACTATCCGCTCGGAGGTAGCCCTTCCTTTTCCAGCATGCTAAGCCTCCGTGTACGGTTGATGTCACATAGGCGGAGTCACTATACACTGTTACTTCCTGGTCTTTGTGATTCTCAATCACGAGTATCAACGCTAATAATTCTGCAGCCTGTGCTGAATAATGAGATGGTAATTGTGCACTAAGAAACACTCGACATTCTCCATTTCCTGTGTGTTTCATTACAGCAGCGTCTGTATATCTTTGTCCACAGCTTTGATCGATCCTCAAGGAAGCGTCAATGAAGACAGACAATTTCTCCTTCTGGCAATGCATTCTTTCACTCTGGGAATTTCATCATAGAATTCTTCATAATCTGCGCAGCCATGTATTGGCTCTTCTTCATTGACAGGTTCTGCTATGAACATAGCTGGGTTCACTATCTTGCATCGGACTATCTTAATCGATGGGTTCACTTCATAAGCAGAAGCTCTCTGAGATGTCAATGTGCCTTACGATTTCTCTCGAATAGCACATAGTGAGTGTTCGACGTACAATGTCATTGAGCATCCCATCACAATGGTTGTAGCCTTCTCGATGGTGAACGCTGACGCAGCTAAACTTTGTTCACAAGGGAAATGACCTCTCATGACTGGGTCTAAATATTCACTATACTATGCCAGGGGCTTGTACCCCAACGTGGTTTTCTGTGTGAGCACTGCTGTCATAACGCTGCCATTCGTGTGTGAAAACAGGTAAAATTCCTCTGCATAATTGGGAATCCCTAAAAATGGTGCTGTGCAAATGGCTCTGTTGAGTTCAGAAAATCATTCCTCCATGGTCTCAGACCATTCAATCTTTCCTTTCATCACTTGTGCCTTCTTTAGGGCCTGTAGAAACAGCTTGGTATATGAGCTGTAGTCGAAGACCCATGCTCTGACATAATTGCATAATCCTAGAAAACTTTGCATCTGTTTTATCGTGTGTGGCTTGGCTGTGTTTAAAATGGCCTCAGCCCTTTCAGGGGTAACCTTTTCCCCTCATGCGAGATCAGCTGGCCTATGTATAGCACTTCTTGTTGACAATATTGCAACTTCTCTTTCTCAACTTTATATCCTTTTTTAGCCTTTATCTTCAATAGCTGAATAGAATCGCGTCTGCATCTTTCCTCTGTAGTGCTGCAAATTAAGATGTCATCCACATATTGTAAAACCACTCTTTCTAATGCAATATTGCTTAGGTCCATCTGCAAGACGCTGTTGAAAATAGAAGGAGACTCACAGTATCCCTGGGGTAGCCTTGTGCTTTGCAGACGCATTTGTCTGAATGTAAATGGCATCAGATCTTGCGAGTCTCAGTGCAATGGGATTGAGAAAAAGGCATTTTTCAAGTCAATCACTGTGAAATATTTTGCCTCAACAGGTATATTACATATAATTGTAGCCAGGTTAGGCACTAAAGGGAACTCCGCTTCAACAATATCATTTATCGGCCTCAAATCTTGAATTAGCCTCGAAGACCCTCCCTTTGATTTTGTAATAGGGTAAACTACAGTATTGCATGATGACTCTGACGCCACTAAGATGCCTTGCTCCATAATAGCCGAAATTGTCTTAAAAATTCCTTCATCTGCCTCCCTGGACATGGGGTACTGTCGTGCTTTTGGAAGAATTTCTCCTGGCTTCAGTTTGATTTTCACTCCTTTCAGTAAGCCTATGTCATAGGGGCCTGTGGTCCACACTGAGACCAGGCACCTGGGCCATGTCGTCCTCGAAATATTCAGGACGGTTCTGTGCCAACATAATTCTCTGCCGCACTTCTCATTTAATCATTTTCATCCAAAAAGTGAGGTTTACCTCAACTGCTGTTTCTCCTATATCTGCTTGTTTGTCAAACAGATCGTCCTCAGTGACATCAGTCAATCTGTACTCTTCTTCAATGGCGATTACTGTGCACCATAGTCAGTCTTCATCGTCACACCCATCAATCAAAGCCATATTCTCTCGTATTGCACCTGTGTGTATCACCAAGGGAAATACGTGTCCCTTTTCCTTGTGCATAGGTATTCTTGGCCTAAATAGAAATTAATCTGGGGTCCTCATGGTTTTCTCAGCAAGGCCTGGCAGCCCAGCCATTAAAACATTCCATATGTGAAAATTTCAAAGAAAATTTGCTTTTACATATACAGGAGCATGTTGCACCTGTGTCAACTAAGAAGGAATATTCTTTATCTCCTATAACAACATCCACCCTTTGTTCCTGGTGAAGGTCTGGTGTCGCTGATAGGATAGAACACATCAGGGTTCCAGTGAGATATCCTAGTCCATATATAATTGTGTCCCTTCTTTTGCAAATGGACTTCCCCCATCACCAGTGTTACTCCTCATTCCAGAGTTTGCAGCCTGTCCTGCACTAACGGTCTGTGGCAGTTGCATCAGTGACTGTTGAGACTGTCCTTGTGGAAAAATCATCGAATTCTGAGGTTGCAAGCTTTGTTGTGCTCCTGGCGTTTGCTGTTGCACTGTGTGATTCTGTGCGACTCCATTTCCGCCCTGCTGTAAATACACAGGTGGATTCATCATACCTGCCCTTGTTCCTTGGTAGTTTTGCATCATGCCCTGATTTCTGCATGTGCGTGCTAGATGCCCTGTCATTCCACATAACTAACATACTGGCAGTGGTCCGATTATTTGCCCATTTGACATGTCTTGATTGCCATTTTGCATGTTCTGAAAACCTCCTTGATTATTCTGAAAACCTCTCTGATTACTCTGCCATCCTCTTCCTCTGAATCCTCTTCCCCTGGGGTAAAACCCCATATTGCCCAGATTATTCTGCTGTGGATCATTGATTTGTTGCATGTTCGACTCGTCTGTGCCAGTTATCATTGCTCCTTGAGGGGTGTATTTTGACAATTTCTTCTGCACTAATTTTGCCTCTTCACCCTTTTCGTGCAGCTTCTTTTTTGTGATTCTTTTCTTGCAGTAGCCTGCAATAGTGTGCAATGGTCAACTGTATTTCCGACCACAGTTTGGCCTCGATTCCTACCAATTTCTTGAGCAGTTTCTGTACCGGTTCTGGTAGCCCATGGCATAATATATGGTAGAAGACATTTATAGATTTCCCCCAAGATTCCTGGGACTCGAGTACCCACATGTCTTGAATCCTTATTTTACATGTCATTATGGCTCCAATGTCGGAAGAATCCAGATATAGCAATCGTAATGCTTTCCATACCGCAGCTCTGCAATTGTTAAATGGAGCTCCGTCATGCGCAGTATTAACTGTGGTCACACCAGGGTAACCTGCCCATGTCCACACATCGTCTGCTCTATCACCAAGTATGGCGATTAAGAGACCTTTGATATCCCCTATAACTAACGTGTTCCCTCCTGTCATTTTTTCTAGCTCGTGTATCCTTTTTCTGGCTCCCAATGTCAACATTGGAAGCTTATTTTTCAGGTTTTCCCGATCCATGTGTGGCCATGGAATATACTGTGGTCTTGTTCCAACTTTCTTGAGCAACGGAAATTGGGACACATAGCCCTCTCTCTCTTCTCTCATTGTTCTTCTGTCTATTGCATGAGTAATATTCCTGCATCGCCGTCTACCGGCAATGTCCTTAGCCGGCTCACATAGGGTGGTGGAGACACCCCTCTCTGACCAAAAGATACTTCTTCATGTCTGTCTGACTGCGTGTCTGATTATGATGCCCTTGGTGCAGACCCACTAGAATCCAACCATCTTATCCCTTTCCCTCCTGAGAATCTTTTTTCGCGTCTTCTCTCTTCCTCCTTTTCCTCATGCTCCTCTCTTTCTGTGTCAGACATTGTCTGCGCCCAACGCATGCAAGTTTGTTTCTGCTGATTTCCAACCTATCTAGGGACAGTTCTCTATTTCCACTGCTTCGGGAGATGTCCTCAGTATCGTAAAGCTGAGTGCTCTCCAGACGCTTGTCTTCCCCCTCCCCTTGGGGTACTTGTTCTAGCCCCATTTCATCATATGTTCTATCGATCGTCTCTCCGATGCTTCTGGTGTTGAAGTCTTCCTCAATATTTGCCCTAGACGTGCCTGGTACTGAATCATACTCAGGAAAGAATTCTTCTATATATTCCCAGTCTACTACTGGCTCAGGTTTTGTAACCTCCCTTTCCAGATATTCAAGATCACATGCTCTCTGTCTTCGCTTACGGTCTACATCGTCATCAAATTCTCTGCGCCTTCTTGCTTCTTCTCTGACCCTATCTTCTTCCTCTTTCTTTGCGTCTCTACTTTCATTTGCCCTTCGGATTTCCTCATCCCTTTGTCTCTTTATTTTTTTCTCCCGTATCCTTTGTCGATCCTCTATCCTTCACTGCTCTTGATCATTGGCTGCTCTCTATTTACAATTGCATTGCCTTTCTTGTTCTTTGCGATATAACTATTCTCATCGCTGCCTATCTTTTTTCCTTATTCTTTCATCTCTCAATCCTTTTTCCTTTTCCTTCTCTTTTCTCTGTAAATCGTCTAGCTTCTCTTTTTGTTTCATATCATCTATGCCTTTACCATCGAGTGTCAGTAAAATTTGACCTCCCATCCATTTGTTTTGTGCGAATGCTATCTCATCAGTTCTATCCTCATTTCCTTTCCATCTTTTGCCTTTTCTCTCTGTATCGAGAGATGTACTTGCTTGTGTCTGTTTTTTTCTCTCATTCTCATTCTCACGTCTCTCCTTGTCCCTCGGGACTTTGGAATTGATATCTTTATCTTTATCTTTGTCTAGATTTTCGTCACTACTTTGCGTAGGTGACTCATATGCCAGGTTGCTATATCCTGTGGCTGCTTTAAGTTCTCTTAACGGGTATAACCCTTTTTGCCCGTGTATGTGGCGTGCAGATATGTCATCATGTGCTGTAGGACTGTTTTAGATAATGATCCGCCTTGGGGCCAAGGCATAAACATTTTGTTTGTGGTTCCTTTAACCCATTCTGGACTGTACTTTTCCAGCTTAGGTGCATGTTTTGGCACGTGTTTGCACAGATGTACTAATGGAATTATGTCTTCCATATTTAAATTTGTTCACTTTCTCTTTATACAAGAATTGTTATGCCTTTCGTTATTTAAACAATTCCAACAATATGAGCGAGCACCAATCGTCGCAAGTTCAAATCGCGTTTTTCCACAAAATGTTATATCTTCTATTTTACTCAATAAACAACAGGATGTATTCTACAATATTTAAAGTATCCAATCGCGTAATATTTATGCTAGTTCCTGGAAGGAAAAATGTTTGTCCTATGACGTCACAACAAATAACACATAAGACAGACGTTCACAGACTAGGCAAACTCCAGCTGGTTACACAGACCTCTGCCTCTAACATTACCCCGACATGGAGTTTAAACTCATCCCTTTCACAGGCATCTTTAATCGCTGTGGTGACCTATTTGTTCCTCTTTATTCAGGACTCTGGATGCAATTTTCTTCTAGTCGCTATATTAAAGCGTAGAATAAGGTGAATCCTCTCTCTTCTTTGGTGTCCCCCCAGGTATCCTCTCTCTTCTCAGGTGTCCCCCCCATATCCTATCTCTTCTTTTATTCACCCTTTAAGTCACTATTTCCTTCCCCATATATATATATATTCAATGAAAAAGCTTTGTTAAGGGGACGTTATGGTTAAGTTGCACTGATAAAAACCTTTGAAATTCACAGAAAAAACTTTGTTTTACGGATGTTAGGGTTATGTTGGACTAATAAAAACCTTTGAAATTCAAAGAAAAAACTTTGTTAAAGGGACGTTATGGTTTCAAGTAAAACCAGAAATTCGCCAGTTATGGTAAGCTAAACAACCATAACTGGCGCCACCACAGTGCACTGCTAAGACTAACACCCAGGACATCAAAGATGACATCACAAATGTCATTAATGACATCACATGTGAAATACATTTTGATGAACAGTCGCTACAAAGAGATGTGTTTATATCATTGGTAAAAAGACATCAGGGGTGATCGGGATAGCTATCAGGAACTACTTAATCAATTAAAGAATGTACTCATCTTATATCACTGTATTGGAGTGTTGTCGTTAATACAGAAACCTAATCATATATAAACATAGGCAATGACTGCAGCATGCACCATAGAAGTACACTATTTATAATCTTGTAATTTTGGCTAGTACAATAATGAATGCTACCATATCAGAGTTTTGAGTAATGTTAAACAAACTAGCTAACAATTCAAGACTTACAGCACTTGTGCTGGTACAAACAATACATATGAAGAACCACAATACATACAAGTCAGAGGCACATACATGGAAACTACAGTAAAGAAGAAAGAAACTGCATTATCAGAAAATGTTAATGACATTAAAGTTTATCTTCATGTATACAAATTAATTGTGTGTTTGAGGCCTACTCATTTCCTCATGTATGTGTACCATGAGCTGAGGCCAATCCCTAAGGAAAGTACTTAAAGAACATATGACAAGGTTAACGTCTAGATATATAGCACCTTTTTCACTTTTATTATTGTGACTGCCATTGAACAAAACTACCTGGCCTATATACGTCAATAAACAAAAACAAGTGGCCCAGACATGTGATGTCATCAGTGATGTCATCAATGACTTTGTGATGTCATATTTGATGTCCTGGGTGTTAGTCTTAGCAGTGCACGGTGGTGGCGCGAGTTATGGTTGTTTAGCTTACCATAACTGGTGAATTTCTGGGGTTTTTCGATTTTACTTGAAACCATAACGTCCCTTTAACAAAGTTTTTTCTTTGAATTTCATAGGTTTTTATTAGTCCAACATAACCATAACATCCCTTTAACAAAGTTTTTTTCATTGAATTTCATAGGTTTTTATTAGTGCAACTTAACCCTAATGTCCCTTTAACAAAGATTTCTAATTGAATTTCATAGGTTTTTATTGGTGCAACTTAACCATAACGTCCCTTTAACAAAGTTTTTTCATTGAATTTCATAGCTTTTTATTAGTCTGATTTAACAATAACGCCCCTTTAGCAAAGTTTTGTCAGTGAATTTCATAGGTTTTACCAGTTCATGCTATTTTCCTACAACTTACTAATATCATACTTAGCCAATATAGTTATGTTTTTGTCCAATTTACAAAGTGTCACCTTAAAACTCTGCCATTTCCCACCTTCTGGAATCATTTTTAACACTTCTATACATTTTTTGAAACTATTTCAACTAGTTTTGCATCCGTAGACGTCTACGAACATCTGACTTCATAGCGGACCTTCCGGATAGTGCCACATGACCATACGCTGGTGCATGGCATGATGACATGTCCGAGAACCCGCCCGCACTTCACGATAAGATCTCTGCTTCGCGGACAGTTCAGAACTGCATTTTTATACTGATCTAGGAACTTTCAACTTCAAAATTTCCCTTGCACAGCTCCAACACCTATTCCTAGTCATTATCCATTAACAATCTAGTACACAGTACATACTTGTAGCAAAACTGCTATTTATCTTAAAATGTCATCAGATAATGCCATCCCTCCTCCCAAAGAGCCAACACCACTGCTGTAATCAAGGAGCATGAGAAACACTGCCCCCTACCTTAGAAATAACACACACGCAACATTTTCCCTTGTCCCCCTACCCCTCCATATTAGTGTTTGGTTCCTCTTCCCTCATTTCCCTCCCCACCTTTCGTTCTCAGCTCTCCGGCCCAGAAAAATACATCCAATAACAACAAAAGACATATTCCTTTAGGAACCACCTTTCACAGTTAAAAAATAGAACTAAAAAAACATGTATAGACTCCATCTACTTTATATTTCTCAGTAAAGTACACAGGGCCTCATTATAAGATGTGCGGAATGGGTTTAACAGCGCCGGTAATGGTGCCGGCGCTGCTAAACCCACTCCGCGCTATTACGAGGTTCCCACGCGGGGCCCGCTGTGGACGTCTTGTTTATCCAGACTTCCATAGCGGGTTCCTCGAGGGAACCAGGGAGCTAACAACGAGCCCACTCATGAGTGGCTCAAATGGGAATGGGGAAGGACCGGGCCCGGGTTGCCTGAAGGAGGAATTATCGGGCCCTTCATACTTGGAATGGCCCGGTAATTCCCCATTCAGGGAACCCGCCCACGATTTTTGAGGCAGCCATGGCGCTAATAGTGCCATGGCTACCTCCAAAGTCGTAATGAAGCCCATAGACTCAATAAGATTTTCCAACATTTCCATTTGCATTTTGTGTTATGCAAATAGGAATATTGTGGCATTCATCCTCCGTTCCAGGGACTGGAGTGGTGGATACTGGCCCAGCAGCCCAAGTTATCATCCCAAGCGAAGCGAGGGTGGATAACGAGGTCTCTGGACCATTATCCCCCCATTCCAGCCCCTGAAATGGGGGATCAAGGCCATTAGCACCATAGGTTCCCAAAGCGGGAACCTGGGGTGCTAAAAAAGAGGATTTTTCTTCCTACGGCGTCCCGGTGTAGGAAGGAGAATCCTTTTCTAAGATGGCCACATGGAATGGGAAGGTGAGGGTTCCATACAGGGCCCCTCTTTGCTTTCCATGGCAGCCAGCAGAAGGCAAAAAGAGAACCCTATGACCATATTACCACGAGCATATTTTTCTTCCCTTTCAGATCTATCCCTTTTAGATCTATCCTAATTTCGAATACCTTTACCACAAAGCCAGTCCCAGGTGGACATGGCCACTTTAATCCTATGTTTCGTCCCTTGTGGTCATGGCCAGTAGCCAGATTGTCCGGATCATGAACTTATTCCATGACCCGGACAATCTGGCCACTGCACATGGCCACAGGCTACCCCTCAGTCACTAAAGTTATACCACTATTTTTTGTAGATACATTATGACACTTGTCAAATAATAAAACGCTGGCACATTTGCAAAACCATCCTTGTAGGTCCTTGCCAATGCTCCTTACGCATTCCAGTTTGCTGGAAATCCACCCATGTTTTATTTTTTGAAAAGTGTCAAATGTATGCACATACAATCGTCATATAACCTAGCCCCCACTTGACAAAATCCATTCAGACTTTACGAAAACATCTATATCTAGATCTATAATCTTTTTGCAAATCTTTGTGTAGATTTGTAAATGGCAACACATTTATAAGCCTTTACAATATTTTGGGACCCCCCCTCTGATTTTGTTACCTCTTGACAGAATCCCACCAAACTTTGCAAAAACATGTATATCTAGATCTATTATCAGTTTGCCAAATGAAGTGGAGATTCATCAAATGGGACCTCATTTATAAGCCTTTACATTATTTTGGGAACCTCCCTTCTAATTGTGCCCCCTCTTCACAAAATCCTACCAAACTTCGCAAAAACATTAATATCTAAATGTATTATCGGTTTCCCAAATGAAGTGTAGATTCGTCAAATGGCACCTCATTTATAAGCCTTTACATTATTTTGGGACCCCCCTCTAATTTTGCCCCCTCATGACAGAATCCCACCAGACTTTGCATACTCACTCAGAATCAGGTCAGAAATATACATGCAAAACGTCATGCAGTTCCATTAAGTGGTGCCAAAGTTATAAGTCATCCAAGAACTGCATTTCACCAACCCTGTAATGCTGAGGTACCCATGAACTTCTCAGGACTGTTCGCAGACTTTCGCGGCAAAAACCACCCCTTTTGTTTGCTTCTTGCAGCCATATTCCATCCCATCCTCATCACCTCTCACCTCCCCCCAATAGATTATTTGATAAATTTGACAAGTGCAATGTTGTGTTTTTTAATATGATTTTACTGCGATGTCCGCGGACACCGGCCGCTGTCCGCAAAACCAAGATGGCGGGCATTTCCAAACATCTGACGCACTTCACACTCTTCACCATCCAATCAGCGAACACGTCGCATGTCCACGGACATGACGCAAGCCGATTAACCAATCGGTGTCCTTTCCGCGGAGCGAACAGGGAAGTGTGTCCGCAGACTGGACATAAATATCACTAATTTTTTTAGACCTTCTTTTTGGTCATTTAAAAAAAAATACTGGATGGATTTTCGCCAAATTTACAAAAGCAGGCTTTTGGGACCAAGCTTCTGCCGCAAATTTGGTGAAAATTTGTCCGTGTAGGCATGAGCAAAGTTTTTTCCCCATTCAGTCTATGGGAAAAAAAAAATTGGGACCCCCCCTGTAACTTTGCCCCCCCCCCGGAACAAACCTCACCAAACTTTGCAAAAAAATAAATTCAGGCCATATACCTGTCTTGCAAAGTTTGGAGTGGAATCAGGGGGAGCGAAGTTACAGGCCGCCCAAAAAGTGTTCTTCCTATGGGTTTAGAAACTTAACCATAACTAATATACATCCTACTCTACTTCTAACTATATTTTGTTTTCCCACCTCCCTCCATTACCTTTCCCTCACTTGTTCCAAAGCATGCACTTTTGGCAAAACATTTACTCTTTTTGACTCATCGTTCACATGTTTCCTCTCTAGGTGCTCGGGATCACTGCCTTCGTCACCGCCTCTCCTGCCGTTTGCTCGCTCAGCTGTCCATAGGAGTGGGAAGGGGTTATGTGGGGAACACAGGTCCCTTCAGACCTCTGTCTGCAGATTCTATTTTTTACTCTAACCACTGTCTACGGGGAGCTTAACGGTCTACTCAGCTGGATGGCAAAAGACTTGTGATATTACCGAGGACCTAGAGTTACTTTATGTCGACGGTCAATGGGTGTCTTATTCTAGTGGAGAATCGATAACCATCCGATCTCTGCTACCAGAAGCACTTTAAGGCAGGATAGCAGCACCCTTGAGATGGATGGGGGTGCAGATTAATACTCCAACAACAAATCAATAATGACAACTCAAAGGTTTGACAAAGTGAGTCTGTTTAATGACAAGTACAAAAAACGGGGCATCTCATGAATATCAGCGGATGCATGATCTTCTCTCTCGCTTCACAAATCCAACGATCTTCATAAAAAACATGACATTTATACTGAAAACTCGTCATCAGTGACGTGTACAACTTAAAAGTTGGCATGCATTACTATTGGTTCAGGAAAGGTAACTTTAAAATAGGTACTATATCTGTATATGGTAACAGAGTAAAGGGATTTGATAAACACTGTCAGGTGGGGCCTCTAAGCCTGTCCTTCAAAATGGCTACTGTAGACGTCACTAAAAGTACAACGTCCTATTGGTTCTACTACCTATAGGACCCTAGATTACTTGGTCCTTTGTGATTGGGTTGGCACCAACCCCACTTGTACTTTTTCACTTTGATTAGCAGCACACAGAATGGTCGGCCAGGTGCAAGGTGCACCCCTAGCTCCCCCGGCCTTCCTCTGATTATTGTTGTTGCAATCAATCATCAGTTTAGTGGCCATGTGTCAATTATTTCACTGTGGTTGCCCTCGAGACTGCAGCTCCTATCTCTAAAAGTTCTGATATCTCTGCCTGGCCTGTTGCCATGCATAGGTGTGAAGGTCCAACTTCTCCTTGCTTGACTGATCACGTGATTCAGACACTGTGAATTTGCCTCTTCTTCGAGTAATTCATGTATTTGATTTTCGTTCCACCCACCACCTGCCTTCAGTTTCTTATCTTGACCTTTCTGAAGCATGATATTCTGATCTTAGTTTCAATTAATTGTAGCTACTGTTTGCCTGTTCCACTGATACAACCTTGGTTGTCATGGCATGTGTTGCCTCTGCTGAGTTTCGTTTCTGCCATTTATTCATGATTTTTCTAAATATGAAGTTCTTCTTGTGTGGCCTTTCGTGACCTTTGGTTAATTCTGCTTCTTGTACAAAGTGGAAGTATACTTATATAACATACTTCTTTTGCGGTATATATATGTAGGTGACGCTTGATGCACTATATTTCTACTAAGCATAGCAAGCCGCACAATGTTCTTAGCTTTCTTGCGGCTCCAAGCATATGTACATGTTTAAACTGGTTGAATATCTTCACCGTGTTCATGGTTTAAGCTTCTTACGTTTGACATTGTCCTTTCACTTTAGGTTCACGATTTCCCTGGCCCATGGCGTTTCATCTCTTTACGTCATTCTCTGGTCGTAATTTCTTCTATATGTGAGTCATTCCGGGTTCTTGTGTCATCACCATTCATCTTCCATTAAGACCTTTTGGGTTTCTTCAGGGACTGTACTTAGATGATCTTCATTTCGTTTAATTTGTTGATATGGTTTCTCAATGGGTACCTTACTGTACATGGTTTCCTTGGTATCGGTACTTCAATAGGTGCTGTTCTTCTGATAGGTACTGGACAGATCCCCACTGAGGCTCTCTGCTGGTTTATTTTCTCTTGTTGCAGTAGTCCAGTCTAGAGAGGATCAGAGCTCTGGAGACATTGAGTTTCGGGGGGAGGTGAGGGAGGTGAGGAAAGGTAGAATGCCTCTGAGGAGTTGCAGCTGAAAGTAGCCCTTCTTGGCAAGGTCTGTGATGTGAGGAGAGAAAGAGAGAGAGGAGTGGAAGATGACACTAAGGTTTTTTGCCTCGCAATAGGGTGAGAGCAGGGACCCCATGGAGGGCGACCAGAGAGTAGGACAGAAGTCTTACTGACATTAAGGCAGAGATTGTTAGCAGTGCACCATGCCTGAATAGCACTCAAACCATTGGAAATGAGAGAGGACTTAGAGGAGGCAGTGGAGGGAAGTTGGAAGGAGAGCTGTGTGTCATCAGCATAACACTGGAAGTGAGGAGAGAAGGTGGAGATCAAATGGGCTAGAGGGAGAAGGTAGATGTTGAAGAGCCACGGCCAGTGGAGAGAGCCCTGAGGGACACCGCAGGTGGAGAGTGTGATGGAGGAGAGAAAAGGCCCCAGTGGAACCAGGAATGGTCGTTCAGAGAGGAACAAGGTCGAGTCCAGTGCAAGGTCTGTGATGCCAAGGGAATCATGGAGCCAATTTATAAGGGTGTCATGATTGACTGTATCAAAGGCAGGGGAAAGGTCAAGGAGAATGAGAACAGAAGGGAAGTTGGAATCGAGATTTGAGAGCAAGCCTTCACAAGTGTTCAGGAGTGCAGTTTCCAACCCATTGGCTGCTCTGAAGCCAGACTGGTGGTTGTGGAAACAAACAACACATTCAGTGTGGTTGATAAGCTGAAAGATGGCCAGCTTCTCCAAGGGTTTGCTCAGGAAGGGGTAATGGAGAAAGGGTCGTGGTAGTTAGCTGAGTAGGACGGGTCAGCAGAAGGCTTTTTGCTGACAGGGTGCACAAGGGAGTGCTTGAGGAGTACTGGAAAGGAGCCAGCGGCAAAGTAGTGATTGCAGAAATTAGTGAAGGCTGAACAAGGCAGGCAATGTTGTCCTTGATAGTTCTGAAGAGCAGGGAAAAATCTGTTTGGATGAGGCTTTCATAGAGACCTCATCCAGTGATATGGGCGACAAAGAGGAGAATAAGAAGGAAGTGGAGAGGGGGACAAGGGAGGCCTGAGAGCGGGTGAGGGAGAAGAGAGGGGTGTAGAGGAGAGTGAAGACAGGATGTCCTGAGATGTGGTTATGAAGTGGGAGGGACAGGGATGCGATAGGAGAAATGGAGACTGCAGTAGGATTGGCGATTTCCTTGCAGAAATTGAACAGTTCAGCCGTGTTGTTCGTGGCCCAAGAGATGCGGGCTTGGATATAGGCCTTCTTCTTTGAGCGGATGGAGAGTCTGTATTGCCTTTGGAGCAGTGGGCAGGCCAGTCTGTCAGAGGATGTGCTCGAAGCCTGCCACTTCCTCTCAGCAGCTCTGCACTTGCGTTTCAGAGAGGCTAGGTCAGAATCAAATCAGGTGTTGCGCTGGGAGGTAGGCTTCATGCAGATTCTCATGACTGGGGCAAGAATAGCCAGAGTGTTGGAGATGGAGAGTTGAAGGTTAGCAAGGTCTATGTCAGTGTGAGTCAGTGGCTGGAGTGGGAGGGGGAATGAAGGTGGTGGTAAAAGCAGCAACTGGCACTGGCTTCATTGGTCGAATGATGGAGAAGGAGAATGGAAGTGGGGGCAGAGTCTTACTCGGGGGACCCAAGAGATCCAGGTGAGAGGACAGGAGAGCATGATCAGACCAGGAGAGAAGTGTAGTGAGAGGGTTGGAGATGGAGATGTCTGCTTTGATGAGAGCATCCAAGGAGTGTCCGGCAGAGTGCGTCAGACCGCAGGGAAGAATGGTGAGGGAAAAAGAGTCACAGAGGCCTCGGAAGAGTTCAGAGACCGCATCAGGGGAGTCAATGTGAATTTGAAGTCTCTGAGGAGTAGAAGCTTGGAGGCAGAGGTCAGGAGAGAAGAGGTGAGGTCAGACCACTCTGAGAGGAAGAGGGAGACCGGACCAGGGGGCCTGTAGATGGTGGCAAGAGTAAGCAAGAGGAATGGAGAGACCCCAAGTCTGCAGACGAGGCATTCAAAGGAAGAATGGGACTGAGTCGGTATGATAGCAGCAGGGACCAGTTAAGGAAATATCGGGGAATCTCCGCCTCCAGACCAGTTAGGCCTGGGCTCAGAGATGATCTAGTAGCCCTGCGGGAGGAGTGTGTCAAAATAGTGACATAGCTGGCCATGAACCACGTCTCTATGAGAGCAAGGACGTCAAGGTTGAGGTCTTCGAGGGGTGGCAGATGTCAGAGGAGTATTTAACGGCAGAGGGGGAGTATGTGGTACACCCATTGATGGTGGCAAAGAGACCAGAAAGGTGGCAGAGTGAGTGGCAGGAGAAGGGAGGAAGTTGATGAGAGAATGAAGACGCCTATATAGAATGAATGTCCATGGAAAATCAAATAGAGAAATTACTGTCTCTATTACTATCTATTATTTTTAAATGCGTGGGTTGACCCCCCCTTTCCCCTACTCCCCCCTGCTTAACTATTACCCTTACACCACCCCACACCTATATTTTAGAAAAATGTCTGAAAATTTCGATAACATTCGGTAAAAAGATGAAGTCATTTCTCCATTTGATTTTTTAATTTTGATAATTCCTACAGATACCTCAAGAAGGAGGAGATTTGTCTGAGAGCCCTGGACCATCACATTGCCATTCTGGTAGACATTAATGATGCCCCTAGAGGATGGGTAATATTCTAAGAGTGCTTCCCATCAGGTTACACCATTTATGGGCGATGAAGAGAAAGCGGAGAGCACTGAGACCATATGGGGAATCCAAAGTTCTGGAGAGGGAATGACAAAGATGATATCAGTGAGAGTCTGCCTGGAAGAAGCATTGAAATAGGTGTCAGTGATGGGCAAGTCGGGATTGCAGATCAGGAGATCTTTCTTGATCTTATTCCTTCTAGATCTCGGAAGAGAGATACTATAGGTGATAGAGTAGCAGTTACAGAAGATAGGGGAGATGGAAAGCAACGTGAAGGGAGCAAGCAAAGCGATGGAAGGGGGAGGAAGGGAGAGAAAGAGACAAGAAATGATAGGGGGACAAATAGAGGGAGAAACTGCACAATGCACAGCGCCAAAACTTCAACACAACAGCAATGCAAACACCTTGATTCGAGTGTCCTGCATAGAGGGAAAAATGCCTACATTTCAAAAAACAGAAGAAAATGAAAAAACCTAGATTGGAGCATATAGAAATGTCCAGTCCTCCCCCTTGAACTAGAAATGTAGCGGCTATCAGTGCTTGTGAGCTGTAAATGAGTGAGCAATCTGAAGGGCTTATAAACAGAGAACTCTAAAGGATGTGCCAGCAAGCATCAGCACAGGGAATCCAGATTCTACCCCCAGCCTGCAGTCTCTGCCCATATCCCAGTGCCAGGTGTCATTTAAGAAAATGCTTTGCACCAGTGTGCAGCACAAGCCAGTCTTGCGCTCAATGCATGCAGTGATAATTCCATGGGGCAATACAAACCCACTTAAGTAGCAAAGCACTCGGACACAAGGCCCTTCAATGTCAGTGGGTTGAAGCAGGTGCAGGTTTCCAGCACACATCAGTGCTCACAGTCCCAGCTTCTCCTAGAGATTTCAGTACGCTCCAGTCCCCAGTATCAGGCGCACTGTGCCACTGCAAATGGCGTGCGCCGCTCAGCTGCTCGCTGCGTTCCCCCCCTCCACCACAATTAGCCTCCCATCACCAAAGTCAGTGACACTCTGTTCAACCGAGTGCCGCAGCCCCACTTCTCCCTGCATACATCTGCCAGGAAGCTCATTCAGAGCACATCACAGGACACAGGGATCCCTGCAAGGGTTTTTGCCATCCTTGAGATTCGGGGTGGCCCAGGACACCAAGCACGCATCCCTTGACTCTATGGGGGAGGTTGAAAGTTCTCCCAAGGAGCCCCTGTAATGAACCGCCTTCCGCTCCCAGAACACACCAGTGTACACAGTCACTGCCTCTCCATAGCCCTCAGCTTGTTGTGGTCCCAGGAATAGGCACATTGTGGCATTTGCAGATGGTATGTGTCGTTTCACAGCACACTGTGTCCGTTGTCCCCAGCTCACTTAGCCTACTGACACCGGAATCAACGCTGCTTTCGTTCCACCAAAGTAATTTATCACTTGCAGCTGACACACCCTGTAATGTGTCCTTTGTGTCTCCCCCCTCAGAGCCCAAACACCCTGAAGCATATCCTCAGCAATTTACCACCTGAAGCCCTTTCACACCTGAAAGATATCCGACTGTTTAGATACGTATCGCTCACATCCCCTTGAAAATGCTCCTAGGTAATTTACCAGCAGCAGCCCACACACCATGTAATGTGCCTCATTACGACTGTTGCGGTAAGAAAACAATGGCACCGGTAGTGCTACTGGCACTGTTGTTGCCTTACTGCAACATTACGAGTTTGCTCGTGGGTGCCGCTCCCGCGAGGAGACCTGGATGGTAGCAACGGTACCGTTATGAACGGTACCGCTGTTATCATCCTCCCCATTCCGATTGAGCCTCAATGGGAATGGGGACACACTGGCTCCGGGTCCCCCGAAAGGGAAATTACTGGGCCCTCCAAGTTGGAATGGCACAGTAATTCCCCTTTCGCGGGACCCACAGTCGGACCCGAGTTTGGGGGTAGCCATGCCCTTATGAAGGGAATGGCTACCTCCAACCTCGTAATGAGCCCCATTAATGTGTCTTTAGTGTCTCTCTACTCAGAACCCATAGACCCTAAAGCATATTGTTAGAAATGTGCCACCTACAGCCCTTACACAATGTAGCATATCCTGCATACTTGCAGCGCACACCCCCTTGATAATACTACCTAGCAATTTACCACACGCTCTAACACCCTGTAACGTGTCCTTACTGTCTCCCTAATACCCTACTCAGAGCCCATATGTCCCGAAGCATACCCTTTGTAATTTACCAACTGCAGTCCTTATACACAGGGTAACATGTCCTCAATGTTTATCTGCTTAAGTGCCCTCACACATGGGAAAATACCCTTACTAATGTACCCCCAACAGCCCACATGCCCTATAACATAGGCTTAGTGCCCTGCTGCTGTCCTTACTACACCCCCATTTAATAATAATAATTTGTTTTATTATATAGTGCTTTAATCTAAAGTGCTTTATATAGAACATATTTGCATACAGACCCAAACAGCCTGGGCTATATTGAGTGGTTTCCCACTAACCACAGACACACTGCGAATGAACACTTTTAAATTCACCAAAAACAGCCGCATACACTCTCTTAAGTATCCTTAATGGTCCACAACGATCAGAACTCAACACGCCCTGGAACATCTGCTCGTGATTCCCCACTAAGAGCCGCACACAGCCGCTAACCTATTATTGGTGGTTGCCCAGTAACATTTCCACGCATGCTCTAACATATCCTTAGTGATTCCTCAACAATGTCCCAACATGCTCTCTGGCTTTACATGTTGTCATATTTACGCTGTAATGTATATTTAGCAGTCTTAGTGGCAGTGTATATGTGTCTCTTGTTCTTCGTGAAAGGGATGCATGCGCAGCAAGGCAAAATGGGCAACATAACTTTGTGACCCGCAGCATGAGGCCCCCTCCCCCCTTAAGATACAGGCACGGGCGACTGCCACTAAGGCCCAGTCGAAAATAGTGTGGCAAGAGTGTCCTTTGGCAGTTGCAACCTGTTTTAAGGAAGACTACACAATAGTCACCTAAGATAACACAGTGCATCATACTGACTGTAAGAACGAATCCAACAAAGATTCATCACTTGAGTTTAGTGCCCCAGAGGGTGGAGCCAGAGCCAGGCAAATAGACACTGATAGGGCCTACAAGGTAACAGGTCCTACGCCATTGGCTGCACCGACGGGATGGCCATCGAATGAGAACACGGGAATCATGACTTGAGCCAGGGCTAGATGGTCTGCTATATCATTGTGGGACTGCGCCAGCATGTGCTGCGTGGTATCAAGACCTACCTCAGGGGAATTTAAATCAAAGCGCACCCGGCCATTGAATCCACATCAGTGTGGCCCACACAGGGTCCCCGGCCTGACCACACTCCTTCTTGCACACCGGCTATTTTAATGTATTTGTACGATTTGATTGTGAGAGGAAATGCTTCGACAATGAGCAGAAGGACGTGTGCTGTCATTTTAATGAGAAATGAAAATCTTCCATTATACATTTCGATAGCTACATTTTAGTGTTACTTTTACTAGGAATGACTCTGAGCTCAAAGGATACGACCTTTAAAGAAATCAAGCCACAGCCTGAAAATGCAGCCCTGTGGTACCCCAATCCATTTTCACACTGTCCTGTATCTGTTAATCGGATCACCCTACATGGTACCTATGTTTATTAAAACATAATACAAAATAATAAAAACAAAACAGAAATAGCAGCTAATGAACATTTCTAACATTTCCAGTTAATGAAATATGACATTGAGAAAGTTATAGCATTAACTGTGATTAACTGTGATACTAATTAAACAGAAATAGATGGTTATACATGACCGTTTCATTTTGCCAAAAAGAAATGTATTTTGCACATAGTTTGATGGTTGTTTATCATGGTTTAGCATTCTTTTAATGCTGCATCTTAACTTTGACTCTTATTTTATTTTAATTTAATTTTTTAAAGCGCAGACCTAGCTCGAGAGCAATGGAGCGCAGGGCATGGAGTGGGCTAGCCAGTGTTTAGGTTGGCAACTTTTAGCGCAGTTCCGTGAGTTGCGGCCTGTGTGTTGGTCCCTGCATCCATTGGCATTACTCCTTGGTCAGTTGTTCTTGAAAAAGTCACTGATAAAGAGGTCTTGCAATGGCTGATGAGGAAGGAGTCCTCTGAAGACATGTTACAGTGCATCTACTACTGAGGAATTCCCTGCACCCTCTGGAGGGTTTGCATTTGCCAGACTGAATCAGTTTTAGATTTGAACCTTTGTGGAACTTAACATGTATGTGTTATGCAATGTGGAAGCTTTATGATTTCCTGACAACATACTTGCACACTATTTTGTATTGCCTTTTGCATTTAGAGCATGTCATCTTTGAATAATTTGCTTTGCTTTGGATGTCAGCTTGGCTGTTAGGCCACAAGTCGGGTGGATACAGTTTCCCAGACCGTGATGTTCTGGGACTAATTAACAACCAAGCACATTTTTTTCCAAGATAGCATTCTACAGTTACACGGAAAAAGTTGATGACCCTATATGGTAGGCCTTTCAGGATTCAATACATGTGAGTGCACTTATCTTTACAAATAAAAGAAACGTGCTGTACACATAGAGAGGAAAACAGGCACACATCACAAAACATAAACATAGAAAAGTTAGAAAGCTTTTCACAATTAGCTCCAGTATGTTAAAGATGCATGCGCTGTATTTGGACAGTTTTTTCATATATATAAAACGGTGGCATGTCAGAAATGCAAATTGACCATTTTGGTGACTCCCTGAGAAAATGAGCACAATATTTGATTTCCCTCCAAATTCTGTCTGTGTGTGCTTTACGGGTGACCACCCAGACACCGCCTTTGCCATTACACATTTCTTCCCCTCTCTTCCTTTCCTTCTCACCGTTTTGCTCCCACTTTTCCTCTTCTTCAGTTTCTTTCCACCTTTCCCTTCCATGTCGAATATATATATTATATAATTAATATATATTATGTAAATATATATTATATATAATAATGTTTTACTTGCTGGACGGATTTGAAGGAAATATTCCAAACAACAATGTTGTTAGGGCCCCCGTTTCAAGTGTTGAGAAATGTGCATTAGAACATGTAAAACTGATTAAGAAAGCAACAAAACGTTGTTTTCAGCTTACTCCCATTCATTTTTCCATAGAGAAAAAGAGCATTTTTTGGAAAGCTGTAGTGCAAAAAACGTTGGATGGATTTGGACCAAATAAGAAACAACTTGGGCACAAAGCATTGACTAAATTTCCAGAGAAGGGGATGCTCCATACTCCCAAAAACGTTTATATATCTCCCATGGTACTTTGCAACACATAGGCTTTTCAGAATGCCATTTTATTTTTTTTGCTTGATGTCAGCGATTCCAGTGATAATACCTGGGGAAGCCGAAAATGAAAAGTGCTCAAAATACCATTTGGATGAGGAAAAAGGATGCAATTACATCTGGCTAGAGGTAATAAGGGGGAAAGAAGACACCATGTGAAATTGGAGTTGGGGTTAGTCTGGGGGGTCAGTTATGGTTCGAAAATTTTTGGCTAATCGGGGAAATTACTGGGGCAATCTGGTGAGATTACTGCACCAATACTGCCAGACACGCTCGGAAAAGAAACTGTGTCACATGAACCGAAGCGTGATAGGGGGTAATGGAAGAGGGTTCGGGAATAAAAATGCAAATGAGAGGGTTGGGATTGACTTATCAGGGGAATATCAGAGGATTACAGTGGCAATTTTTCACATTATCGGCGGAATTTGTACCACCACGGAAATAGGGAGTGAACCATATTTTCTTTCACACTTTTCACACCTGTAAAGATCACAACTACTAGGCAGGGGGCAGTAGGTCTTTGGGAAGAAACTATTGGTGTAACATGAACAGGCCATGGCTATTGGAATGCAAAGAAACCTATTTGAACAACATGTACAGTTGCTGAGGCCAAAGCCGTGGACACTGGGCATGGCCAAAGGCCATGGCTTGCGTGCCCCAAAGAAACCTATTAGTGTAACATGTATGCCAGTGGCTACTGGGTATGGCCGAAGGCCATCGCTAGTGTGTCCCAAAGAAACATATCGGTGCAATATGTACAGTGGCCATGGTCTAAGGCCATGGCTAGAGGGCCCTCAAGAAACTATAGTGTAACAAAATCCTTAAAAATGCTTATAAAATTAAGCTGATCAGATTTAACGCAACAAACCCCCTGAAATTCTGCACTCCCATTTCAAGCAAGTCCACTTTAACTCTGTGCCCCCTGTTGAGCAGCATATGAATGCAAAGATGGTAACACAGATCAGATCACCGATGACATCACTGTTGGTGGCACTAATGACATGATACATGACATCACTGACATTACTGCTTTGATTTGTTACATTTTGAAATATGAGAACTCTGTCTTGTTACATAGCATACAGGTACATACTTCATATTTACACAGTACATTGAATTTGGCCCTTGTTTCTTTAAATGTTGTGTACTGTGAACAATTGTAATTGCATACAGACATTATCACAATGAAGAATAGTTTATAAACATGTATTTATTTTGGAAAGTAATCGGTTATATTGAAATAAAAATTCATCATTTATTTTCAAAAGAAATGACTAAACATATTAGTAATACAATTGCCATGTCTGTAATTGCATTTATACTTTTTAATGTTCATTTTTTTTCTTCGAAAAACGTTAATTATGTAGTACTAGCTGATATACTCTGTGTTGGGCAGAATCTTATTTTTCTGTAAGTACGATTTGTTAGAAATACCTTAAGGTAGCTTTACAACTATGGATCTAAAGTTCAATATCAGTAAAGTACATGTCAATTGTAAGGCTTGTTTATAAACAACATCTTTTGTTCCCCTTTACGATGAGCACTGTTTCTTCAATTACGTTTGGCAGCAATTATTTTATGAATAGCCTTGTGCCATTACAGATCCTAGGTGGGTCGAGATAGTGAAACAGCATGATGGGTGACCCAATGTTCAGTACAAGGTGATGTGGTGGCATTTCTAGGGCTGTCGACTGAATTGAGGAATTCTGTTTGATAGTTTACGACTTTGTCATCATCCACCACCATATCGATTGAGGTGTACTCAGTAACTGTGCCTGGACTCATATCCTGAATCTGATTATTCATTTCATTGACCGAATACTTTTTAGCAGCAAGGATGGCTTATTCACACAGCCACTCATGATTTCTGTAATTTGCTGATATGTTTGCATATACTTGTGTATCAGTTCTGAGTTCTGTAGCTGATGGCACCATCTCGCGAAAAGCCTCTGGAACAGTAATTTCACCTGATGCCACAACAATATAGAAACTTCTGGAATGTGACGTGCCTTCACCTTCAACTCTCAGGTCCATTTGCCTCCCATACGCCAACCCACGAACCCACAAACACATTTTGACTTGTATACATATAGATAAGTAACTGATTTTTTTGTATATTAACCAAACTTTGAATTCTTAGATTCTATACTATCACAATGCACATGGGAACTTAATTTCTTTTTTAAGTGATTATGTTTTATAAAACTTGTAATTTAGAAAAGAATGTGTCCATGTAATGTTATTACAATAAGGAGAAATGAACATGTAAATGTGTACAATTTCTATTTTTTTAACACTTAATATTAAACATGTTTATACTTCTATTTTTTCACTACTATGTATACTTATTACATTATGTATGAAATACCTGAAATAGATGTACCTGAATCAGGTACATTCCCCGCAATGAAGAATGTATTACTAATAACCGAAATACAAACGTTATGTACAACATTACATATTTTTTATTTGATGAGTTGATAAGAACTTGAATTGAATGTTCCACCCGTATCATATATTTGTGTATGACTGTAGTTTCCCATGTTATGGTGTTATTATTGTTAAGTGTCATAAAATAAAATATGTATCAACAGAGGAGAACAAAATATTCAACCCTCTGTAATCAGTAATGTCATACATGGTGTAATTATTGATCTTATCAATAATGACATGTGTGATGTTATTAGTGACACCACCAGTGATCTCATCAAAGATGTCATGTATGATGCAATGAGTGATGTTACCAGTGATGTAATCAGAGATGCCATCTGTGATATAATCGGTGATGTCATCATTGTGGTCATAGTCTGTGCAACAGCAGGCACACAATTAATGTTGACTTGCTTGAAATGGGAGTTTTGAATTTCAGGGGTTTGTTGTGCCATTGGCAAAGTCAATGTGGGTATGTTCTTAAATGATAAAACTGCTATACATTGGTGCAGCCACCATGAGCATGTTGTGGCATTACTCTTATTATGGGCAAAGCCAACATACACATGTTTACACGTAGGGATACTGCCATATATTCTTACAGCCACAACGGACCTGTTTTATTATGGTACCATTACTGGCATTTTGAGCAAAGCCAACATGAGTGCGTTCTTGCATTTGGATACTGCAGTAGCCAGTATAGACATGTTTTCTTACAGTGGCATTTAAATCATTGTGAAAAAAGTCAACATGGGCATGTTGCTACGTGGGGATGCGAGCATACATTGGTATGGCCAGCATAGACTGTTTTATTTTGTAGTGGTATTACTGGCATTATGGGCCAAGCCAACATGAATGTGTTCATACGTGTGTATACCAACACAGCCAAAATGGATATGTTTTCTTACAGTGGCATTACTGGCACTGTGGGCAAAGACAGTATGAGTGTGTTTTTACATGGGATACTGCATATATGCAGCCAGTGTACATATGTATTCGTACAGTATTATTACTGGCATTATGGGCAAACGTAGCATGGGTGTGCTCTTAAGTGATAATACTGGCATGTATTGGTGAAGCCAGAATGGATATGCCTTCTTAAAGTAGCCTTACAGGAATTATGCTAACATGAGTGTGTTCCTAGTTGGAAATGCTGGCATAAATTGGCGCAGCCAACCTCCACATGATTTCTTACACAGGCATTAGTGCGTTGTATGCATAGCCAACATGGGTGTGGTTTTATGTGGCAACACTGGAATATGGTAATATAGTCTGTATGGCGATGTTTTCTTACAGTAACATTCCTAGCATTACAGGAAAAGCCAATGTCAGTGTGTTCTTGCATGGGGATACTGGCTTGCATTGGCATAATCAGTACAAACATGTTTTCTTACACTGGCAGAACACTGGCATGTATCGTGGGCAAAGGCATCATGGCGATGTCTTAGAAAATGATCTTGTGCACTGGCGATGAGCTTGCGTCTATTAGATTTTTTCACATATTACAATGCAAAACCAGTTATACATTCTATGACAGTTTACCCAATTTTTCAAAGAGTGCTGTCAAATTTACATTTTAACCCATTATTTAAATAATGTTCTCAGGGGGGGAACCCCTCGAACACTTTGGATGGTTGGTGATCCCTTGCTGTGTTTGGTCATTCAAGTACATTCATGGAAAATATGTCTGCCCATTGAATGAAAATCTTCACCAACATCCACTGGTGCCAAGCATCCAAAACGCTCCCAACTGTGACCATATGCTTCTTTGGACATAGCCCTGAGCCAATGGGGCTTTTATTATGCAGTCAATCAAGCAGATTAATGCCTGGGTGTGGACCCTTCAGCCTTATCCCTCAGATCCCAAAGTCTATGCGGTCCCAGAAGTAGTATCTTGGAGAGAAATTAAGGTATATGATTATGACAGTGTGCCATGCAGTCCCCCTTCAAATCTTAGCTTTGGTATCTGCAGACAAATACATTAATTTAGTAGAAGCCACAGGGAAGGGACTGCTTTGCTGTCTAAACTGAGGGGAACAAAGGTGACAAATGCTAGCCTACTTCTTTATCCATGCCCTGACCTCAATGTGTTCTCTACCTTCCATCTCTAGGTAACATGCTTTTTCCCTTCATCATCACCCCCGACTTCTTATCTCATCCCTGCTCTTCTTTTTCCTCCCCTCTTCTCTACTCCACCCCCTCCCTTCCTCTCGATGAGATGTGAATTGGATTGGCCTAAAGGTACCCATTATTTTGGTTACAATTGGCTATTTATAACTCGCTTAATACCCATAGGTTTCTAAACGCAGACCCAGGGATGGAACATGCGTTGCTGCGCATCGTCTTACTTCCAAGGCGAGCATGTTGCCCCTGAGCTATCCTCCCAGGACTTCAAGTGCCAAGACAGGAATCCTACATCCATACAATAGAGCCAAAGCGTAGTGAAAGTTTTCTGTGTCACGCTGTGTTTTAAAATAATGTATTTATGGCACTTTGCAACAGCGAGTTAAGGGGAAACGTGGTATTTGTTGTACGAAGAACATTGTATGTTACACTTGGCATGACCAAGAATGCATCCAAATGAACTCGACACTTCCAGCTTTAGGATGTACCCTCCAGCCTACTCAAAGTGCCAGAGCCAACCATGGTTCACCAGAAAACAGGATGTAATGCTAGGAGGATGCAGCGATGTTGCTCTTCAATATATATGTATATATATATATATGTATATATATATATATATATATATATATATTTATTTATATTTATATAGCGCGCAGACAGCCCAGGGGCATTGTGGTGCTGTTACTTGCAGGAACTTAGTTACAGGGGGTACAGGATTGGTAGCAGTCATTGGCACATTATGATTGCTACAAACAGATTAGTCATTACAGCTCATGCATCCTTGGTTATTACATTACAGACAGTTTATTTGCAAACATGGTGCTGCAAGAGACCTTATGTGAAGAGGATGGTTTTCATAGCTTTCCGGAAGGCAATGAGGGAGGACTCACCTTAGATTGTGGGAGGTAGGGCATTCCAGTGTGATGGTGCGAGATAAGGGAAGCTGGATCCTCCAGCCCTGGCTCTTTTTACTAGTGGCACAGAGAGCAAGTTAGTATATGGTGACCTGGTTGGCCTTGTGGAGGAGACGGGGTGGATTATTTGTGAGAGGTAGACCGGGGCGGTGAGGTGGATGCACTTGTGGGTCAGTGTCAGAGCTTTGAAGATGATTCTTTCCCTTATTGGTAGCCAGTGGGCTAGTTTTCTGGCCTCAGAGATGTGTTCTCTTTTCGTGATATCATCAATGACATTTGTGATGTCATCTTTGATGTTCTGGGTGTTAGTGTTAGCAGTGCACAATGGTGTGGCCAGTTATGGTTGCTTAGCCTACCATAACTGGCGAATTTCAGGGGTTTTTCGGTTTTACTTTGAAGCATAATTGCATGTTTTAATAGGTTTTTTAGTGAAGAGCACAGGTTTTTGGTTGGGCAACTTAACCATAATGTCCCCTTAACTACGTTTTTTTTAGTGAATTGTACAGGTTTTAAGTAGGGCAACTTAACCATAACGTTCCTTTAACAACATTTTTATTGTAACTCAATTGCACACATTTGTTGAAGGGGAACCTAAGCATAACAGCACGTTAATTAAGTTTTCATGCTGAATATACACTATCAGCATGTGATCTTGCAGATATGTAGTATAGTTTGATTACTTAACAAACATACAATGTAGACCATACAGAACCTCCTCGCTGTCGATATTGTGAAGGCACAGACTGAGCGCCTGTCTGCGGACAGACGTGGGCGAGGTCATCACTACCAAAACAGTCAGGGGCAATCTGAAATTGTACTAATGTGTCACACAAAAAATGTGCAACTTTGAGAAAGGACACAGAAAGACATTACAATTAGTAGTAAATAAATAGAGAAACCTAAACATCTGAAACAAAAACTATGCATTTAATGACCATGTAGAATGAAATGGATTGTACCATAAAAAGAAAAAGGATGACTCCAACGTAAGTACTTCACAGAAACTCTGTAGGCAGGACCGACCATAGATGCACGCACTTCAAGGAAGACAAATTACAGCAGAAAAGTAAGTTGACATCATTTTTCTTATATGAGCTTGCACTTTTTTGGTATAAGGTGCAGAAAAAATAAAGTCTTTCTGTTCTTTGCGTACAGAAATGTGCAGTACTTTGGAGTGGCTGGAGGCAAATTTTCTGTTTGGGTAAATGTCTGAAGATAGCGACAGTAATGGTACACAGTGCTCTGCATAAGCAAAATAATGTGCAGTATTTTATGGCCATTTAACATATATATATATATATATATATATATATATTTATTTGTAGCAGAGCCTGAAAAAAAAGAAGAGAAGCCATCAAAGGACACAGATGAAGACAGGCTGAAAAGGATAGAACGCAAAATGGAGACACTGGATGACAATTTTAATAGTTTAAGGGAATTTGTGGAAGAATTTGTTAGAGGAAAAGTATGTTACCACTGTCCCACCTGTACCTGCCCCCTTCTCCATTCCCCAGTGAACCGTCCCCAAACCTTCAAGAAGAAAATAGACATTTTGATGAAATATCCATCCCTTCTTCCCCACTCAAATCATCTCCTCACAATCAGCCCGTGTTGAACCCTAATTCCCCTATATTCATGTCAGTGTCTGCATCCCCCTGAGTTTCTGTTGATTAAAGTGCATGTCATTTTTTATACAATTTTTGTATAGTTGTTGTTGAGTACGGGTTAGAGAAAACATTTCTTTTTTAAAAAAAACTTCAAATGTTCGTGAACAGTGCACCTGTTCGTGCTAGCCGTATGCAATACAATGTGAATGTTCCAACGGCAATATACCTACCCGTACCAATGGCAACCAAGATGCAACTGATCTTAGAAGGCACCATCTGTGCAAGTTGTGTTTAAAGAAACAGAATGGGGCGTGCTAAGGACATTATACCTCTCCGTACGGCTCACAAACGAGTTAAAACATGTTCCTAGAACATAGTAGATAGGCAGGATGTATATAAATGAGGCAAATTAGAAGTGTTCTAAGGACACTATATTTGTCCGTATCGTCTGCAGAAAGATGGAACTGTCCGTAGAACAGGCGCGGTGGCCGGCATGTTCCTTATCAAACAAAATGTAGGTGTCCTAAGGAGACAGGACCTGTCTTAGTCTGCATTTGCTGTTGTGCAGCCATTCTTTTCCCTCGCGGATGTGTACAGGACGTCATCATGTGTCCACAACCACGCTGAGCATGTGGACTAATTTGCACACTTTGTCTGCTTCCGCAAATCTGCAAAATAAGGGACACATAAATGGGAAAGTAGTTTTTAGTATAACATCACCATTTGACACTTCCCATACAATAGCTCCACCTATGATTGTGTCGTTTACAATTTCTGCAGCGTTTTACAGCGAGCAATGTGGTCACGAGCCGCATCCTTCGATCCCTATAAATAGCCACACCCCCGAGCTCATCTTCATTGCGCTTCTGGCTATAGCAGTTAGAGTTGTGCTGCCTTTACTGCTGTAGCGACCATTTGGCAAAAAATCCTTACAGCATCCATAGCTGCTACTGCTGCATAACCCTCAGCACCACCCCCAAACCCTCCACCGCCACCGACTTCCGAAGGGCCTGTGGAGGGATATACGGGTGAGGATGTAGAGCTCGAGGAAGAAGCGGAACAAGAGAATGAGGTGGAGGAACTCCACACTACAAACACTCGGCGGGAGTCGTGGGTGTGGCGGTTGTTTTCTGTTTATGGGAACGTACTGAAAGCACGTGCGAACTTGGTCAAGTGCAACCAGTGCCAGTTGGTGCTGAGTCACAGGAGACCTGGGGCATACAGCTTTGGTATGACAACCATGAAGCGATACCTAACATCGTTCCACAGTGCGGACATTCGCAAGGTGGTGCCACGTGAAGAACCTAGTAGATTGAGTTCCTCCACAGAATCCTCCGTGTCCGATCCTCTCACCACAAGAGATACTCCTGTGGGGGAGCACATTCCTCCAGCTGCATCACAAGCCATTCGCGATGCTGTTGACCTTTACCTTTTGAGGGTCACAATATTGTGTAGGTACTGTGACGCAGTTCTCTGCAGGGGAAGAGTCTTCGAAGTGCTTTTGAGGCTACAGTCACCGAGCACGAGAACAACTGCACCCTACCTAAGTGAAGGCCACCCTATATCTTTCTCTCTCCACCTGGCCCTTCTTATCCCCGTGGTAGGTATCCTTCCTTATCCTCCCTTGCCCTCCTCTCCTAGTGTGTCGTGTCCATAAAAGCAGTGAACTGAAAAGTTAGCAAAATTTAACAAAAGGCTCTTTTCAGAGCCGCCTTTCTCAGTGCAACAATAGAGCTTTGAAATGACCGTTGTAGGCCCCCTCATTTTTTTAAAAAAGTGAGCATACAGTCATGGGACACACAAAAATGGAGGTTGCAAGCAAAGCAAAACCAATGTACTTTTTTCGCTGGGAGTAAGTGGTGGCTCTAAAAAGAGCCTTTTGGTGGTGTTGAGTATGCTTCAAAAACTGTAGGGTGTAAAAAATGGATTACCAAATAGGTTACTATGATTCCAAAATAAGTTGCAATGCATGCTGTACATTGCGAAGAAAAATCTGATTGCCAGCATATGTGAGATGAACTCCATCTCTGCGAAATATGAAAGAGCTGTGAAACAAAATGTTTTCATTGTGGAATGAGGACATGCCAACTTCTCTTAGAAATGCACCAACAGCCTTATTCACATTGCGCCGCGCTTTCTCCATTTGTGGGCCAAATACAGATGAACGCAGCCCTTTTTGTCTTTGAGCAATACGGGAAAAAAGTATATGGCAATTTGCAAACATGTCCATGACTTGCGCAAGTCCTTCCTTCATTGCAAATTGCAAAGAAATGCCAGAAACATGGCCTAAACTATTACCACCACAATGAATGATAAGTATTTCAGGATGACGCTCTGTCTGTAAAGTAATGCAGAGAGGTACCAAGTCCAACCACCTCATTCTGCGCACGCCATGCCAGTGCACTTCCACATGAGGAAATCCAAGATCTGCAGATAGACTGCAACTTTCCACCTGCACCTTCAGCCAATGTATCCACGAGTCTCCCATAATCAAGATAATCTGTTGCAAGCACACAGAGCCATGGCTGTCTGGTCTAGTGTCAGGGAAAAGACGTTCTGACTAAATATCTCCGTACAAAACACACCTACTGACCTTCACTGACCAATCCCTACCTTCGCACATTCTCATTTGCATGCGTCTCCACCCCAAAATCTCTGTTGGTAAAAGGCGGCGCCTGCAAACTACCGCCATGTTAGCAGACACGTACAGCACCAGTGCGTGCCGACTGTGCATTTAAATATTATTCCCTTTTTCTCCTTGAAGGTGGGCTCCAAAAAGAGCCGTTGTTTTTTTTTTTTTGGGCAGATGCCTTACAGACACCTGTTATTTTTCTTTTTTTTGTGCTATTTTTTATTCTTACTTTACTCCTACAACCATTACAGAACCTTCTCCAAAGCAAGCCTCACATTCCAAAAGAACATGGCATTTCCCAAAGAAGATAACACAACACCATCTGCTTCGAAATAAGCCGCAATACTGGGTACAATGTTCTCGTGGCTGCAGAAAAACCACCAGCACGTAACATAAAAGCACACATGCAGCGATTAATGTTACACCTCCCAATACTTTGATCAGGACAGAAAACAGAACTATTGTCCCATTTTCCTCTACGCAGTAACCCAGAAAAAATTATTTTCGCAATTGGCAAGATGTTCATGACTCCTTCAACCAACTGTTCCAAATCTTTCAACAAAGTACGTGAACTCACGTAGCCCAAATGGCAAGCACTGTAGGGCAAAATGACCACATGAGGACTGGTCATCGTTTGCATCTCGGTGCAAACTTGGAGAAGTACTGCAACATTGCGATCAGTCTCAGTACTCCAAACCACCTCCACTCCTCTTGCATCAAAATGATGTGCCACATGCCTAGTTTCGGCATACAGCTGTAAACCTTGGACAAAAATGTCTCCAAGGACCAAAACCCTGACCCTCTGCGCCCCTGCCATCTTCAGTATACGCACCGTCTTTCGCCACAAAGGAACAATGTGAACATCTGATTGGCTGATGGCCACAGTCCATTTTCCATGCTCCATTTGCTATAGATACCCGTATATGGCGCTTCCTACCCGCGGACAAGTGGTGTCTACGTGCGGCACGTAACTCTTAGCCAGTCCATCTACCCTTTCCACATCACTCGCAATTCCATTTCCTCATTGGACACAGCTAAGCAGTCACACAACTATCCACCAATCACATTAACTAGCCCTACATTTAACTCCGTCATCAAGATTTTGCACTTCAAATGTACTACTGATCACTGTGAATGCAAGACGCATATCATTGCAAAGCACCTACTTCAAAAACTACTGTGCAAGTGTGGCGGATTTCTACATACAGCTCCATCCATGCGCATATGCACGCGTATAAACTACAGATATCCATATTTTACTCAGAGAACATGTGCAACCCTTATGATTTCATTTAAACAAATTATTCCAACTAAATCTGCATAGGCAATACATACCAACGCTCGTCCTTCAAGTACAAGATGTCCGATTTTTCATTAACAAGTTGCACTACTTCTTACTGTCTTCCGCATAACTTATACATAAGTTAGAACCCTCCCTTTTTAGTGGGAAACTCGATTTTCCATTAGAAAATGGCACATTTTTTTACTGTGTACCGTCTACATAAATGCTACTTCCAATGCGATCGTATGAGAAAAAGTAAACGCTACCGATTGCTGTGGTGACATCTCCCTTCGAGGGTCTCCCAATTTTTTTAAATCGTACTTACAATCTGAAAGTACAGATCTTTTCCCCATTTACTATACTAACCTATTGCTTACAAACCTCTCTGCATTAGATAACACAGCTCAAAAGAAACAAGACATTTGCATAACCTAAAAAGTGTACGCAGTTCTGAAGCACGTGCAACTGCCATACTGCAAGTAACATAGAAAGACAGCACATAGTGCAGTGAAAAGCACACATCCGCTGTGTTCAAATGTCAAAGAAGAATACTGCGATGAAAAATACAACATTAACATGTACTCTAACATCACAGCTTTAAACACACAAAGTTACTAACTTCTTCTTTTTACAATTACAGTCAAGACTACTGTCCTGAAAATCAACAGCATCTACACTGCAAACGACATACCCGAAGAAACCTGGTCATTCTTTAAACAAAAAGTATGTACAGTACGACCTTTATAATCTAGCTATTCCTCAAACAGACTGTGTTGGTTATGTATTTAGTTTGCGCACCAAAGCAAACAGTGATTTCTGAACCATTCTACCCACAAATTGCCATTTACTAAACAAAGATTAACAGGCAGAATGACTCACAAATCCCTGTATGTTTGGAACTCAAATAACATATAGATCCTTTAGAGTGTTAGTAATAGAAAACAAATAGCTGTTTCAATTGTATGCCACTACGTTCACTATTAATGCTTCTCCTCACCACTAGCCCACTTTCTACTCTCATCTGAAGCACATTGTAGTAGTATGTAAACAGAAAACTAGACTTCCCAAATCATTTTAAGAGGCCAATACACATTCACACACCACCGCAAAGTGCTTACCCAGCAAACTCATGCACACAACCACACAACACACATACATTGTACAACAGACCAAACCATGCCTTTTTTTCTTCAACAGACCCCAACAAATGCATACCAAAAAGCAAGTTTGTAGAAAGGAACGCAGAAGTAGAGCAAATAAAAATCAAAGTTTCCAACCTAAGCATCCATCTGTAGCAGAGTTTCTAGAGAATGATGGAACAAAACAGCTAATACATTTGTTTACCAAAACAAAGCAAGCCTCAACTACCAAAACTTTACCTCCTCCAACAAAATGTGGCACAAAGCACAAAACTCTTCACAGACAATTGGCTACCAGTACCGCTAACAATGCTCCTATTAATCCTGATATAGTAACAAGAACATATAGTAAAAAAAACATTTTAGCAAAAATTTTTCGCCACAGAGTCCTTCAGAATCTAATAAGAAGAGGACCGAAATCATTCACAGCCCTTAAAACCTACCATAGAAAAATAATCCTACAAGCTCTCTTGGACAGTGCAATCATTCTCAAAAGAAATGTGAACAAAAACAACTTCTTACATATATGTGGAGGTGCATGGAGTCACACAACTACTACAGAACCATATTTTAATGAAGAAGCATACAAACAAAATCAAACACACACAATTGCCATCCATAGCAGTGGAAGAGGATATGAAAAAATCAATAATACCATCATGGAACAAGAAACACTGCTTAGAAAAGTATCCCCTCAAAACTCAGAATTACCTCTCGATTCAACTGAATCAGACTATCCAGTATACAAATGGCCGCGCACGTCAATGTGTGCCATTCCTAATAAATCTTTCAAATCTTTACGTCAGTTCCTCAATCAGTATGTAAAAGGTAAAGAGAAAATGTAAATGAAAGTGCTGCAAAATATGGATATCTGTCCAGTGTGCAAATACACAGTACTACAAGGACATTCATTAGCCTGCATTTCTGGACCTATTTGCAAAAGCAACTTTCACGATATCAAAAGGATATCAATATATCATTCAAATTTAAGAAACCTTGTGTATAAAATACACTATTCTAAAAGTCCAGCTTCAGAATTAGCCAATTTAAATGAGACTCTTCTGCATGGTACACCCAAGTATCTACAAGAAGAAATTGACCGTATCCAGAGAAAATATTTTGGAAGTGAATGTCACTTACAAAATGCAATAGTTTTAGAACAGACTACCTACATTTCTGCACATAGCAATCTTCTATTACACATATACAAAAAAGACATACTATAATTTAAAAGTGCAGCGGCTGAAATACCAAACCGTGTGTGTGTGTGTTGCTGCAGAAAGTTTTACAAAAGGAACACAAAAATGTAGACAAAAATTGACACCAGTGAAAGGGGAACCTATTTCTAAAACGGTAGGACACAAACTCTACTGTAAAACTGTTGGCAGCATAGGAAATGTCAACCTTTACCAACATTTCTAATACAGAGAATTAACAGAAAACATGCGGCAGTCTGCAGATCTCACTTATGCCAACATCCTGAAAAATATTAGAGTTGCTGTACTATCTCAGGAAGAACAAGCAATATTGAAAAACTGGCACATTCATGCATTTTACGGAGATAATGCATATGCTACTGATGTTATGGAACAATTAGCGCACAAAAATCAATTGTATGGCCTTAATGCCAACTCTTGCAAGCTGTATCAAATTCAATGAAACAATGTTAAATAAAGAAATGCAACCAATAATTTGTACCACAGACAAACTAGACGTACATGGTATGACACTACGCATGTGTGAGCAAGCCACAACAAGACTAAGTAGTTTAAAAAATTCAATATCCAACACAGCTGGTTGGAAAAAATATTTAAATGATCCTTAAATTGTAGAGTAATGCTGAAACCTAACCTTGACGTGGAGCAAGGGCTAGTTAATGGGGCACTGGGTACAGTTGTTGGCTTTCAATCATACCCATGTGACAGCAACATTCAGTTTGTCAATATTCGCTTTGACAAACTTCCAGAAGTGAAAAGAATAGGGCGCTCAACTGCTCGATTCCTTCTGTTCAAAGACATGTATGTACGTAGAGAACAATTTTCTCTAACTTTTGCATATGCAGTCACCATTCATAAATCCCAAGGTCTTACCCTAAACAAGGCATTAATAGATATAGGAACACAGTCTTTAAAAAAGGCATGAGCTACGTAGCACTATCACGCTTACGTACAATTGACAATCTATTTCTAATCAACTTTGATGCAAATAAAGTGACCGCTGATATTCTTTGCATCTTGGAATACAATAGCCTGCAGTCACTGTACACCCCCATCTGAAATAATCTCCTGTTCCATAAAAATTAAAATGTGGTAAAAGAAAAGTAATTCAATCAGAAATGCAACATAATCTGATAGCAAATCCTTCAAAGAAAAGAAAAGAAAGAAAAGGGTCATCAATTACTACAAGCAATGAACATATTAGGGTAAGTAAACCAGGTACTTCTTCAAACAAGGAAGAGAAACTCTGAAAAAAGCATTCTGAAACGGAACTTGCTGGTCCATTCAAATTTTCAAATGAAAGTGGTGTAAGTTGCTATGCAAATGTAGCAATGAATATTCTATTTCAATTGCCACCAATGGTGAACAATATTTACTTACACAGTATGGACCAATTGTGTTTGCAAATGTTAGTCCTTCATAGAAACAAAACAAACAATCCTGACAACACGTACAGTGTTCATGGAATAATACAAAAATTGTACAACTGTGCTGGAATGGTGAGATTCACTATAAACGCACAGGAAGATCCACAAGAATTTCTAATGTACTTACTACAAGTACTGGAGAACAAAAGCATACCTATAAATGAAATCTTCCAGATTTTACACATGTGGAAACACACATGCAATCTGTAGCAATGTCATACAGGAACAAATCCCAAATTAGCGATTTGTGTATGTATCCATACCTAATTGTGAATCCATTCCATTTCAGCAACTGGTACAGAATGCAAACCATGCCAGATTATGTACTATCTGCAATTCAGACAATCGCTCCACCTTACTGATACAAACTCATAGTAAGTACATAATACTTATGCTGCTACATTATAATGCAGATGGTACCAAAACAACTGCAAGCTGACCAGATTCACACACGCTCAAGTGTCCCTTGGAAAGAAAACATTTACGACATTAGGTATAATGTACCATGCAGGAGCTACAACCAATACAGGTCACTACACTGCATACATTAAAAAGAAATGTGGATGGGTGGAATGTAATGATAGCACCATTACTCTGAAGCAGAGATTGCCAGCTAATCTTACAAATGCATATTTGATTTTCTTAAAGCCAAAATGTAATGACTAATGTGCACTTCAACATTACCAAAAACTGAAGTGAAAGCCTACATACAGTTAGAATACGCCAACAGGTATCTAACTGCCCAAGAGTGTGTAACAAGAACACAGATAAATGAATACCACAGAAGCATAAAAACAAATAACAACAAAGGCACAGTTATAATACGCCAAACAGGTATCTAACTGCTGTTAAAAATATCAACAATGCTACAAGGATAACATAAATCAGAAAGAACAAGGAAACGCTCAAAGAAAAGAAAAAAATAGTTTGTACCAAACCAAATGAAGGTTTTTTTTTAAATCTGACAATGATTTTTTTTTATCCCAGACCCAAGGATTTCAAAAACAAACACAGAAACTGAGCACAATGCACAGTACACTGGTTTGTAAACTAAGTATGAGGGTAAAAAAAGCTAAACTGTCTATTATACAATGTAAGAAGTCTTCATAAAATGCAAACACTAACATGCTTTTTTCTTTTATCACAGAAATTAAAAAAGGCTATGTGCGCCAAGTACTCCAGTCATGTAAAACATATATGGATTCTGCACAAATGAAACAGTAAGTATAATTATAGGCATTTCATACATATGCAAATCAACACGGCTATTCTATAGCAGTAATATGGTACAGTGACTAGAGGCTAGACCTAGCATCTTTGATGTATAACCCACCACTTACACCCTACAGGCAAGCAACCCACACTATAGGTCTACCCAGAAACATTGCTACACATCAAAACCATGGTGTTTCTAATTTCACTACTTTTAAGGTTAGTTTTGTATAACCAAGACAGTACAGCATGCACACAAACACACCACCACACCACGGCCATGTTCACTTATACCCTCACTCCCTATCACTGCAGACTTGGGTGCATGGCTTTTGGCCATGCACCCAAGACTCTGGGTCCTAGGCAGAAACAGCAAAGCATATCGCAACCATTGTGCCTTCTAATTTCACTACTTATAAAGTTGGTTTTGGGAGCATGGCCTTTGGCCATGCTCCCAAAATGCTACACTCTCCCCACAACCAAAATGCTACACTCTCCCCACAACCACCTGACTGATGTTTCATAGTACAAGTGTACCTATGTCTTTTATATTACTGAAGTAGTTGTGGTCACAAGCTGCAGACTTGGGTGCAAGGCCATAGATTTTTCAATGTATGGCTATGCAGTGTATGAAATCCATACTGGCTTACAACTGCAGTCCTTATAACTTTGTTTTTGGGTGCATCGCCTTTGGGCATGCACCAAACACTCTAAGTCCTTGCCAAAACTACCACACCATATCACGGCCATTGTGGCTAGTAACAAAACTTCAGCCATGCATCCAAGTCTGTACACACTCTCCACAACCATTTGACCCATAAGCAATACTACAATTGTATGAATTTCTATAATATGCTGCGGTTGTTGTGGCCAGGGCCTAGAGTCTTGGAAGTATGGCCTACGGCCATGCATCCAAGACTCTATGACCTGGCCATAATCAGCACAGCATATTACACCCATGGTTGCTTACACATGAGTGACACACCCATACAATGAAACATTATAACTGTAGCATGTACTCAATTTGTACCCACGACTCTAGGCCCGGCCCACATCTACCAGATTCATAATCGAATGTGTGGCTGAGATCTATGACTGTGATATCCTGCACTGCTTGTGGGCACGGTCTACACTCTTCAGAGTATGGCATACAGCCTGCGGCCATGCACCCAAAACTGAATGTGCTGGCCACAACTACCGTACTATGTAAAATCCATGTTGCTTATAACTTTAGAGTTGACAAGTGTGTTCTCAGAACTGCTGATCCTCCCCACAGCCACCTCAGTGATGTGCGGTAGTAGAGGTGCAGTGATAGTTGTAGTGCACTTCAGTGGTTCTGGCCAGAGGCTAGACTCCTACCTGTGTATCCATACATATTACAATTTATGGATGTGCAGGGGCTTATACCTCCAGTGCTTATAACTTTGTTCTTAGGTGCATGGCTTGCGGCCATGCAGCCAAGACTGTACACACTCCCCACAACCATCTAATTGATAATCAATACTACAGGTGTATCCATGGGTGTGACATGCTGCGGTAGTTCTAGTATGCTTCAGTGGTTCTGGCCAGAGGCTAGAATCCTACCTGTATATCTATCATACATACTACAATTTATGGGTGTGCAGAGGCTTATAACTCCAGTGCTTATAACTTTGTTCGTAGGTGCATGGCATGTGGCCATGCAGCCAAGACTGTACACACTCCCCACAACCATCTAATCGATTATCAATACTACGGCTGTATCCATGGGTGTGACATGCTGCGGTGGTTGTGTCCACGGCCTACAGTCTTGAAAGTATGGCCTTCAGCCTACGGCCATGCATCCAAGACTCTAGGCCCTGGCCACAACCACCGCAGCATTTCACACCCTTGGCAGCATACTAATCAATAGCACACACATAGGAACAAATAATATAATAACGACATGTACTCAATTGCAATGTTCGCTAACACCACGCGTGTCCTTAGAACACTTTCAAGGTGCCTGTGCGCAGGACGGACTGAGATAAAACCCCTATTAAAATCCTCATTTTGTGTACACACAAACATTCCGAACAAGGCATGCATAGAGAATGCAATTTTAACACCTACCGCCTGAACAAATACATTTTTTCAACTATCTCTCACAGTGTGAACCACCCAAGCACTATAACACAGCAAACTAGGTTTCGCAATAGCATGTTGCCGCTGGTCGCCGCTGCGCTGTCGGCGGATCCAAGAAGTCGGGCACAGCCAAACAATCTTATGCACAACACGTCTCACTGCAGCCAATCCACAGAGTTGTCGCATATCTGCGGTCATAACGCCAGCCCCTTAGCCAATCGGTATCTTGTCCGCGGAGCGAACAAGGAAGTGTGACCGCGGAGCGGACATAGATATCACACATTTTTTTAGACCTACTTTTTGATCATTTTAAAGAAAAGTACTGCAACAATTGTCACCAAATTTACAAAGGCACGCTTTCGAAACCACGCCCCCGCCCCAGCCGCAAATTTGGTTAAAATCCATCCGGCGGTTTGGCCTGTAGCCGTGCGCAAAGTTTTTCCCCCATTCGTGAATATGGGAAAAAAAGACGTTTTGGGACCCCCCCTATAACTTTTCCCGCCCTGGATGAATCCTCACCAAACTTTGCAAAAAGATTCAGAGTGGCCCATATACTTTTTTTTGCTAAGTTTGGTGAGGATTTGTCCAGGGAGAGCAAGTTATAAGCCGCCCAAAAAGTCCTCTTCCTATGGAAACAGCAACTTAACCATAACTACACGGCCACTACCATGGGCGTGTAATATATATATATAATATTCAGTGAAAAAAACTTTGTTAAAGGGACATTATGGTTAAGTTGCTCTGCTAAAAACCTATGAAATTCAGTGAAAAAAATGTTAAAGGGACGTTATGGTTCCAACTAAAACCAAAAAACTCTTTTCTCCAGTTATGGTAAGCTAAGCAACCATAACTCGCGCCACGACCGTGCACTGCTAAGACTAACACACTGGACATCAAAGATGACAACACAAATATCAGTGATGACATCACTGATGACATCATATGTGCATTTACTTTTCATGATAAGTCTGTACAAGGGATTCTTATTGTAATGTTAATAAAAAAGTGTCAAGGATCATTGGAATAAACATCATGAGGTGCGTAGTGCATTAAGCAGTGCATTAATCCAAATAGCATTTTATTATGAAGTTTTTTCCAGTATACTAAGATACATTTGTTTAAACATAGGTATAGTGAGCAGCAGACATGATGGAGGTGCAATATTAATAATCTTGCCATGTTAAATACTAAAATTATAAATACTTTTTTATTATGTGGATGATACCGAGCTCATTTTCAGACTACCCTCGTCCTCCTCCTCTCCTTCCCTCATCTCTGAATGTCTGTCTGCTACCCAGGAGTGGTGTGCCACCAACGACCTCTGCCTTAATGCCAGTAAGACCGAGATTCTACTCATCAGCACACCCTCTCCCTCCTTCCCTTCAGCTCTCGGGCCGGCCTCTCTTGGCCCTCTTCCTGCTCCCACCTGCAAGGCTAACCTCAGGGTCATCTTCGACTCCACACTCTCCTTCTCTCTTCACATCTCCGACGTCTCTAAGAAGTCACACTACCAACTGCACCTCCTCAGAGGTATTCTTCCTCTCCTCTCCTTCCCACAGAAGCTCACCGTCTCCAGAGCCCTGGTTCTCTCTAAGCTGGATTGTTGCAACAGCCTCTATTTAAATCTGCTTGCCTCTACTCTCCGCCCTCTGCAACTTATCCAAAACAGGACTGCGAGACTTGTCCTTGGTCTCAAGCCCAGGGATGGTATCTCTCCAGGACTGAAATCTCTGCACTGGCTCCTGGTGGCTGCAAGGATTAAGTTCAAAACCCTCTGCATTATCCACAAGGCCTTCTGGGGCATGGGACCTCATTACCTTCAACTCTTTCTTCCTAAATACCTTCCTTCTCGGGCTCTTCGCTCATCTGCCTCCAACTCCCTCAGGGTTAGCCGCTTCTCCAAGCAACAAGTTGGTGGTCGATCTTTCTCCTCGGCTGGGGCCTGCCTCTGGAACAGCCTTCCTGCCTCCCTGAAACTCGAGGATAACCATCCCCGTTTCCGGAAACACCTCAAAACCTTCCTCTTTGCTTCTGCTTTCTCTGCCTCTCTCCCCTGTTGAAATTCCCTGCCGATTCTGCACCAGTTACCTGGCCACCCTTTCTGATCCTGGGGCCAGGTCCCGCCTTTTGATCACCTGCCCTGCCTCCCAGGCAACCCCCTGCACTTGGGGACTGTTTCTGAAATCCATTCAGTCCCCTTACCAGCATTTATGTCTGCTCTTACCTTGCACTTGCCACCGTCAGGCTGTTTTATTTATCGTATTTATTCTTCTTTCCCATGTACTGCACTGCACTTTCACCTTTACCTTCCCCTTGCACTCTTCCCTTTCTCCCTACCCTCGCACTTGCGCGATCTGAATGACACCTGGCCTAGTAGGATCGTTGTCTGTCTTCCACTGTTTTCATCTTCCCTTGCCTCGTCACGCCTTGAAACACTTGTGTATATGTGCGTTATAAATGCCATATCATATCATTACAGTTCTGCATTCTGTAAACATATAATAAGTACCTAATAAAACCCACTTACTACATAATTGCATTATTGCAAACAAAACACAGATAACAACACATACAAATATGAGCATGTACAGGGAAAATGAAATAAACAAAAAAACAGCAATATTACCAGACATTCTTCATAACCTAACTGATTATCTTCATGCACAGAGATTTTTGCTTTGCTTCAAAGTGGGCCATGTGTCTGCTGCTTTCTGGATGAAAAGAACTGGAATCTCCCTATGTATAACTTTCACATAATGTGACTGTATCCTAAGGAAAGTAGTGTGAGTACAATGTATACAAATATGAGCATATCCAGGGAAAGTACAGTAATAAAAAAAGCAGAACTATAAGAAAGTGTTGATAACCTTACTGATCATCTTCATACATAGAAAGCATTACTGTCTTTCAAGTCTGTGTTTTCCCCTATGTATATGTTTCATATGCTGTGAGTGAACCCCAAGTGAATTACTGTAAAAATATATTTCAAGTATAAGTCCACAAATATAGTACTTTTTGAATGTTTAGTTCCTGACTGTTAATGGCCTAGATATGTTAGTAAAGGAAAAAAGAGGGAGCCAGACATGTGATGTCATCAGTGTCATTTGTGATGTTATTTTTGATGTCCTGGGTGTTAGTCTTAGCAGTGCATGGTGGTGGCGCGAGTTATGGTTGCTTAGCTTACCATAACTGGCGATATTCAGGGGTTTTTCGGTTTTACTTGTAACCATAACATCCCTTTAACAAAGTTTTTTCACTGAATTTGGTAGGTTTTTAGTAGCACAACTTAACCATAACGTCCCTTTAACAACGTTTTTTCATTGAATATAGATATAGATAACATACATTTGATAAATGTTTACTAGGGTTCCCTTAGCTTACATACATATAACATAGAAAATGCTGAATCCCCTGCTACTGATTTTGATGTCCGCGGACAGTGCGCATGTCCGCGGACAGACGGGTCACCATCAACACTCTCCAAAAACTCATGGGATATCTTACATTATTGTATCATACAATAAAAAAACTGAACATGTAAAAAAAACAAAAAAAACAACACATTACATTTAATGATAAATAAGAAGTGGAAACTGTATATGTAAGACACCAACCATCCACTGAAATAGCGTTTGCAATATAATGGAACATACCAAAACAAAATAAATATACCTCCAACAGAATTACCTCACAGAAACTGCATAGCAAAAAGCAAGAGCATACCTACACAGCAGTAACACCAAAAGTCTGTAAGAAACTAGTGAGTACACTACATTTATTTCATAGATTTATAAACTTTCTGTATTAGGTACACTAAAATTAATATATATATTTTTTTAAACAGAAATGTCTAGTACTTTGGAATGGCTGGAAGAAAATGTCCCACAAGATGAAATGAGTGAAGGCAGTGATACTAATGGTAGACACAACATGTCTCTATATAAGCCAATTAATAATCATTACTTTATGTGTACTTAACACATTTTCTTTTTTCACAGACCATACAGAAACTACAAATAATATACCAAGAGAGATATTAGAAAATATTCTGCAAAGAATGGAACTAAAAATGGATATGTTAATGAAAAATGTCATTCTTATAAAACAGTTGGTGAAGGACCACATTAAAGAAAACATTAAATATCACTGTCCCACATGTACCTGTTCCCCCTCTCCATGTCCCAGCCAACTATCCCCAAACCCTCCCCAGCAAGAAAAACATTACAATAAGACTTCCATCCCTTCCTCCTCTCCCATACATCATGTCCAAACCCCTAATTCCTCTGTATTTGTTTCAGTTTCTGCTTCCTCCTCTCTTTCATAATTTTTATACTGTTATACAATAACATGTTAAGTGTGTTCTTATAATATAGTCCTGTGTCTTATTTTTGAAATAAAGGGCAGTTAGGGTGTCCGCTGAGAGGGCAAATGTCCGGGGTGTCCATTACCTACCAAAATGGGGGTGTCCTAAGGACACTATAACTGTTCGCACTGTTCGTAGTTAAAATGATGTCCGCAACCAGAATGAATATGTCCGTAGAACACATATCCCGTCCGCCTGTCTGCAAAGTTTTGACGCACATTTATTTTATTTGGGGACTTGAACACTGTTCGTAGAACATCACGCACATGCGCACCACACCCTTGGGTCCTACGAACATCGCGCCTGTCCGTAACTATCCGCCGACCATGTGTCGTACTTTTAATTAGTTCGGGGACCCGAACACAGTCCGTAGAACACCCGCATGCATGCGCACGACAACCCTGCGCATTTGGTGTCCTACGGTCAGCCATCACATTTGCGAACGTGTTCGTGATGTCATCATGTGACCACACCCACGCTGAGCCTGTGTCCTTTTGCGGACACTGTCCAGGCCCCCAAACATTTAAAAAGTGCTTTTTTGAGCAATCCAAAGTATTTTCCAGTAAAAGTTCACCATTGCACATGTCCCAGACAATGGCCCTGGCTATCTAAATACTTTTTGGAACTTTTTGAGCCCTTTCTTGGTGTTCAACATGTCTGCGGACAGTGCAGGAATTTGCGAAGCGTGCCCCAGCACCCTTGTAAAAAGCCACACCCCAGAGCTCATCCTCATTCTGTCTTTCTACTACTGCAGATTGAACTGGTTTTACTGCTGTTGCTTCTCTTGCCGCTTTTGCTACAGCTAACTTGATAGCATCCATGGCTGCTGCTGGTGCTACTGCTGTCTCAGCACCCCCCCCCAAACCCTCGTCCCCAAGGGCCTGCAGAGAGGAACAGGCATGAGGATACAGAGGAGACTGATGACGAGGATGAAGAGGTTGAGATAGAGAAGTCCCTACTATCAGCACTCATCGTGAGTTTTGGGTGTGGCGGTTATTTACCACTCTTGATGGAGTGCCGAAAGCTTGTGTGAACAAGGTGATCTACACTCAGTTCAAGATGGTGCTGAGTCGTGGAAAGTCTGGTTCATATAGCCATGGTACGACATCAATGAAGCGACTCCTAAAGGAGTTCCACGGTGGGGCTATTCATAAGGTTGTACCTTGCGATAAACATAGTAGGTTGAGTTTCCCTGCAGCATCCTCCGTTTCCACTCCTGACACCACAAGGAACAATCTGGTGGGACCACATCCCTCCAGCTGCCTCGAAGGCCATTCATGATGCTGTTGACCCTTACCTTTCGAGGGTCACAATATTGTGCATGTACTGTGATGCAGTACTCTGCAGAGGGGAGAACCTTCAGAGTGCTTTCGAGACTGCAGTAAAGGAGCTTGAGAAGGAACTGTAGAAAGGCCCATGCTACATCTTCCTCTCTCCACCTGCCCTTATTCCCATGGTTGGTGTCCCTTCCTTACCTTCCTTTCCCCTCCTTTTCTTGTGTGTCCTGTTTAAAAAAATATATATATATAAAAAAAGGCTCTTTTCAGAGCTGCCTTTCACAGTTCAAAAATAGAACTGACAAATAAATAGTGCAGGGCCCTGTGCATTTTTTAGAAGTCTGCGGACAGTCCGGGGACATTTAATTTTTTTTGGGGTGCTGCCCTATCAAAACCATTGCACTTTTTTCTGGGAGGAAGCGGTGGCTCTGAAAAGAGCCTTTTTGTGGTGTTTTTTTTTGTTTCAAAAACTTCAAATGGTCAACACCTACCGCAAAATGGATTGCTGTAATTCCAAAAAAGGTTGCAATGCATTTTGTATATTTTGCAGAAAACTCTGATTGCCGGCATAAATATGTAAATAAGATGTACTCCATCTCTGCAAAAAATGTGTGTACTACGTAACATAATGTTTTCATTCAGAAAAGAGGACATACCAACATCTATCAAAAAGGCACAGACAGCCTTGTTAACATTGCGCCTTGCTTTCTCCATTTGTGGACCAAATGAAAAAGAACGCAGTTACATTTGTCTCTGTGCAATACGGTAAAAAATTACTCTGGAGTTTGGATACATGTCCATGACTTTCCCAAGTCCTTCTTCCATTGTAAATTGCAAAGAGATTCCAGGCACATGTCCTAAACTGTTCCCTCCACAATGAATAATAATAATGTCTGGATGACACTGTGTCAACCAAAGTAGCACAGAGAGGTACCAAATCCAGCCACTTCATTCCACGCACTCCATGCCAGTGCACTTCCACATGAGGTAATCCAAGATGTCCAGCCACTCCACAGTGATCTGCATGCACCTCCAACCAATTTATCCACGAATCTCCCAAAATCCAAACAATCTGCTTTCTGAAACATGCAGCCATAGTTATCTGCTCTTCTCTCAGGAAAAAAACTTTCTGACAAACTCTCTCCTTACACAACACACCAAGTAAATCTTACTGACCAATCCCTTGCTCTGCTCAGTCTCATTTGCATGTCTCTCAACCCCAAACGTGTCCGTGGACAAATCGGTAAATCTTAGCATGGGGAATGAACATTTAAATAGTGTGCCCCATTTACCCTTTGAGGTTGGCTCGGAAAAGAACCTTTTATTTTTGTTTTCTTTGCAGATGCTTCAGAAACACCTTTTATTTTGTATTTTTTTTCTTATTTTCCTCCGAAAAGCTTCACATTAGCTTCTCTAAAGCAACCTTTATGTTCCAAAACGGTATGGCATTTCCCATAAAAGATAAAGACATGCCATCTTCTTTAAAATAAACCATATTACCAGAATCAATGTTCTCATTATTACAAAAGAACATACCAGCTCTAAGCATGAAAGCAAACATGCCTCGGTTGATGACATACCTAGCAATATTTTTCTGAGGACAAAAAACAGAACTATTGTCCCATATTACCCTAGGTACTAAACCAAAAAAAATAATCTTGGCATTTGGAAGTACTTTCATTACTGCATGAATCAAGTGTTCCAGATCTTCCAACAAAGTAGGGGCACTGACATAGCCCGAATGCAAAGCACCACAGTGCAAAACAACCACATGTGGACTGTTCACCCTGCCCATATCTCCACAAACTTGTACAATTCCCTGCACATTGAAACCAGGCACAGTGCTCCACACCACCTCCACTCCTTTAACATCAAAATTGTTTGCCACATACCTGCATTTAGCATACTGCTCCAAACCATGCACAAACATATCTCCAACCTCAAACACTCTGACTTTCTTCACCTCTGCCATCTTAACTACACACAGCCTCTCTCAATACAAAGCAGAACCTCAACACCTGATTGGCTAATCCCCAAAATCCAAAATACACTCCCATTTCATGCTCAGAATACCCGCATGTGGCAAGCCCTGTCCCTGGACAGCTGCGGTGTCAGCAGAGCGTGTAACACTGGGGCAGCCCTTTACCCTTTCCATTTTACTCTCTGCACCATTCCCTCATTGGCTACTCCTCAGCAGTCACACAACCATCCACCAATCACACCCAAGAACTCTACATCTAACTCCATTATTACAGATAAGCTCTTTAGATATACAATTGATCACTCTCAGTACAATTGGGCTGTGATTGCAAAGGACCTACAGCAACAACTACTATAAAACTCCCCAAGATTTCTACTTACAGATTCATTCACAACCACCTGCATGAACACAGACTACAGTCATTCATATTTTTACACAGTACATGTACATTTCTTCTATGAATGCATATACCACGTACCCTGTATAAACTGTAAAATGAGCTTTTGTCATTTCTCCCATCTGCTATGATCAAGTGTCACTTGCAAACCTGTCTGCAGTCCAAATTTCTATTTACATACACAGCTATCTAAAAAAAGTGTCATTTCATATTAAAAGATGAGAGAAATAACAGTATAATTATGGAAAAAGGCTTTCTAGTGTGTTTTAAAATTACACGCAGCCAGGATGAGTACATGCATCTTCATTCATGCACAGAGACACGCAATATCATTAGAAAGGCTCCCAGCTAAAACAACACCACTACCTCTACATCAAATACTTCTGCTTTATTTCCCACACTTTCACAAATGCATACATTGCATGCTTTCCTGTACAATTTCTGGCATTTACCCTATAAAAATTGCAAAAAATGCATATGATTATTTCTTCTATCGCCTAACATCCAACAGCATAGCCTTAAAAAAACAAATGTGCTCTATACATTTAATATTAAACTCATTTGTAAAATATGTTCAACTAACAGATTCTAAGTAAAATATACAGGATGCACATAGGCAAAGGAAAGTGTATGTGTATACTATGCTCAGTTATCATAAAACACTACTACTACAAAACAAAAAAATCAATGTCTACATTAACAAAAGTGCTATAAACACACATTCACTAAGACCACTCTCCTGAAAAGCAGCAGCGTCTGAAGTACAAAAAATAACTTAAAAGAAACCTACTCTTTCCATACACAAAGTAAGTACAATACTAAAATAATGTTCTAACTGTTATTCATATATATAACAACAAGGTGCGTTTTGGGATTGCCTACTGTGGGTTGCCCAATTCAATAGTCACACTTAGGGAAAGCACAGTTTCTTTGTTAAAAAAGATGATTCGAGTGAGCACGTGTCTCTAGCTTGGCTTTCAAGCATATGTGAGTGCACTGTGCAGTGCTAAAAACACATGTTGGGCCACATAACGAGTGGGCCATGTGTCTGCTGCTTTCTGGATGAAAAGAACTGGAATCTTTAATATTTTTTCTCTGTCAGGCAGGTGCAGAAGTGTTAAAAAAGAAGAAAAAAATATATTCTTCTGTGAATCTTTCTCTCTCGATTCTTTCGTAAAGGTTGGACCCTCGGGGTTAATTGGTTTGGGGATCCATAGTCCAAATGCACTGACTCTGGGTGATATTATTGTCCTCTAGGTCAGGTCATTTCATAGCCGGCCGGTTTCTGTGGTAAGGGATAGTTAAACCATATTCATCAGGGCTTGAATTGTGGGCATGTGGGTGAGTGCCCTCTTCGTTACTATTGCAGCGTTGTCTGCATTAATAAGGTTCCTCTACCTGTAAGGATCATAGGAGGGGAAGGGAGAAGAGAAAACAGGGGAAATTCCCAATTTACAACCTGAAGTGTTTTTTAACACTTCGGCACCTGCCTGACAGAGAAAACCCATTAAAGATTCCAGTTCTTTTCGTCTAGAAAGCAGCAGACACATGGCCCACTCTTTATGTGGCCCAACTTGTGCTTTTTAGCACGACAGAGTGCACTCACATACACTAACTGTTACTCAAACACACAAACATTTTAGTATTGTAAAACAAACAAGTGTAGTAACCTCTACCATTAGATTTAGTATTAGTGCTTCCCCTTACCAGCTGCATACTTTATGTTGTCATCTGAAGCCCCTTATAGTAACACACTAATACAAGAATAGCCCTCCCATCTTGATGTAGCTGCCATTTGCACAATCACACACATCCACAAACATCCTTCCCATCATACACAGACACACATGAACAAAGCATGCACACACTGCACAACAGCCCAACCCACACTTTCTTTTTTTCTCCAACAGACCCCAAAGAATGCCTACCAAAAAACAACTCCGTAGAAAGCAACGAAGAAGTAGAGCAAATCAAAATAAAAGGGTCCAAAATAAGCATCCATCTCTAGCAGATTTTGTACAAAAAGTTCAAACAAAACAGCTAATACAGTCATTAAGCGAAACAAATCAAACTTCCAGTACAGAAACTTTGCCTCCTCGATCAAAACGTTAAATGAAACAGAAAGTGATTAACAAGACTTCAGCTACCACTACTGCTAACACTGCACCTATAAATCTTGATATAGTGGCAAGTAACCATTCCAAAAAAAAATATTTTACAAAAATTGTTCCGCCCCAGAGTCCTTCAGAACCTTATAAAAACAGGAGAGAAATCATGCGCAACCCTTAAAACCTACCATAGAAAATTAATCCTAGAAGCTCTCAGAGACAGTGCAATCCTTCTCAAAAGGAAGTTATTTATTTTTAGTTTTAAACAGAATGAAACCACTAACAAAACAAACTATTAAACTACAAAAAAGACTGCTCAATAAATGTAATATCAACAAAAATAGCTTCTTAAACATCTGTGGAGGTGAATGGAGTCACACCACAAAGCACAGAACCATATTTTAATGAAGAAGCATATAAACAAAAGCAAACAAACTCAATTGCCATACATAGCAGTGGACAAGGGTATGAAAAACTTAATAACACCATTATGGAACAAGAAACTCTGCTCACAAAAATATCCCCAGGAAACTCAATATCACCTCTCCATTCCACTGAACCAAAACATCCAGTCTACAAATGGCTGTGCACATCAAAGTGTAACATTGCCAAAATATCTTTCAAATCTTTACACCAGTTCCTCAATCAATATGTATGAAGCAAAGACAAATTCAAAATGAAACTACTACAAAATATGGATGCCTGTCCAGTGCGTAAATACACAGGACTACAAGGACATTCATTAGACTGCATTTCAGGACCTATTTGCAAAAGCACCTTCCATCATATCAAAATGATATCAACACATCATTCAACTATAATAAATCTAGTCCATAAACTCTACTATGCTAAAATTCCTGCTTTAGCACTGGCCAATTTAAATAACAATCTTCAACATGGTACAGCCAAATAACTACTCAAAGAAATAGAGCATATCCAGAGAAAATATTTTGGAATTGAAAGCCACTTACAAAATGCAATAGCTTTACAACAGACTAGCAACTACTGTACAAATAGCAACCTTCTATTACACACATACAATAAGCAAATACTAAAGTTTAGAACTACATCAGCTGAAGTACTAAACCATGTGTGTGTGTGTGGTGCCGCAGGACTTTCTATAAAAGTAGCACAAAAACTGTAGACATAACGTACAAAATAGAAGACAATGAAGATTCCAAATGGTTCCAATTAGCTCTCTACCTTATAGCAGAAAACAAATACGAAATTACTCTTCCTTTAATTCTTAGCCGTTACTGCACTTCAAAACGTGACAAGAACCAAACTCCTTCACGTGCTATCACAAACAACTTGGAATTATTCTCACTACCAAAAGCCCTGCAACAACTCAATTTATATGAGAGCATCATAATTCCAACAGTGTACCCATTTCAAGCAATAATACGCCTTCAACCAAAAACAGCAAAATTACCTCCCTCTGAATTAGTGAAAGGCATTTGTAGCAAAGTAGTTTATTTACCATTAGATCTTAAAGAAAATGTACACACTCTAGGAGTGCAACGTCCACTAGATCAATCTTTAATTGTCTTAGTAATTGGCGTACCTACAAAAGACAAAAAAATTGGCAACAACTCGTGGACTTACATAAAGTTAGACAAGCCCTGCAATATCTAAAAAACAACAATGAATGCTACAAAGAAATTAATATTGTCGAAAACCTGAGAGAAACCATTGAAATAATTCAAGAGTCACCAGAAACTGGTCAATTTCAACTTATAAATCCTGCTACAGAATCCAATATTGTAGACCATTATGCAATTCATCCTTTATACTCTAAAGACACTTTAGATGATGCACTGGAAACGTACTAAATGCGAAAAACCAAACGATCTCCAATCAGCATATGGGAAAAAAGTATAGAAGCACAGGCCTTTCCTCTACTCTTTTCTCCTGGAAAAGGAGGAAGGTACGATGATAGACCCACAGAGATGACAGCCTCAGAATATCGCTCTTTACGAATTTATTCTGACGACCTCAGATTCAGACAAAATGTGGAATACATATTCCACCTTCTCTTTGAAAGTGAACTAGCAACTCTATGCTACAGAGTTGCACACACATTGAAATCAGGTACCCATTTTCAAAATATGTCAGCTGCGCAATTATTACAAAAAGTGCAAGAAAAGGATGAGGTTTTACAGTCAAGTATTACAAATCTTTTAGCAAACATGCATGGTACAAAAGAATACTGGTTCTGATGTCACAGAGATATACACTGTATGATAAGAAATGTTGGCCCACCCACTTGGTTTGTTACATTTAGTTGTGCAGAATATGCATGGGAAGATTTACACAATTTCCAAAGCATAGCAAACAAAAACAAAACAAATATAGATATAAAAACACCAGGAGAACTCTGGTCTCTAGATCCAGTAAATGTTTCCATCATCACTTCATTGCTATGCTACACTTTATTTGTAATAAGACTGTTCCTCCCCTCTGAGAAGTGCAACACTTCTTTTGGAGAAAAGAATACCAAGACAGAGGAGCACCACACATCCACACGCTCTTATGGATTAAAGATGCTACTAAATTTGGTCAGGCCAGCGATGCCACTGTTTTGTATGTCACTTGTGGAAACCCTTCACAAACAACACATAGTGACCTTCATGCACAAATTTTACAATTTCAAAGTAACAAATGTGGGAAATATTGTCATCGCAAATATAAAAACAAAGGGAAATACTACACCAAATGCTGCTTTGGTTTCCCTAGACTAGTTTCAACAACAGGCCAAGTAAACAACTTCATGTCTTCAGTCAGACATAGTGTCAAAGGTAAATCACCTAAGAACACACATTACATAAAAAGAACAGAAGAATCAAAATACATCAATGATTACAAGGCAATTACTGTCCTCTTATGGAATGCAAACATAGATGTGCAGTACATTGCAGACAATTCCACTGCAGTTGCATGATATGTCACAGCCTACTTAACCAACGCAGAGAAAACAGAGCTTCAGGACCTCTGGGATGATATGTCATCAGGAAAAACACTATCACAGAAATTGTACAGCTTAGGCATAACAATGCTCTCTCATAGATAATGTGGCTGCTATGAAGCCGAAGACCATTTAACCGGTACTGCCTTGTATGGAAAATCTGACAATATAGTATACCTAAGTCTTGGTCCTGCTAAATCTAGAAAAAGAGTTCTCAAATCTTATTAGGACATAGAAACAATAGCCAAAATGATGCCAACAGCCAAGACATTTTGAAAAACAATTTACTAGACACATACTACCCAAACAGGAGTACCACTTTGGAAACCATGTGTCTCTACCACATAGCCCAAAACTTCACATACAAAAATAATATTAAACCAGATGAAAAGAAAGGTAGATACAGAGTGGCAAATTGTGAAGGCAGCTTAGTGAAACTTACCAAACACAGCTTAATTAATCACATCAAATTGTCATTAAAAACACCTGCATGATAAGACTGAAAGAAACTGCCAACTCTTGCTGAACTGGTCTTTTCCTCTATTCCCTTTTACCCGTATTTTTCTCTTTCATTCTTATTTTTCTCATTTCCTTTTTTTTTTAATGGTAGCATATGTTTCCAGAGTTATGGAATGTTTTTAGAGCTATGGAATTTCCGTTTGTATATTTTTGTTTCTCCTGTTCTTTTTCTTTAACTTTTTTTCTTTTTTTTCCTTCTTTTTTCGCATTTTATTTTCTCTTTTCATGTTGAATTTGAACTGTAATTGTTAAAAAGCTTCTTTTGAAGCTAATACTAATAAAAAATGTATATATATATATATAAAAACTCCTTAACATAAAGAACTGTATTACATGTCCCTGCTACAACTTTTTAAACCATGGAGAGAAGAAGAAGAGTTACTGAATACATATGACTCCTATGAAGACGCTTTCAAAGCAAATGAAAACACTATAACAGACGTAAACTTTACACAGTAACAAACAATGTTGCACATTGAACAGGAACACAAAGAAGAACTCCAGGCCCAACTACAAGTTGACACTCCTGACAGTAGTCAACCTTCTGTAACAGGAAGCCAAGAACCACTTGGACAGCCACTAATTGCAAATGAGGCAGAATTTGCCATGACAGAATTAGAAAACACCATGTGTGAGTATGAACAATCTACAGAAGACTTTGCTGTACTGAAATCAGAACTGAACAATGAACAGCGTAGGATTTTCCAATAAGTAACACAACAAATTAAACATGGTGTGCAACATGAAAATAAAAACTGTACCTGCCAAGACTACAAAACTATACTGCTATACGTGAGTGGTCAAGCTGGTTCAGGCAAAACATTCTTAGTCAAAATCATCAGCATGTTCCTCCAGCAATTGACAAACAACAAACTGTCAGCTGTTGTAACTGCCCCCACAGGTTTAGCTGCCTACAACATAGGCAGTGTCACTTTACACCGATTACTACTCCTTCCAGTAGAACAACAAAACAAATTAGACTATTACAAACTTTCTCTTGAAGCTGCAATGGAACTATGCAGAGTTTTGAAACAAATTAAAATGCTACTAATAGATGAAGTGAGCATGTTCTCCAACCCAATGTTGGCATTGATTCACCTCAGATTACAAGAGGTACTCAAAACAGACTACGAAGAGCTCTTTGCAGGAAAACACCTTATTGTTTTTGGCGATCTTCTTCAATTGACACCAGTGAAAGGTGAACCTATTTTTAAAACCTTAGGGCACAAACTGTGCCATAAAACTCTTGGCAGCATAGGAAATGTCAACCTTTGGCACATTTCCAATACAGAGAATTAAGTGAAAACATGTGCCAGTCTGCATACCTAAAAAGTATTAGAGTTGGTATACTATCTCAAAATGCACAATTGATATTAAAAACCAGGCACTTCAATGCACTATATGTCCATAACTCATGTGCAACTGATGTCATGGAGCAATTAGCAGACAAAAATGTCACTTGTATGTCCTTGATGCCAACTCTTGCAAGCTGTTGAAAATTCAATGAAACAATGTTGAAAAAAGAAATGCAATCAATAATTGAAATTTGCTCCACGGATAAACTGGACGTACATGGTATGAAACTACCCAAGCGTCACAAGCCACAAAAAGACTAAATACCTTAGAAAACTCTATCTCCAACACAGCTGGTTTGGAGAAAATATTAAAATTATCTTTAAACTATAGAGTAATGCTTAAACGTAACCTTGACGTGGAGCAAGGACTAGTTAATGGAGCACTTGGTACAGCTGTTGGATTTCAAACATACCCATGTGCCAACAACATTCAGTTTGTCAATATTCTCTTTGACAAACTATCAGAAGTTAAAAAGATAGGACACTCAACAGCCTGCTTCCTTCTTTTCAAAGACATGTATGAACACAGAGAACAATTTTCACTAACACTAGCATACCCAGTTACTATTCACAAATCACAAGGTCTTACCTTAGATAAAGCATTGGTAGATATTGGTAGCACAGTCTTTAAAGAAGGCATGAGTTATGTAGCACTATCACGCTTACGGACACTTGATGGACTATTTCTAATCAACTTTGATGCAAGTGAGTAAATGCTGATATTCCTTGCATTCTAGAATACAATAAACTGCGTTCACTCTACACCCCCCATCTAAAAACCTATCCTCTTCCACAAAAATCAAAACGTTGTACAAGAAAACTACTTCAGACTGAAACAATACAGGATCTCACTGCAATTCCTCCAAAGAAAGTAGAATAAGCTAATACTTCATCAAGTACCACAACCAAAGAAGAATCTACTGCTCAAAGTAACTCAACTACTTCTTCAAAGAAGCAACACACCCTACAAACAAATGACTTTGACACAAAACTGTCAGGTCCATTCTAATGTTCAAATACAACTGGTGTAAATTGCTACGCCAATGTAGCAATAACTATTATATTACAATTGCCACCAATTATTGACAACATTTACTTACACAGTACACACCAATTATGTTTGCAAATGTTAGTCCTTCATAGAAATGCAACCAACAATCCTGACAACACTTACAGTGTTCATGGAATAAGACAAGAATTGGACTACTGTGCTGGAATGGTCGCTATAAACTCACAAGAAGATCCACAAGAATGTCTAATGTACTTACTACAAGTACTGGAAAACAAAAACATACCTATAAATGAAATCTTCGACATTTCATACATGTGGAAACATACATGCACTCTCTGCAGCCATGTGGCACAGGAACAAGTCCCTAATGAACGCTTAGTGTATGTAACCATACCTAATTGTGAATCCATTCCATTTCAGCAACTTGTACAAAATGCAAACCATGGCAGATTATGTGCTACCTGCAATTCAGATAATCACTCCAACTTACAAATACAGACACATAGTAAATATGTAATAGTAATGTTTTTACGTTACAATGCAGATGGTACCAAAAACAACTGCAAGCTGACTGGATTCACACAAGGACAAGTATCACTTGATAAGAAAACCTTCACAACAATAGGTATAATCTACCACACAGGAGCCACAACCAATGCAGGTCACTACACTGCATATAGAAAAAAGAATTGTGGATGGTTTGAATGTAATAATACTACCATTACTCTAAAGCAGAGATTACCAGCAAATCTTGTAAAGGCTTTCTTAATATTCTTAAAACCAAAATGTAATAACTAATCTGTGTGTAAACATCAACAAAACTTCAAATTCAATACTATGGACAGTTAGAATACGCCAAAAGGTATCTAACTGCCCCAAAATTCTCAACAAGCGAACACATAAAAAAAACTGCTAAAAAGAAACAAAAAAGAAACAGTTAGAATATGCCAACAGGTATCTAACTGCCCCAAAAAATCTGCAACAACCCAACAGATAGAAGATTAGCAAGAAACAAGAAATAAACAATAAAACAATGAAAGAAATATATTGTACCACAACAAATAAGTTTTTTTTAATCCAGATTGGATTTTCTTTCCCCACAGACCCAATGATTTAAAAAACAAACACAGAAACTGAGCACACTATGCAGTTACACTGGTTTGAACTACAGTACTTCTAAAGTACTAAATATGAGGGTAGAAAAAATAGAGAAATGTCTATTATGCAATGCAATAACTCATTAAGAACTGCCTACACTAATATATGATCTTTTCTTTTATCACAGAAATCGAAAAAGAATGTCTGCTCCAATTAACCATGTCATGAAAAAACTTCACAACCACAACCACAACCAAAACCACAAAAAAGTCAACCAGTAAGCATATGATAAATGGACTCAGAAACACTGCTGCCTAACACACCCATGCAAGCAAACATCTAACCATACAACACTATCCAAAATGTTTAATTCCATGGGTATCTTATGCCACAGTGCTTGTTACAAACTCTACAATCTTAACTGCATAGCCTAGCCAAAACTTCACATACAAACTCTACAAATGAAACAGTACACAAAACCAACATCATACTAAAGTAAAATAGCTAGTAGTGCGTCCAGCATTTAGTAAGTCCGCGGACAGCCGCAGTGACCACGCACATCGTAAATACATCAGGGGCACCTGCCACCTTATCAAATACAGCATTTTACCCATCTCTTACTCCCCCACCCTCCCCAAGCACTCCTACACACCAACACACTCCCCGAAATTGCCTTTTTCCCTCTGTTCTATGCCACCATGTCCGTTGATGTCTGCAGATCCAAGATGGCGGGTGCATCAAAACAATGTAATGCACCTCACGCCTCACCCCAGCCAATCAGCGAACACATTATGTGTCCGCGGACATGATGCAAGCCGATTAACCAATCGGTGTCCTGTCCGCGGAGCGAACAGGGAAATGTGTCCGTGGAGCGGACATAGATATCACTCATTTCTTTAGACCTACTTTTTGGTTGTTTTTAAAAAAAAATACTTGACGTATTTCCACCAAATTTACAAAAGCACTATTTCGGGACCAAGACACTGCTCCTGTCACAAATTTGGTGAAAATCCGTCCAGCGGTTTGAGCTGTAGGTGTGAGCAAAGATTTTTTCCCATTCACTCTATGGGAAAAAAGACATTTTGGGACCCCCTTATAACTTTGCACCCCCTGGACCAAACCTCACCAAACCTTGCAAATTCAGAGTGGGCCATATACTTTTTTTACAAAGTTTGGTGAGGATTCGTCCAGGCGGAGCGTAGATATAAGCCACCCAAAAAGTGCTCTTCCTATGAGATGAGCAACTTAACCATAACTGCATGGGTTCTACCGCGGGCCATGTAATATACCAGGTCGAGCAGCAAGAAACGTCAGGCGACACAGTGAAATGTGATTTAGTTATCAATTTGTCAGACAAATGCCTCTCTCATGCTGAAATTGCAGTGCTGAATAAAGGTTTTTCGTTTGCACCGAGTGTCAGGACAGACTTTGTGAACTTTCAGATAGACATATTTAAATTTCAAAGGAAATTGAAATTAAAGAAATTTTTCGCAACTCAGGTACAAATATTTCAGCCTAAGACTGCCCTGAATCCACTGAGTTCGTATACTATTTCTGACATTCGTAATATTACTACTTTGACCAGTTTAGCCCAAGACACTACTGTTGATTCTGAATCCATCTGCCAATCACTGGGTGTCAATACCAGACACCTTGATTTAAAAGAACTGAAGCCAAAATCAAAATGTAAACCTTGTTTGGGAACAGATAATGTAATTGAAACCTTCCATAAGGCAATTTTAAAGGATATACACAAGCATATGGATAACAGAATCTATAATAGAAGGAGATGCAGATCAAATCTGAATAAAGAAGAAACAGAAGCTCTGGAGGCCTTAATGAATGATAAGTCTATAACTATCAAAGAAGCGGACAAGGGGGGTAACATTGTGGTGATGAATACTATGGATTATATTAGCATGGCAATATCTCATCTAAATACACCACAATGGTACACCCCTTTGAAATCTAACCCAACAAAAAGAATTATAACTGAACATTTGGAACTAATACAGGTATGGTATGATAGAGGTTTTTTAACAGAGGATGAAAAGGGTTTCTTGACTAATACAGAACCCACTATGCCGACCCTATATTTTCTACCTAAGGTACACAAGACTTATGGAATTTTACCAACAGTCAGACCGATTATGAGTGGTATAGGGTGGGTCACAGAGGGCATGTCGCAGTATCTGGATGAAGCGTTGAAACCTCATGTCCTTAAAATGAAATCTTACATTAGAGATAGTGCACATGTTTTGCAGTTTTTTAAAACTCTAAAATGGGAATCAGACTACCTTTTGTCTACTTTAGATGTTTCAGTGCTTTATACTAGTATAGATCATGATCTAGCAGTTCAAACAATAGACTACACCTTTGGAAACTCATCTGCTTCTTATATGCAACATATACATATGCTTAAGAGTTTTCTGAAATTCACCTTAGATAATAATGTATTCATCTTTAATGATCGATACTAGGCCAAAGGGGTAGCCATGGGTGCTAAATTTGCGCCATCCTGGCTAACCTGTTTATGGCCCAATATGAAGAAACACATATCTATGACCAATACATTTTCAAAACGAATCTAATCGCATGGAGAAGATTTATTGACGTTGTCCTAATTGTATGGAAAGGGTCTCTTGCATCTTTTGAAAGTTTTGTGCAATATGACAACAACAACAAATTTGGTATCAGTTTTACTGGTTCAGCGAGTTCACACAGGATTGACTTTTTAGACTTAGACATTTTTGTTAAGAATGGGCATATTGAAACTAAAACATACCATAAGCCAACAGAGGTAAACTCTGTACTTTATGCACAAAGCAGTCATCAAAGATCTACAATAGACAACATCCCAGCTGGAGAATTTTATCGAGCCAGGAGAAATTGTAGTTTGGATTTGAATTATTTTAAGGAGTCCGATCTGCTTATGGATAGATTCAAAAAGTGAGGGTACAATTTGAGATGCATAAAGAAAGCGGCTGATAAGTACAAAGAGTGCAGTCAAGCGGAACTTTTATGTGACCGTGGGAAAGAGAAATCAGGGACAGATCATATTTCTATAATCACGCAGTTTTCACAAGATTCCTCTTTACTCTACAAAGTGGTGTCCAAACATTGGGACATCCTAAGACTAAATAAGGATCTACTTCCTTTTTTGACTGAGAAACCCAAGTTCACTTTCACGAGAGCAATTACTATCAAACAAAAATTGAGTCCTTCTTTCTTGAATGTTAAGGAAGATAATACTAAAGAAAATTGGTTAAAAGGAAAAAAAGGGATTTTTTAAATGTGGCAACTGTAACCAGTGCAAATATGCTCATGCAAACTGCGTTTCTTTTTCTGATGCTAATGGAATGACAATTGAGATTAATGAGTTCATTAACTGTAAAACGTGTTATGTTGTTTATGCTATTATTTGTAAATGTGCCAAACTTTACATTGGTAGCACCATTCAGCAATTGAGAATCCGAATAAGGGAACATTTGGCTAGTCTTAGGAATACTGATCCAAAGTCACCATTGGCCATACACTGGCAGCTACAACACCAGCTTGACAATCAGGAAGACTTAAGATTTATTGGACTAATGCGAATCAAGATGGGGAAACGGGGTGGTAACCTTAGGCTCAAACTTAGGCAACAAGAATGCAAGCTAATTTGTTACCTAAAAAGCACCATAGTTGGACTTAATTTTTCTATGAAATATTCATTAGGACCAACAATACTCTCTGTCGGCATTTGACATGCTCACCGCTTGTGAAGTCATTCTAGCCTTACCTAAATGATGCAACATATGGCAACTAAATGTCTAGTTCATTTAGTGAAAGATTATATATGGGGCGCATCAGCCAAACCATTTTCAGAGAAAGACATACTAATGCACCAAAGAAATAGATTTGTTTTGGGCTTCCATTTATGAGTAATACACTAATTCACATATGTTTAATATAGGATACCATTGAAGAATAAGATCCTGACTAAATATTTACTTAGTCACAACAAAGGTGTAACACCGGAGTAAAATCCTGTAGCACTATATGGATTTAGTCAAAATGTCAACATTATAATTGTGCAGGCAGATATAGGCTAACACATAACAATTTGGGAATTGAAGTGATGGGCTGTAAGCTATAACGCGTATGATAATTGGGTATTTTAAATATATATTTTTTCAAATATAAAAAAAATGAATTTTTGTTTACAACTAATGTGCGTGTGACATCATCGGGTGTGCATACGCGTGACACATCGCGACAACGAGCGCATGACGTCATCGCGTGCGCGTCCGTGTGACGTCACTGCGATGTTGCCCGCTTTTTCGCTCGCATTTAGCATTTAAAAAAGAGGCAGTAATGCGTGGGACCCCCCCCCTTTTTGTGAAGCTAGATGAACATAGATTGGGATCAAGCCCAGTAAATGGTATGTATAAGCCAATGCCAATTTTGAGAGGGAAAGGGTCTGTTTATTGTGTCTCAATTTAACTGTTGTGGGGAAAGTGATAGATTGTGATAGTGTCAACAAGTGGTTTAAAGAAGGTGATGGTTTTTTGATACTAGGATCAAGATGAACTCATTACATATATATTTTTTGACTGATAAAGAAAAAAGATAGTTTGAGGGAGGTGATGTTTTTGATATAATGGTACAGATTGGAGCCTATTACTGAGATTACCAGAGCAAGTGAATGAAGTAAAAGAGATGGGACTCATAGATACTTGTACTAAGTTGAGCCCATTGTGTTCTTTGTAGGTGATTTTTGAATTTTCGAGCCTAGAACTCACAATTATAAGACTACGGGAATTTCCAATACTCATTTGACTCAATAGACTCATCCGTACAGGTGGGTGAGCATTTCCTATCATTTATGAATATAGTTTATGGAATTTCAGTTCTACATACTAAAGTATAATAATTCAAGGATTTCTCTATATAGGATTGGAACTCTGAATTTTCAACATAAGATCAAGTGTGATCATTTGACATTGAGATCTCAAATTTAAGAGACATAGGGAGTGAACATGGGGTAACCACTGATTATAGTAAGACTGTTTAACAAAGCACTAATAAGATTTAAGACACACTTATACTTTTTTTGGCAACTCACATTTTGGTCATGTTGGAATGGCTTCACAAGGTGTTTGGGTACAAGTTTCTTATTTTGGAGTAACTAACCATGCATGAAGTTTATATATTGCAGTCTAATTGTTTTTATGCTGACTCAGTTTAATTTAATTTGATAATGAATATATTAGTGGATCTAATTGTGAAATACAGATAATAACTGTCTATTTTTGTTGATCAAACAGAGATATTTTGATTGAGACACTAATTTGTGGTCTTAAATGTATGTTTTTTTCTTTAAACACCGATTGAAATTCTTGATTATGCCGTGAATTTTCCATCATCCTGACCTGACATGTGACACAATATGGTATGGTTTTTGAAAAATGTATATATTGAATGAATGTGTAATTTTGTACAGCCTTGAGAACTACTGGTGGTTGAAACACATGTTGGTTGTGTTTTTCTCTAGAAGAATTAAAAACATTCATATTGAAGAAACACTTGAGTGACTTTATGAATAAAGATATCCTCCCGAACTAGAATCTTTTCTGTTTACTTGCTACAAGCAAGATTATTACTTGCTGCCGACCTTTCTTTTAGGTTTTAAGAGTGGTAAATAGCGCACGCAAACCAATAGCGATCCCACAAAGAAACCGCTAGCAAGTAATATATATATCCCAGAGGTTATCGAAGGAGAGGGTGGAATCAATTCATCGACCTCCGAATCAGATGTCACTGGTAGTGAGAGTGAGGAGTCCACCACATGTTTACATTTTTTAGATGAAATGAGACTGCTTTGCCAAGATGGCAAAAAACAAAAAAAAAGCAAGGGGTGGAATTCAAATGAGGGGAAGAGGCAGAGGTGGCCGAAAAAAATGAGGAGGGGGCAGAGGGGCAACAAGTACATTGAACAGTACCCCGGACAGATCTCTGTGTCTGGTAAGTAGAAGATATGAGTCAAGATATAGAGGCAAGTATGAAAATCATTAACTCCTCAGATCTTACAGACAATCAAGAGAAACTACTCAGCATGGGCCTCAATTTCTGCCCCACATCTGGCTTCAATTACGTACTAACCTGAATAGACTTTGACCATTTTGTCAGAAAATTATGTCTAAAAAAGTTTTTTGCCACTACAGACTTTAAAGCACGGAAAACAATAGCATTGGAAGGAAGGACTAACATTTCCATAGCTGAAATAGGTGTGCTATCTGACTTGGTAGAGCTACAAAAAGGTATGGAAGCAAATGCCGGGCAAGAACAGGAACCCATAGACTTCGAAGAACTGGATATCGGAACGGATTGGACAGTAAAAAGCAGTTTAAAACAAAAGTCCAAATTCAATCCGATGACGACTACGGCGAATAACATTGATGCATTTCAAACTCTAGTCATAGAAGACCTTAAAAAACTCAGAAGACGAAAAGGACAGAGGACAACTGACAATCTCACCGTAAAGGACAGAATGGCCCTCAAAGAATTACATGATCTCACCAACTGTATCATCAAGCCCTCGGATAAGGGACGAAATATCGTTCTTATGACCCGCGAAAATTACATCATGGAGGCATATAAACAATTAAAGGATATAAAATGCTACGAAAAAATGAAAAAGAATCTCACCAAAGAACTAGAAAGTAAGGGGAAAGATTTCATAGCCAGTTGGGAATAGAAGGGCATTCCAACAGAAGAGAATTGTAAATTCTTACAAACAATGAACTCCATTACACCAACAATATATTTCCTCCCCAAAATTCATAAGAACATTAAAAAACCACCGGGGAGACACACTGTATCATTGGGTGGTTCTGCACTGGAGAATATGTCCAAATTCATTGATGAGATACTTTTTCCATTCGTCTCCTCGCTACCATCCTACCTTAAAAATACCAATCACTTTCTATCCCGGGTAAACGATATTCCCTGGGAATCTAATTATATGATGGTCACTATGGACGTGGTGTCATTATATACATCTATTGGTCATGAGTATGGAAAAAAGCATGTGAACGATACCTCAACACAAGATCATTGAATTACTATGAACATACGCAAATGATCCTTCAAATGATCGATATATGCCTGACCAACAATGTGTTTATTTTTAATGAGGAATTTTTTAGACAAGTACAAGGCACAGCTATGGACACTACTTTCGCCATGTCTTATGCGAATCTGACCATGGGAGCCTGGGAAGCCACTGAGTTTGGGTCTGAACAAAACCAGGGTTTAATGGAGAACGTCGTCATCTGGTTCAGGTACATAGACAACCTTTTCATAATTTGGAAAGGAACTGAACAAGGCTGGGTGGAATTGGTGAAATTATTAAATCTGAATGAGAACAACTTACGGTTCACCGAAACCCATAGCCACTCTTTCATAACTTTTTTGGATGTGAATCTACGCATAGTTGATCAAACTTTGACGTGTGATCTACACAGAAAACCAACCAGCTCGAACACGCCACTACATGCAAAAAGCGGGCATCCAAGAAGCCTAATCTGTAGCCTACCTTATGGGGAGTTCATAAGGGTAAGACAAAACAGCTCCACTCTGGCTACCTACGATCATGAGAGCAAAATTACAGCCAGAGGCTTTAGACAACAATGCTATCCTAAAAAGGTTATAGAAAGAGCATATCTGAAAGCAAGAAGCCAGAACAGACAAGCTATTTTGGCAGTGAAACAGATAAGGAAAAACACAGAAAATGAACCCACACTCCTGATTTTGACCTTCAATAGTCAAATGCCAGATGTGAAACAGGTTTTACAAAAGCATTGGAAAGTACTAACCATAGACAAGGACATCGGGAGATCATTGAAAAAGTACCCTGATATCAGTTTCAGAGAAGATTCCTCAATCAAGGATATATTGGTACATAGCTTCATGCAAAAAGAAGAGGCTGTGGACGTTAATACATGGTTGACAAGTAGAAGGAAAGGATTTCATAAGTGTACAAGGTGCAACATCTGTAAGTTTGCAAAAAACTGTGACACTTTTGAGCACCCCCTAACAGGAGCCACGGTGGACATAAATGAAAAAATCACGTGTGAGATCGAATATGTGGTCTATATACTGCTATGCTCTTGCAAAAAGTGGTGTGTTGGGAGCACTAAATATATATTAAAATTGAGAGTGTTAGAGCCATTCAACACAAAGATGCAAATTATCCAATGGGAAAACATTTTACAGACCACCACGAGAGCGATATGAAGAGTTTTGCCTTTTTTGGAATCCACACCATTAAGAGTGGCCCAAGAGGTGGAGATAGAGAAAGAAAGCTCAGACAACAAGAGACCTGTTGTATCCTTGAACAGCCAAACGGACATAATGTAGACGAAGAACTCTATAGGATATTAGAACAATACTATTGATACGAAGTCCTCAACTCTGACTGATATTGTTTCATTTTGTTTTGTATTATACTGCAATGTCTTTTAACTGTGGTTTTTAAAAACGTTTTTAGGGTATTTTGTATACTTGAGTGTCACAGGTGTGAGGTGTTGTTTGTCTCGGAAATTGACATCTTTAAGGTAATTAACTGGCCTAAGAACTCGGACATGGGAAATATGGTTTTAATTTTGTGGCTTTCTCCAAATACATTAGATCATGGCTCAACAAATCGAAATTACAAATAATATGCATATGAAGTCAGCACTTTGGCACTATGCACTTTATTCATGCTGAAAGCACTATGCACTTTATAGCAAGATGCTGCTAAGTAATAACCAAATTGTTCGTTTTCAAATATATGCTGCTAGCACTATGCACTTTAAGGTGAAGTAGTTGTTGATTTTGTTTTTATGCACTAAGCACTTCATGCATTGTGAGTATCACATTTCACACTTCGGAAATGATGTAATATGGAAAACATTGAAGGCCGATTTTTATAAGTAACAATGGTAGTTAATTGAATTGAAACGGTGACAGCATTTTAAAAAAAACAAGAAAAGAACCAATGCACTGAAACACTTGCTATCATGATGGCCCAATTGGACTATTATACCAAGGGCAGTATGTTACCCAGTATGAATGCATTTTAGGTATTAAGCCTATTATAAGATGGCCGCAAAGTTTCACATGGGGTAATAGTCCCTTCTCAATTTCCATTGTCATGACCCCTTTCCATGTCCACTACCATGCTGCCAGTAACCTTAAAACAAGATGGTGTCAGAGACACAGTGTTGTGATCAAGAGGCAAGTGGTGCCACAAAACGCGTCAACTGTTTTTGTTTGGGAGAGTCGGGATTGATGGCGGCTATATGTCATGGAGCTATGATGCGCAATCTATTATGATCAAATAAAGAAGAAATGTTTATGGAATTCGAAGTACTGGACTGAGTATTTATTTTACTGAAAGGAGAGTTCTCCTCACTGACTGGCGGTCCAGCCAAGTCCTGGAGAAATATATATATGTGAACACACTTTTGTTAAATGAATATTATCATTAAGTTGCACTAATAAAAACCAATGAAATTCATAAAAAATCTTTAACGGATGTTAACCAAGAAATTCACCAGTTATGGTGAGCTATGAAACGATAACTCGTGCCAACATCATGCACCGTTAAAACTTACACTCACAACCTCAAAGATGACATCACAAATGAGCGTCAAAAAAGTAAATCTATATGTACAACTGTACGTAATTAAAAGTTTTAAAGTATGCTGTTTAACAAATTATACTTTCTTTTTTCTTCACAGTAAAAAAACCACAGATTCCAGCCCTCTTACAATATTCAAGGAACTATCCACTCCAGTATCAATTACTCTTGGCACATATATTACTGTAGCCATAATAACTAAGGATAAAGTATTATATGTGTCACCACCAGCATCTACAATTCTACATTACCACCTTCTTATAATATTCAAGAAAGCATCCATCCCCACTATTAATATACTACTGTATCCAAAATCACTGAGGACAAAATATTGTAACCATGCGCAGTTTCCACAATTCTGATAGGATTATAAATATCATATAAACTTCAATAATATCCTTCCACCATATTACAAATATTGTATACTCTTCCTATAGTAGCTGTAATTACTATACATATATTTCTCTGACGGTGGCCAGTGTCCACAACAATAATATTCAACCATGTAATACATTTACACAATGCACCTTCAAATAACATGACTCACCCAGAAACCCTGCCAATTCCAATAAATGTTCATTATAGTAGCTCAAAAATATGGCCACGGACATTAAAATTGACCGCAGACTCGGCAGCACGACTATGGCTTTTTTCAACTATAAAAACGACTTCCTCTCCCCCACCCTTCCCAGGCACTCTTTCAGCACCCAAACAACCACAAATGTATTTTCCTGAGTTTTGTCTCACTGCGCTGTCTGCAGAAATAGGCATGGTCAGTGGATCCAACATGGCGACGTTTCAAAATTTTTGCCACAGCTCACATTTTTCAACAACCAATCAGCGTGCGCATTTGATGTCCACGAACACCACGCCACCCTCTGATTGGTTCAGAGGCATCCACGGAGACCAAATCAAGAATTGAGACAGTGGACTGGACGCAGACATCACTCATTCTTTTTGACCTACTTTTTGGCAATTGTTTTTTTTTTAAACATTGTTTTTTTTTTTAAACTACGGACGGATTTGCACCAAAGCATGCTTTCAGGACTAGGTTGCCACTCCACACGCAAATTTGGTACAAATACATCCAGCGGTTTGGACTGTAGGAGTGAGCAAATATTTCTTTCCATTATTTCAATGAGGTTTTCAAACGTTTTGGGACCCGCCTATATCTTTTCCCCCCTTGATGAAACGGCACCAAACCTTGTAGAATCATTCCGAAGTGGCCATATGTTTTTTTTTTTTAACCAAGCTTGGTGAGGATTCGTCAATTGGTGCCGAAGTTATAAATCCCCCAAAAACTGCCCTTTCTGTGAGTTGAACAACTTAACCATGAAGACACCCCTGCTACTGCAGGCTGAGTGATGTATGTATCTGGTTATTTTGTCTAGTTACAAGCAATCCAGCATTGATGCCAGCAGCCGCGCATTCAATACACAATTTTGCAGGAATGGTTTTTCCACATCCTTCAGTGATACGATTAGCTGGTGGAATTAATTTTGCAGCACGTTCAGGAGCTTGTGTTGTGTCATTTGGATGTGTCGCCTTAACTATTAAAACTAGGAAAGACTTCTGCATTTCACATGTTCTTTTACAGCCCATTTGAAGGTGGGGGGGAAATTATTACCAGCCAGTAAAATCATGGGGAGCAAGGTACAGTTCGAAGTAAAGTGAAGACCGTAACATGGCCCTCTGCGACATTACCAGGCAGTAAAAGCGCCCTGCCAAGAGGTTTATATGCTATTTGAATCGCAGGACTGTGTCCTGGGAGAGCAGGATTCCCAGGGCACCTTCAGTCTGAGTGTAGAGAGCAGAAACACAGCTGCTGCAAATGCAAACCACTGGAAGTGTGCCTTGGCCGGAGCTGGAGTGCGGCAAAGAAAAGAGATCAGCACAGGAGAAGGGAATCTTGGAGGAACATAGGAGAGTGGACTGGAGGGGGGAACACAAGTCACAGGCCCATCTACAGGGACATCCTTTAGGGGTCAACAGAGGTTGCAACTGTGACCTCTGAGGTTTCCCTTGCTACCCCTAAAAACAAAAAAAAACAAAATAAAGTGTATTTTTTTTGTAACACTACTCCTGGGCTGTAGTATGCCCAATGTGGCTCTTTACCTCTGGTGTGGCTGGCTTTCTTGTTCATGCCTCTTAAAAAAATGAAGATAGGGGTGCCACAAGTCTAACACTTGTAGCAGTGACCATAAATAAGAAAGACTAGGAATACCAAATAATGTGTCTTTCTGGAATTCTATACAATAATTGCTAGACTCATTAAAGGTTTATTTCAGGCACACTTCTGGGGGTGAGTCACTGATTTCGTCTGTTCCTAAACACCTCCACTCAGCCTTTCATCCATCTGAAGTCGATAAATGAGTACCAAAACAGGTTGAGTGATATTGTATGTATATTTTTTCTATATAAATCGCTTAAGCGTAAGTGGTATATAATAACACATCATTATCATTTAGCCATGGATGTCTGCTTGCATTCACAGTAATTTGGTAATTTTGTGTGCTAATTGTTCCATGACATCAGTAGCACATGAGTTATGGCGGTAGTGTGCATGGATGTGCCTGGTTTTTAATATAGATTGTGCTTTTTGAGATAGTACACCAACTCTAATACTTTTTAAAATGTTGGCGTATATGAGGTCTGCAGACTGGTGCATGTTTTCAGTTAATTCTCTGTATTGGAAATGTTGCCAAAGGTTGACTTTTCCTAGGCTGCCAAGAGTTTTATGGCACAGTTTGTGCCCTAAGGTTTTAAAAATAGGTTCAGCTTTCACTGGTGTCAATTGAAGAAGATCTCCGAAAACAATAATATGTTTTCCTCCAAAGAGCTAGTCGTAGTCTGTTTTGAGGACCTCTTGTAATCTGAGGTGAATCAAAGCCAACATTAGGTTAGATACCATGCTCACCTCATCTATTAGCAGCATTTTCATTTGTTTGAACAATTTGTTATGTTATTTCATGTAAAATGCTATGCTGCTCATTGTTCAGTTGTGATTTCAGTACAGCGAAGTCTTCTGTAGCTTGTTCATACTGACGCATGGTGTTTTCTACTTCGATCATGGCTAATTCTGCTTCATTTGCTATTAGTGGATGTCCAAGTGGTTCTTGGCTTCCTGTTACAGAAGGTTGACTACTGTCGGGAGTGTCCACTTGTAGTTCAGCCTGGAGTTCCTCTCCGTGTTGCTGTTCAGTGTACAACATTGTTTGGTATTGTGTAAAGTTTACATATTTTATAGTGCTTTCATTTGCCTTCAAAGCATCTTCATAGGAGTCATATGTATCCAGTAACTCTTCTTCTTTTCTCCATGGTTTAAAAAGTTTTAGCAAGTACATGTAATACAGTTCTTTATGTTGAGGAGTTCTTAATGACAATATGATATGATTAATTAAGCTGTGTTTGGTAAGTGTCACTAAGCTGCCTTCACAATTTACAACTGTGTAGCTACCTTTCTTTTCATCTGGTTTAACATTATTTTTGTATGTGAAGTTTTTGGCTATGTGGTAGAGGCACTTATTTTCCAAAGTGGTACTCCTGTTTGGGTAGTATGTGTTGAGTAAATTGTTTTTCAAAATGTCTTGGCTGTTGGGACCATTTTTGGCTATTGTTTCTATGTCCTTGTGTGATTTGAGAACTCTTTTTCTAGATTTCGGAGGACCAAAAATTAGCCATACTATATTGTTAGATTTTCCATACAGGTGTACGGGTTAAATGGTCTGCAGCTTCATAGCAGCCATATTCTCTATGGGAGAGCATTGTTATGCCTAAGCTGTACAATTTCTGTGATATTCTTTTGTCAGATGATATGTCATCCCAGAGGTCCTGAAGCTCTTTTTTCTCTGCTTTGGTTAAGTAGGCTGTGACATATCGTGCAACTGCAGTGGAAATGTCTGCAATGAACTGCACATCTATGTTTGCATTCCATAGGAGGGCAATAATTGCATTGTAATCTTTGATGTATTTTGATTCTTCTGTTCTTTTTATGTAATATGTGTTCTTAGGTGATTTACCTTTGACACTATGTTTGACTGAAGACATGAAGTTGTTTACTCGACCTGTTGCTGAAACAGGTCTAGGGAAACCAGAGCGGCATTTGGTGTAGTATTTCCCATTTGTGTCTTTGGAATTGTAAAATGTGTGCCTGAAGGTCACTATGTGTTGTTTGTGAAGGGATTTCACAAGTGACATATTTCTGGATGAACTGCAAAGCAGTGGCATCACCGTCCTGACCAAATTTAGGAGCATCTTTAATCCATAATAGCATGTGGATGTGTGGTGCTCCTCTGGCTTGGAACATCTATTGCATTTTGTAAGTGGCTTTCAATTCCAAAATATTTTCTCTGGATATGCTCTATTTCTTTGAGTAGTTGTTTGGATCTACCATGTAGAAGATTGTTATTTAAATTGGCTAGTGCTAAAGCAGGACTTTTAGCATAGTAGAGTTTTTGGACCAGATTTCTTATAGTTGAATGATGTGTTGATATAATTTTGATATGTTGGAAGGTTCTTTTGCAAATAGGTCTTGAAATGCAGGCTAATGAATGTCCTTGTAGTCCTGTATATTTGCACATTGGATAGGCATCCATATTTTGTAGTAGTGCATCCATATTTTGTTGTAGTTTCATTTTGAATTTGTCTTTGCTTTTTACATACTGATTGAGGAACTGGCGTAAAGGTTTGAAAGGTTTTTTGGCAATGTTACACATTGATGTGCACGGCCACTTGTAGACTGGACGTTTTGTTTCAGTAGAATGGGGAGGTGATACTGAATTTTCTGGGGATATTTTTGTTACGTTTTTCATACCCTTGTCCACTACTATCTATGGCAATTGGGTTTGTTTGCTTTTGTTTATATGCTTCGTCATTAAAATATGGTTCTGTGGTCGTGGTGTGACTCTATTCACCTCCACAGGTGTTTAAGAAGCTAATCTTGTTGATATTCTGTTTATTGAGCAGTCTTTTTTGTAGTTTAGTAGTTAGTTTTGTTAGTGGTTTCATCCTGTTCAAAACTAAAATAAATAACTTCCATTTATGAAGGATTGCACTGTCTATAAGAGCTTCTAGGATTAATTTTCTATGGTAGGTTTTAAGGGTCGTGCATGATTTCTCTCCTGTTTTTAAAAGGTTCTGAAGGACTCTGCGGCGGAACATTTTTTGTAAAATATTTTTTTTGGTATGCATACTTGCCACTACATCAAGATTTATAGGTGCAGCGTTAGCAGTAGTGGTAGCTGAAGTCTTGTTAATCACTTTCTGTTTCGTTTTACATTTTGAGAGAGGAGGGAACGTTTCTGTACTGGAAGCTTTTTTGTTTCACTTAATGACTGTATTGACTGTTTTGTTTGAACTTTTTGTACAAAATCTGATAGAGTTGGATGCTTATTTTGGACACTTTTATTTTGATTTGCTCTACTTCTGTGTTGCTTTCTACAGAGTTTCTTTTTGGTAGGCATTCTTTGGGATCTGTTCGAGAAAGAAAAGAAGGTGCGGGTTGGGCTGTTGTGCAGTGTATGCATGTTTTGTGCATGAGTGTCTGAGTATGATGGTAAGTATGATTGTGGAGGTGTGTGATTGTGCAATGGGCAGCTACATCAAGTTGGGAAGGTTATTCTTGTATTTGTGTGTTACTATACTGGGCTTCAGATGACAACATAAAGTATGCAACTGGTAAGGGGAAGCACTAATACTACATCTAATGGTAAAGGGTTAATATACTTGTTTCCTCTACAATACTAAAATGCTAGTGTGTTTGAGTAACAGTTAGAACATTATGTTAGTTTTGTACTTACTTTTTTGTATGGAAAGAGTAGGTTTCTTCTATGTCCTTGTTCGTACTTCAGACGCTGCTGCTTTTCAGGAGAGTGGTCTTCACTGTATTTGTAAAAGAAAGAAGTTATTGAATATGTGTGTTTATAACACTTTTGTTAATGTAGACATTGTTTTGTGTAGCAGTAGTAGTAGTGTTGTCTTACAACTGAGCATAGTATGCACATGCACATTCCTTTGCCTATGCGCATCCTGTATATTTTATTTAGAATATGTTAGTTGAATATGTTTTTACAAATGTGTATAATAGTAAACGTATAGAGCACACTTGTTTCTTTTTAATGTTATGTTAATGTATTTTAAGAGATAGAAGAAATAATCAAATGCATTTTTTGCTATTTTTACAGGATAAATGGCAGAGATTGTACATAAAAGCATTCAATATATACCTTTGTGAAGGTGTGGGAAATAAAGAAGAAGGATTTCATATAGAGGCAGTCGTGTTGTTTGATCTGGGAGCCTTTCTAATTATATTGTCTGTGTGGGTGTGCTTGAATGAAGATGTAGGTACTGATCTTGGCTGCGTGTAATTTTATAACACACTGGACAGAGAATTATACTGTTATTTTTCCCATCTTATAATATGAAATAATATTTTTTAAGATAGGTGTGTGTGTGTAAACAAATATTTGGGAGCTGAAAGTTTTGCAATTGACACTTCATCATAACAGATGGGAGAAATGACAGTAAGTTCACTTTACAGTTTATACAGGGTAAGTGGCAGTTACTCTGTTCATATTTGTATTTATTTTATTTTATATTTTTAAAGCACTTACACAGCCCACGGGCATCGAGGTGCTGTTACAGGAATTGTTTTGTTTTTTAGTTACATAATTATTTTGTCTTAGTTGCGTATATATAACGCGCTTAAACACACAGAGGTTTCTAAGCACAGCACAGGGATCGAACCTGTGTCGCTTCGTGTCGTCTTGCTTCCAAGGCATGCACGTTGCCGCTGAGCTATGCTCCCAGGATGTATTGTATTCCTAGAAGAGATGTACATTTATTGTGTAGAAAATATTCATACCTGTAGTCTGTGTTCATGCATGTGGATGTGCATGAATCTGCAAGTAGAAATCTTGGGTAGTTTTATAGTAGTCGTTGCTGTAGGTCCTTTGCAGTCACACCTGAATTGTACTGAGAGTGATCAATAGTACATCTAAAGTGCTGATCTGTGATGACAGAGTTAGATGTAGAGTTCTTGTGTATGATTGGTGGATGATATTGTGACTGCTTAACAGTAGCCAATGAGGAAATGGTGCAGAGAGTGCAGTGGAATGGGTAGAGGGCTGCCCCAGGGTTACTTACACGCTCCGCGGACAGCGCGGCTGTTCTCAGACAGGTCATGCCACATCCGGGGTTTCCGAGCATGAAGTGGGAGTGTATTTTGAGGATTAGCCAATCAAGTGTTGAGGTTCTGCTTCGTATTAATAGAGGCTGTGTGTAGTGAAGATGGCAGAGGTGCAGAAAGTCAGGATGTTGGTCGTTGGAGATATGTTTGTGAATGTTTTGGAGCAGTATGGTAAATCTTGGAACGTAGCTAACAATTTTGACTTAAAAGGAGAGGATGTGGTGTGGAGCACTGTGCCTGATTTGACCTTGCAGGCAATTCTAGTATTTTGTCAGGATATGGCTAGGTTTCATAGTCCACATATAGTTGTCCTACACTGTGGTGCTGTGCATTTGGGCTATGTCAGTGCCCCTACTTTGTTGCAAGATCTGCAAAACTCGGTGCAGGCAATCATGAATGTCCTTCCAAATGCCAAGGTTATTTTTTCTGCTTTGTTACCTAGAGCAGTATGGGACAATAGTTCTGTTTTTTGTCCTCAGCAAAATAATGCTAGGTGTGCAATCAACCGAGGCATATTTGCTTTCATGCTTAGAGCTGGTATGTTCTTTTGTAATATGAGAACATTGATTCTGGTAATGTTGTTTATTTTAAAGAAGATGGCATTTCTTTATCTTTATGTGAAATGCCATGCTGTTTTGGAACATAAGCGTTGCTTTGGAGAAGCTAATGTGAAGATTTTTGGAGTAAAATAAGGAAAAAAAGCAAAAAAAATAAATAAAATAAAAGATGTTTCTGAAGCATCTACAAAAAAAACAAAATAAAGCTCTTTTCAGTGCCAACCTCAAAGGGGAAATGGGGCACACTATTTAAATTTTCATTCCACACGCTCAGATTTTTCGATTTGTCCGTGACAGTGCGGTTGTCCGCAGACAGCGCGTATTACAAACAGGGAATTTGGGGTTGAGAGGCATGCAAATGAGACTGAGCAGAGCAAGGGATTGGTCAATAAGGTTTACTGGGTGTGTTGTGTGAGGATAGAGTTTGTCAGTAGGTCTTTTTCCTGAAAGAAGAGCAGATTGCTATGGCTGTGTGTTTCAGAAAGCAGATTGTTTGGATTTTGGGAGATTTGTGGATAAATTGGTTGGAGGTGCATGCAGATCGCTGTGTAGTGGCTGCAAATCTTGGATTCTCTCATGTGGACGTGCACTGGCATGGAGTGCATGGAATGAAGTGGGTGGGTTTGGTACTTCTCTGTTGCTTCTTTGGTGACACAGCGTCATCCAGATATTATTATTATTCATTGTAGAGGGAACAGATTAGGACATGTGTCTGGATTCTCTTTGCAATTTGCAATGAAAGAAGGACTTAGGAAAGTCATGGACATGTATCCAAATTCCAGAGTAATTTGTTCCTGTATTGCGCAGAGACAAATGTGGTTGCGGTCTCTTTCATTTGGTCCACAAATGGAGAAAGCCAGGCGCAATGTTAACAAGGATGTTTGTGCCTTTTTGAGAGATGTTGGTATGTCCGCTTTTCAGAATGAAAACATTATGTTTTGTAGCACACACATTTTTCGCAGAGATGGAGTACATCTTACTTATGCCGGCAATCAGATTTTTCTGTGAAATATACAAAATGCGTTGCAAACTTTTTTGGAATTACAGCAATCCATTTTGCAGTAGGTGTTGAACATTTCAAGTTTTTGAACCACAAAAAAACACCATAGAGCCACCACTTCCCCCTATAGAAAAGTGCAGTGGTTCTGATAGGTCAGCGCCCCCAAAAGATACATGTCCGCGGACTTCTAAAAAATGCACAGGACCCTGCACTATTTATTTATCACTTCTATTTTTAAACTGTGAAAGACGGCACTGAAAAGAGCCTTTTTTGTTTGGTTTTTGTAGTTTTATATTATTTTTTTGTTTTTTTAAACATGACACACAAGGAAAGGAGGGGAAAGGAGGGTAAGGAAGGGACACCAACCACAGGGATGAGATAGGGCAGGTGGAGAGAGGAAGATGTAGGTTGGGGCTTATTCAGGTAGGTCACAGACCTTCTCATGCTCCTTGACCGCAGTTTCGAAAGAAGTCCGAAGGTTCTCCCCCCTGCAGAGTACTGTGTCGCAGTACATGCACAATATTGTGACTCTCGAAAGGTAAGGTTCAACTGCATCATGAATGGTCTGTGAGGCAGCTGGAGGGATGCACTGTCCCACAGGAGTGTCTTTTGTGGTGGCAGGAGTGGAAATGGAGGATGCTGCAGAGGAACTCAACCTACTACGTTTATTGCAAGGTACAACCTTACGAATAGCCCCACCATGGAATGACTTTAGGTGTCACTTCATTGATGTAGTACCAAATCTATATGAACCAGGCTTGCCACGACTCAGCACCATTTGGCACTGAGTGCAGATCACCTTGTTCGCATTAGCTTTTAACTTTCAATAAACGGTGGTATATAACCACCACAACCAAGACTCACGATGAGTGCTAGTAGTAGGGACTTCCATTACCTCATCCTCTTCATCCATCTCCTCTGCATCCTCACGCCTGTTCCCCACTGCCGGCCCTTGGGGACGTGGTGGTGGTGGAGGTGGTGGGAGTGCTGAGGCAGAGGTAGGAGCAGCAGAAGCAATTTGAGATGACATCTGGAAGGTTAATAACCAGGAAATAGGAACCAGGAACCAAGAACTGCAACCAGCATAATTTGTTTTAAATCTTGGAAATCCAAAAGCAGAATGAGGATCAGCTCTGGTGTGTGGCCTTTTATAGGGGTGCTGGGGCATGCTTCACGGACACCCGCGCCATCCCCGAACACTTCGAACACCAAGAAGGGCTCAAAAAGTTCCAAAAAGTATGTAGATCAGCAGGGACATTGTCTGTGACATGTGCAATGGTGAACTTGTACTGTAAAATACCTTGGATTGCTCAAAAAAGCACTTTTTAAATGTTCGGGGGACCCAGACAGTGTCCGCACATAAGGACACACACCCAGCATGGGTGCTGTCACATGATGACGTTGCGGGCATGTTCAGAAATGGGACGGCTGTCTGCAGGACACCAAATGCACTGGACGGGTGTGCGCATGCGTGCGGGTGTTCTAAGGACAGTGTTTGGGTCCCCGAACTAATTAAAAGTGTGACAAATGTGCGGTGGACAGTTGCAGAGAGGCACCAAGCGTGTGATGCTCATGTGCGCGGGTGTTCTACGAACAGTGTTGAAGTCCCTGAATAAAATAAATATGCTTCAAAACATGGCGGACAGGCGGACAGGACATGTGTTCTACAGATATATTCATTCTGGTTGCAGGCATTACGAACAGAGGGGGTGTTCTTAGGACACCCCTATTTTAGGTGATTGCGGACAGGTGGACATCTTGTGTGGTCTAAGGACAACTCCATTTTAGTTACGAACAATACGAACAGGTATATTGTCATTAGGACACCCCCATTTGGGTTAATTGCGGACAAGCGGACATCTTGTGTGTTCTGAGGACTTCGCCATTTCAATTACGAACAGTACGAACAGGTATATTGTCCTTAGGACACCCCCATTTTGGTTAATTACGGATAGGCGGACATCTTGTGTGTTCTACGGACACCTCCATTTTAATTACGTACAGTACAGGCAGGTATAGTGTCCTTAGGACACCCCCATTTCGGTTAACTGAGGACATCCCAGACAGCTGCGCTGTCCGCGGACACCCCAACTGACTTTAAGAAAAAGAAATAAGACACTGCCATATACTAAGAACACACTGACCTTCAATGATCAAAATTGCCTAAATATGTCAGTGAACAAAAAACAAGGGGCCAGACATACAACGTCATCATTGATGTCATCAATGACATTTGTGATGTCATCTTTGATGTCATGGGTGTTAGTCTTAGCAGTGCACGGTTGTGCCCCGAGTTATGGTTGCTTAGCTTACCGTAACTGGTGAATTTCTGGGTGTTTTTCGATTTTACTTGTAACCATAATATGGATAGGTTTTTATTAGTGCAAAGTAACTATAATGTCCCTTTAACAAAGTGTTTGCACTTAATTTTATAGATTTTTATTTGCACAACTGAACCATAACGTTCCTTTAAAAACGTTTTTGAATTTGATAGGTTTATATTAGCACAATTTAACCATAACGCCCCTTTAAAAAGTTTTTTCACTGAATTTCATAGGTTTTTACCAGGATACCCATAATTTGTGGAGATGAACCATACAACATACTGAACCCCCTGGCACTATGCCCATAACCACACGGTCCGCGGACTGTGCGACTGTTCGCAGACCTTGGGTAGCATCATACTTATAAAAGAAGCCGTGCAATTGCATAGGCTATGCAAAATAATGGAATGCTCCAAGCCGAAACGTAACCTGTGCTTCCAGTAATATTACCTCAGTGCTTCTTTACATACAAACTGAGAAGAAACTGTCAGCGGGAGAAGTGCAAAGTAGTGACAGCAAAACCGTACTAGAAAGTGTTAAGTACACTATATTTGTTCATATAACAGTGTGGTTTGTTCTGTGTACATGACTAGTAAAAAGTATTTCTTTTTTCTTTTACACAGAAATGGCAAGCACCCTGGAGTGGCTTGAGTAGAATTTCCCTCTCGATGAAATGAGTGAAGATGGTAACTCCTATGCTACACAGTGCAATTTCAAAAGTACGAACATCAATACATATTGCTTCACATGTAACTGAAACAAGTTTTTTAATTTTTTTAACAGTACATACTGGACGTGAAGGGAATGGACCAGACACACCAGCTACTACACAAGTGCATGAGCACATACAAACCCAAACTGACAATGTGAGCAATGAAATAGTGAGCCTGGGGCAAAAATTGACCAAATAGGTAACAGTTTTGAAGACTTAAAACTACTTGTTCAAAGGCATATAATGGAAAATATCACTGCCCCACTTGCACCTGTAGCCCTGTCCCCTGTCCCAACCTACCATTCCCACAAATTCCCTGTAAGCAAAGACGCTATGAAGAGACCTCAATGCCTTCCTCCCCTGATGGCCAGCCTGTGCAAAATCCCAATTCCCCTGTATATGTTTCCATTCCCGCTACCCCTTCCCTTTCCTATTTGTGTGTATTTGTGTGTGTAAGTAAAGTTCTATGGCTATACTATTGCTATGTGTGTGTTTTCTTTTTTAAAAGCCCAGTTAGGAGTCTGTGAAGTGCGCGACCCTCCTGCCTGTCAGTAATCAAAATGGAGGTGTCCATCGGACACTGGGCCTGTCCGGGCTGTCCATAATCAAAATGGAGGTTTCCGTAGCACACTGCACCTGTCCGGACATGTCCGCAAAGCTGTTCGTGTGAAAAACCGGTATTTGTCATTGGGCTTAATACTCCTGGTTTGTCATTGGGTTCTCCCTAGAATTCAGTGTAACGTACCACTAATTGGTTCGGGGAGCCCACCACTGTCCTGCAGACACCTGGGTGTGTTAGACTTGAAAAGCAACCCTATAGTCAAATTATATGTATAATATGTTGACCAGAAGCCAATCGGATCATGTGACAAACATTGCAATCTAAGAATCATTAATGCAACCAAAGGGCATCCATTTTTGTGAAAAGGCGGCCATTTGCTTTTTGTCAGCCATTTGCTTTTTGTTTTCTGTCAAAACGCTTTGCAAATGTATTCTATGTTTTAGACTCGCACACCGTGCAAGGCCACGGCTTGAACACTGAAATACTAACACAGACAGGGATGTCAAATTGTGCAGAAATACATTGTTTTTCTCTTTCACTAAATCCTTGAAGTCGAGCAGAAGCCACACAAGACAAACAAGACTAGCCAACACCAATCACCTTCAAGTACCCTGTTTTAAACTCGCCACCATAGGCGGAGCCAGTTTTCCAGTCAAAGCTACACAATTGAGGAATGAACTACCTACCACTGTGAGACTAGAAAAATCTCTTACCAAATTCAGGCAAAATGTGATCAACTGCTTCACGACAACAAAAGTTAAATGAGTGCATGAACTTGCTACCGCCTGCCTCTACCCATGTGCCTGATACAGTTGTTACCTGTCACATGTATAACACACTTGTAACCTATGACCGTTGTAACCTGTAACCTGTAACCTATGACCTTTGTAACCTCTAAGCTGTACATCTTCTTACCTCTGCGCCCTTATACCCCAGGGTCAGGTGTGCATAATAAATACTAAACAAACAAACAATCTAATCAGTAGTCCAGGTGACGGTCTGTCTTGCAAGCGCTGTTGTAAAAGGCAGTTAAACATGAATTATATTCTCCTAGTGGTGCTCTTTCACAGAGAGTGGTATTTTCTGCTTCAGAACTATTTTACCCTTAGCTCATGAGCCGAAACACACAGATAACATAGTAAGGAATGTTTCCCTGCTGTGTCATAACGTATCATAATTGTCATAATTGTCAATCACTGAATCCTAGCTTGTATGACAAGTATGTGGGCGGGTCGAATTGCCTTAGCAAAGGATACGTTTAATGTATATGTATTGCTGCTTGAGCACTGTTCGCTCTCTCTCGCATCTCACAGTGTTTGGGAACACACGTCGTGAGGCGATGAGATCCAGTCAGCCGACTGAGAATACTTTGAAGTAAACCAGACTTGTTCGGAAAATGAACCTTCCGTTTGATGTGTCCTTTTAGTATATGGTTATTGTGCCTTAGTTTCCATATGCAGTATTTATGGCCTAGCAGGTGCACGTGCATCGTATCCCGTGTGTCTTATGGACAATGCTTCTGTCCAGCATGTAAAAAAAAGTTGTAGCATACTTTTAATTAGTTCGGGAAGGCCAAACCTGTCCGGTGGACACCTGGGTGCATACATATCTTGTCTCCTCAGTTCCTACAAACACTGTGGTTGTCTGGCATGTCTACAAAGAAGTGACATCCTTTATTAGATCAGGGAGCCCACCCTTATCCGGTACACACCTGGGTACATGCGCATCACACCCATGGGTCCTACAAACAATGCACGTGTTCAGAACGGTCCGCCGCACATGTGTAGCACTTTTAATTAGATTGGGGAGCCCAACCCTGTCCGTAGGACACCTAGGCAAATGCGCACAACAGATCACACGCAATAGGTTTCCTACAGACAGCTGTGCCACTTGCGAATGTTCATGACATCACCATGTGACCGCACCCACGGTGAGAGTCGGTCCATATTGGCGGACAGGGTCTGGGCCCCAGAACAGCAAAACAGTGCTTTTTGAGCAATCCAAGGTGATTTACTGTGAAACTTCACCCTTGCAGATGTCCCAGACTATGCCCCTGGTGATCTAGAGACTTTTGGCACTTTTTGAGCCCAGCATGAGTTCAAAGTGTTCAAGGAGAGTGTGACTGTTTGCAGAATGCTCCACAGCAACCCCATAAAAGGCCACACCCCAGTGGTGCTCCTCATTCTGTTTTTGATTTCCTTAAAAGAGCATTCTGCCAGATTGCTTCTTCACCAGATTGCTGCTTCCTGGTTTCCTGTTTGCTGTTTTGCTGAAGGATGGTTTCCACTGCTGCCTCTGCTGCTGCTGGGTCCTCATCCTCACCCCCACCACCACCACCACCACCACCATCTTCTGGAGGGCCTCGGGAGGGGAACAGGCATGATGATGCAGAGGGAGAACAAGAAGAGGAAGAGGATGAGGTAGTGGAAGTCCCCACTCCCAGCTGCTGACATGAGTCTTGTGTGTGGAGGCTTTTTACCACCATTGGGGTGGTGGCCAAGGCTTGTGCAGCCAAGGTTCGCTGCAATGAGTGGTACTCGGTCATGGCAAACCAGGGCTGTACAGTTGTGGCAACGCCTCCATGCAGCGACACCTGAGGTCGAGCCACAAGGCGGCCTTTTGGAGGGTCGTCCCTTTGAAGAGTTAGGAGGTTGATTTCCTCTGCAGCATCCTCGGCATCTGCTCCTGTCACCACGAGGGACACTCCTACGTGGCAGCAAATCCCTGAGCCAGCCTTGCAGGCCATACACACCACATTAGGCCCTTACCCTTGAAAGGTCACTGTATTGTATATGTACTGTGACACAGTACTCTGCAGGGGTGAGCATTTTTAGAGTGCTTTTGAGGCTGCGGTCGGGGAACACGGTGGAAAGGGCCCCCTACCTCGATGAGGCTCACTCAACTTATTCCTCTCTCCACCTGCCCCTTCATCCCTGTGGTTGGTGGTGCCCCTACCCACCCTTCCCTTCACTTCCCTTCACTTCCCTTCCCTTCCATTCCTTGTGTGTCTCATTAAAAAATACAAAAAATATATATTAAACAAGAAAACACACAAAAGAATTGTTCTTTTCGGAGTCACCTTTAACAGTTTAAAAATAGAAGTGCCAATGAAAAGGTGCAGGGCCCTGCGCAGTCCGCGAAGTCCAGAGATAGCGGGGTAGTCCATGGACTTCCAAAGCATGCAGGTGGGGACAGCATGTAAACCATTGTATTCTTCTCCGGGAGAAAGTGGTGGCTCTGAAAAGAAACTTTTTTTATTTTTTTTTGTTCTTGGAAGTTTTAAAGTGGCCAACACCTACTGCACAAATGTTTGCTATACTTGCAAGAACGGCTCTAACGCATTTTGGATATTGTGCAAAAAAAGGTTACTGCCAGCATCAGTAAGATGGACGCCATCTCAGCCAAAAATGTTAGTGCTACGAAATGTAATGTTTTTATTGTAGAAGGCAGACATACCAACATCTCGCAAATATGCGCAAACAGCCTTGTTGAAATTGCACTTGGCTTTCTCCATTTACGTACCAAATGAGGAAGAGCTCAGCCACATCTGTCTCTGGGCAATGTGCGAAAAAATGACTTGAGAGTTTGGAAATATATCCATGGCAAACTGTAGAGAGATTCTAGTAACATGGCCTAAACTCTTGCCTCCACAATTAACAATAACAATGGCTGGATGATCATGTGTCACCAAAGTGGCACAAAGGGGAAGTAAATCCACCCATTTCATGCCACACACTCCATAACAGTGCAAATCCACATGAGGGAATCCAAAATGTGCAGCCACTCCTCAGTGAGCTGCATACACCTGCAACCAATATATCCAAGAGTCCCCCAAAATCTAGACACTCTGCCTCCTTAAACACACATCTGCACTCCTCTCAGCAAAAAGAGACCACACATACTCCTCTGCACACCACACCCAGGAAACCTTATTGGCCAATCCCCTGGCCTCCACAGTCCCATTTTAATGACAGCCATCCTTAAAAATGCTGGATGTGGCATGTGTGATCCATGAACTACTGCAGTGTTCGTGGGTAGATCGGCCAAATCAAGGGGGTGGGAAGAGAAATTTAACCCAGGGTAGCAGATGTCCTTTATTGTGGTGGCTCTGAAAAGAGCAATTTTTTTTTGCTTAGGTGCTACTAAACAAACACCTTTTATTTTCTATTTTTTGGGGGTAGGGTGTTCTTTTCCTCCTTACTGCCATACATCAACCTCCGCAAAGCATCCCTTAGATACAAAGAAAATGGCATTTCCAAGAATGGACAACGAAATGCAGTCTGCAGTAAAATAGTGCACACTAAGGAAGTTTTATTAGAGAAAACAGACATCTGAGCACGTCGCAAAACGGTACCAATGCCCCTTTGAACAAGCCACCTTCCAACATTTTTCTGGGGATTAAAGACATTGCAGTTGTTCCATTGTGCTGTAGGTGATATTTCAGAAAAAAACATCTTTGCAGTAGGGAGAAGCAGCATCACTTCTTCTACCAACAACTTTAGTACAGGATCCAAGCTTGGAGCACTAATGTATCCCAAATGTTCTCCACAGGGCACCACTAAAACATGAGGACTACCAATGTCTCTGCAAAAAACAAGCAGTGCCTGCAAACTGCGGCCAGGTACATTGCACCACAAAGCCTACAGGCCTAGAAACCGAAGATCACGAGAAACACCTCTTGCCTGGGCATACCTCTCCAGATCATACACAAATGAATCTCCTACTACCCATACAAAAAGTCTCTGCCTCTCTCCAACACAAGCCATATTCACTACACAACAAACAAATCAATGAAAAAAGTATTATTCTCCCTGCCTGTAAAGCACAACCTAAACACATTGATTGGCTGATCCCCATAGTCCCATTTCTATGCCAGACATTTTCAGAAGCCCCGGATGTGGCACTCCCTGCCAGCAGACTACCGCAGTGTCTGTGGACCCCGTAACACAGGGGCAGCCTTTCTTCCCTTTCCACTTCACTCTTTGTAGCCCTCCCTCATTGGCTACTGTTAAGCAGTAACACAACCATCCACCAATCACAGGGAAAAACTGTACATGGAACTCTGTCGTCGCAGTTCAACACTTTAGATGTACTGTTAAACACTCAGAGTACAGATCTCCTGTATTTGAAAACACCTCCATCAAAAGCTACTGCAAAACTCTCCAAGATTTCTGCTTCCAGATTAATTCACCTCTTTCCATCAGCACAAACTACAGGTATGCATATATTTTGTAGAGTACTTTGTAACAAATGCATATGAACAGGCTGTCTGCCACTTACCCTGTATAACCTACTGAATAATTATACTCTCATTTGTCCCTTCTCCTGACATCAAGTGGCAGTTTCCTACAATGCTGTGTGCTTGAAACATTTTCTTTTAATGCACACTTGCAGAACAGCTGCAAACCACATATTTCAATATTATGACCACTCTCTCTGTTTTTGTTGGAATGCACACAGAAAAGGGAGACTGCATGAATGTTAGCAACGGATGGCAAGTGCGTACATTGCAAAACTATGACAATGCACCATTGCAAGGAAAGCAAAGAAATGCATATGTACATTGCCAACAGTGCTTTATGTACATTTCAACAAATAAATGCCAAACAAGAAATGTAGCAAGTATCAATGTGTGAGAAACTTAACAAAATTCTACTCACAGTAACATTCTACTTTGCAATCTATACATCGTTATGCCCTTTTCTCACCCTACTAGGACATGCACCAATCCATTTACAAAGCATGTAGTGCAACAACATCTCACATACTTCCAAAAGTGCAGCTCCATAGGGCACAGTTATCACTGCAGCACAGGTCTCCATAGCAACAATGCTGATGCTCCCAAGTACCCACTCATATTTAGTGCTGTACAATTGTACACACACACACACTAACTCTATCTGCCAATAAATCCTCCTACAATCTAAAATAATGTGTTCTTCTAGTGCTATTACTGTGCCATTAACACACATACCCCCTAACTTCCTTATTTTGCAATTGCAGTGAAGAACCGCCTCCTAAAAGCCAGTGACATCTATGTTGGAAGATAAAACTTAGAAGAATCCTACTCTTCACATCTAACAAAGTAAGTGCAATACTGTTGTAGTGTTCTGCCTGTCACTCAGACAGTGCAGTGTTGTATTGTAGCCTAGACAATTCTATCCAGCCCCCATCACTTGCTTCATTCTTACTCATTGCACCTTAGCAGCCCCACTCTTTGTATTGTCACCAGAACACCAGTTTGGAAATACCCACTAGTTTTGTGAAAACGTTGTAATGACTTTACATCTTCAAGCACAGTAGACTGTCATACACACTGAAGCATACATTTCACACAGAAACACAAACACATGTCAGTACAACCTTCCCAACCAAAAATAACAGCCCTTTCCACAATCACACACCACTCTATGTATGCCTACACCCATATTAAGGGACTCAAGCACAGTGCACACAAAACATTGCACAACTTCCAAACCCACACTTTCCTTTTTTCTCCAACAAACACAAGAGAATGCCTACCAAAAAGCAAATCTGTAGAAAACAATGCAGAAATAGAGCATATAAAACCATGCAAAATAGCCATCCACCTCTAGAAGACTTTGTACGAAAAGTTCAAACAAAACAGCTAATAGTCACTGAGCAAAGCAGAACCAGGTAACAGGAAAAAAAGTGTGACTTCTCTTCCAAAAGGTAAAACTAAAAGTAAATGTATTATGAGGAATTCAACTACCAGTAGTGCTAACACTGCATCTACCAATGTTAACGTAGCCACAGGTAAGCATTTCAAAAAATGCATTTTACAAAAAATGTTCCACCATAGAGTCCTTCAGAACCTTTTGAAAACAGGGGAGAAAACACGCACAACCCTTAAAAATTACTGCAGAATACAGATCCTGGAAGCTCTCTTTTAAACCGAATGAAACCACTAACAAAATGAATTAGTAAACACCAAAAAGTACTTCACAACATGCACAATATCAACATAGATACCTTTGCAAACCTCTGTGCAGGTGAGTGGATTCACACAACCAGCACAGAGCTATATTTCAATGAAGAGGCATACAAACAAGAGCAAAGTAACCAATGGCCATACATAGCAGTGCCCAAGTGTATGAAAAGGTAGACAGTACCGTTATGTCAGAAGAAATGCTGATTAAAAGAATATCCCTAACAAAGTTACAAGCAACTCTCCATTCCATGGAACCAATCCTTTCCGTCTACAAATTGCTGTGCACCTCAATGTGTAACATACGAAAACAATCCTTCAAATCTTTATGACAATTCCTCAATCAGTATGTGAAAGTCAAAGGCAAATTAAAAATGTAAATATTACAAATCATGGATGCCTGTCCAGTGTGCAAATACACAAGACTGCGAGGACATTCATTAGCCTGCATTTCCAGGCCTGCTTGCAAAAGCACCTTCCACCATATGCAAATGTTGGCAACACACCATTCTACTATATGAAATCTCGTTCAGAGACTGTACTATGCAAACAGTCCTGCTTTTGCACTGGAGCATTTAAATCACATTCTCCTAAATGGCACAGCCAAAGAACTCCTGGAAGAAATAGACCACATCCAAATAAAATATTTTGGATGTGAAAAGCACTTAGAAAATCCAGTAACTTTAGAACAGAGTTGTGACAACCTTGCAGATGCCAACTTTATATTATACACATACAAAAAAGAAATAGCAAAGTTTAAAAGCACATCTGCTGAAGTACCAAACCAAGTATGTCTATGTTGTTGCAGAACTTTTTATATAAAGACCACCAAAACTGTCAATATAGCATACAAAATAGAAGGCAATGAGGAATCCCAATGGTTCCAATTAGCTTTCTACCTTATAGCAGAAAACAAATAGGAAATTACTAAACCCTCAATACTTTGCACACACTGCACTGGAAAACTTAATAATAACCAAACGCCTTCATGGGCTATCACTCACTAATAACTTGGAAATATTCCCACTTCCAAAACTACTCCAACAGCTTAATTTGTATGAGATCATTATAATCCAAACAGTCCACCCATTTCAAGCGATAATATTCCTTCAACCAAAAACGTTCCAAGTTGCCTCCTTCTGAATTACTGAAAAGCATTTGTGGCAAAGTAGTTTATTTGCCATTAGATCTTGAAGAAAATGTAGAGACTCTGGGAGTGCAACGGCCAATAGATCAATCTTTGATTAGCTTAGTGAACGGTGTACCTACAAAAGACAAAAACATGTGGCAGCAACTAGTAGACTTAAACAAAGTTAGAGAAGCCCTGCAATATCTTAAAGAGAACAATGAATACTACAAATAAACAAACATTGAAGAAAACCTGAGTGAAACTACTGAAATAATTCTGGATTCCTCATCAACTGGCCGATTTGAACTTCTAGATCCTACTTCAGCATCCAGTTTTTTTATACCAGTATACAATTCACTCACTGTACTCCAAAGACAGCATAGATGATGAACTAGAAACATATCCAATGTGGCAAGCCAAAGGATCTCTAATCAGCATATGGGAAAAAAAGTGTAGAAGCACAAGTCTTTCCTCTACTCATTCCTACTTGAAAAGGTGGAAGGTATGATAAAAGATAGACACACATAACAGCATCAGAATACAGCTCTTTACTAGACCAAACATTGAATACATATTCCATCACCTGCTTGAAAGTGAACTAGCAACTCTATGTTACAGAGTTACACACACATTGAAAACAGGTTTTGTTTTTTTAAAAATGGCTGCTACGCAGCTACTTCAAAAGGTGCAAGAGAAAGATGAAGTTTTACAGTCAAGTATTACAAATCTCTTGGCAAACATGCGTGGTATGAAGGAGTACTGGTTCCGATGTGAAACAGATGTATGGTGTAACTTGACCCACCCGTATGGTTTGTCACTTTAAATTGTGCAGGATATGCCTGGGAAGATTTGCTTGATTCCCTGCGCATAGCAAATGAAAACAAAGCAGGGATAGACATGAAAACACCAGGAGAACTTTGCTCTCTTGACCCTGTAAATGTGTCAAGGTATTTCCATCACCGCTTTATTGCCATGCTGCATTTCATCTGTAATAAAAACAATTCCTCCCCACATGCTTTTGTGGATTAAAGATGCTCCTAAACTTGGTCAGCATAGTGATGCCACTATTTTGCAGTTCATTCACAAATATGTCACTTGCGAAATCCCTTCAGAAAGCGCACATAGTGAGCAAAATGCACACATTTTGCAGGTTTCAAAGACATAAATCTGGTAAGTATTGTCGACGCAGATATAAAAGTAAAGGCAAATACTACACCAAATGCTGCTTTGGTTTCCCTAAACCAGTTTCAGCAAAAGGACAAGTAAACAGCTTCATGTCTTCTGTAGACACAGTGTGAAAGGCAAACCACCTAAGAACACATACTGCATTAAAAGAAGTGAAGCGTCAAAGTACATCAATGATCACAATGCAATAATTGCCCTCCTGTGGAATGCAAACATAGATGTGCAGTACATTGCAGACAATTCCACTTCAGTTTCACGATATGTCACAGCCTACTTAACCAAAGCTGAGAAAACAGAGCTGAAAGACCTCTGGGATCACATATCATCTGACAAAATACTGTCTCAAAAATTATACAGCTTTGGCATAAAAATGCTCTCCCATAGCGAATGTGTTTGCTACAAAGCCGCAGACGGTTTAACCAGCACAGCCTTATATGGGAAATCTGAAAATATATTGCGGCTAAGCCTTGGTCCTGCTGCAACCAGTCAAAGAGTTCTCAAATCATCCCAAGACATAGAAACAATAGCCAAAACTCCAATCCCAGCAGCCAGGACATTTTGAAAAACAATTTATTGGACACATACTACCCAAACAGGAGCATGGCTTTGGAAACTATGTGTCTATAGCACATGGCCCAAAACTTCTCATACAAAAATAATAATAAACCAGATGAGAAAAAAGGTAACTACATAGTCAACTGTTGTGAGGGCAGCCTTGTTAAGCTTACCAAACACAGCCTGATTAATCATATGAAGCTATCATTTAAAACTCCTCAACATAGAGAACTTTACTACATGCCCCTACTGCAACTTTTTAAACCATGGAGAAAAGAAGACGATTTATTGGACACCCATCTATAAAGACGATTTGAATGCGAGTGAAAGCACTATAACAGATATACATTACAAACAGTACAAAAACATGTTGGACAATGAACGGCAACAAGAGGAAGAACTTCAAGCACAACTAAATGTAGACATACCTGAGAAGGAAGCCAAGAACCACTTGCAGAGCCACTCATAGTAAATGAGACAGAATTAGCCATTACTGAAGTAGAAAACATCATGTGTCAGTATGAGGCATCTGAAGAAAACTTTGCTCTACTGAAATCACAACTGAATGATGAACAGCATAGCATTTTCCTGGAAGTAACTAAATAAATTGAAAATGGTATGCAGCACGAAACTAAAACCTGTACCTGGCAAACAATAAATTTGTACTCCTGTATGTAAATGGTGGAGCTGGTTTAGGCAAAACATTCTTAATAAAAACCATCAGCAATTTCCTCCAACAATTGACAAACAACAAGCTTTAAACTGCTCTAACTGCCCCCACAGGTTTAGCTGCTGGCAACATAGGTGGTGTTACTTTACACTTATTGCTACTCCTTCCAGTAGAACACCAAAACAATTATACTACTACAAACTTTCAGCAGAAGCTTCTACGAGTTAAGCAGAATTTTCAAACAAATGAAAATGCTCCTAATAGATGAGGTGAGCATTGTCTCCAAACTAATGTTGACTTTGATTCACCTCAGATTGCAAACGAATTACAAAAAACTCTTTGGAGAGAAACATGTTATTGTTTTCTGAGATCTTCTTCAATTAACACCAGTGAAAGGTGAACCTATTTTTAAAACCTTAGGACACAAACTGTGCCATAACACACTTGGCAGCATAGGAAATGTAAATATCTGGCAATGTTTCCAATACAGAGAACTACCTGAAAACATGTGTGAGTCTGCAGACCTCACCTATGCTAACATTTTGAAAAGCATTCGGATTGTGTGCTTTCTAGGGAAGCACAGTTTATCTTGAATAGCAGACTTATGCATGCGCTATACAGGCCTAACACATCAGCTATTAATGTCATGGAACAATTAGCAAACAAACATGTACAATGTATGTTCTTTATGCCAACCCTAGCAAGTTGTGCACTATCCAATGAAAACATGTTAAAAAAGGAAATGCAACCAATAGTGCAAATGTACCCCACAGACAAACTGGACCTGCATGGTATGACAGTGCCTATGTATCAACAAGCCACAGCATGACTAAATGGCTTAGTAAACTTCAACACAGCTGGTTTGTAGAAAATGTTAACATTGTGTTCAAACTGTATAGTAATGCTAAAGTGTAACCTTGACGTGGATCAAGGTTTAGTTAATGGAGCACTTGGGACAGTTGTTGGCTTCCAGACATACCCACATGACAACAACACTCATTTTTGTCAACATCCACCTTGACAAACCTTCAGAAGTTAAAAGGATAGGACGCTCAACAGCCAGATTCCTTCTTTTCTAAGACATGTATTTATGCAGAGAACAGTTTTCTCTATCTCTTGCATATGCAGTCACTATTTATAAATCACAAGTTCTAACCCTAGATCAAGCAATGATCGACATTGGCAGCACAGTCTTTAATGAAGGTATGAGTTATGTAGCACTGTCATGCCTACGAACTCTTGAAGGACTATTTCTAGTCAACTTTGATGCAAGCAATGTCATGGCTGACATTCCTTACATCGAAGAGTACAACATACTACATGCACTCTACACACCCCATCTCAAAATGTACCCTGTTCCTCAAAAAGGAAAACTTGGCAATAGAAAACTAGTCCAAACACAACTTATAATTGATCTCCCAACAGTACCACCAAAGAAATTGAAAGCAGCTGCTACTCCATCAATTAGTACAACCACAGAAAGATGTAGTGAAAGGGCAAATGCATATCCAACTGCACAAAGAAAAGTACCTCTTCAAAAAAAGCAAGTGTAGTGCCATCATATGACTCAGACACAGAACTGTCTGGTCCATTCACATTTTCCAACACAACTGGTGTAAATTGTTATGCAAATGTAGCAATCAATGTTCTATTCCAATTGCCACCAATTGTTGAAAACTTTTACTTAAACGGCTCAGACCAGTTTTGTTTGCAAATGCTACTCCTTCATAGAAATGCAACAAACAATCCTGACCACATGTACAGTGTCTCAGGAATAAGGAAGGAGTTGGACTACTGTGCAGGATTGGTGAGATTCACTATAAACACACAAGAAGATCCACAAGAATGTCTAATGTACTTACTGCAAGTGTTGAAAAGCAAACAGATACCTATGAATTAAATGTTCCAGATTTCATACATGTCGAAACGTATATACACTCTCTGCAGCCATATGGCACAGGAACAAGTCCATAAAGAGTGCTTTGTGTATGTATCTATACCTAACTGTGAATCCATTACATTTCAGCAGCTGGTACAAAATGCAAATCATGGCATATTATGTACTACTTGCAATTCAGACAATTGTTCCACTAGTACTAGTAATAGCAGTGCTTTTATGATGCAATGCAGATGGTACCAAAAACAACTGCAAGGTTACTAGCTTCACACATGGGAAAGTATCACTTGGCAATTAAACCTTCACAACAGTAGGCATAATCTACCACACCGGTGCCAGAACCACTGCAGATCGCTATACTGCATACATTATAAAGAAATGTGGGTGGTTTGAATGCAATGATACTTCCATTACTCTGAAGCAGAGGTAACCAGCAAATCTTGCAAATGTCTACTTAATATTCTTGAAACCAAAATGTACTCACTGACCTATAAATGTAGCATAGCCTACTGCCCAATACCCACCAACACATATGTAAATGCAAATGAAAAATAACCTTCTGCCCTGTGAAACCGGAACAACTTAGCATGCACCAACTGTCTCATGAGTTCATCAGTTGCACTGCTATACAGTTTTCCCCCAGTGACCCAATCATTATCGATTATAGTCACAGAAACAACAACTGTGGAAAAATAAACACTAATATTGTTTCACCCATAGTACTTAAAAAGAAAAGTACTGAGTTTGAGGGTCTACAAACTGTCCTCAATGACCTGTGAAACTACCTACTGTTAGAATAAGGCAACAACTGTCTAACTATGCCCATACCACTGCAATAAATATGCGACTGCATGTAACTACACCCATAATACTGCAATGGCACTTGACAATAGTGGAAAATGGAAATCCACCAACAAGAATGAAGGTGCTTGAAAACATGCACTGCAAAACTGTGAAACTGTAAACAGAATACACCAACTGGTATCTAACTGCAACCTTAATACTGCATAATTTTAAAATCCACCAGCAAAACAGAAAGCATTATTAAGTATCAACAACCAGAATACTCCAACTTGCATATTTGTACACCCACTGTGCTGCAATGTTACTTTCAGCAGTCAAATTGCTAAAATCGACCTTCAGCAATCAAACTGCTACACACCATACCCTCAACAACTTTCAAACAGTTAGAATACGACAACGGGTATCTAACTGCCCCCATAATATTACAATATTAGTTTGCAATAGTACAGTACTTAGAAAACAACAACAGCAATCAAACAGCATAAACGGATACTGTTAAAAAGAGGAAACAGATAAACAGTTAGAATATGCCAACTGGTATCTAACTGCAACCATAGTACCACCACTTCCAAAAAGCAAAACACATACACCATTTCAATTCCTCCTACTGCAACAGTTCTTATAACCGCAAGACCACATAGATGTGCACCTTAAACATTCATGTATGGGGGGCGCTGTTGTGCGCTGAACAAAATGGCCGCCTGAGTATCGAGCTCCGGAGCCGGCAGATCCCGAGATCCTGAAGCGGCACCTTTCAACGCTGGTGAGCCGATCGCGGCTCATGCGATTCAGTGGCAGACGCCCCGAGGACCCTGCGGACTGAATTTCGCCTGGAATCGGATCCCCGGAGCGGGATTCCTGGACGCCGCCGCTCCATCCCCCCACCCGACTGCAGCGTTCCCGCGCAGGAACTCGTCCTCCAACGGAGCAGAGGGGCTCACCTGGGGCCGTGTGCGGGCTGCCGGGTGACGGTCCGCCTCCCCCCTAGCTCGCAGTGAGGCTGGGGGTGGCCGAGACACGTCCCTTGCCCACGCTCTGCAGGCTCGAGTGGCCACAGCCGGCTGCGCACTCGTGAGGACGCCGGCTCTGCTGGGCCTCGCCGGAGCCATCCCCCCCACCCCCCTACTGACAGCGGGAGACACACACGGCAGAGCGGATCCCTGAGGCCACCAGGTACGTGGGTCGGGGAGGCCCCCGCGGACTTGTCCTGGGCAGCGGTGTGGCCTCGCCCCCCTCTATACACGGTACTGGGGACTGTCCGCCGGCACACCCGGCCTCTGGGCCCATCGGCGGCTGGTGCTGCCCCGGGCATGACACCTCTCCCGGCCCGCATCTGCTCTGGTGTCGCCCCGGAATCTCTCTCATCCCCCCGCTCCACTGGCTACTGCGGGCTACGGGTATCTCCTCCCATGGTGGCCTTCGGGGGGGCCACAGTGATCTTGCCGTCACTACACCACCCGGGATCTTCAGTCCACCGCCCGCCTGACCTGCCTTCCACCACTGTGTACGCTGCTGTGGCCTATCTACTATGTGGGCATTGTGCCAGGAGGCGCTTCCCCATCATTCATCGTTCTCATCCACCTGTGTCTTGGTCCAGGTTCACACACTGCTCGCTGGGCGCCATTGCCCCCAATCCTGGGAACATCCATCTCCGAGGTCTCCCCACGATTTTCCCCGCTCCTCTCTGGGCTAACTGAGACCCTGTGGCCTATGCTGGGGGCCACAACTTCGCATTTACACGGACTCACAGCCAAGGCTTCACCTGCATCACCCCCTTGTTCGCACCACACTTTGCGCCCTGCCTCGGGTGGTGTAGGGCCTGGATCCCCCCCTTATTCCCACCTGACTTCCAGCATCGCCAGTATGACTAAGGGTGGGGTGAGGAAACAGAGCTCCATCAACATGTTCGCTAAGGCTGCGTCGAGATCGTCAGGGGAGACCAGTGAGCAGACCCCGGCAGCACCTCCACCCGATGCAGCACCGGAATCCCAAAATATGATGGACTTCATTCGCGAGGGCTTCACCGCACTCCACTCAAAACTGGATGACATGAACGGTACTATATCTTCTATTAAGGCCCACATCGAGCGGACTGACAGTCGGGTGTCAGAAGTCGAGACACGGGTCGGTTCCGCCGAGGATGCATTGGGAGCCCTGCGCTCCGAGGTCACCGCTCGCACGAACCAAGTCCTTGAGGTAGAGAAGAAGAACGAGGACCTGGAATCTCGATCGAGGCGCAACAACCTCCGCATTATCGGGGTTCCCGAGAACGAAGTGCACGAACCGATGGAGGACTTTGTCGAGCGCACATTGGTCTCGCTCCTGGATTCTCCCAAGCTCTCCCCACACTTCGCTATTGAGCGGGCACACAGAGCCCTGACGGCTAAACCCAGACCTGGGGCTCCACCCCGGCCCATCATAGCTAGAGTGCTAAATTTCCGTGACCGGGATGCCCTCCTCAGGGCAGCTAGGCTCAAAGGGGAGCTACTACTGGATGGTGCAAGGATTCATCTTTATCCGGACTTCTCCACGGCTGTCCAACGCGAACGTAAGACTTTCCAGGCTGTGAAGCGCAGGCTGCGGGATCACTCAGTCAAATACGCCATGCTCTATCCTGCCAAACTCCGCATTGAACACGCCAACCGGGTGTTTTTTTTCACGATCCCGGAAGAGGCCTCCAGGTTCATCGACGAACATTTCCCTGGTTGACCCCTCCCCTCTCCTTATGTTTTTGCAGTTATCCTTTTGCCCCGACGTGGAGGGGCCGTGCGAGGCCGCCTTCCCGTATCGGGGTTACTTGATCCTTTACCTCGGAATCTGCTTGTTGTGTTCATTTTTACAAATGTGTGCCTTATCACCACGTGCCAGATCCCTTTCTAAGTTATTTGCTAAGGTCCACTGTGGGCACCCTTTATCTTATTAGATCTGCCACAGCCCGGACTACGGCGGCTAGTCCGGCCCTCAGGCCCCCAGGCGTTGATGCCTCTGGTTTGGTTTTGGTTGAGGGGGGTTGGGATTGTCATCCCTCTGTTTGGGGGGGGGATGTGGGTGGGGGTGGGACATGCTCGGGTGTTTGATGTTAAAAAGTTGGCGTTGGCAGCGAAGGCGAACTGTGGGGTGGTGCTCAGGACCTGGTGTTGCAGGACCTTGAAATTGACCCGTTGGGTACTGACATTCGTTCTCTCTCGATTACCACTGTATCTGTGACCGAGAGTGACCTGACCTTCACGAGCTGGAATGTGCGTGGGTTGGGAAATTACAAAAAAATGAGACAGCTCCAGCTGCAGACCGAGCGTCATGGGTCCAAGATTTTGTTTCTGCAAGAGACACATGCCCGTGCGGAACAGTGTATGCGTTTTGCCAAAACCTGGGGTCCCCATAGATACTACACCGATTTCTCCACCAAAAACCGGGGGGTCATGACCCTTATCCACAAAAGTCTTAAGTTTTCCCTTATTTCCTCACAAATAGACCCTCAAGGCAGATATGTTCTGCTCCATGCTACGCTTCAACACAGGGAGGTGGTCCTGATGAATATTTATGGCCCTAACCTTGATGACCCGGACTTCTATATACATGTCACGTCCCTTCTTGAAGGGTTCCCCCTGGTTCCCATCCTTTGGGGAGGCGACTTTAACACGATTTTCGACGTGGCCCTAGACAGATCTGGATCCAGGCCCCGTCTGCTTTCTAAGGCAGCCTATGCTGCACTATCATCTTTGCCCCGTCTCGCCATGGTGGACGCGTGGAGATTCTTTTACCCAGATTCCCGAGTGTTCTCTTTCTACTCCTCGGTCCACGACTCCTATTCCCGCATTGACAGATGGGTAATCTCCAACAAACTGGTTAAGAACGTTATACAACTACAGATCCTTCCCAGAACCCTGTCTGACCACTCTCCAGTTACTGTAACAATTGGCTGGGGTCCTGATCCTGGCCGGACACGTAGCTGGAGGCTGAAGCCTCTGTCCTTATTGGACCCGGAGTTCTGCTCCGAGCTCGAGCGGTCGATTGAAGAGTTCTTCGAGACTAATACGGGCTCGGTAGCGACCCAGGCCACTCTATGGGAGTCATTTAAGGTTTATATCAGAGGGATTGCGCTGTCCAAGGAGAATGGGGTTCTGAAGTCTATCCGGAGGGATCTCGCTGGTAGTGAATCTAGACTATCTACTCTGGAGGCCACATGCTCACTTCACTCCACCTCGAGCAACCTGGCTGACATAGGGTCGGAATTAAAAACGTTTCGATCCCTCGCGGATCGCGAACAAAGGTTCTTGGATAGTCCTGGTATGGCGAGGAGATATGGGGAGGGAGAGCGCCCTGGTCGATTTTTAGCACGTCTGATCCGTCATGAGACGGGGTCCCCACACATAATCAGGCTCAAGAGACCTGACGGCTCCATGGCTGTCTCCTCGCAAGACATCAACAGGGAATTCTTCACATTTTACGAAACTCTATATTCCAACTCAGATGAGGTGCCGGTGGCGGAGATCGACTCCTTTCTCGGTGCCCTCCCTCTCTCAGCCCTGTGCCCGGAGGCCGCGGCCTCCCTCGACTCCCCCCTCACATTGGAGGAGCTGTCGGACGCTATTGACTCCTTATCCTCGGGGCGTGCCCCCGGTTCGGACGGCATCCCGGTCGAATTTTACAAACAGTTTAAGTCACAGCTGCTTCCTCACTTGCTAGCTCTCTGGGAGGAGTCTGTGGAGTCCGGCGTGTTCCCCCCTTCACTCCGGGAGGCTACAATCACAGTACTACTTAAATCAGGCAAATCCCCCCTGCAATGTGGCTCATACCGTCCGCTTTCACTCATAAATTGCGACGTCAAGGTATATGCCAAGGCCCTGGCGCTCCGGTTGGCTCCCCTCCTGCCATGTATTATCCATCCAGACCAGGCGGGTTTCATCCCCGGGCGCTCCACCTCCTTGAGCCTGAGGCGCCTATTTAACATAATCAACAGAATCAGTCCTGACACTCAGGCAGTAGCTGCCACCCTCGACATGCAAAAAGCGTTTGACTCGGTCTCATGGAAGTACCTGTGGCGGGTTCTCGATAGCTGCAAGTTTGGCCGCTCCTTCCTCTCCTGGGTCAGATTGCTTTACTCTTCCCCGGTGGCCAGGGTTCGCACTGATGACTACTGCTCCCCCCTCTTTGAGATTGCCAGGGGGACGAGGCAGGGGTGCCCCTTCTCGCCCTTGATCTTTGCTATAGCAATAGAGCCCTTCGCCGACATGCTCCCCCAGCTTCATGCCCACAGGGGCCTCCGCACTGCGGGCCAGGCGGGCATAGTGTCCCTATATGCGGATGATGCATTGTTGTTTGTCCGCTCTCCCACCATCAACTTACCCCCAATATTGGAGGACATTATTCGGTTCGGTCGAATCTCTGGTCTCAAAGTGAATTGTTCAAAATCCACTCTCTTCCCACTCACAGAAGGCACTCTCCCTCCTCCCGACACCTTGGGCTTCACATGGGCTCAGTCTACATTCACCTACTTGGGCATAGTGGTGACTCGCCGACAGGCGTTGACCTTCCAGGAAAACTATCAGAAGTATCTCACACACCTGACGGCTAAGGCCCGGTCCTGGGACAAGCTCCCGATCTCCCTGGCAGGCAGAATAGGGTTATTGAAGATGGTGGTGCTACCCCAGTTGCTTTACAGGTTCACTAACATACCTTTGTGGCCGGGGGAGGGCTTTTTCCGGGACTTGACCCGCACCGTGAATTCCTTTCTCTGGCACTCGGGGGCGGTCCGCCTTAAAATTGACACCTTATCTACTCCCATTTCTAACGGGGGCTTCGGTGCCCCTAACTTTCTCAAGTACTGGCTAATATCCCAAATCCAATACACATCTCACTGGTTTAATACAATTGACCCTCCCCCGCATGTTCGCCTTGAGAAGCTTGCGGTCAGTGACCAGGACATCCGCTCTTTGGTAATATACCCCGCCCCCTTGGCATTGGACTCACAGAGCCCGGTCGCTTGCACTTCCCTTGCTTTGGCAAAGATATGGAAACTAGTTAAAACTACATGCGCCTTTCACGGCAACCTTCCCCTCTGGAACTTCCTCCCGGGGGTCCCGCGGGTCCCACCGGGCACGGTGCGCCCCTGGGCGGACGCAGGCTATGAGCTGCTGCGTGACGTGTTTGACCAGGGTATATTTGTTGAATGGCCCGATCTCCCGCTGCCCCTGAGGAGCGACCAGGGTGCATGGCTTCAATACGCATCCCTCCGTCGGACCCTCAAACGCACTTACCAAATGTTCCCTCATTGCCCCCGGACGACCCAGCTATTGAAGAGCTCACCTCCCCCGGGCCCACAAGGGGTAAAATCTCTAGGTTATACACGATGTTACAGTCCAGATCTATCCCAGATTTCGCTAGACTGAGGGGGTAGTGGGGGGCGGACCTGGGTGTTGAAATTTCAGATGAACGCTGGGCACATTTATGCGAGCGCACACATCGAGTATCCTTCAACTCCCGCTTCAAACTTATTCAATTCAAGATACTACATAGATTTCACTACACCCCGATCAGACTACATCGCATGTCCAGGGATCACCCTTCCAGCTGCCCTAGATGTCATCATGATGATGCTGACTACATTCACATGATCCTGTCCTGCCCTCACCTCTCACGGTTCTGGGAGGCAGTTTGCTCGACAATGTCTGCGGTTCTCGACCATCCCATTGTTCCCTCTCCGATGGTATGTCTCTTTCACGATCTCCCAGGTCTCTCCCGTGACTCCAAAAAACTAGCTGGCCTTTGTCTCCTGCTTGCGGTGCGCTCCATCCTGCTTTGTTGGCTTCGCCCCTCACCCCCCACACACGCCCAATGGCTGAGGGCGGTCACTTGGGCCTCGGACTCTGAGGAAGCCTGGTACCATACACAACCTACCCACTCCAGACCTAGAAATGTATGGCTTAAGTTTCGCTCTTACATGTCCGATCTGACTGCGACGCCGGGGGCCTCCCCCCGCCCTCTTCCCCCCCACCAGCCTAGGTCCTCTCCCCTGCTGCGGGCTTCTGTTGCCCAACCCATACGATGATTGTACCCACGGATTGTGATGTTCTATGTAATAACCTCTGTGCACCTACAATGTTTATGGTATGCATGCTGTAACGCCTCATGTTGTTCGCTTGTTCGTTGCTGCCACGCTGAATAATAAAAAGAAGTTTAAAAAAAAAACATTCATGTATGTATTGCTCATGTCAATGAAACAGTGTGTGCCACATAACATAAAATGAATGTAGAGTTTTTTTTTTTTTAATCCTGCATGGATTTATTTTCCCCACAGACCTAATGATTATGCAAACAAACACAGGAACTGAGCACATTGCACAGTACACTTGTTTGAAGCATAGTACTTGCAATGTACTAATTATGAGGGTCCACAAAATACATAAATGTTTGAAATTGAGTGCAATGTGACATTATGAAGTACCTTCCCTAACATGTTATATTTTTTATCACAGACAATAAAACAACGATTTCTCCTGCATCAAAGAAAATATGTATCATCAGTGCCACAATATTCAAATGTGCTATCGCCACTTTTATGGTATTCTATCACTGAGTTCCAAAAAGATATACAGTGCCCAACAATATGTACAGTGAGTATATACTTATTGGTGTCATGCTTCTTAGTAATCAGCAAATTGCATTTCTATACACATGTTTGTGCAATCCATATGTCAGTGTCACATTCTTGGCTGCATGGCTGTATTGTGCTGCAGTTGTTGTGGCCAGCCCCTAGACTCTTGAGTGTATCTGTCCAGAGACCACAACCCACACATAATCCATACACTCAAGTCCCTATCCACCTCCACATACAATTACTCTTCTTGCAAGCAGTGGATAAACTGCCATGCACCCAAAAGTCTAGGAGCAGCCAACACGCATCAAAGCACAATACAGCTATGCACCCAAGAATCTAGGGCCAGACCACAAACATTGCACCATAATGCAGCCATGCACCCAAGAATCTCACCATTGCCCACAACCCACACACACTATACAGGCGCCCAAGACCCTGTCCACTTCTGTACACATAATATTACAGTGCTTGTACCCAATGTGCAGACTCCACAGCACCCAACAATCTAGGGGCAGGCCACAACCACCACAGCATAATACAGTCATAAACCTAAGAATCTGGTCAGTGGCCACAACTCACACAGATGAGGCAAGCAGCCGAGAGCCTGTGCATTTCTGTACACATACTATTACAATTCTTGCACCCAGTGGTCAGAGTCTCATACACACATGAATCTCAGGGCAGTCCAATAAGGCAGCTGCCACATGCACGGCCACTTCTGTACACATACTATTGCAGTACGTGTAACCATTAGGCAGACTGTTGGGTGCATGGCCTGCAGCCATGCACCCAAGACTCGAGTGACTGGCCACAACCACCACAGCTTAATACTGCCAAACACCCAAGAATCTGCCCAGTGGCCACAACCCACACATATGGCAGCTGCCTGAGGATCTGTCCACTTCAGTTCACATACTATTACAGTACTCACACCCAGTGCATAGACTCTCATACATCCAAGAATCTCAGGGCAGTCCAATAAACCAGCTGCCCCAAACCTTGTCCACGTCTGTATACATACTATTAGAGTACTTCCAGCCAGTGGGCAGACTCTTGGTCGGCCATGCACCCAAGAATCTAGTAGCTGGCCATAACCACTACAGCATAATACAGCCATGAACCCAACAATCTGCCCATTGGCTACAACCCAAACACATAGCCAGCCACCTGAGGCCCTGTACACTTCTGTACAAATACTATTACCATACTTGCACCCAGTGGGCAGACTCTCATACACTCAATAATCCCGTAGCAGTCCAATAAGCCAGCTGTCACACACCCTGTCCACTTCTGTACACATACTATTACAGTACTTCCAGCCAGTGGGCAGACTCAAGAATCTAGTAGCTGGCCACAAACACCACAGCATAATACAGGCATGCACACACCAAGCTGCCTGGTGGCCACAACCCACACACATATGCCAGCCGCCTGAGGCCCTGTCTACTTCTGTACACATACTATTACCGTACTTGCAAACAGTGCCCAGACTCTTGGGTGCATGGCTGTTTTATGCTGTGGTGGTTGTGGTTGGGCAAGAGTCTAGGGGCGTGCCCCAAGCAACACAGCATAATACAGCCTATACAAACATCCTCATATCATCTACATTGCACTCCCCTACTCTAATGAAGCATGCCTGCAGTCACAAGATAAACTTCTCGCCTGAGGACTTACTTGCATATTGCTGAGGTCTCCATGGACTGCCGTGAACACAACACAGTCTTCTCCCACCTAAGCAAATACATCATATGAACCATCTTTCACTCCCCCATCCTTTCCAGGCCCTCTTCCCAACACCAGATGCCCAAAACATGTTTTCCAGCATTGTTCGCCACAGCGATGTCCGCGGATATCCGCGGATACAACATTGCAGGCATTTCGGGAAAATGTGACACACATCACGCTGCCGTCCAGCCAATCAGTGGGCGTGTTGGATGTCTGCGTACATGATGCGGATCGCCAAACCAATCAGAGTACTGTTCACGGAGCGAACAGGGAAGTGGGTTCACGGAGCGGACCCAGATATCACACATTTTTTGGCACTGACATTTTGCCTATTTAAAAAAAAAAACTACTGGATGGATTTTCACCAAATTTACAAAAGCACACGTTCGGGGATAAGCTGCTGCTGCTGCCGCAAATTTGGTGAAAATCCGTCCAGCGGTTTACGTTTTTTCCATTGCGTCTATGTAAAAAAAGATGTTTTTGAAACTCCCACTATAACTTTGCCCCCCCTTGATAAAACCTCACCAAAATTACCAAAAGAATTCAGAGTGGGCCATATACTTTTTTTTTGCAAAGTTTGGTAAGGGGTCGTCCAGACAGAGCAAAGTTATAAGCCGCCCAAAAAGTGATGTCATCTTTCATGTCCTTGGTGTTAGTTTTAGCAGTGCATGGTGGTGGCAGAGGTTATGGTTGTTTATCTTACCATAACTGGTGAATTTCTGGAGTATGCCAATTTCACTTATAACCATAACGTCCCTTTAACAAAGTTTTTCATTGAATTTCATACATTTTTATTAATACAATTTACCCATAACGTCCCTTTAACAAAGTATTTTCAGTGAATTTCATAGGTTTGTATTAGTGCAACTGAATCATAATGTCCCTTTAACAAAGTTTTTCCAGTGGATTTCATGGGTTTTTACCAGGGCACACACATTTCCTACAACTTACTAATAACATAATAACCCCAATATACCAACATTTTTGTCCAATTTACACCTTCTAGCATCATTTTTAACACTTGTATATATTTTTTGCAACTTTTTCCAGCTTTTTTGTGTTTGTTGACGTCTGCGAACCTCTGACGTCATTGTGGACTTTCCGGGGAGTGTCACATGAACACACGCGCAAATGGGTCAGTGCTTGGCAAACAGTTTGGCACTGCATTTTCTGCTGATCTGGGAACTTTCTAGCTCAACATTTACCCTTGCACATCTCCCACACCTATTCTTACTCATTATCCATTAACAATCTAGCACAAAGCACATACTTGGAAGAATATTAGAAACACTGTTATTTATCTTATAAATGGCATCAGCTATTGCCATCCCTCCTCCCCAAGAGCCACCACCACTAGATCTACACAACAAAAAAGCACAGTACTTCCAAAGACAATGAAGAGGGCCAAGAAGATGAGACAGAGGAAATGTCTACCTCCAGCATCCAGAGAGAATCATGGGTGTAGCAATTGTCGGGGTGGTCTCCCAGGGGTCGGCAGGGCCGTCCGCGGACCTCCAGGGTTTGGGAGGCCCCAACTCCTTCCACAATCCCCAATGAGTATGAGACACATGCAAGAGCAAGGCGTTACTGCTGTTTTATTTAGAAAACAGCAGGGACAGGTTCTGGGATCATAGGTCATCCGGGAACACATCTTACAAGAGTGGGCTCGCAGGCCATTTTTCATCATGTGTGAGGCCTCATCGTGCGTCACCTGGGAAACTTCCCCCAAAACCTAACGTCACCTCTGGTTGGCTCCCCGAGTAATAGGCTTAGTAAAGGAACATATAGGTGAGTTAGTGGTTGGCGGAGAAGAGGTCAGGTGGTACGCTTGGGTCGTCCCTAGAAATGGTTACACCAAAAATGATACATGAGAAAGGTTAGTGATTGGCTAGGTTATGATGCCGTCAGTAGTTAGCCCCCGTATCCTGATTGGTTCATCCGCGAGCCCCCAAGCCAGGGACCATCGCAGTTCCCAGCTCGCAGTGTACCTGATGTTAGAAACAATGTGTGAATATGTGTCAGTGGAGGACAATGGACATGTCTGCCATTTGTTGTAGGAGCGCCTCTTTCTCACCGCCGCCAGTGTCCAGATTGTCACTTCATTGTTGCAGTCTGTATCCAAGCGTGGGACCCCAGAGGTTCCCTGGTCCGTGGTACTTGGCACCGCCTGAGGTCGGCCTGGTCACGTGTGGTGAGACAATGGCTGGAGCAGAATTATGAGCATTTGATTTGTATTTTGGTACTGATGGGTGGTTAGCCACAGCAGGTGTAACCTTGGTTCCAAGCGCGCGGTGTGTGAGATGCAACGTCGTGGCCTTGGCTGTGGGGATCTCGTCAAGGTTTATTCTGCATGATCAGCACCTTGCATCTCTGTTCGAGCGGCTCAAGGCCTGCGGCTTCTGAGTTTGCGGCCTACTCTGGTGCTGAGGCCTACGTGGCCTGATCCATGACAAGCGGCATATGGTTCACATTACAGGGGTCACAGTGAGCGGCAGAGGTCCTTGTACAGAAGTGCCTTATTTCCTCGTAGTAGTTATAGTAGCAGTGAAGCATTTGCAAGCATGTACACAAGCTCTTCTTGCGTCTTGCGTTTCTGCAGTGCTGTATTTTAGCCTATATGAAAAATAAAAACGATGCATCGGTGTATGTAAACGGTCCATTATGTCATGGCAGTGAGTATGTTCTTCGTGTGGAATTTGTGTGGGTCTGACCAGCCGTGCATTGTGGCAAGTGTGTTACTGTCCGTTGGCTATGTCGTCATGGCATCTCTAACGATAATGGCTTTGGTTGCTGCTGTGTTAGTCGAGCTGATCCATATGATATATGTCAGTTTCGCCAGAGGTCCCAGCATGTGGCTTGACTGACGGGCAGTTTCCCTGGCCGTGTGGGGCCTGGCCACAGTAGATGTTGATGTCTGGGGCATCTGAGAGCGGATCAAATTCCTCTCGTGGTGGGTGCTTAGGCCGTGATGATCTAGGCCATGGTCTGGCTGAGAATCGGGCAAAGGGAGCGTCCCATTTTCCCTCTTCACAATTCTTTACCACTGTTGGGAATGTACCAAAGGCTAAAGCTACCAAAGTGAAATGCACTGAGTGCAATGCTCTACTCAGTCTCAGACTACCTGAACAGTATGCCTACAGGACCTCCGCCATGTGTGACCACACCAAATCCAACCACTGCAATGCACACAGAAATGTTGTTCCTTTCTTAGCAAGTAGTAGGATGTCTTCTTCCACCTCATCTTCCTCAGCCAATTCTGTAATCACACAGCCTACTCATGTGGGACACAAAATCCCACCAGCTACCTTGCTAGCGATAAAAGAGGGTGTTGATCCATGTGATATGATATGATATGGCATTTATAACGTGCCTATACAGAAGTGTTTCAAGGCACGACAGGCAAGGATGGGGACAGAGGGAGGACAGAGACAATGATCTTACTAGGCCAAGTGACATTGAGATCGCGCAAGTGCAGGGGAGACAGGAGGGGAAACATCTGAGGGGAAAGGTGAGGGGGAAGTGCTGTACATGGGATCAAACAATAACATGATGTGTAAAGAGAAAATGAGAGTCTGGAGTCGAAGATGACCCAGAGGTTCTTAGCCTCATAGGTGGGGGCAGGAAGAGGGCCAAGGGAGGCCGGCCAGAGAGTGACAGGAAAGGAGGGTGTAGGTGTTCCATTGAGGAGCATCTCTGTCTTACTGGCATTAAGGCAGAGATTGTTGGCGGCACACCACTCCTGGATAGCTGACAGGCAGTCAGAGATGAGAGGAGAAGAGGCGGCAGAGGGGAGCGTGAACCTGAGCTAAGTGTCATCCGCATAGCCCTTAAAGTTGAAAGCAGCAATCCGGTGGGCAAGGGGTGCCAGGTATTGGTTTAACAGCCGGGGAGAGAGGTTAGACCCCTGGGGAACACCATAGGTAGAGAGTAAGATAGAGGAAAGGAAGGACCCAAGTTGGGCCTCGGAGGGTCGATCAGAGAGGAAAGAGACATGGTTGACTATGTCAAAGGCAGAAGAGAGATTGAGTAAGATGAAAACAGAGGGGAGATTAGAATCAGGGTTAAACAGCGGGTCTTCATGGATGTTCAGGAGAGCAGTTTCCATGCTTCTGGCCTCTCTGAAGCCAGACTGATGGTCATGGAGACAACCAACAGCTTCAGTATGAAGATTAAGCTGGGAGATGGCAAGCATTTCCAGGGGTTTGCACAGGAAAGGAGTGATTGAGATCAGGCGATAGTTAGCCAGACAGGAGAGGCCGGGCAGAGGTTTTCTCAAGAAGAGGGTGCGCAAGAAAGTACTTTAGAGGGGAAGGGAAGGGTCCAGTGGTGAAGAAGTGGTTCCAGAAGTCAGCCAGGGCAGGAGAGAGGGTGTCAATGTGGTCCTTGATGGTTTTGGAAGAACAGGGAAGAGCCTGTTTTGACAAGACTTTCATAGATTGGACTTGTGTATAAATCTCATCAGAGGAGAACAGGGGAAAGGCAGAGAAGGAGGGAGGACAGGTGGCCACAGGGGTGCCAGAGGTAGAGGAGAGAGTGGAGGGAGGAGGAGGAGAAGACATGAGAGTGGACAGGATGTCCTGAGTTTTTGAGATAAAATGAGTAGCCAGGGCCATGCAGACGGCCTAGGAGGGAACAGGAGAGGTAGAGACTGAAGCAGGATTGACCAGCTCCTTGCAGATTTTAAAGAGTGCATTGTTAGATGCCGCATAGATGTGGGCCTGGATGTGGGCTCTCTTCTTGGTGCGGACAGAGAGACGGTATTGGAGCAGGCGGCAGGCAAGTCTGTCAGAGGATGCACAAAAAGCCTACCATTTCCTCTCAACCACCCTGCACTTGTGTTTAAGGGTGGCGAGGTCAAGGTCATACCAGGAGTTGCACTTGGCTTTGGGCTTCAAACGGATCGTCATGACAGAGGCGAGAACATCAAGAATATCAGAGATAGAAGAGTGGAGCATGGAAAGGGTGGTGTCAGGATGTGAGTCAGCCAGAGGAGGAGGAGGGGGGAGAGAAAGTGGTGGTGAAAGCTTGAACTGACACATGCTTCATGGATCAGATGACCGAGAAGGTAGGTGGCAGTGCTGGAGTTGGCTTGGCCTGAGGGGAAGAGAGGTAGAGATGAGAGCAGAGGAGAACATGTTCACTCCAGGAGAGAGGAGCGGTGAGAGAGATAGAGAGGGGGAGGTTTGAGGAGATGAGAACATCCAAAGTGTGTCCTGCAAAGTGAATCATCCCAGAGGGGAGAATAGAAAGAGAGAGTTGCAGAGGTCACAAAAGAGTCCAGAGTATGGACAGGAAGCATCTAGGTAGATGTTAGAGTCTCCAAGAAGGAGGAGTTGAGTGGTCCAGGCCAGGAGGGAGGATGAGAGATCCGCCCTCTCGCAGAGGAAGGAGGTGATCTGGCCAGGTGGCCTTTAGATAGTAGCCATGGTAAGAGAGTGGCTAGGAGAGAGAGAAAGTCTGCCGACAAGGCATAGGAATGACAGAGGCAGGAATCCACTTCTGGGAAGATGAAGGCTACACCCCCTCTGGAACAGTTGAATCTGGGTGCGGAAAGTATCTTTTATACATCAGGGAGAAGAGTGTCAAAGCTTGTGACAGAGCTGGCCATGAACCATGTCTCGGTAAGACCGAGGACATCAAGGTTAAGTTCTTCAGGAGGCGGCAGATGTCAGAGTAGCGTTAGACAGCTGAGCAAGAGTTGAGAGTGGCAATATGGAGAAGAATGCCATCCTTGAAAGACTTCCAGAGAGGGGTAAATATCAGAGGTACATCCTGCAGAGGTGTAGACGGAACACGAGGGGGGGCAGAAGAGGAAGGAGCAGTGGGCAAGGTAGCTGAGGCAAGGAAGGGAGAGAATTGACATCAGGAGAAGAAAGGAAATTGATGAGGTGTGGGAAGCATCTATCAAAGAGGAGAAGGTGGGCCAGAGGGCCTTGGACCAAGATGGTGCCATTCAGATAAACATTAATGATGACCTTAGAGGAGTGGAAAGGGGCCAGGAAGGTCTCCCACTGGGTGCCACCACTAATGGGAGATGAAGAGAAAGGAGAGGGAACAGAGACCATATGAAGAGTCCATAGGTATGGCGAGGGAACGACAAAGAGGATGTTGGTGAGGGTCTGTCTGAAAGAAACACTAGTATAGGTATCAGCGATAGGGAGGCCTGGGTTGGAAACCAGGATGTCCCTCTTGAACTTCTTCCTAGCAGACTTAGTAAGGAGAGCAGGATAGTTGATAGAGAAACAGTTAGAAAATATAGGAGAAACAGAGAGCACCATTGAGTAGCTGGGGGAGAGGAGAGAGGAAAAGGGGGGCTCGAGGGAGGGGACGGGGAGACACTAGGGGAGGACACAGGGAGGGGTGAAAGCAGACGAGACTGAGAGGGACCAAACAATAGTATACAATTTAACTAAGAAAACAAGAACTCTGATGGAAGAGCAGCAGAAACATGGCAGTACAGCAACAAATCAGGTTACCAGGGCATCAAGAACATAGCTGTAGCTAAAAAGATTAACATAGAGGGTGGAGCACAACAGAACACAGAACAATATACAAAAGGATAAAGTCAACAAAATGTAAACCTGGAGGAAGGAAGAATGCAGCAGAACACACAGCAGTACAATGTAAAACAGGGCAGTCAGTGAGGATAAACACACAAAAAAATACGCAGAGCAGTCAACAAATGATGACCTAGAGGAAGGAAGAATACAACAGAAGGCTGTACAATGCAAAACAAGGCAGGCAGTGAGGAAAAAACACAAAGCAGTGAACACAGAGCAGAGTAGTCGACAAATGGTAGGGATTGGAGGAAACTCGCAGAGCACAGAACAATAGAACAATACAATGAACAGGGCAGTCAGTGAGGAAGAGCAGAAGTGGACGTGTCGGTGCAGGAGAAAGAAGGGGGTGGCATGAGGCACAGTGTCCAGGAGTTGTGAAAGACCAGCAGTCCAGGACAAGCGATGCGACGAACCAAGGATGGAAGTGCGCGGAGCACGCAGTGGGTAGTTGTGAGGAACACGCGATCAGGGAGTTGCAAGAAACCACGCAAACAGGGATGCGCTGATGTAGGTGAAAACAGGGTGGAAGTGCAAGGAACCATGAGATCAGGGATTGCGAGGGACCATGCAGGCTAAGGCGCACAGGCACGAGCGAGGCTGAGAATGGAAGGGCACAGAGATGCACAACGATCACGGAAGTTCAGATGAACGCACTGACCAAGCGTGGCCAAGGATGGAGGGGGCACTAGAGCACACAGGATCGTGGGATTGCAAGGGACTGTGCAAGTCAGGGGTGCTTCGGAAGGCAGGAAAGGCGAAGGCACAGAGGAGCGCGTGATCGAGGATGGCAAGGGATCACCCAGTCAGGGGGCATGCAGAGCACGTGGAGGCAGCACAATGGAAGATTGAGAGGGTCCACGCAGCTAGGAGAGGCGAGGCATGAGCAAAGCAAGGATTGTGAGGGATCACGCAGTAAGGGGATGCACGCACAAAGGCAGCACAACAGAAGGTTGCAAGGTATTTGAGGCAAGGTGCAAGCCAAGTGAGGATTGAGGGGGCTGGGGCGCGCACCTACAAGCAGGAGCAGAGAGTACGGGAGGCGACATCAAGGAAGACTTACAGGGGAGGGGAAGCACCAGGTAGGGGAGAGGCGCAGGTTTGAGGGGAACACAATCAGAGACGAGGTGCAATCGGAAGGATAAGAAATGCAGAGCAGGTGCAAACTCCCCAACTTCTAAACTGGCGGCCGCAGACAAGAGGGTGTATCGTCCGCACTCACTGTTTACATAGCAGACCCCTTAATCGCCAAACACCTGCGTCGTTCAACACTGCGGCCTTGTCCTGTAAGGGCTTTGCTGCAGGGGGTCTGAATCTCAGATTTTATAGGCTCGGTAGTTTGGACGTAACAAACGTGTTACGTGGAAATCGGGCAGCATCTCCTGTATAGCTGCATCGTTCAACATCTCTGCATTGTCCTGCGAGGGCTTTGCTGCAGCGGGATTGAACCTTGTATTTTATAGGCTCGGTAGCGTGGATGTAACAAACGTGTTACGAGGAAATTGGACAGCGTCTCCTGCGAACCTGCGTCATTCAACACTGTGGCCTTGTCCTGTGAGGGCTTTGCTGCAGAGGGTCAGAACCTCAGATTTTATAGGTTCGGTAGCGTGGAAGTAAAAACTTGTTACATGCAAATTGGTCAGCGTCTCCTGCGAACCTGCACCCTTCAACACTGCAGCCTTGTCCTGCGAGAGCTTATCTTTCAAAGACAGCACTCTGTAACTGCAACAGATACAGAGGGGGGTGCAATTTCAAAGTGCTTTTGAAGCTGTAATCAAGGACCATGAGAAACATTGCCCCCTACCTTAGTTGTAACACACACGCAACATCGTCTCCTGTCCACCTACCCCTACGTATTAATGGTTAACGCTGCTACTCTAATTTCCCACCCCACCTTACTTTCTGACCTATCCTGCAAAAATAATATACATAGACTTAATAACATTCTCCAACATTTCCATTAGCATGTTGTGTTATGCTAATGGAAATACTGTGACGTTCAACCCCCACTCCAAAGGGTGGAACGGGGGATAACAGCCAGGCAGCCGAAGTTATCGGCACAAATGTAGCGAGGGCAAATAATGAGGGCTCTGGGCCGTTATCACCCGTTCCAGCCCCTGCAATGGGATATGAAGGTCATTAGCACCCTGGGATGCCAAAGCGAGAACCCGGGGTGCTATAAAAAAGATTTTCCTTCCTACAGGACGTGCACGACGTCCCGCTGTAGGAAGGAAAATCCTTTTACAAGATAGCCACCATGGAAAGGGAAGGCAGGGCTCCATATGGAGCTTCCCCTTCCCTTTTCATGGTGGCCTGCGGGAGGGGAAGAGAATGAGCAAATGCGGCGGTATCACCCATTGCCACCAAAATAAGATAAGTAGGAGGAATGGGGGGTAAAACCAAATAACAAATGGGATAGAGGGTGAGGGAAGATGGTGATGGAGAAAGCTGGTCATCAGGCGGCTTGGAAAACGGGCGTGTACCGGCGGATTAAGCCCACATTCCTAGCCACCTGATTGGCTGGCTTCCCCTCCCAGAGTGCTGATGGACAATTGTATACTAGAGAAAAATATAAAAGGTCCCAAATACATTTCTCTAGCATACAATAAGGACCATAATCGATTAACCTTTATAACTATTCACGGTCTCCACAATCCCCTTTCCAGGCCATGGATCATTAAAACATCCGGATGGCACATGCAGACCATCGTACACGGCAGCCCTTCTACCGTTTTCAATTTTATATTTGTAACACTCCCTCAATGTCTGCTTTCAAACAGTCCCACATCCATACACCAATCACTTCCAAAAACTGTACATTTAACCCTATTACCAAACTAAGCTTCCACACACCAACTGCCACTTAACAACTTTTACAAATCTTTTGCATCTGCATTTCAGATGCCAAGGTGGGACGTCACTAACTAACTACTGGAGGAGAGGAGTACCAAAGGTGTGATGCATCTTAACCATAACATCCTTTTAACAAAGATTTTTCTGTCAATTTAATAGGTTTTTATAAGTGAAAATGTTTCATGGTGTTACATCACTGTGTATAAGCTATTAATAATTCCTATTTTCATATATGTGAAAGAACTATAAACCTCCTTTAAGAAATATATTTTTGTAACACATACTTATGTCAATCGTTATTGGCAGTGCATGCTGGGGATGGAAATCATTGTTCAATTGCCTACGGCATAAGGCTCCACCATGACCCCAGCCAAACCAAATTATTCATTGCACTTACCCTGCATCCTTGCTCTTCTGGCCACTATTCCCGAATAATGTAAACACTTGCCATTGCTCATGGCTTGCAGCCATGGCCAGTCTCCAAATCCATTGGGCATAGGATTTGGCCTTGCTGCATTCCCCAATGAGCAAATCAGAGTACACATTTGTGTTTGCCGAGGGCCAGGCCCACTACGCAGACACCAAATGTAGACATATTTCCAAAAACATGCTTTTTGGTCCTTGCTAATGCTTGTTGCTTTGAAGTTCTTGCTGACCCTCCTCGTGCATATTTTCGGCAATCCCATCCAGCTCTTCAACCTGTAACCACGAACCACTTTTTTTCCCAATACACCTATCCCAATTCTGAAAAAGTTTAATACATAGCTGGCCCCTTTTGGCCATGCCCACTTTAACCCTATTAACCCTATTGCTTGTCCCTCCTGTCATGGCCAATAGCCAGATTGTGCAGGACATGGTCTTATCTGGCCACTGCCCATGGCCACAGGCTATACCTCAGTCACCAAAGGTATATCACTATTTTTTGTGCCTACATTATGACACGTTTCAAAATATAAAACATGGACACATTTGCAAAACCAATGCTCCTTACACTAGTTTGCTTCAAATCTGCCCATGTTTTATTTTTTCAAAAGTGATAAAATGTATTTACATTCAATAGTCCTATAACTTAGACCCTACTTGATAAAATCTATTCAGACTTTGCAAAAACATTCAAGGTTGGGTCTATAATCATTCTGAAAACTTTTGTTCACATTTGTCAAATGGCAAAGTATAAGCCATCTAAAAATGTTCAGTCCATGCCTCTAATTTTTCCCCCTCTTTACAAATTCCCACCAACCTTTGCACACATACTCATATCTAGGTCCACAATCTTTTTGCAAACATTTGTGCTGATTCGTCATATCGCACCACATTTATAAGCCTTCAAAAGTATTTTGGGCCCCCCCTCTAATGTTGTTCCCTCTTCACAAAACAGCACCACAATTTGCAGGACCATTCAGAGTCAGACCTAGAACTGAATTCCAAACTTTCATGCAATTCTATTGAGTGGCATCAACGTTATACAAAATCCAATAGCTGCTTTTCACCAACCCTGAAATGCACAAATAAGCATACATGTCCCTGAACATCTCAGATGTGCGCGAACATCATAGGACTGCCCCGGACTTGCGGACCTTTCGCAGACATTGGAGTTGGGAAGCCACCCATTTCTTGGGCTTTTTAAGAACATATGCCATCCCATCCTCATCACCCCTTACCTCTCCAGCAATTGTTTTATTTGTGTTTTTTAATATGTTTTTACCGTGCTGTCCACAGACAATGGCGGCAATCTGGGATTCCAACATGGCAGGCGTTTCCAAAAATATCACACACCTCACGCTTTTCACCATCCAATCAGCAGGCGCGTCCGATGTCCGCAGACCTCATGTCATCCTCTGGGCCAATCGAAGGCCCGCCCGTAAACCGAACAGGGAAGTGAGTCCGCAGACCGAATCGAGATGTCATAAAACATTTTTTTACCCACTTTTGGGCTTTTTTGAAAAAACCTACTGGACTGATTTACACCAAATTTACAAAAGCACACTTTTGGGAACTAGACGCTGACACTCCTGCCCCAAATATGAAGAAAATCCATCTAACGGTTTGGGCTGTAGGCGTGAGCATATCTTTTTTCCATTGCATCTATCGAAAGAAATCAGACATTTTGGGACTCCCCCTACAACTTTGTCTGCCACCCGCATGAAGCCTCACCAAAGTTCTCAAGATCTATCTGATGGGGCTATATGCTGTACATTTTTGTGAGGATTCGCCCGGGCAGGGCAAAGTTACAAGCCACCAAAAAGTTCTCTTTCTATGGGTTGAACAACTTAACCATAACTACAGGGCCGCTACCGTAGGCCCTCTAATATATATTTATATTAAAGGGTCGCTGATAGCAACCCTGTAGTTACAGATAAGTGGCTTTTTCATAAGGAGCACACTTTTTGGGTGGCTAATAGCTTTCATGCCATTTGACAAATCTACACGATTTCCCAAAAAATATAGACCCAAATCTGAATATGTTTGTAAACTTTGGTGCAGTTTCGTCAAAGGGGGGGGAGTTAATGTGGGGGGCAGTCCAAAATGTCAGAAATCAGGATTGACTTAAATAGGAAAAATGTGTTGCTTGAACCTATAGCCCGAAGCAGTGAATGGATTTTCACCAGATTTGTGTGAGGAAATTCCACTTTTTCCTGAAAGGGTGCTTTTGCAATTTGGTGTCAATCTGTCCATTGTTTTCTTTCAAAAATCCCCAAATCTTGGTACAAGGAAATTGTGATTTAACTATGGTGCCTGCGACAATGGCCAGTGATCATATTTTCCGGGGCATACATGAAGGCCACGGGATCGTGGGATTGCAAGGGACTGTGCAAGTCACGGGTGCTTGGGAAGGCAGGAAAGGCGAAGGAACAGAGGAGCGCGTGATCGAAGATGGCAAGGGATCACCCAGTCAGGGGGCATGCAGAGCGTGCAAAGGCAGCACAACAGAAGGTTGCAAGGGGCCACGCTGGTAGGGGAGGCAAGGTGCAAGCCAAGTGAGGATTGAGGGGGCTAGGGCGCGCACTTACAAGCAGGGGCAGAGGGTACGGGAGGCGACATCAAGGAAGACTCACAGGGGAGGGGAAGCACGAGGTAGGGGAGAGGCGTAGGTTGCAGGGGAACACAATCAGAGATGAGGTGCAATCGGAAGGGCTAGGAAACGCAGGGCAGGTAAGAAAACTCCCCAACTTCTTACCTGGCGGCCGCAGACAGGAGGGTGAATCGTCCGCACTCACTGTCTACACCGCCGACCCCTTAAACACCAAACACCTGCATCGTTAAACACTGCGGCCTTGTCCCTTAAGGGCTTTGCTGCATGGGGTCCGAATCCCAGATTTTATAGGCTTGGTAGCTTTGATGTAACAAAAGTGTTACGTGGAAATCGGGCAGCGTCTCCTGCATAGCTGCATCGTTCAACATCTCTGTATTGTCCTGCGAGGGCTTTGCTGCAGCGGGTTTGAACCTCAGATTTTATAGGCTCGGTAGCGTGGTGTAACAAACGTGTTACGTGGAAATTGGACAGCGTCTCTTGCGAACCTGCATCATTCAACACTGTGGCCTTGTCCTGTGAGGGCTTTGCTGCAGAGGGTCGGAACCTCAGATTTTATAGGTTCGGTAGCGTGGAAGTAAAAGCGTGTTACATGGAAATTGGTCAGCGTCTCCTGCGAACCTGCACCCTTCAACACTGCAGCCTTGTCCTGCGAGAGCTTATCTTTCAAAGACAGCACTCTGTAACTGCAACAGATACAGAGGGGGGTGCAATTTCAAAGTGCTTTTGAAGCTGTAATCAAGGACCATGAGAAACATTGCCCCCTACCTTAGTTGTAACACACACGCAACATCGTCTCCTTTCCACCTACCCCTATGTATTAATGGTTAACGCCTCTACTCTCATTTCCCACCCCACCTTACTTTCTGACCTATCCTGCAAAAATAATGTAGATAGACTCAATAAGATTCTCCAACATTTCCATTAGCATTTTGAGTTATGCTACTGGAAATACTGTAGCATTCATCCCCTGCTCCAAAGACTGGAACGGGGGATAACAGCCAGGCAGCCCAAGTTATCGGCACAAATGTAGCGAGGGCGAATAACGAGGGCGCTGGTCCGTTATCACCCGTTACAGCCCCTGCAATGGGATATGAAGGTCATTAGCACCCTGGGATGCCAAAGCGAGAACCCGGGGTGCTATAAAAAAAGATTTTCCTTCCTACAGCAGGATGTGCACTATGTCCCGCTGTAGGAAGGAAAATCCTTTTGCAAGATAGCCACCATGGAAAGGGAAGGCAGGGCTCTGTATGGAGCCCCCACTTCCCTTTTCATGGTGGCCTGAGGGAGGGGAAGAGAATGAGCAAATGCAGCGGTATGACCCACTGCCACCGAAATAAGATAAGTAGGGGGAATGGGGGGGTGAAACCAAATAACAAATGGGATAGAGGGTGAGGTGGAGATGGTGATGGAGAAAGCCAGCCGTCAGGCGGCTTGGAACACAGGCTTGTGCCGGCGGTTCAAGCCCACATTCCTAGCCACCTGGTTGGCTGGTTTCCCCTCCCAGGGTGCTGATGGACAATTGTATACTAGAGAAAAATATAAAAGGTCCCAAATACATTTCTCTAGCATACAATAAGGACCATAATCGATTAACCTTTATAACTATTCACGGTCTCCACAATCCCCTTTCCATGCCATGGATCATTAAAACATCCGGATGGCACATGCACACCATCGTACATGGCAGCCCTTCTACTGTTTTCAATTTTATATTTGTAACACTCCCTCAATGTCTGCTTTCAAACAGTCCCACATCCATCCACCAATCACTTCCAAAAACTGTACATTTAACCCTATTACCATATTAAGCTTCCACACACCAACTGCCACTTAACAACTTTTACAAATCTTTTGCATCTGCATTTCAGATGCCAAGGTGCGACGCCACTAACTAACTACTGGAGGAGAGGAGTCCCAAAGGTGTGATGCATCTTAACCATAACATCCTTTTAACAAAGATTTTTCTGTCAATTTAATAGGTTTTTATAAGTGAAAATGTTTCATGGTGTTACATCACTGTGTATATGCTATTCATAATTCCTATTTTAATATATATGAAAGAACTATAAACCTCCTTTAAGAAATATATTTTTGTAACACATACTTATGTCAGTCGTTATCAGCAGCGCATGCTGGGGACGGAAATCATTGTTCAATTGCCTACAGCATAAGGCTCCACCATGACCCCAGCCAAACCAAATTATTCATTGCACTTACCCTACATCCTTGCTCTTCTGTCCACTATTCCCGAATAATGTAAACAATTGCCATTGCTCATGGCTTGCAGCCATGGCCAGTCTCCAACTCCATTGGGCATAAGATTTGGCTATGCTGCATTCACCAATAAGCAAATCAGAGTACACATTTACATTTGCCGAGGGCCAGGCCCACTACGCAGACACCAAATGTAGACTTATTTCCAAAACTATCCTTTCCGGTCCTTGCTAATGCTTGTTGATTTGAAGTTCTTGCTGACCCTCCTCGTGCATATTTTCGGCAATCCCATCCAGCACTTCAACCTGTAACCACAAATCACTTTTTTTCCCATTACACCTATCCCAATTCCGAAAAACTTTAATACATAGCTGGTCCCTTTTGGCCATGCCCACTTTAACCCTATTGCTTGTCCCTCGTGTCATGGACAATAGCCAGATTGTCCAGGACATGGCTTTATCTGGCCACTGCCCATGGCCACAGGCTATACCTCAGTCACCAAAGGTATATCACTATTTTTTGTACCTACATTATGACACGTTTAAAAAAATAAAACATGGACACATTTGCAAAACCAATGCTCCTTACACTAGTTTGCTTCAAATCTGCCCATGTTTTATTTTTTAAAAAGTGATAAAATGTATTTACATTCAATAGTCCTATAATTTAGACGCCACTTGATAAAACATATTCAGACTTTGCACAAATATTCAAGGTTGGGTCTGTAATCATTCTAAAAACTTTTGTTCAAATTTGTCAAATGGCAAGGTATTAGCCATCTAAAAATGTTCAGTCCATGCCTCTAATTTTTCCCCCTCTTTACAAATTCCCACCAACCTTTGCACACATACTCATATCTAGGTCCACAATCTTTTTGCAAACATTTGTGCTGATTCGTCATATCGCACCACATTTATAAGCCTTCAAAAGTATTTTGGGCCCCCCCTCTAATGTTGTTCCCTCTTCACAAAACAGCACCACAATTTGCAGGACCATTCAGAGTCAGACCTAGAACTGAATTCCAAACTTTCATGCAATTCTATTGAGTGGCATCAACGTTATACAAAATCCAATAGCTGCTTTTCACCAACCCTGAAATGCACAAATAAGCATACATGTCCCTGAACATCTCAGATGTGCGCGAACATCATAGGACTGCCCCGGACTTGCGGACCTTTCGCAGACATTGGAGTTGGGAAGCTACCCATTTCTTGGGCTTTTTAAGAACATATGCCATCCCATCCTCATCACCCCTTACCTCTCCAGCAATTGTTTTATTTGTGTTTTTTAATATGTTTTTACCGTGCTGTCCACAGACAATGGCGGCAATCTGGGATTCCAACATGGCAGGCGTTTCCAAAAATATCACACACCTCACGCTTTTCACCATCCAATCAGCAGGCGCGTCAGATGTCCGCAGACCTCATGTCATCCTCTGGGCCAATCGAAGGCCCGCCCGTAAACCGAACAGGGAAGTGAGTCCGCAGACCGAATCGAGATGTCATAAAACATTTTTTTACCCACTTTTGGGCTTTTTTGAAAAAACCTACTGGACTGATTTACACCAAATTTACAAAAGCACACTTTTGGGAACTAGACGCTGACACTCCTGCCCCAAATATGAAGAAAATCCATCTAACGGTTTGGGCTGTAGGCGTGAGCATATCTTTTTTCCATTGCATCTATCGAAAGAAATCAGACATTTTGGGACTCCCCCTACAACTTTGTCTGCCACCCGCATGAAGCCTCACCAAAGTTCTCAAGATCTATCTGATGGGGCCATAAGCTGTACATTTTTGTGAGGATTCGCCCGGGCAGGGCAAAGTTACAAGCCACCAAAAAGTTCTCTTTCTATGGGTTGAACAACTTAACCATAACTACAGGGCCGCTACCGTAGGCCCTCTAATATATATTTATATTAAAGGGTCGCTGATAGCAACCCTGTAGTTACAGATAAGTGGCTTTTTCATAAGGAGCACACTTTTTGGGTGGCTAATAGCTTTCATGCCATTTGACAAATCTACACGATTTCCCAAAAAATATAGACCCAAATCTGAATATGTTTGTAAACTTTGGTGCAGTTTCGTCAAAGGGGGGGGAGTTAATGTGGGGGGCAGTCCAAAATGTCAGAAATCAGGATTGACTTAAATAGGAAAAATGTGTTGCTTGAACCTATAGCCCGAAGCAGTGAATGGATTTTCACCAGATTTGTGTGAGGAAATTCCACTTTTTCCTGAAAGGGTGCTTTTGCAATTTGGTGTCAATCTGTCCATTGTTTTCTTTCAAAAATCCCCAAATCTTGGTACAAGGAAATTGTGATTTAACTATGGTGCCTGCGACAATGGCCAGTGATCATATTTTCCGGGGCATACATGAAGGCCACGGGATCGTGGGATTGCAAGGGACTGTGCAAGTCACGGGTGCTTGGGAAGGCAGGAAAGGCGAAGGAACAGAGGAGCGCGTGATCGAAGATGGCAAGGGATCACCCAGTCAGGGGGCATGCAGAGCGTGCAAAGGCAGCACAACAGAAGGTTGCAAGGGGCCACGCTGGTAGGGGAGGCAAGGTGCAAGCCAAGTGAGGATTGAGGGGGCTAGGGCGCGCACTTACAAGCAGGGGCAGAGGGTACGGGAGGCGACATCAAGGAAGACTCACAGGGGAGGGGAAGCACGAGGTAGGGGAGAGGCGTAGGTTGCAGGGGAACACAATCAGAGATGAGGTGCAATCGGAAGGGCTAGGAAACGCAGGGCAGGTAAGAAAACTCCCCAACTTCTTACCTGGCGGCCGCAGACAGGAGGGTGAATCGTCCGCACTCACTGTCTACACCGCCGACCCCTTAAACACCAAACACCTGCATCGTTAAACACTGCGGCCTTGTCCCTTAAGGGCTTTGCTGCAGGGGGTCCGAATCCCAGATTTTATAGGCTTGGTAGCTTTGATGTAACAAAAGTGTTACGTGGAAATCGGGCAGCGTCTCCTGCATAGCTGCATCGTTCAACATCTCTGTATTGTCCTGCGAGGGCTTTGCTGCAGCGGGTTTGAACCTCAGATTTTATAGGCTCGGTAGCGTGGTGTAACAAACGTGTTACGTGGAAATTGGACAGCGTCTCTTGCGAACCTGCATCATTCAACACTGTGGCCTTGTCCTGTGAGGGCTTTGCTGCAGAGGGTCGGAACCTCAGATTTTATAGGTTCGGTAGCGTGGAAGTAAAAGCGTGTTACATGGAAATTGGTCAGCGTCTCCTGCGAACCTGCACCCTTCAACACTGCAGCCTTGTCCTGCGAGAGCTTATCTTTCAAAGACAGCACTCTGTAACTGCAACAGATACAGAGGGGGGTGCAATTTCAAAGTGCTTTTGAAGCTGTAAGCAAGGACCATGAGAAACATTGCCCCCTACCTTAGTTGTAACACACACGCAACATCGTCTCCTTTCCACCTACCCCTATGTATTAATGGTTAACGCCTCTACTCTCATTTCCCACCCCACCTTACTTTCTGACCTATCCTGCAAAAATAATGTAGATAGACTCAATAAGATTCTCCAACATTTCCATTAGCATTTTGAGTTATGCTACTGGAAATACTGTAGCATTCATCCCCTGCTCCAAAGACTGGAACGGGGGATAACAGCCAGGCAGCCCAAGTTATCGGCACAAATGTAGCGAGGGCGAATAACGAGGGCACTGGTCCGTTATCACCCGTTACAGCCCCTGCAATGGGATATGAAGGTCATTAGCACCCTGGGATGCCAAAGCGAGAACCCGGGGTGCTATAAAAAAAGATTTTCCTTCCTACAGCAGGATGTGCACTATGTCCCGCTGTAGGAAGGAAAATCCTTTTGCAAGATAGCCACCATGGAAAGGGAAGGCAGGGCTCTGTATGGAGCCCCCACTTCCCTTTTCATGGTGGCCTGAGGGAGGGGAAGAGAATGAGCAAATGCAGCGGTATGACCCACTGCCACCGAAATAAGATAAGTAGGGGGAATGGGGGGGTGAAACCAAATAACAAATGGGATAGAGGGTGAGGTGGAGATGGTGTTGGAGAAAGCCAGCCGTCAGGCGGCTTGGAACACAGGCTTGTGCCGGCGGTTCAAGCCCACATTCCTAGCCACCTGGTTGGCTGGTTTCCCCTCCCAGGGTGCTGATGGACAATTGTATACTAGAGAAAAATATAAAAGGTCCCAAATGCATTTCTCTAGCATACAATAAGGACCATAATCGATTAACCTTTATAACTATTCACGGTCTCCACAATCCCCTTTCCATGCCATGGATCATTAAAACATCCGGATGGCACATGCACACCATCGTACATGGCAGCCCTTCTACTGTTTTCAATTTTATATTTGTAACACTCCCTCAATGTCTGCTTTCAAACAGTCCCACATCCATCCACCAATCACTTCCAAAAACTGTACATTTAACCCTATTACCATATTAAGCTTCCACACACCAACTGCCACTTAACAACTTTTACAAATCTTTTGCATCTGCATTTCAGATGCCAAGGTGCGACGCCACTAACTAACTACTGGAGGAGAGGAGTCCCAAAGGTGTGATGCATCTTAACCATAACATCCTTTTAACAAAGATTTTTCTGTCAATTTAATAGGTTTTTATAAGTGAAAATGTTTCATGGTGTTACATCACTGTGTATAAGCTATTCATAATTCCTATTTTAATATATATGAAAGAACTATAAACCTCCTTTAAGAAATATATTTTTGTAACACATACTTATGTCAGTCGTTATCAGCAGCGCATGCTGGGGACGGAAATCATTGTTCAATTGCCTACAGCATAAGGCTCCACCATGACCCCAGCCAAACCAAATTATTCATTGCACTTACCCTACATCCTTGCTCTTCTGTCCACTATTCCCGAATAATGTAAACAATTGCCATTGCTCATGGCTTGCAGCCATGGCCAGTCTCCAACTCCATTGGGCATAAGATTTGGCTATGCTGCATTCACCAATAAGCAAATCAGAGTACACATTTACATTTGCCGAGGGCCAGGCCCACTACGCAGACACCAAATGTAGACTTATTTCCAAAACTATCCTTTCCGGTCCTTGCTAATGCTTGTTGATTTGAAGTTCTTGCTGACCCTCCTCGTGCATATTTTCGGCAATCCCATCCAGCACTTCAACCTGTAACCACAAATCACTTTTTTTCCCATTACACCTATCCCAATTCCGAAAAACTTTAATACATAGCTGGTCCCTTTTGGCCATGCCCACTTTAACCCTATTGCTTGTCCCTCGTGTCATGGACAATAGCCAGATTGTCCAGGACATGGCTTTATCTGGCCACTGCCCATGGCCACAGGCTATACCTCAGTCACCAAAGGTATATCACTATTTTTTGTACCTACATTATGACACGTTTAAAAAAATAAAACATGGACACATTTGCAAAACCAATGCTCCTTACACTAGTTTGCTTCAAATCTGCCCATGTTTTATTTTTTAAAAAGTGATAAAATGTATTTACGTTCAATAGTCCTATAATTTAGACGCCACTTGATAAAACATATTCAGACTTTGCACAAACATTCAAGGTTGGGTCTGTAATCATTCTAAAAACTTTTGTTCAAATTTGTCAAATGGCAAGGTATTAGCCATCTAAAAATGTTCAGTCCATGCCTCTAATTTTGCCCCCTCTTTACAAATTCCCACCAACCTTTGCACACATACTCATATCTAGGTCCACAATCTTTTTGCAAACATTTGTGCTGATTCGTCATATCGCACCACATTTACAAGCCTTCAGAAGTATTTTGGGCCCCCCCTCTAATTTTGTTCCTTCTTCACAAAACAGCACCACAATTTGCAGGACCATTCAGAGTCAGACCTAGAACTGAATTCCAAACTTTCATGCAATTCTATTGAGTGGCATCAACGTTATACAAAATCCAATAGCTGCTTTTCACCAACCCTGAAATGCACAAATAAGCATACATGTCCCTGAACATCTCAGATGTGCGCGAACATCATAGGACTGCCCCGGACTTGCGGACCTTTCGCAGACATTGGAGTTGGGAAGCCACCCATTTCTTGGGCTTTTTAAGAACATATGCCACCCATCCTCATCACTCCTTACCTCTCCAGCAATTGTTTATTTGTGTTTTTTAATGTTTTAACCATGCTGTCCACAGACAATGGCGGCAATCTGGGATTCCAACATGGCAGGCATTTCCAAATATATCACACACCTCACGCTTTTCACCATCCAATCAGCAGGCGCGTCCGATGTCCGTGGACCTCATGTCATCCTCTGGGCCAATCGAAGGCCCGCCCGCAAACCGAACAGGGAAGTGAGTCCGCGGGCCGAATATAGATGTCATAAAAAAATGTTTTACCTACTTTTGGGCTTTTTTCAAGAAACCTACAGGACCGATTTACACCAAATTTACAAAAGCACACTTTTGGGACCTAGCCGCTGACACTCATGCCCCAAATATGATGAAAATCCGTCCAGCGGTTTGGGCTGTAGGCGTGAGCATATCTTTTTTCCATTGCATCTATCGAAAGAATTCAGACATTTTGGGACTCCCCCTATAACTTTGTCTGCCACCCGCATGAAGCCTCACCAAAGTTCTCAAGATCTATCTGATGAGGCCATATGCTGTACATTTTTGTGAGGATTCGTCTGGGGGTAAGGGGGGGCAAAGTTATAAGCCACCAAAAAGTGCTCTTTGTATGGGTTGAACAACTTAACCATAACTACAGGGCCGCTACCGTAGGCCCTCTAATATATATTTATATTAAAGGGTCGCTGATAGCAACCCTGTAGTTACAGACAAGTGGCTTTTTCATAAGGAGCACACTTTTTTGGTGGCTAATAGCTTTCATGCCATTTGACAAATCTACACGATTTCCCAAAAAATATAGACCCAAATCTGAATATGTTTGTAAACTTTGCTGCGGTTTCATCAAGGGGGGGGGGGGTTAATGTGGGGGGCAGTCCAAAATGTCGGCAATCACGATTGACTTAAATAGGAAAAATGTGTTGCTTGCACCTATAGCCCGAAGCAGTGAATGGATTTTCACCAGATTTGTGTGAGGAAATTCCACTTTTTCCTGAAAGGGTGCTTTTGCAATTTGGTGTCAATCTGTCCATTGTTCTTGTTCAAAAATCCCCAAATCTTGGTACAAGGAAATTGTGATTTAACTTTGGTGCCTGCGCCAATGGCCAGTGATCCGATTTTCCAGGGCATACATGAAGGCCAATCCTCAGAAAATCTGGTCATTGTCCATAGCTACCAAGGAAGGCCTATCGGTTTAAATTGCCCACTGAGCCTGCAATGCGGCAAGGCCCAATGTCTGCTTTGAGATGCTTAGCTGGGCCTGCAGCATGGCTGACGCGTATGCCCCAGTTAGTGTGGCCAAGTCATAGAGAGTGGCCCAAAGTCCCACAGTGGGGGCAAAGTGGCCACTGGCCAGGCCTAATCTCTGCTGTGAGTTGCTTTGTGGGGCCAGCAACATGGCTGAAGCCCTGCTCCAGGGTTTCTATCCATAGGCCATGGCCACAAGCCTTGGACAGTTGCTCATGTTCCCATTATGGCCTAGTGGTCACTGCACCAGGCCACAGGCGAGGGTGAGTGGCAATTTGTGATGGCTTGATTGTGCCTGGGGCATGGTCGAACCTCAGGCCCTAGACTACTCAGCCACAACCTCCATCCCCAGAATGTGCTTCTGAAAGTGACACACTACAAAATGTGCTGCAAAAGATATGTTAAAGGAACAAAATTATTTTTTTTTTTCACATGTGACATGTTTCTCCTGGGGTTGCTTGTGGCCTTGTGAAAAAGGGATGTGACTAAGCAGTTTGTGCCGATTGCCCCTTTTGGGGTGGGACCAAGCCTGATTTGCATATGGTGTTTCTCCTTTTGTAATGGCTTGACACGCTGAAAAACAATGGTCTGGAGGGTTGGCCAGAGCTGTGCCTGTGGTTATTATTAATTCTAAGCTTTCCAGCCATCACACTTTTGTTTTACTATACACATTATACGTGTCATGCACGCAACTGAGACAACACAGGCAAGAGGCAGCAATATAGGGTTGGAGCTCCCATTCTAGGCTATTAGAATGCGCTTTGAATACTGCATTTATGGTATCAAGGAATCACTAGGGATTCAGCGCAACTTTATTTCTCGATTGGCAGCAGCATGGGTCCTCAGGTAAAGGAAAGGAAAAGAGTAAGTACATAGTTATATAAACTGTGGACAACTGAGTCTTCCTGCCGAGACAGGAAAAGGAATCGGAAAAGGCACACAAAATTCTTTAAAATGTTCCAAATTAAAATGATGTTGGAGTTGGTTAAGAAGGTGATGAAGGAAGAAAGGTCTCAGAAACATAAGATTAAACTGCCTTCTACCTCTTCATATTTATCATGTAAACCCTCATCTTTTTCCTTGTATTTCTTCGTCCCGTGACTCAGTCTCCTCCAGGAACGGAAATTCTAAAGGGAAAATCTTGGATAGACATGCATTTGTGGGGTAATGGAGCAAGTAGTCAAAAGCTTCGTCTTTAAGGCTGTAGATGGTCTGCGAACTATGGATAATCCAAACATAGAGCTGCTGAAAAAAGGCCTTCCTGTAGATTTTGACATAAAATGCAAAATTGTCAGGGAATGGAAGGAACCTGAGAAAATATCTATGCCAAGATGTATGTTGAAACTCTGTCATATCAGAGAAGAGCAGAATAGGAATCTTGAGAATATAGAGAGATGCCATTCTGTTTAGCTTGACTGGTTGGTTGTCAATGGCCGTTGAAGACGCATCTAGAGAGACGATGTTGATAAGAAGGTTGATGCAGCTTTGAAAAAGGTGTGCACGGGGGCCCACCTGACTTTGAAATTAAGTATATATGCATCCTACATCGACCGGACAGTTTTAAATGGCTTCCAGAGCCTTAATAAATCTGTTGATGAAGCAACAGAATATGCCACTATACAAGGCAACATGAAGAAGCAGGTGTAATTCTGATCAGACCTCGCATTTGATGGGTTTCAATCTGCAGCTATGCCAATGGAGGAATCCATTTCTGGGAGAGGACCCATTCATGTCTGCGACAGGCACACCAATGGTTTGCAGATGATTAAAGCAATGATGATGACCTTTGAGGGAGAGACACTGTTTGGCAACAATCTGGAAGAAAAGGGTGAAGACCAGGAGTCAGAGAGAAGTGACAGCTGGGCAAATTTCAGTCTCCACAGCCTCAGAAGATATCCTGGATCATTTTCAATGCCATTTGGGGCTCATCTGTCATATTTTACAGAAGCCTGGGCTCGGGAATCTATGGACATGTGGGCCATTTGATTGCTGGAACTTGGATACAAGATGGAATTCCAGGCATTTCCAGTTCCATCAGGCATGACCATAACATAACTCCCCAAGAACAAGATCAGTAAAAAAGCACTCTTACAAAGCATAGGCCCTCATTACAAGTTGGTGGTCCGGTAATAGCATGCCAGTAGGACTGTGTACTGGCATGATTACTGCATCAGACAATTCTAAGTCAAAATGCCGGTAAAATCGACACCGGTGACAGCACACCCTGTGCTACTGGTGCCAGAGACACAGACATTGGAAGTAGCATCACCCCCCAGACACCTACCGGAAACACTATTTATTTATTTATTCGCATGTGTATAGCGCACTTGCAGTGCGGAGGCATCGGGGCGCTGTTACAAGAGATTTTAAGCATTTGTGATTCATTTGAAGGACGGGACCAAGGGTCTCATGGTTACAAGTCGACACTGTAAGGGTTACATACATCGAGTTAATACAGTTACATCATAGTAAGGTAGTCATTTACATTTTACTTTCAGACAAAAAGCTTGGTTTTGATTGCTTTGCGGAATGCTCGGTGAGACTCTATCATTCTTAGGTGACTGGGTAGTGCACTCCAATGTGTAGCAGCCAGTGTGGAAAAGCTGGAGCCCCCTGCTCGGACTTTACGAGTCCTGGGGGTGAGAATCATGTTGCAGTAACCCTTCCTCAGAGGTCTTGTGGCAGTGTGCATGGTGATTCTTTGGGCTAGGTAAGGGGGTGCCAGCTCATGGAGGCATTTGTGGGTGAGTGCAAGGGTTTTGAACACAATTCTCTCTTTGACCGGGAGCCAGTGGGCCTGCCTTCTAATTTCGGAAATGTGATCTTTTCTGGAGGTTCCTGTGGCTGCCCGGAGGGCGTTGTTTTGAGCCAGTTGGAGTTTGGCGAGATTTTTACAGGAGGTTCCAGCGATAAGGGCATTACAATAGTCCAGCCTTGAACCAATTATTGCCTTAGCAATGGTGAGGCAATTCTGGCGTGAATGGAAGGGTCTGGCAGCATTAAGAACCTTAGAGTAATATGCTGACGATGAGGCGATGGCATTCAGCCCAGAACAATGCTCTAAGGGCAGCCACCGGCACCGCAAGGAGAGACCACATCTCCGAAATCAGAAGGCAAGTGCATTGGCTCCCTGTTAAAGAAAGAATTGTCTTTAAAACTCTTGCCATCACCCACAAATGCATTCACGAGCTTGCCCCCCCCTACCTGAAGAACAGAATCACCAGGCACTCCGCCACAAGACCGCTTAGATCTTTCTACGCCAACACCATTGTCAGGCCTACCTCTCGGAAAGTGCGTGCTGGTGGCTCCAGTTTCCCCACCCTTGCAGCCACGCACTGGAACGCCCTGCCACCTCACCTCAGACTCATCGAGTCCCACCTTGCCTTTCGTAAGGCTATCAAAACCAGACTCTTTGTGTGACTTTAACCTGTTTCTGCCTTTATGCCTGCTAACTTGTAACTAAGAGCCTCCTGCACCCGAATGTAATCTTAAATCTGTGTTTCCTCTGTAACAGCGCCTCGATGCCTCATGGGCTGCAAGTGCGCTTAACAAATGCAAATAAATAAATAAGTAAATTCACCTGTCTGTCCAGGGTTAGGTCCGAGTCAAGGTAGACACCAAGTGTCTTGACATAGTTTGAGACCTTGATGGGGATGTTATCGACAGTAAAGGATGAGTACTGTTGATCGAGGTTGCCCAGGGTAGTGGGTGACCCAATGAGTAAGAGTTCAGTTTTTTTCACTGTTGAGGCAGAGCCAATTGTCTGCCATCCAGGATTGGATGGTAGAGTATATGTTGGTGAGCGTGTTCATGCTAACTACATAGTCACCCGTAAGTGGGATAAGCACCTGTGTGTCATCTGCGTAATTGGTATACGAGATGCCCATGGAGTCAAGGATGCTGAACAGAGGCCCCATGAAGAGGTTGTTCAGCTTGGGTGCAATGCAGGATCCCTGTGAGACCCCACATTTGATATGGCTCGGGGTTGCACAGGCTGAGTCAGAGAAGAATTTAATGACCCTCTCTTGGAGAAAGGAGGTAATCCAGTCACATGCTTTAGGGGAGAAGTTGGCCTCAGTTGCTAGGTGGTGGCACAGGGTGTTGTGATCCACCAAGTCAAAGGCAGCAGAAAGATCTAGAAGCAGTAGGAGCGCAGGTTTGCCTGAGTCTCTGAGATCGGCCATTTGTTTTTTTAAGTCAAGGAGAGCTGTTTCAGTGCCATGTCTTGGGCGGAAGCCAGATTGCCACAGGCCGAGGAGACGGTTCTCTTCAAGGTATTTTTGGACCTGCAGGTAAGCTGCTTTGTCCAAAATTTTGAGTACGAAAGGGACAGTACTGATGTTCCTATAGTTCCCTGGGACAGTTGGGTCGAGGGATGGTTTTTTTTAGGAGTGGGCTTACCCAAGTTTAAATCCATTAGGGACATGGGGCGCTTGGAATGATGAGGTGATAAAGGCGGTTATGAAGGGTGCTAGGATGTGTGTCGAGTCTTTGATGAGTTGGGCTGGGCAGGCACCCCCCTTGCAATTAGAGGGTTTGATGGATTTGAGCAGGGGGCGATTACTTCCAGGACTGTCATATCTTTGAAGTGAAAGAATGGGGCGGACTTCGCTTTAGTGGGCATAGGCTTTTTCTTGTTAAGGTTCTCTATGAGAAGGTTCAGTGATTTTTGATGGATGAGGATTTTGGTTTGTAGAGAATTGAGCTTATCTAGCATGGCAGACTGAATACTGTTGCACCAGCTTTCATCCTTGAGGAGAGAGAGTGGAGGGGTGGAGGGTTTTTCTAGCTCTCTAAAGATAGAGAAGATTTCTTTGGACCCTGATTTGGCATCATTCATTCTTAAGTTGAAGGACACTGCTTTCGCTCCCGTGATGTTGGCTTTGTAAGCTATGGCGATGGCTTTGAAGGAGCTTCTAGTGGCTTCAGAGGCGTTGGTCAAGAAGTTCTTTCGAGAACCAGGCGTTAGAGTGTTTGGTTTCTTTTTGCTTTTTTAAGGGCTAGGGGGGAAATAGCATCAACAGCTCGGGCAACGATCTGTTTAAAGGTGTTGGCTAATGTTTCCGGGCAAACAAAGAATGGGTACTATATTTTCAGCTGTCAACTGGTGTGAGCTTTTTGCGAGAGCAGCTGGACATGGAGCGTTGGGCCTGAAAGGCTCTTTTTTGGTGTTGAGATTGAATTGAAGATTGTGGTGGTTAGACCAAGGGATGGGAGAGTTGGCTGTGATTTGGATGGAGCAGTTGTGATGGCTAATCCAATCAAGAGTGCGCCCTTTAATGTGGGTGAGTGCAGTGATTAATTGTGATAGGGCTTTTTTGAGGGTTTTGGCGTGGGAATCCTTAGGATCGTTGAAGCCTAGGTTAAGGTTGCCCAGGAGAATGACTTGGGATGACTTTTTAATGTTGTCAGACAGTGAGAGGACGAGGGTGTCCTGAAAGTCAGAGATCGGCCCTGGAGGTCTGTAGACAATATGCATGGTGATAGTGCAGTTGTGGAAGACATTGATTTTGAGTAGGAGGTAGTCACAGTGCTGGCCAGGTTGACCTTCAGCCTCTCTGATATTGTGTATTTTGCTGTTAGGGATTTTAGGTGTTTACAGTCACCCTTGCATAGTAGTGTAATGCTAATATCAGAGACTAGTTGCTTAATTTAAAAAAAATTAAATTTCAGGTAATTGCTGTGGCTTGTGCCTTATTAAATCTTTTGGAATAGGTGAGAATTGTCTGTGTGCGCTGCTAAAAATCTTCTGAGCGGCACCCAGAAGAAAGCTGGACAAGCGCACATGCACACAGCTTAGAGGGAACAATGCTCATGGCACAGTGGCTTGTTGTTGTGTGTGCACTGGGGATGTGCAAACTGTCCAGTCATGCCATGATGCCCATGATAAGTACTCATGTGCATGGATGATTGTTGTGTAAGATGCTATTGCATGGCTTACATTGGCCTGACCCCTGTCATCTATGTGTACACAGGGACTTTAGATGTTGATGTCACACCTACTACCACTTTCCTTGCGCACAATTCCTTGGTCTGTTATGTGTGCACTATTTGTGTGATGCTGGGCATTTTGGTGTGGCTTATACTCACCACCATCCCCTTGGGTCCCTGCTCCGGTCTCTGCACCTCCAATGCCCTCAATGCCCTCCTGATGCATTATGGAGCTGCATTGCTCTTTCCATGACATGAGTCTGATGGGGAAGACCGTCCCACCTCCTGTTGCAATTGTCTCATGGTGGTGGGCTGCCAGAAGGTTGCGCACCCACAGCTGCAAGTCATTCCACCTGCGGAAGTCCTTCAGGGTTCTAGGGACGGACCCCACTGCTGTGACTTTGTTGGCCACTTCCAGCCATAAGGCCAACTTGTGGCGTTGGCTGGTGTGGTTGTTCTCCTTGCCAAACAGCGTCTCAGCATTGTCCATGATGTGGTATGCAAGGGCAGTCAATTCTGCCTCTGTGAAGTGGGGTTTCCGGAGCCGAAATGCAAGCAACCTACTTAGAGTGCTTCCAGAAATCCTGACGGTGTTACCCGGTGTGGATGGCAACAGGTAATGCCAGATTTAAATTGGATTGGGTTTTCCAAAATGGCCGCCAGCCAACTTTCAGTTCTTGCAATGATGCTGTTTCCAGTGCTGGTGTTACCGTTGCCGGTGTTTCTGTCATTATGGGGACAGATCTGCTGTTATCGGCATTTTATTGTACAGTGACACTGGCATTTCTCCTTTTCTCTGCTATTGCCGTAGTGCTGGTGTCACCATTTATGGAATTGCACGATGCGCTCGACGGCAGAATTGGAATATGGCAGTAATTCCACTACACCTTTAGCCAGTTATGGTGCTACCGGATTGGCGGAATCACCAGCATTGTTGTGGGAAACTTTTAATGACGGCCTATATAGACCTGTTAAAGAGAAAGAATGTGATTTATCCAGTATGTATTGAATGGATTGGTGGGGGTTATTCTGTTATATTTGTGATGCCCATGGAAAGTAGAGATTGTTCCTCAACCTAAAGCAATCGAACTGGTATGTGAAGGACCACCTTTCAAGATGAACACTCTGCAAAAGATGGTTCACTGCTTATGGGGGGAGTTTCTATGGCATTTATTGATCTGCAAAGTCTTTTATTTCCATTTAGCCGTTCACATACATTACTGGAAATACCTCATCTTGCCACAAATGTTGGTCGTTACCAGTTCCATGCTCTCCCATTTGGTTTGATGGTGCCACAAGTGTTTACCAAGGTCCTAGAACTGGTGGTAATAGCTCTGGGTAATTAGTTAAGAAAAGGCATCCTCTGAACCATGCAGGTGACCCATTTCCAGACAAAATTCAGAATGCTGATGATCAACTGAGAAAAATATATTGCACTCCAAACAGGAAGTAAATTACATTGGAGCGCATATCCAGAAAGACTGGGAAAGGCATTGCTTGCTCAGGACAGGGCAAGGAGGATTGTGAAGCTATACAGAAAATAATATACCTAGTCACACTGGGGCAAGGCAATTCTTGCTCAGGCGAGGGCCAGGAGGATTATGAAGCTGTTTCACCGCATCATGAGGATCGACACAACATCAGCCTGACATCTTTTGCAGTAATAAGACATGTCATCATATTTATTCGTTATCATATGGGCAAGACTGCCCCTGCGACTGCTAGTTTACCATAGTTACCAGAAGTGGTTTCCATCATCCAAGGCATTCAAGTCGAAGAGCCCTATGGACAGCAATTTGAGGGAAGATCTGCAGTTATTGTCAAGAAAGGGAAAACCGGAAAAGGGTTTCTTGCTGAAATTGCCATCAGAACTACTACACATTCCAGCAGCCTGGGATGGAGTGCAAACCTGGAAATTGAGCGTTGTCAGGGAAAATACGAACCAGCAATAAAGGGCAAATTCTCCAGCTGGAAGCAACTAGTGGCAGAGAGTAGGGAACTCCAATGGTTTGGGGACTTGGTCAAAAGGAATGCAGTGGTGGTTAGGTCAGACAATTCCTGTGTCACATGTTAACAGACCAGAGTTTAGTTCTCTTCTGGCCGGTTTGACATTTGAGCTTGGTGCTGAGTGGAAAAACACCTGATTTCCCTCAGGGCACACCGCATCAGCGGGTGAACAATTCAGATCATCACAGCAAGGTATGTCCCTGCTTCTTTCCAGAAATTAGTATTTAGTCATAATTTTCAAGGAAATCTGTAAGAGATTCAGGGTCCTGACCCTGGTGCTGTTTGGATCTCAGGAGAAAGTGGTGGTCACAGTCTTTTTCTCCAGATTCCTATGCGAAGGAATATGTGGAGTGGATATGATATTGACTTGGCCAACATCACTCCTTTACGCCTTACTTCCTGTTAAATTGATTCTGTGGATATTAGTGTAGATCAGGGATTGCCCAGCAGTTCTAATCCTTGTTGCACCACATTGGCCAAGGGGACCATGGTATCTGATATTAATGGAAAAGTTGGTGGCTTAGGAGTGGAGACTTCCTTGTTTTCCAACCAATGTCTGTCCAAAAAAAGGTACATTTAGTGGTATGGAAATTGGAAGGTGGTGCCTACAGGATATGGCTCCCTCAGCATAGTTAGCTGTGCCAGTTCCTTGAGGCAGCTTTCCACCCTTAAGGTTTACAACCATTTTGGGAACAAATGTGCCCTCCTAGGGATAGGAATGACATCCTTTCTTAGTCGTGTAGTATCCCAGAGGTGATGCATGTTCTGCAGGCTTGCTTTTCCTGCAGATCATTGTTTCCTCTCTCAGAGCACAATGGGCAGCCATCAAAGTCTTTTGAGGTCTTTGGGAAGTCAACGTTTAGATTTATCAACCTGTGTGTGTTAGAATGAATCTGGAGAACATGCACCCACTGAGGGAAGTGGTGGCTAGTGCTGGCTCCATGAAGAAAGGGTGGTGGTTGATAAAGCAGCATTTATGAGAGTCTGCATGGATTATGGCTGGCACCATTCATCAGTGCTTTGGTATACTTCAAAGGTAAGTGCTCGGTCCTCCAAATGTGGACTGAATGGAAGGGCACATAATGCTTTATTTTTTACTTTGCTCGTTTATTACACAAGCCCGCTTTGGGCATGGCTTTTTACAAACAGTAGCACAGTACAGAGATAACGGTTACCCCTGGGTTGTGGGTAACTGGGGGTTTATACTCCCAACAGCAAGAAAGGGCAGTGCATACAAAGTAGAAAATGGTTCCTGGAATTGTATTAGGCCCCTCTTATGTAATGTGATGAGGGACAGTAGGAGTAGGAGTAAAGTAGATTACTGGTGAGTAATCAACACATTTATCAATGATTAGAAGGGAGCAAAGCCCTTGGATAGATAGAAGGGTGGTATGTCTGTATTGACAGTAAACAGCTGCCATTGTTTTCTGTGACCTGTGCTTCTCCACTGAACAGGAAAGGCCAGTATTGCGCAGTGGATGATGGGACTGCACGCGACTTAAAGGTCACCAAAGCAAAACAAGGCGTCACCTCCGACTTTCAAGTTAAAACTGATAATTCTTAATAGTGCTAGTAATCCTTTGAATACCCTGCTTTAAGCTGCTGCAATTCCAGCAAATCATTCAGAAGTCTTTTTGCGTTCGACTCCATTCTTATTTAGATGTAGACTTACTTTGCATTCCAGAAATATTTGTAACTGATTGACAGGCGAGTTCAAAGCTAACTCTTCGGACTCCTCTGTAATGGCGCCGCATTGATGTGGAATGAAATCGTCGCCATCAGAGCCAAACTGAGTTGGATTATTTCCTGTCCACTACGAAGGCGAAAATTCGACAAATGTTGTTTGGAAACTGGCCGTGGCTAGCTTTTAAATGTGAGTAAAGCAAACAAGAACTCTTGCGGACGACTGTTGTGAAGACATTCCACAGAATTACACAAAAAGAATTCTCACGATTCTCACGCTCGTGTTTCATCTTTATGTCAAAACATCCATGTGGCTTCATGTGAAGTCAAGGGCTGCCTGTGGACCTGAGCAAGCCACCTCCTAGCAACCCACAGGGTGTATCTGTTTGGCTAGGCTGGGCATTGTGCAATCTGAGAATTATTAGAAACTTGAAAGACAGACGTACAATGTTTAACAACGTCGCTTGAGCCACACATTATTTGAGTGGTAAAATGGCAACTCTTACAACTCTTATTAAAGTTAAGAAGAACTGATGGCTCACTTTGTCGTCGTTGTAAATGTTATGCTCATTATTATTTGCATAGCGTAGATCTGCCAGCGATGTGGCCTTGTTACCCTGCATTTAAATGCGAACTGGGCAATTTCATATTTTCCCAATTTCGTGACAGGAAGCATTAAATAAAGTCAATTTCATGAAAGGGCTTTGTGCAATGTAGACGTAGCTAGAAAGCAAAACATGTGGGAGTATGCAAATAGGGATAGAAGGACGGGGTGAGCCAGGGGAGGAAATGGAGCCTAGAGGTGGAGAAGTGCTATCTGGGCTGGAGTGAAAAGCTGTTTCTAGAAGAGTCGAGTCTCTTGATGAAGTGGAGCAACTCTAATGCACATATGTATGTTTCTTCATAGTCCAGGTGCAGGTGAGTAGCAGATGTCTTGTTTTCTAGTTGTGTTGTATCTTTTTGCCTCTCTTCTATCTAGCCTAGCAATGTTGTGGTTTGTGGTGTTGTAGAGGCCTCCTGAAACATGCTCAGATTGATCTTGGGGGCCATAGGGCAATGTGTTCTAGCTTCATGTTGTTCTGTGTGTGCGCAGTGACATTCTATTGTGGTACCCTTGGAGTGTCATCATGTGCTGACATTTTGTCAGTTGGAAACTGATGAAACCAGGGCTTAAGCCTTTACTGCTGAGGTCCTTTTATATACAATAAAACGATATCTTACCCATTTAATCAGTAAAGCTGTTATATAAATTACTACAATTTAGTGGCGACGAGGAGGTTGCGGAGAAGGACGTCAGCAACTGCAGCTGGGTCGTGGCGACCTGGCGAAGGCAGTCTCAATGGCTGAGAATCCAGAGGAAGGGTCGAGGTAGCTGTGGCTGGCTATCGACCATTGGGCTGCTGCTCTCGCTGCTTCATCTTCTCCAATGGACATGAAACCGGAGGGTCTGGGCCATTTGGCTGCTCTCGCTGATCCAGCCTTTCCAGCAGGCATGGAACTGGAGGGTCCAGTGCTAAGGCTGTATCTGTTGAGTGTCCAGATGTGCACGTACAGTAGCACCATAATCCAGCTTGTGGAGACCTTTTGGACAGCGATCCGGCCAATGCCCTGTGCTCCATGTTGGTGGAGGCTTTTAGGACAGTGATCCGATCAGTACCTACATGCATGTGATGCCTTCCTTGTTGTGTCTGAGCGGCGGGACTGCCTGCGTAGTGTGGGCAACTGCATGTGTGGAATTGCTGAAAGGAGGAGGAGGTGGTCTGGCAGATTTGAGGAAGGCCCAATTGTGAGGAGTATGTTCATAGCCACCATCATAAGGCCAGACTTGAATGCTCGGAAGAGAGTTCTCTGGCCGTGAAAGACCAGGAAGCATTGAGTGTAGGCAGGGCCTTTTGTAATATAAGCCGTGTCACAAGCTGGCAATACAGGGGAGAGGCAAGAGGTGCTGCACTGCATCAGATTAATCGACTGGAAATTATGGTTGGTACCACATTAGACTTGTATGGCTGAATCTTCAACCCTGTCATTTCAACTGTAGATTGGCAGCAGGACAATTTGTGATCCCAGTTACAGCATTGGGATAGTACTTGCTGGTGAGGCACACTACGGAGAGCTGCTTTTAGGCAGAATCATATTCAGTACCCTTTGGAAACACCACACACAATTAAGACTACAAGTGACAGTACAAATTCACCTTTGGTACAGGCCTGTACTACACAGTATAGTGGTAGCGATGGCTGAGCAGCCAGACTTATCTCAAGAGTACAGTGAGCAGTATCAATAGTTACACAAAGGACAGCCATTACTATGGTTCAAACAAACACTGACTCAAGGTTTCTTTCTGAGTAAAAGAATATACATTTATTTACACATCAGTTGTAAAACAATTCACTAAGTAAAGCAGCAGTAAAATCACACTCATAATATATCACACAACACCTGATGAATTCTGGACAAGTTAAACTCAAAATGAAGTGTGAGCAAAATGGCACTCCAGCAATTTAAAGGGGAGGGCAAAACAAGGTTATATAAAACAGCACCAACAAATAAGAACACAGGGCAATCTAGAAAAGGCTTGCTACAATGAGGATTCAAATCAATTGGCCTGGGCCAATGTTGTAAGCGGATTCAATTCAACACTACAGCTAAGTCAATGCCTAGTCTGGGATGCTAAGGGAAACCGTTAATGATATATTTTTATGTCCAGTTCCTTTACTCTGCATGACAACCCTTATATAACACCCCTCTCTTAGAATCCCCCTGAACCCACTGAGCCAAGAAGTAGGTTTGTTTTGCAAATTAAAAGGTTTATTTGAAAATTAAACAATATATATATATATATATATATATATATATATATATATATATATATATATATATATATATCACACTTTTATGATAAATTAATGTTTGATAGCACACTTGTGAAGATGATAGTGATCAACAATGGATAATGTTACAGTGGTACACTCTTTTTGATGGCTTAGAAGTGATATAGAGAGGATAAAGTAGCTGAGAATGCTTTTATGGCTTCAAGGACAATGCAATGATGAATGAAAATGCAGTACAGGAAATAAACTTGATATGACTTCAACAAAAGACAATGTAATCACTTTTCTTTGACAATTCACCTCCCACCCCCTTTATGCAATGTAAAGAGATGGAAGGAAAGCACACAGTTCTCAGGAATGCAATCAAATATAATTCAGTTCCCCCCTAGCAAGCTTAGAGGAAAACAGGTAGGAGTTTTAAACACAGGCAAAATCCTTTTAAATGTGGTGGCAATGAAGTGAAAAATATACTCAAATTGCTTTTAATTCCCTATAGGAGGTTTAGGTTGAATGAGAGATACGTAAATTAATTCAGGATCACTTTAGCAATGCTCTATGAATGATTGTCAGGTTGCACACGAATTTCAGCAAGGAAAGCAAGGACAAATATTTTTACACGTAGCTGAAATTAAGCAAAAAGTCAAATCAGGGCAAATTTAGTCGGGTGCGTCGAACGCAATTATGCCTTATAAGGAGTAGGTTCTAGACTCGTTGGAAAGCTTAGGATCTTAGCTTTAAGATGACCGTTAAAACTCGCTCCTAGCACAAACGGTTCCGGAGATACGGCCGATTTAGTAAAGGTAGTTTTTCAGATTTGAAATTTTAAAGCTCAGAATGACAGATGACAGTTTTCAGTTTAAAAAATGACAGAATGACATGATTTTAGGAGGCAGTTATAATAGGCTAAAATAGTTTGGATTAGATTATTTTAAACTAAGAGATTGGTTTTGGCACAGTGCTAGCTGGGTACTCACACTAGATTTTGGACAGGAATGCGACTTTGTCACCGATCGGGTTAGGATTGGCTGGACTTCTGCTAGCGGTTCTTCACAGTGATCTGGTCTCTGGGTCTCTGGTTCTGTTATCGGTTCTGCTAGCGGTTCCGGATACAGCAGTCTCTGGTTCTGCGGGTCTGGATCAAGTGGATTCTTAGCAAGCAGCAAACCGCACAGCCTGGCGGTTGAATAGTTTGCAAATGATTTTTGAGGCCTGCTGAAGAGAACTCAGCTTGTGGGTTAGCCTCTCTGCTACAAGTTCTGAAGTAAAGTTCTGGATCCCTGGAGTTCTGGATTTGAAGTCTGTAGTCTCCCGGCAAAGCGTCCCGCAAGAAAGTGGAAAGTGAATGTCTCTACCTGGGTTTCAATGTTCCTTTTATGTGTTTTGAAAATGGGTGTGTGGCTGGGCCTAGGAAGCCTGCCCCTCTCACTTATCATTGGCCAGTTCCTCCTCTCTTCCTTGATTGGGGGAACTGGGTTGTGAGTCAGAGTGTTGAGGTAGGTTTATGGTCAGAGGATCCTCCCCTTGTCAAATTGCACACAAATCTATTTCCGATCCAAATACATATTTAACTATGTACCATTTTTCTAATATTATAGGTCCAGTTAACATATTTTCTGTAGCATCAAACCATCCGATCCCTGTCTTTGTTCGATGTCGTGTCCACTTATGACAGAATTCTCCCCTTTTCTTCCAAATAATGACCTCTAAACCTTTCCAGATTTTACACAAATGTGCACCAAGGATATGGGGTTCAGATGATAAAGTGTCAGATTTCTAACATGCATACATTTGGAGTAACAACCTTTTTTTCCGCTACTATCCCCAAGAACATACCACAGGGTCCTAACACCTCTTAACATGTGCACAGAAAAATCACAAGAATGATGATGTTATTTATATAATTTTTACAAGTCCGCACTATGAATTATCCATCTTTTTAAATCATGCTCTGGCCCCAAAGGGGTGTAGTTTTCCAAAGCACATGGTGGAATTTCTGGTTTATCTACTTCCCCAAAGCTCATCTTACTCTCACAGGCACTGCCCCTCCCAGTTTCTCCCAAGAGGAAGCCATTTTACGACTCCCCCAATATAACATTTGCCTGAGCCAGGGACAGTGATTTGTTTAGTTTCCTGTAGTCCCAAAGTGCCACTCCCCTAATTCAATCAGAGAGGTGTCATCTCCTTTTGGCAGGGGCAGCAGGATGCAGCCAGGCCTGGGAACACAGCTGCTGAATTCCCTCTCCTGTCGGAGGTAGTTGTCAGGCAGAATCCAGTTTCATTAAGCCAGGCTTCAGCTAAATGTCACTTTTGTTCCCAGTTTTTCTTCATTCAAATCAAACTCACAATTTTTGCACATGCAGCTAAAATGCTGATTCTAAGTTCAAAACTATGACATTTAACAGTTGCAACCTATGTTACACTCAAAAGTAGGTCACTCATTTAATTTAAACATTTCAATTGTAGTGGTTTTAAATCCAATTTCAGTTAAGCTGCTGACATCCACAGCTCAGCCAGTTTTGTTATAAACATTGTTTTGGGCTCTTTCTCTTTCCAGATTTAGTATGCACACAAGAATACATTCTGCCAAATGCCTGCTGGTGTTCATTGAGATTTTTGAATATCTTGTGATGTTTAAAATAGGCATTTTTAGCTTGCATTTCAGAGAAACAAAGGTGATTTCAAAGCGCTTTTTTTAGCCAACCGGCACTGCTGTTTTCCCTTTGGCACACATTTCATTCATGGCACTCCTGGCCCATCATGCTTACACTGGTGGGTGGCAGGTCAGGGGACCACTTTGCTGTGCGCAAAACTGCACGGTTCTCTAGGATTCTGGCGCAAATGTGGGCTCTTCCGCCCTCTTGGATTTCCTAAGCCCACAGCACCAAATGTTGCAGCATAATAGTCCAAACATGGGTCAGGACACCCAACAAATCCCCCCGCCCGACTGCACTTTGATTTCAAGTCGAGATGGAGTCGGGTGCAAAGGATGTTTTGATCCACGCGCTGGGATTTCCGCATCACCTTCTTCCAATTCCGCAGATGGCACAGTTCAGCATCTTTTCCTCCATCCGGTTGGATCGATCGGTTCTCCTCTCCTGCCCTGATGGGAATATTGGGCGGTACCCTGGGCCCCTCGGATCTTTGCTCCCGGTCTCCGGGTCGTTCTCCTTGGTCAGTCTCTGTGGTTTCATCTCTCCTAGGATAATAAAGCAAAAGCGGCAATACCTATTCATAGACATTTCCCCACCACTATTAATGGTGTGGCGAACACATACATTTTATACATCCGGTTACATTTTTCAGTCTTGTTTTAAAAACAAGATATAACAGGAAACATTTTCCTACCAGAATCATGATATTTTAGAGACTATCTGTGGGATATTTTAGGGTTGGAACTGAATTACTCTGGGGCGGCCCCCCTCTGGGATTCCAGAGGATTCCTCCAGTTGTTGCAGAGTGTGCCTGGGATGGCAACACTTTAGCTGATTAATATGGACCTACTTGTCTTCCCCTTCCACCAGACTACCTTTGGGGATGCGGATCTTATAGGCTACAGGGGAGATTTTGTCTATAATTTCAAACGGTCCCTTCCATGTAGGAAATAATTTTCGCTGTTTTGCCTGGTTTCTTTGGAAATTTTATAGATAGACCCGGTCTCCCACAGTATATTCCTTCCTGGTGGTCATCAGGTCGTAGTGGGTTTTCATGCTATCAGCTAATCTTTCTACATTCCGCTGAGCATAGGCAAAAGCATGTTGAAGATGTTTCCTTAAATTCTCCACATACTCATGAGTTGTGGAGGCATTTATCAACGTCTGCTCTTGGTCCTGTAGAGCAAATGCTGGGGAAGCACCATCTTGCGTCCGGTCATCAACTCAAATGTTGACATTTTAGTTGCAGATGAAGGTGTGGATCTGATGGACATTAGGACCAGAGGTAATCGGATATCCCAACTTGGCCCAGAATCTGCCATAAACTTTTTTAAAATGCTCACAATGGTTTGGTTGTATCTCTCTACTGCTCCAGAAGAAGCTGGCCTGTAAGCAATGTGTAGCTTCCTTTTAACCCCCAGTATCTCCCACATCTTTGTCATTACATCGCTGGTGAAATGGCTACCTCTGTCTAACTCAATCCTTTGAGGTAGATCAAAACGGGAAAAGATGTGGTTAATTATCAGGGCAGCTGCTCTTTCTGCCTTGCAATTTGGGGCCGGGAGAAATTCCACCCACTTGGTAAACAAGCATGTGACGGTCAACATGTACTTGTTTCCTCTAGACGAGCAAATTACAGGGCCTACGAAGTCGATTTGCAAATCTGACCATGGCAGTGTCATCCCCCTCTTTTGGATAGGTGCACGGTGTCTGAGGGATGATGGCTGAAATTGTGCACACACCAGACACCCCTTCAAGTATCGGTCGAGGTCCTGCCCCATGTGTGGCCAGTATGCAACCTCTCTTAAGATCTCAAGGGTTGTGTGAAACCCCCTATGACTGGCGGTGGCCACATCATGGGCGTGACATAACATCAGGCTTCGGGATGAGGTAGGGACCACCCACTGATCATGGCCAGCTTGGGATTTCCTTACCAACAAACTGTCTTGGATTCGGAACATCTTTGGACATTTCATAAACACTCTTAGGTCCTCTTTCCCAATTTAATCGTTATCCGTCAGGGGAAAGTTCTCAGGGTCCTCAATGTGTTGGTAAAACTTACCAACTATTGGATCCCCCTTTTGAGCCGTGATTAAATCAGCATCAGGGGTCCCCTTACTCCATTGTGCAGTTGAAAGATCATTGTGAGCATTTGTCTGGGACCTAGTGATAGCAGTGACCTGGATTTCCACCAACAGGGACTCTATTTCTATTAGATCCCCTTGGATGGCACCGGTTTTGGCTAGCTGATCAGCTAAGTCATTTCCAGTTTTGTCTGGTCCCTCTACTTTGGAAGGACCCTTGATCTTTTTCCAGTAGATGGTCATCCCATTCGATGTGACCAGATCATCAATATTTTGGATTAACTTCCCATGTTTCAGAGGTTTGTTATTAGCACATTACATGCCTCTGGTTTTCCAATTAACCAGGTGCTCCAGGAACCCGTTCCGTACATAATCAGAATCTGTGATTATGACCAGTTCGTGGAGTTGATGTTGGACAGCAGTGAGGATGACCTGATGCACAGCCATCAACTCTGCCACCTGACTACTTTGGGGACCAATTTTGTATCCAGCGGAGGGTTCTGGAAACTCCTTCACCCAGGCATTCCCAGTTCTTTCTCCCCGTTGTTGTCAACATGGTAAGAGCATCCATCCACATAGACAGTGGGCATTCCCTCACGCTTGTCTTATTCAAAGACTTTGTGTGGGGAATTAAGGCATGCCTCCATGTTGTCCTTGATTTTTAGACTTTCGTCCTCGAGACAGTTTTCTCTGGCACAATCATGCAAGTCAGCCAGATCTTGCGCGAGGGGACTCTTCTTGTTTTGGCCATATCTGACCTCCACAGGAAAGCCTTGCATTGACAGGATCCAGGAAGTAATTCGGGAATTACTCACATTTCCGGCCCGGATTCTGTCACTTTGGAGATATTGCAGAGACTGGTGTGGAGTCTCCACTATGATGTGTTCCCCCTGGATAAACGGGCAGTAATTCTTCAATGCCCACACCGTAGCAAGGAGTGCCTTCTCACAATCGTTGAATTTTTCCTCCACAGAGGATAAAGTTTTGCTCGCATAGGAGATTACTTTATTGACCTTGTCATGCTTTTGGTATAATACTGCCGGCAAGCACGTATTAGAAAACCCTGTCTCCAGGAAGAACTCCTTGTTTCTGACAGGGTAAGCTAGGCAAGGCGCTTGTGAGAGGCTTCTCTTGAGTTGTCTTACTGCCTCGGATTGTTCTGGACCCCATTCCCACTTGAACCCCCCCTTCAAGAGATGAATCAGGGGTCTGGTGATCTCTGCGTAGCCTTCAATCAACTTTCTGCTGTAATTAGTCAGTCCAAGGAGGCTCCTTAGTTCCCGCAGAGTTGTGGGATCCTTCAGTTTCTGAAGTGCTTCCACTTTCTTTTCCTGGGGACAGAGACCCTGAGGAGTAATCTCATGCCCCAAGAAATTAACACGGGTTCTACACCACTGTGCTTTCTGAAAGGAAAGTTTTGCTCCGGCGGCCCTCAACTGCGTCAGAACATAACGGATCTCTGCTATGTGTTCCTCCACAGATGAACTTTTGATGAGGACATCATCTGCATAAGCCAGGTTACCTCTCGCACCCAGGTCGGGCATGGCCTTATGTAGGAAAATGTTGAATTAATTGCCGGAGTTGAGGTATGCGAAGGGAGTCCGGGTCCATGTGTACTGCTGGCCCCCGAAGGTAAAAGCCAGTTTGTGTTGGTCCTCCCTACTGACAGGCACGGTCCAGTATCCATTGGTCAGGTCTATTGCTGTTAATACCTGTGACCCCTGGATCTGGGCCAGCCCTTGGTCAATGTAGGGCAGAGGCCATCGGGAAGTATGGACCTGTTTGTTGAGCTCCCTAAGGTCGGCACAGAGTCTCCACTGGCCGTTTGGCTTCAATATTCCCAGCACCGGATTATTGAAGGTGCTGTGTACTGGACGGATTATTCCCCGGGACTCAAGGTTCTTAATTATTTCAGTAAGGGACTCCATGGATGCGAGAGGCAAGCGATATTGCTTCACAAAAACTGGAGTCATGCCAGGGTCCGTGGGAATTGTTGTTGTGTGGATGTCGGTGCGACCACAGTCATATGAGTCTACCGCAAAGAGATCTTGTAAATCCAAGAAAACTTGTTTCAACTTTTGCTTCTGTTCCAGAGTCACAGAGGCATCAGCTAGGTTGACTCTCTCTTCCACCATCTGCCTGAAGCCTGGAAAGACTTCTGGTTTGGCTATCTCAGCGGCCTCCTCCAGCTGGGTGGAGAAGTCCCTGGTCAGAGTGCTGATTTGGACTGGAGGCTTCAGGTGGGAAAGGCAGCCCTCATGGACCTGGAAAATCACCTCATCCCTCCTGAAGTCACAAGTCACATCTTCCTTACCATAAGGGCAAGAAGTGTACACCAGGATGTTCCCCCCATGCCGGGTGAAAATCCTGTCTGGTGTTGTATTGTCCTCACTATCACTGTCAAAACAGTCCTTGGGGATTGGTCCTAACAGTTCATTTCCTAAATCAATGGAGAAATGTCGGTCATCAACCGCCATTCCAATGATGGTGCCTGCGGCTAGAGTAATACTCTGTAAATCGCTGTTATCCACCTCTATTGAAATGGTGTCAGGTTCTATGTTGACTAATGGTGTTGGGTTTACCCCTAACCCTTGTTGTTGGAGAGAAGCATTTAGATGAATATAAGCATCAGGGTTTTTCAATTTTTGGCCTCTTTTAACTTTCACTCCCAGGGAGAATTGTCATGTCCTTTCTGGGATGGTGACTTCCTCTTTAATCTGAATTTCAACTGCATAAGGTAGCAATTGAGCTGACCTAAATGCTTTTTCTGAATCATCAAAGCCCATGGGATTATCCGCTAATCGGGACCAAGCTTTGAAGTTTATTAGGTCCAGATTAATGGCAAAGCGATTGAGAATGTCACTGCCTAAGTAAAAGGCGGCAGTGACGTTTCGCACGACCCAACAATTATGGACCATGCTCTTGTTGCCAATGGAGATTTTGAGCATACACCTGCATGGCAGGAGATGTTTGGAATTGGGTGCTTCCAGGTTCATTTCCCATTTGTCTATCAGTTTGAATGTGGGAATGGCTGGATCTTTTGGGATTTGGCAGAACATGGCTTCGCTGATGAAGCTCTTACCGTTGTTCACACACACTCGGGCGAAAACAGAGTCCTTCCCATCATTTAACTGAACAGGGATGAACAACTGCTCTCCAATTTGCTGAATATCAGCCAGTCTCTGAGCTGATTTCACATCTTTCTGGACTATAGGAGTGGGAGTGTCTGAATGTGGATTGGTAAAGAATTTCAGAGTGTTTCCTTCCAGTGTGGAATACCACCTTAAAATGGAAGGAAGGTTGATTTTCAGAAATAGAGAGGACCCCCCATCACCAGTCTGTTGTCCTACTTCTATTAATGTCACGTCTGGAATTTGGTTGTTCTGGAAGTGAAATTCTACTTGGTCAGATTTTTGTACAACCATGTGGCAGGTGCCATTTAAACTAACATGGTTGACACTCTGTTTTAATTTTATTGGTCGGCTAGTCTGGGTCCAGAGGACCTTGTTCACGCAATCTATTAGGGGTGACAACCTTCTCAGGAGGTCATTCCCTAGTAAACAAGGGGTGCCCTCTGGAGTCACTACTATGACCGGGTGTTTCACCTTGTGTCGCCCAATTTTGATGTCCAAATCTGCAGTCCCCTCGACAGGAATTTCCTTCCCGTCAAAGTTCTGCAGTTGTCCAGGAAGAGAGGTTAGAGGAATGCGGTAATTCTCCCCCCTTCCTACATTTAGTGCATCAAAGGCCCTTCTGGACAGAAGGGTAGCTTGGGATCCAGTGTCCACCAGTGCCAAAATTGTACCCTGCCCCTGTACTTGTACCGGGGCATAGTATCTTCCCTCCTTCTCCTCAAGGGGGCACAGATAATGCACATTTTTGGACAACTGGTGGGCTAATTTTCTGCTTTTGGACATGGCGAGAGAAGAGTTTTGGGCAGAATTCTGTGGAGAGCCTGGGGAATCTGAAAGAAAAAGTTGGCAACTGGAAATGGTTTCGGGTTCTGGGCCGCCCCCCCTTTTTGGAGGCAGTTATCAGGATGGGTTTGACATATGGGATTTTGGTATTGTTGGTTCTAGGATAGAATGATGGGTGGCGACAGCTCAATCCCCACATCTACCCAGTCTGTTGATTCAGTTTTAGGTTCCCCTGGTTCCGGTTCTGGGCCGCCCCTGCTTTTGGGAGGCAGTCACCAGGATGGGCTTGAACCCGGGGTTTTCAGTCTTGTTGGTTCTGGGATAGAATGATGGGCGGCGACAGCTCAATCCCCACATCTACCCAGTGTGGATTGAAATCCCTTGGGACCCATTTTTCCTTGGGAGGAGTTCCCCCATCTCTGAAGGAGAAGATACTTTTCCCAGGATCCTCTGAGGATCCCTCTCCCTCAAATTGGAAGACCTGTACCTCCTCCACAAAGTGGGTCTGTTTGGTTCCTTTGTTTCTCCTACCTCCTCTCTGCTCCTTGGGTGGCAGACTTTCAGGGGTAGGAGATTTTGTTCCGGTTCCTGGTTTTCCGGGGGCTGTTTACAAGTTGGGAAGGAAGCTTCCTCCAAGGCTTTACACCCCCCTTCCCCTTGTGCTTCCTCCCTGGGAACCGGTGGGTTATCGGGGTGCTGCCCCCATCATTGTTCTGGAGCACCAGGCCCAGAGTTTGGAGCATTCTGTGGTGGCATGCTCATCTGAGGGTTCTGTTGCGCCCTCAGCATGTGACCCAGATTCCGTGCCATGTTTTGGACCTGGCGCTCTAACTGGGAAACCCGCTCAGGCTGATACGGGGTCCGGTTTTCTCCCCTGGGCTGCTCCCGGGAAGGGTAGCTATCCCTTCTCTGGTAATACCCTAGGTTTTGAAGATTTGGATACCCCTCCACCCTTGACCTCCCCTCTCCCGGATTAGGTTGTCTGGGCTCGGGGAATTGGGGAAAGAAGGATGGATGAGTTTGGGGCTGGAAACCTTGTGGATACCTGGGGAAAAAGTTCGGCCCAGGGTTTGGTGAATTTCTGCCCTCCTGTGGGAAGTTGGGAGGGAAGTTCTCTGGGTTAGGTGCTTGACTGGATCCCCCCCCTTGGGCTGGAGGAGTCCACACATAACCCAGGATGGGTCGGTTTCCCTTGTAGCGGGGACTTACATAATCAGGGGAGCGAGGGACCCCATTTGTGGGACTACCTCCTCGACTCCCTGTCTGTGACTGGCCCGAGGGCCTTCTGGGCTGTGAATTATTTGGTGCAGGCAGGTTTTTAGGCCCCCCAATCTCCAAATCTAAAACGGGGGCAACCTTTACCTCTGCCACCTTGGCAGCAGCAGGGGTGCTGTTGGTTTTGGGGGTTTTCTGCGCATTACTTTTATTTTCTATGGGCTTCTGCACCTCATAGGTACGGGTGGCTTGCTCAATGACCCAGTCTAAAGATCTTTTCTCGTGAAAATTTCTCACAAGCTGGGTCATTATGTGCTTGGGAAGAGCATGGAAAAATGTGTTGATGAATTCTCTGCTGTCCGTGCGCACCCTTCTGGTGGTCTGCGCAAAGACACGCTTCAATTCTTGCACGAATTCTTGTGGGGCCTGATCCTCCCCACATTGTAAATTGTAGGCTGCCTTGCGAGCCTCTTGGGGATTTCTATGTACAGAAAAATGTTTCAAGATGGCCGCCCTATATGTGGACCATCTTGAATGGTTTTGGTCCTCCAGCCCCGCAAAGAAATTGGAGTATTCAGGGGAGAATGTCCATTTGACGTACTGGATGCAGCTACTGCTGTCCTTCAAATGGAAAGTCTCCATCATTTGCTCATAGAGCTCCAAGTGTTCCCAAAAAGAATACTTGGCGTTCTTATGATAAGGCGTGATGACACTCCTGATTGCCTTAATCTGTTTTAAGGGGTCCTTAAGCAAGGCCCTTTTCACCTTATTGGCTTTTTTGGTTCGGGTAACCCTGGTCCATTCATCCTCTGATTCAGAAGCACTGCTCCCAGAGGTGCTCGTCTGATCTTCCAGGTTTTCCCGGATTCTGCGCGCCTGGGAATAGCTGGCAGAATGTGGGGACCTGGTCTACTGTGTCCTGTGATGCTCAGAGGAGTCTTCAGATCCCTCCTTGCTACCAGGATTTGATGGGTACCCCCCAGTGACCTAACTGGGCAGAGGTTTTTAGGATGCCCTTAGGGGGCCTAATTTCCTGGGGTTCCCCACTAAATTGCACTGTACTTAGGTGCCCATACCCGCGTGCCCGCCCATCCATTCCTGGGTGGTACTGGCCTATGAACCCCAAACATTTGGCTGGATAGTAATCTGCCATTCCTGTGGCCCTGTGCTCATGTGCACCAGGGGACATGGGGGTGGCGGAGTCCAGGGACTGAGAGAGATGAAGGCCTCTGGTACTAGGGCTTCTGAGGTTATGCTCAGGTGTTTTCATTTCCCAGCGAACTTCATCTCTGGCAGCCCCTGCTCCCTGTTGCAATGCAAGAGCCTGTGCTTTCAGTTCCTCAGTTAAGGCCTTACTAGACTCTATCAGCCTCTCCTGCATGGCTACCTGTTGCTGGAGCCTATCATTGTGCTGACAGAGAGCCTCATTTTCTCCATGTGCCTCCTGATTGGTCCTGGAGTACTGGGCCAGTCTCTGCTGCAGGAGGGTTACCTCCTGAGTCCCATCCCTAATGGCCTGATCCTTTCTTGTCAGAGCCTTCTCCACCCTCCTGGTGTGATCTAGCAAGCCCTGATGCTATTTTTGGATGTCACCCAGCCCCTGGAGGGCCAAGTGAAATCTTCAATTTTTCTTTTTAAATGGCAGACTTCCTGGCCTAAGGTATCCCTTTCCTGACCAAGAGCCTGCATTTGTGACGCCAGGTCGCCCCTCTGCCTTTGAAAGGCACCAGCTTTCTGGCGTTCTTCATCAAACTCTGCCTGGGTATCCAGGTCTTTCAAAATCAATTTATTGCTTTCCTCTTTCTCTCTGTCTAGTTGGATTTGCAGGGTGGCTACCTGCTCTGTGCATGCCCTGTTGAAATTGATCTGTACTCCAGCTTTTTCTGGCTCTGCAGTAAGGAGTCCAAACTGTCTTGGAGCTCCTTCTGCAAAGCCATAATTCTGGTATCCTGGTCTGTCTTTTCCTGGTGCAGTATATCCATGTCCTCTTTTATTTTAATGCTATACTGCCTACTATCATTTTGTGACTCCTGGCTCCTCTGCACAGAAGAGACCAGGTCAGATTGCGCCTTCTCTAATGCCAACAGTTGCCTACTTGCCAGATCTTGGCCTTCAGCACATTTGTCCTGCATGGCTTCCATATATAGATACAAATATGCCGCTATCCTAACCATCTTGTCGTGTTCATCTTTAGCTTTAGGAGCCATGCATAGTTTGTTCAGGGCCACATGTAAGGGACCCTGATCTCTCCAGATATCTAACCCAGTTGCAGTGACCTGTTGTGTGATTGCCTGCAACCACACATCCTGGCCCTGCTCAGTCCATTCACCTCTCACAAATAGCTTATGTAAGAAGTGCTCTCTGGCTATTTTGATGTCTACCAGTGTCGTCATTCTGGAATTTGAGTTCCTTCCTGACTTTCAGAAGTTTGTATTTTATTTTGCAAAACGGACCGTTTCCTTGGAGTGTTCCTTTGAGGGGTGCTTTCACAGTGTAAAACAGTGTGCTGATCTAACCGGATATGTGTATCCGGTCAGTCGGCACACTGTATTAACCTGCACAAGTCGTAAATCTAGCCCAGAATATCCCGGACGAGCCCCCACATTGTAAGCGGATTCGATTCAACACTACAGCTAAGGCAATGCCTAGTCTGGGATGCTGAGGGAAACCCTTATTGATATATTTGTATGTCCAGTTCGTTTACTCTGGATGACAACCCTTATGTAACACCCCTCTCTTAGAATCCCCCTGACCCCACTGAGCCAAGAAGTAGGTTTGTTTTGCAAATTAAAAGGTTTATTTGAAAATTAAACAACATATATCACACTTTTATAATAAATTCATGTTTGATAGCACACTTGTGAAGATGATAGTGATCAACAATGGATAATGTTACAGTGGTACACTCTTTTTGATGGCTTAGAAGTGATATAGAGAGGACAAAGTAGCTGAGAATGCTTTTATGGCTTCAAGGACAATGCAATGATGAATGAAAATGCAGTACAGGAAATAAACTTGATATGACTTCAACAAAAGACAATGTAATCACTTTTCTTTGACAATTCACCCCCCCCCCTTTATGCAATGTAAAGAGATGGAAGGAAAGCACACAGTTCTCAGGAATGCAATCAAATATAATGCAGTTCCCCCTAGTAAGCTTAGAGGAAAACAGGTAGGAGTTTTAAACACAGGCAAAATCCTTTTAAATGTGGTGGCAATGAAGTGAAAAATATACTCGAATTGCTTTTAATTCCCTATAGGAGGTTCAGGGTGAGTGAGAGATACTTAAATTAATTCAGGATCACTTTAGCAATGCTCTATGAATGATTGTCAGGTTGCACACAAATTTCAGCAAGGAAAGCAAGGACAAATATTTTTACACGTGGCTGAAATTAAGCAAAAAGTCAAATCGGGGTAAATTTAGTCGCGTGCATCAAACGCAATTACGGAGGCACTATAAGGAGTAGTTTCTAGACTCGTTGGAAAGCTTAGAATCTTAGCTTTAAGATGACAGTTAAAACTCGCTCCTAGCACAAACGGTTCCGGAGATACGGCCGATTTAGTAAAGGTAGTTTTTCAGATTTTAAATTTTAAAGCTCAGAATGACAGATGACAGTTTTCAGTTTTAAAAATGACAGAATGACACGATTTTAGGAGGCAGTTCTAATGGGCTAAAATAGTTTGGATTAGATTATTTTAAACTAAGAGATTGGTTTTGGCACAGTGCTAGCTGGGTACTCACACTAGATTTTGGACAGGAATGCGACTTCGTCACCGATCGGGTCAGGATTGGCTGGACTTCTGCTAGCGGTTCTTCACAGCGATCTGTTCTCTGTGTCTCTGGTTCTGTTATCGGTTCTGCTAGCGGTTCCGGATACAGCCGTTTCTGGTTCTGCGGGTCTGGATCAAGTGGATTCTTAGCAAGCAGCAAACCGCACAGCCTGGCGGTTGAATAGTTTGCAAATGATTTTTGAGGCCTGCTGAAGAGAACTCAGCTTGTGGGTTAGCCTCTCTGCTACAAGTTCTGAAGTAAAGTTCTGGATCCCTGGAGTTCTGGATTTGAAGTCTGGAGTCTCCCGGCAAAGCGTCCCGCAAGAAAGTGGAAAGTGAATGTCTCTACCTGGGTTTCAATGTTCCTTTTATGTGTTTTGAAAATGGGTGTGTGGCTGGGCCTAGCTAAACCTGCCCCTCTTACTTATCATTGGCCAGTTCCTCCTCTCTTCCTTGATTGGGGGAACTGGGTTGTGAGTCAGAGTGATGAGGTAGGTTTATGGTCAGAGGATCCTCCCCTTGTCAAATTGCACACAAATCTTTTTCTGATCCAAATACATATGTATCTATGTACCATTTTTCTAATATTATAGGTCCAGTTAAAATATTTTCTGTAGCACTAAACCATCCGATCCCTGTCTTAGTACGATGTTGTGTCCACTGATGACAGAATTCTCCCCTTTTCATCCAGATAACGACCTCTAAACCTTTCCAGATTTTACACAAATGTGCACCAGGGATATGGGTTTCATATGATAAAGTGTCAGATTTTTAACATGCATACATTTGGAGTAACAACCTTTTTTTCCGCTAGTATCCCCAAGAACATACCACAGGGTCCTAACACCTCTTAAAATGTGCACAGAAAAATCACAAGAATGATGATATTATTTATATAATTTTTACAAGTCCGCACTATGAATTATCCATCTTTTTAAATCATGCTCTGGCCCCAAAGGGGTGTGGTTTTCCAAAGCACATGGTGGAATTTCTGGTTTATGCACTTCCCCCAACCTCAGCTTGCTCTCACAGGCACTGCCCCTCCCAGTTTCTCCCAAGAGGAAGCCATTTTACGACCCCCCCAATATAACATTTGCCTGAGCCAGGGACAGTGCTTTGTTTAGTTTCCTGTAGTCCCCAAGTGCCACTCCCCTAATTCAATCATAGAGGTGTCATCTCCTTTTGGCAGGGACAGCAGGATGCAGCCAGGCATGGGAACACAGCTGCTGAATTCCCTCTCCTGTCGGGGGTAGTTGTCAGGCAGAATCCAGTTTCATTAAGCCAGGCTTCAGCTCAATGTTACTTTTGTTCCCAGTTTTTCCTCATTCAAATCAAACTCACAATTTTTGCACATGCAGCTAGAATGCTGATTCTAATTTCAAAACTATGCCATTTAACAGTTGCAACCTATGTTACACTCAAAAGTAGGTCACTCATTTAATTTAAACATTTAAATTTTAGTGGTTTTAAATCCAATTTCAGTTAAGCTGCTGACATCCACAGCTCAGCCAGTTGTGTTATAAACATAGGTTTGGGCTCTTTCTCTCTCCAGATTTAGTATGCACACAAGAATACATTCTGCCAAATGCCTGCTGGTGTTCATTGAGATTTTTGAATAGCTTGTGATGTTTAAAATAGGCATTTTTAGCTTGCATTTCAGAGAAACAAAGGTGATTTCAAAGTGCTTTTTTTAGCCAACCGGCACTGCTGTTTTTCCTATGGCACACATTTCACTCATGGCACTCCTGGCCCATCATGCTTACACTGGTGGGTGGCAGGTCAGGGGACCACTTTGATGTGCGCACAAATGCACGGTTCTCTAGGATTCTGGCGCAAATGTGGGCTTTTCCGCCCTCTTGGATTTCCTAAGCCCACAGCACCAAATGTTGCAGCATAATAGTCCAAACGTGGGTCAGGACACCCAACAATGTTAATGGTTCAGAGTTTTTGCAGAGGATAACACAGTTTAGAGTAGTTCACGGTTAAGTCTTTGCCAAGAGTTCAAAACGAAGTTGGTTGAAGGAAAAGTTATTTAAAAGAGTAGAGAAGGACAAGCCCTCGGATTGGAGAAAGCTTTCAGACACTTTCACCACGGTCGGACGGAACAAACAACCGGGTTAGAACAGTACCTTTAATGAAGAAGAAGGCTGTAGCTGAGGCAGACATTCCTGGCAGATCCTGCAGGCTCACGGTTCCTGAAGTGACTTTTGGACTGACACAAAGTAGGAAGACTGGAGGGTCCTGCACTGCCCAGGGAAGAAACCAGCAGCAGAGCAAATCAATGAATAAAGGGTGCGCTCCTTAAAACCCAAACAGGGTCTGAGCCTCCTGGCTGTCCAGTTCACTGCATTGATGCACAGCAAATTCGACCATGGGAGGGAGGCCTTGCTTGGTGTTTGCTGAACTGGTTGATCCCACCAGCTCAAGGGAAGAAGATTCCTTGCAGACCTTCTCTGTCGTCAAAGTTTGGCGATTCGGACCCGCAGCAGGGCTTCACCAGGAGGTTCAGTCGTGGTAGTGGTCCTCTTCTTTCAGCTTCATTTCGGTTCTCTCGATCCAGTGGCGACTCTGCCTTCCAAGTCCCAGAAACCTGCTTTTTATGCAGCTTTCCCCCATTCACACAACCTGGCTGTCAATCACACAGCAGGGTGGCTGTCCTGGCGGGACAGTCACCACAGCCAATCATACAAAGTGTGACATGGGTCTACAAGGAGACCCTGTGCAGGGAGTCTGACACCCCTCCCTCACATCCTGTCCCCCACAGACATTCAGGCGCCTAAGGAGGGCCTCTGTGCAGAAGCTCGCCAAAGGACGGTGAAAAAAGGAACCAAACCTGATTTGGCACGCAGAGTAAAACACGAGAAAGACCTTCACAACAAAAATGGCGCATGCACCCAGCCGGAACCAAATAAAAGTAAATGGGGTCCAGCAGATTTACCAAGGCTATTCACATAGGCCACGGTAGGAAAAATAGGGTAGATATAACTGCCACCAGCCAAATCATAACGAAAGGGGAATGAAATAATGTTCCATGAGAGACAGACAAAAAGGGATAACTATTAATCCTTGGGGCGTGGCCAAAGGAGCCATGGGATAGGACATGTCCCTTAGTGTCTCCTGCTGATCCTGTAATATCCTTGCGAACTCTGGTGCTGAAACTGATGCCACTGTTATACGACCAACACTTCTGCTGTGGGAATAGGAGAGGAAGGAAATGATCATACTATGTAGGTGATTTGTAATGCATTGACTTAGATGCAGTGTGGAGAGCTGTGTGGGATTCTAAAGAGGAAGAAAGAAAATGGCCTCCATATGAGAACAAAGGACGGAGCCTGAAGCTGCAAATACGAGTGGGCTGACTGCGAAGAGGGCAGAGACGGCAGCTGCCCACTGTCTGAGATACAAGAAAGGCTCACACAGACGTGCTATACTGCAACTGGAAGCGAAATCCGAAGACAGGGAAACTGATGAGATGTTCGCTCGAGAGGACCCGCAGTGGAGGGCTACTCAATACTAGCACAACACCGGCTAGCACAATAATACAGGCTCACACAAACTTGCTACACTGTAACTGGAAGTGGAATCAAGCTCTGAAGGCAGGGAAACTGACGAGACATTCGGTCATCGGACCCGAAGTGGAGGCATACTCGATACTAGCACAACACCGGTAATAGAATAACACAATGGAGATAGACCTGTGAAGGCTGGCACAAGTTAATAACCCTACAATGCAGCATTCCCAGCCCCTGCAGTGGGTGCCGAAGCAAAGTGGAGGGGGCTAATCGGGACTCCCAAACAATGGGGACAGGTGCAAACAACAGAAAACACTGCCCAAGTGACCTGCCAGTGGAACTGGGTGCATGGTGATGCAAGAGCGCTGCAAGACATATGGACATCATAGCAGTGTCTCCTTGTGTGACTGACTGGGGCTGAGACATTGCCACAGATGCGCACACAGCCCCCTGCGAGGCCAATATACTATGGGGCACAGTGGGCAACAGAAGTAAGCGGACCAGAGAGGGGGCACCGGGACGGACCCCCTATAAAGCAACTTGGTGCATGCCAAGCACACCAAACAGCACTGCAGTTGGAAGAGTCCATCCGGTGCTTGCACACCTTGCAAGTCTAAACAGGCTGAGACTGGAAGGAGGGCCCGAGAGTCTAGCACCAATAAGGGTGAGCAGACACTAGGAGGTATTAGGATGGCGTCCAAGTTACCCAAAACAAAAGGGAAACAACCGACAATGGATGAATTCGCAAAAACACCTCAATCATCCGATGGAGCCAGAAACAAGGACAGGAACCTGCAAACGGATGCTGTACCAGTGTGAAATGATCAACAAATCCTGGACATGATTGCGGACCTGAAAATTGCATTGGAAACCAAACTGGTGGCAGCTATGGGTCAAATCAAAGCATCATTGGACCTTAAAATAGGAGCGGTACAAGAAGATGTCAATCTACTGAGAGAAGACGTGAAGAAAATAGTGGAATGCACAGGCGAACTGGAGAAGAAAGGAAGCTCAAACACAGCGGCCTGCACGTCACATGCCTCGGAGATCCACATACTGCAGCAGCAAGTGAGTAACCTGGAAAACAGAGCAGAGGAAGCGGAAGGATGGGCCCGAAGAAACAACATACGCATCGTGGGGCTCCCTGAAGGAGAAGAAGGACCTAACCCCATGGACTACATTGAGACCATGCTACGGCAGGAAATAGAGGGTGGCGTACTCACCCAGGTGTTTGGGGTGGAGAGAGCGCACAGGGCCTTGATGAGGAAACCTCCACCTGGAGCCCCCCCAAGGCCAATAATAGCCAAAATCCTGAACTACCGAGATAGGGAGAAGATCCTGGAATTCTTCCGAAAAGGAGGTACAATACATAGGGCATCCGTTCCTATCACAGCATACCCAGACTAAACTCTCCTGGTACAGAGGAAGAGACTGAACTATGGAACAGTGAAGAAGAGGTTGCGTGTGGTGGGCTATAAGCACCTGCTGATATACCCAGCAAAGCTGAAAGTGTTCCACAGGAACAGGGCTTTTTTCCTTGACACCGCAGAGGATGCAACGGAGTAGCTGGATGTACAGAACTGCCCCTCCGGGACAGACACGCAGAAGGAGGATGGCACAGAGAAGTGAAATGGTGGCTCCAGAGGCTGAGGTCCTATATAACTATGACATTGGGACTAGATTATAGTATAGTGCACATAAACTGGAAAATAGCCAGGTTTCGAGTGGTAGAATTTTAGTGAAAGGAATATAATGAGGCATGTATGCAGGAGAGACAGTGGACTCACTCTCACACCCCAGAAGTTAGTTTAGATAGGCTACCGATAGTGTGGTAGCCTCCTGCTGAGTTCCTAGTATCCGTAAGCTGGGATAGGACTAAATGTGGGATCACCTGAGATCCAGGGATGGAGCTGAGCAACAGCTGGGGATGGGAAGAGTGGAGGTGGGAGGGGAGTTGGGTCTGTTGCAATGTTATTTGTTAGGTGTAGTTTATTTGTTGGGAAACAAGCTTACACGCATGCACTCCGCGCTTAAGGCAGATGATGGGGAAGGACAATGGAGGGGACTGGATATGGCTGAAATATGGGGGACCTTAAGATAATTACCTGGAATGTCAGGGGGCTCAACAGTTACCTGAAAAGGAACAAGATTATGATGTACTTAAGAAGGCAGAAAATAGATATTGCCTTAATACAGGAAATGCACCTCACGAAAGAGAAACAAAAGGTGATTCAGAGGAAATGTAAGGGGACCATCATTGGTGCAACGTACTCGGCCTATGCCAGAGGGGTGATCACTTGGGTAGCACCGCATGTCCCCTTCCAATTGCTACAGACCACAGTAGATGCAGACGGGAGGATGGTGGCAATACTGGGGCTGGTAGAAAATAAAGAAATATGCATTATCAATACATATGCCCTGAACCAGGACACAGTGGCTTACTTGAAGACCCTATACAGCAAAATGTGCCCATACCTGGGGTACGGGGGAGCAGTGATATGGGGAGGCGACTTTAACTGTACATTAGACCCAAGGCTAGACAGGTCAGACAAGAAATCTTGTCAAACCCGTCCCTGCTGCCAAAGCCCTAAAGACCTGGTTAGCAGACCTCCGGCTAGGGGATATGTGGAGGTTACACCACCCACACGATAGACAGTATTCGCATTACTCTGCCCCACAAAACTTGTGCACGAGGTTAGACTATATGTCTGCCACACAGGAGATGATGGTGGAAATAGTGTGAACAGACTACAAGGCGAAGGTCCTCTCGGACCACTCACCATAGATTTTAACATGGCAATATCTGTCTACAAGGGCTATGATCCCAACGTGGCGACTCAGAGCTGAAGCATTGAAAGACACAGTGTTCAGGGAGGACCTGAGAGAAGAAATTATAGAATACTTTGAAAACAACACTGGGAGTGTTGAATCGGCTGGCACTCTATGGGAAGCATTTAAAGTGGTGATGAGAGGATCAGCTATTGCCAAATCCAATGGGCTGCAGGGAGGTATACTAAGGGAACTGCAGAAGGCAGAGACAAAACTAGATACAGTGTTGGGCAAAGGAAGCAAGCAACTCCGGGAAGGATGCTGAAACTATAAGCCAACTGCAGCAGGAATGTGCAGGGCACTGGGAGAGATTGTGAAATCTCAACTATAAGAAATTCATACAGAGGCAGCATGCAAGGGGAGACAAACCGGGGAGAATGCTAGCATGGTTGTATAAGAGTGAGACCTCCAGACCAATGGTCAGAGCAGAAGTGGGGGAGAGTGGGCAAATATTGGATACCCAAGAGGGCATGAACGGAGAGTTCCTTGGATTATATAAACAACTGTACGGGGTTGAAGGGAGGAGCAACAGTATGGAGATAATGGACACACTGGAGGACATTGGCCTGCCAAAAATAAGCGCCGAAGAGCGAGAGCACCTAGATGCCCCAATCACATTAGAAGAACTAGAAGTGGTGGTTGAGCAACTACCCACCAGCAAGACCCCGGGAGCTGATGGACCCCCAGTGAGTTTTACAAATTGTAAAGGAATGAAGTGATCCCCCCATTTCTTGTAATGGTAAATGAGGCATTTGAAACAGGGATGTTACCAGAATCCCTGACAGAGGCGATCGTTATCCCACTCCCCAAACCCAATAAGCCAAGCATGGACTGTGGATCGTATAGACTGCTGTTGATGCTGAACCAAGAGAGCAAGATACTCACGGCAGTTTTGGCAAATAGAATGAGATGGGTCATAAGCAGATTAATACACCCTAATCAGTCGGGATATGTCCCGTACAGAAGCATATCAGACAACCTTAGACGACTTCACCAGGTCATAGAGAACATGAAAGGAGACTCGAGCGAGATTGCAATTGTATCACTTGATGCAGTGAAGGCCTTTGACTCTGTCAAATGGCCTTGGCTGATGGCAGCTCTGAGAAAATATGGGATGGGGCCCGGGAACCTTAAATGGGTGAAATTACTGTATAGCGCACCGCTAGCCAGAGTTAAGATGGGAGCGATCATTTCAGAGAGGTGGCAACTCAGTAGGGGTACCAGACAAGGATGCCCATGCTCTCTGATGTTGTATATCCTAGCATTGGAACCCCTGGCGATATACTTGAGACAGCAATATGAGGTAGTCGGGATCTACACAAAAGGGGGACCGCACTTAATTTCGTTATAAGCAGACGACATGTTACTGTACTTAAGATACCCTGAGGAAAACCTCCAATACATTCTAGAAATAATGGAGCGATTTGTGTTGCTATCTGGAATTGCAGTTAATCCCAGGAAATCGTGTATAGTCCCGCTGGGGAGGTATGTAGGGGTCCCGCAGGAATAACTGCCAGTCTTACAAATACCATGGGAGACCAACACTTTCAGATACCTGGGGATAGACATTTTTCACACGGTGGAAGCAGAACACAAACACAACACTGAGAAAGCAGTAGTGAACATTGAAAATAGCATGAGGTTCTGGACTAAGCTCTCCTTAGCCATGATGGGAAGGGGGGCACTGTTGAAGATGGTTGTACTGCCCAGACTACTACATTTCTTTGGGAACATACCACATATGATACCAAAGCGATTTTTTGTTAAACTCCAGAGCATATGCAGGGGCTTTCTTTGGCATGGAACTAGGAACAGAATTGCCCTATGGAAGTTGCAGTGCACGTATGATAAAGGGGGTATAAAACTACCAAATTGTGAGATCTATTACCTGGCCAGTCAACTGCAATATGTGGGCAAATGGTTAACGGAAGACTCAACCTCAGAGTCCAGACTGTTGAGATCGGAGTGTGCCTCATTTTTTCTGAAAGAAGTGATATGGCTGCCCAAACCAGAGTTGAAAGAGTGCCAGAGGATGTTGATGTTGGGATGAAAGATATGGCGCAAAGCCTGTCAGGTCATGGAGAAACCAACCATGTGTGCTCCGCAAATGCGGTTAGTGGCATTGACCGGAGGAGACGGGCAACTGAGGAAGACGATTCATGGGCACTGGGAACCGGTGGGGATCGCAACAGTGGGAGACATATGGCAGGAGGGGGAGATAAAGGAATTTAGGGTGTTGACGGAGGAATATATTACTTATGCTAGAATGCTACGGCGGATCAGAGAGACATGGTCTGAAATAATGCTAGAAGATCAACCTGAAGGGGCCATAGAAACGATATATGATATAGCAGATGGAGGGCATGAGATTTCTAGAATCTATGAGCTAATGATGTCCAAGCCGGGAAAGGAAGTGGCCCAATTAAGACAAGACTGGGAAGAAGAAGTTGGGGAACCCATGAGTGATGGGCTATGGGAATGGGCTCAAGGGTACCATAAAAAAGTGTCTAGGAAAGAGAGGCTACAACAAATACAGCTATATGCTCAGGGTGAATACGAGCAGACATTAGACCATTATTTCATTGGATTTAAGTTGAAAGTTTGATATACTTATATATATATATTCACTACAAAAAAAACTTTGTTGAGGGGACGTTATAGTTAAGTTGCCCTAACAAACACCTGTACACTTCACTAAAAAAAAACTTTCCTCCTCCCCTTTATGCTTCAAATTAAAACCAAAAAAACCCTGAAATTCGCCAGTTATGGTAAAGTAAGCCCCCAACCCTGCCACCACCCCTGTGCACTGCTGACACTAACACCCAGACCATGAAAGATGTCATCTCAAATGTGAATGCTGACATCAATGACGACATCACTTGTTTAGCCCCTTTCTTTTCCTTCCCTGCCATACATATATATGTGCATTCAGTAAAGAAATGTCAATAAAGGAATGTTATACTTCACAGTGCAACCAAACACCACTGCACATTCCCCTATTATAGTAAGCTAAGCAACCATAACTCGCACCATCTACTGCATTGCTAAGACTAACGCCCAGGACATCAAAGATGATATCACAAATATCAATGATGACATCACTGATGACATCACATGTGTGCCTCACTTATTTTGGTGCATTGAAAAATGTAGGCTAGGTGGTTTTATTCACTGACCAGCACAATATGAAAATTGAAAAGGTGCTTTATACCAAAACATTACCCTTGTCGTTTGTTCTTAAAGTACTTTCCTTAGGGTCTGGTGTCAGCTCATGATGCACATGCATGGGGCAATGGCAGGCCTCAAACACACAATTAATTTGTATACAGGAAAATAAACTGTGGGATGCTGCTAGTTCTTTCTACCCTACTTCAGTTTCCGTGTATGTGCCGCTCTGTTAGATGCATTGGGTCAGAATATGTATTGTTTGTTTTAGTGTGTATTAAAGGAATGGTTCGGTCAGAAATATTATTGTCCCTATGGTTCGGCCATGTGGTTTTAACCATAATTCGATTGATTGTACAAACATTTCATATGCACCTTACCCGAGTTTTCGTCTCATGAACACAAGCAAAATCAGGCAGCAGGGTGCGGCCATCTTGTGATAATCTTATCACTTGCCGCATCGCCCTGGGTGACCTGCTTTTGTGGCACTAAATCATATCCCCCGCCCCTGAGCCTGACATCACCAAATCATTTATATTCTCTGCCTCTCTCCGTGACGTTCCTGGGCAGCGTGGCCAAACACGCCCAGTCATCACCTACGCGACTAGACGCGGAACCCGGAAAACAACACACATCATCTCACAGCGCGGCACGTCACAATTAGGAATATGAAACTGTACTTTGAGAGGAAACAACAAGATTGTACAATTGGTAAAGTACATTTATTTCATATTAAATGTTTCTATAACAATCGGCATCTGACCTAATCAATTAAAATAGAATTTTATTCTTTGCTCTCGTTTAATAAATCCACAAATGTTTATCATGAGTCACGCGCTGTTCCTTTTGGGTGCACAGGGTGTTCATTTTGGGTAATCGAAGCACTTCGGTCGCACGGTGAATTGCAAGGCTGGTGCTTCAATTTGGCACTATAGCACTGTAAAGGTTGTTATGTTGCTCCTAACTGCCGGTACCACCTACGGACAGATTGGACTTTGTCTGTCGTCCCAAAATATGGTCAAGTAGATCCAACAATTGACATGTAGCTGCAGCTGGCGGTTGAAGAAGCCATCAGTCGGGGTCTGGAATAGATGACAATCGCAGAATGGCACGATGTACCTGTTTGCAAAAGATAAAAATCGAAAAGTGTCTCAGTAGCCAATCTTTATTACAATTATTCATTTCCTTTATTAGCGCAGAGGTGACAGAATGTGAACCGAGAGAATACAACATGGAATATCAAAGTACTCTGCTATTTGCTTCCGCGGATAGTGCGAAGGAGAATGTTGAGCTCTAAACGTAATGCGTAAACTGGGGCAAGAATTCGAGGTACAAAAACAATGTAATGATTTATTAGCGTAGAGCCAGGTAGAAACAAGTGGTGGTCTACATGCGTCTCGATGCTGGCCTGCCCCTGTTGTTGCCCGGTAGATAGAAGTACTAGCACTTCATTGCAATATGCCAAACAGAACGAACAAGTACAATGTCACCCATCAGTAATGGTCAGCTATTCGTATTTCGATTAGTTCTGGTATTAAATTGTCTAAAGAGAAACTTACATTATATTCGCAATTTCCATTCTCTAGGCGTAATGCAGACCGTGATGCAGAATCCTCCGTTCGTGTCAACGTTTTCTCAAAAACTGAACTTATATATAACTAGGTGCAGTTTTCGGAATGGGCAACCTTATCATATCATACGTTATTACACCCCCCTTCAATTATGTCCTTTCGGAATGGTCCCTGCCTCTCAAGGTCAAAAAACAATAGAACCTTATACTGTGCGAGGGACGTGTGGGGCCTCACAGCTCCCAAGCCGAAATTCAAAGTTGGTGACCTTCACTCAAAATGAATGTACATTCTTACTTTGCAACATCCCGTGTCAACGCATCCATGAGAAAATGAATTTTGAAACACGGTCTCGGGAAATAGGGGGCCGCTCGCTGTTCGTGGCGTTGCTCAGCTGTAGGTGAGATTTGCCAATAGGGCCACCTCTGCTTATCTCATGGCCTCCTACCCCATGGCAGTACTTCTTGCGTGCCTAGAATGTTTTGTGGCCTAGGTCTAATCCCTTTTGTAGGTCCAGCAGTCATTCAGCTTTTTGTGGAACTTTATTGCAAGTCAACTGCCAAAAGCCAAATATTCTTACACACTGTTACCCATTGTTCATTAACAAAAAATGAAGGTCCTACAGTATCTCAACTAAACTGTGAAATGTGAAAGCAATTGTAATAATTGTAATATATTTTTAAGAAAAGGACTGAGAGGATAGATTTCAAAAGACAAAATGCATACTTTATTTATACAGATTATAGAAACATTTTTTGCAAAAATAAAAACAGACGGTCATCATTTCAACCGGGATTTGAACGATTTAACAAGCTCTGCTTTGGGTGGACATAGCACGTTGGCAATGTTTTGTGGCAATGTATGTGTGCTCTGAACAGATTTGTGCGCGATTCCATGACTATGCATCTCAACATTAACAATGAGATATTTCACAAAATCGAATTCCATTTTATCATATACTGGCTTGACCACCCATTTTTTGCTTCTTTTTGTAAAGGCCATATTGTAGCAAAGCATCCCTAAGTTTCCAGCTGTCCTAGATTGTTCACGGCCAAGATTCTCGTTATGTGCTAATACCGCTAGTAAAGTCCTACATTTCATCCCCTGGATGCCAAAATGCAATCTCTTTGGCCTGTACTTTAGGCACATATTGTAGAACACCTCCAAATCTCCTGTGTGACAGAATTCTGTGAGCCCCTTCAGATCTCTTGATAGAGATTTATCAAAAACAATCTTCTCAAGGGCTTTGTGTGGAGGTGAAGATGGTATCAACCACTTCTTTTTCCGTGCCTGCTCTGGGGACAAAGGGCCATGTTCACATTGGTGGAAATGTTGGTTTTCTGTCCAGTGGTGAACTTTGGAACAGTGGTGCATCAGTGAGCGCCATTTTTCCAGTAGAATTTCCACAGACCCATCACATGTTTTGGCGCTCCACCAAAGATGGTTGCTGAAAGACTGGGACCATTGCAAAATACTTTCAAAACCTTTTTCCCCCTGCAGCCGAGATATTTTTATGAATTGATTTGGCAACATGCCATACATCAAACTGATGTTTAATATGTGGGAACTGCTCTCTCGTTGTCTTGGCTATTAAAACGTGTCTGTCCATGGCTATGACTTTGATTTGCATTCCCCTTGATTGTAGATCTTCCAGTGATTTTATAAAACCAAGTTTCTCCATGGCCACTGAGGATTTACATTGGGACACCTGCACGACCACCAAACTCACAATTTTCTTACTTTCCATGTCCTGAAGATGGTAGGTGCAGTACTTAGCAGAAAATCCGGGGCTGTCACACTGTCCATAGCCGGCTAGCCTGAACCGTTTGTCAGGGAATGTACTTTCAATAGCCAATTGTTCAATTTTCCAAGCATCACTGATGGCAGGGAATAGATAATCACGTTGGTATTTCTTGTATTGCGTTTTGGAAATGAAATGGAGTCCCACAAACTGAAAGAAACTGGATAACTTCGTGAAACTAGAGCCACTGAAAAGTAAAGCTGCTGCACACAGTAGATTGCCAGCTAGCAGTTTCCCCAGCATCGGTTGAGCGGACCATGTAAATGCTTTATGTTACTTTTCACAGGTGGCATGTATTTTCTGGTTACTGCCTTCTGTTAGACGAGTCACGCTCACCAATGGTTTTCCACATGCTTCCCCTCCCACTGAATGCACACATTTCAGCATCTTTACAATCCCCATCAAACTGCTGTTGAATACTATGTATTTGGCCTCTTTTTTAATACTGTCATCAGGCAACATTGTTGTTTCGGACTGACCCATGGTGGACATATCAGCAAAACAGGACATACTATAGTCGATATCTTTGTCTGTTTTGTCGGTCAATAGTGTTGATGCTTCAGTTTCTGTGATTTCAACATCTGTTACTTGACGATGGATAGGAGAAAACATCAATGTGGACTGTTTTTTGGGGGACATTTTTTTGGCGGGTGTCAATTGTGTCAAATGCTCATCGGGTAATGTAAAACTATCTTCTATAAATTCAATTGCACCTTCCTCTGGCGGAGCGGGCGCATTGTAGCAATGGCCCAAGAACACTTTGCTGGAATCGCCGGTCTTATTAAATTCATTTTCTGGCCATTGGACATAGGCATCTCGAGTGTGAACATGACGCGCCTCAATAATAGTTCCTCCATGGTGAAAACAGTTTGGCAAGCAGCATCTGTCATTTGTATCGCTGTCTGTGTCTGCATAGTCCGTACTCGATTGGGCAACTACAGGACAGATAGGAAAAGGGATGTTCAGTGTAAATCCAACATACAGTGTTGTACAATTGACATTAAAAAAAGCATATAATGAAGGCCTTGGCACAAAACTTTTGCCAACAATAGAAAGTGTTAATAACTAACCTTATTTTTATTTCTTTTCTTTGAAACCTTCTTTACTCTAACATCAGCAAACTGGCTGACCGACTCTGATACACGTTCCTCCGGTTCAATATACGGATCTTGTATACACCCCTACAAAAATAGTATCCATTTAAAATAAGTCATTGGAATTACACATCTAATTAGACCGACTTTCTTTTATTCAATGGTACTATCAGTGCGCATACCTCTGGCTCCGGAGCAACTGTATGGTCTGGTTCTGGAACAACCACAATGGATAATGTAATTGTAGAGGACGCTGCAGCATCTCCCTGAAACACAGTACTTGCATGAGTAAGGTCGAAAACATTGGAAACGGGACAAAGACGACAAAGGTACATATCAACGGTAAAGTGGCAAAGAAACATTGTGCAATGCAATGATAGGTTGTGAAAATATGATCAGATTATCTCGTCCTATTGAGCTATGAAGACCCATACCTCTGACACCGGATCTACTATGAGGGGTGTTTTGATTGTAGTGGACGCTTCAGCATCTCCCTGAAACACAGTACTTTCATTAGTGAGGTCAAAAAGATTGGAAACGGGACACACAATTTGGAAAGACGACAAAGGTACTTATCAACAGTAAAGTGGTAAAGAAACATTTTGTAATGCAATGATACGTTGCAAAAATATTATCACATTATCTAGAATTCCGTATGTAAAACCAGTCTGGAACAGAATAGCTAGGTAAGATTACCTGATACTCGCTCAAAGTGGTTGATGACTCCAGGCAAGACATGGATGTTGAATCTTGTTCCTTCCTATTCGGTGGATAGTCATGGATTGGTAAAGGGAAAGTATCATTCGATTTAGAAATTCCAACATTACAAAATGACATGTAAGGAGACTGAATACAAGAAAATTACACTTATTGAAATGCATAATATAGCATAGTTATCTGTCCCCATAAATCATTTTTCTAAGTGGGTTCTCCAAAACACGGACTGATGTTTAGCAAAAAAGTCATTATTTCAACAGCTATTCAATCACATAAGTATGGAAAGTACTATAAGTTGCATTTACACCGAAAATACAGGCGTAAAGCTAAATCCGGAAGCGTGACTCACCTGTGGCGGCATTTTCACGAGTAAAGTCGGAATACCGTTTGGGAGCAATTTCCAAGTTGTTCTCGGTTGATTCCTCTTTGTGTACAAGGATGTGTCGTACATATCCAGTGAGAAGTGCAGGCTGCAGATGCGGTATTGATGACCCCTCTTGACCTCCAAGACTTGGTTGACTCTACTTTCAAGGTCTTCTAGTGGATATCCGCAACATCTGACCCGTTCTATTATTCGATCAATAGTCTTAGGGAATACATGCATTGTAATGCCTTCGGATTTGTCCTGGGTTTTCGAAGGGCAACCGAAAATAGAACATGCAGGCATTGTTGTAAATTCTGCAAAATAAAGGTCAACATTATCAGAAAATTATTTTGCATAAGCATGTGAGAAAGAATGAATTGGACCATACATTGTTCGATGCACGCTTTCTTTTGGGCACCACAGCAAAACCAGTGCAGTGTGTGCGGCTGTATTATAGGATAAATTTCACAAACGATTCATTGATGTGTTGAAAATCAGAACATGTTACTTGTCCCTTGAATGTTCTATCATGCACGAAAATGAAACATGCTTATACCATAGGCACAGTTCGTGAAGGATGCAATACGATGCCATTTGACAATGATAAAAATTGATATACCGATAACATAACAAAAGAAACTCAAGTCAATAGCAATGATACAAATTAACATAGCACTACGGAGTTAGATACTTCAGAATAGATATAAATTTACAAATGAAGGAGATATGATTAGGATACATGTCCTTACCTTGACCAACAAACAGTTGGCAGAGTAATTAGTGGCAGGAGAACAGGGAGATGTTCACAGGTAGCACACTGACGAGTTCACTCGAAGCGGTCAGAGAGTAGCATGTTCACGAGTTGACTTGCAGTGCTCAAGGATGTTCTCATGGTAAATATCCAGTGGTTTACAAAGAATAACAAAATGAGGTGTGTTTGTGAATGAATGACGTGTATATGTCGTGGCATTATGTACATTGCAGGCGCGTGGTCTGCTTCAGGGGAGGCCTGCCTGGAGACATGGGGTCTGAGAAGGACATGTGAGCAATGGCCCCTGGGCGTGGAATACCCTTTGAAGTGTACATGTTGTTTGGCACCTTGGCCGTTTGCACCCCTGACAGCCCCCCATGGCAGCGCACATGCACTGGTGCGAACTGCCTTTGATAGTGGGGGTGGGATGGATGGGCTGGCAGGCATGCAGACAAGGCACCGGAACACTGCTGAATGGAGACAGACTTATGTGGATTGCAGGGGCGCGGTCTGCTTCAGGGGAGGCCTGCCTGGAGACAAGGGGTCTGAGGAGGCCATGTGAGCAATTGCCCAAGGTGTGGAATCCCCTTTGAAGTGTACATGTTGTTTGGCACCTTGGCCGTTTGCACCCCTGACAGCCCCCCATGGCAGCGCACATGCACTGGTGCAAACTGCCTTTGATAGTGGGGGTGGGATGGATGGGCTGGCAGGCATGCAGACAAGGCACCGGAACACTGCTGAATGGAGACAGACTTATGTGGATTGCAGGGGTGCGGTCTGCTTCAGAGGAGGCCTGCCTGAAGACACGGGGTCTGAGGAGGCCATGTGAGCAATGGCCCCTGGGCGTGGGATTCCTTTTGAAGTGTACATGTTGTTTGGCACCTTGGCCGTTTGCACCCCTGACAGCCCCCCATGGCAGCGAACATCCACTGGTGTGAACTGCCTTTGATAGTGAGGGGTGGGATGGATGGGCCAGGAAGCGTGCAGACAAGGCACCGGAACACTGCTGAATGGAGACACACTTATGTGGATTGCATGGGGCACGGTCTGCTTCATGGGAGGCCTGCCTGGAGACACGGGGTCTGAGGAGGCCATGTGAGCAATGGCCCCTGGGCGTGGGATACCTTTTGAAGTGTACATGTTGTTTGGCACCTTGGCCGTTTGCGCCCATGACAGCCCCCCATGGCAGCGCACATCCACTGGTGCGAACTGCCTTTGATAGTGGGGGGTGGGATGGATGGGCCGGGAGGCATGCAGACAAGGCACCGGAACACTGCTGAATGGAGACACACTTATGTGGATTGCAGGGGCGCGGTCTGCTTCAGGAGAGGCCTGCCTGGAGACACGGGGTCTGAGGAGGCATGTGAGCAATGGCCCCTGGGCGTGGGATACCTTTTGAAATGTACATGCTGTTTAGCACCTTGGCCGTTTGTGCCCCTGACAGCCCCCCAGGGCAGCGCACATCCACTGGTGCGAACTGCCTTTGATAGTGGGGGGTGGGATGGATGGGCCGGGAGGCGTGCAGACAAGGCACCGTAACACTGCTGAATGGAGACACACTTATGTGGATTGCAGGGGCGCGATCTGCTTCAGGGGAGGCCGCCTGGACACACTGGGTCTGAGGAGGCCATATGAGCAATGGCCCCTGGGCGTGGGATACCTTTTGAAGTGTACATGTTGTTTGGCACCTTGGCCGTTTGCGCCCCTGACAGCCCCCCATGGCAGCACACATCCACTGGTGTGAACTGCCTTTGATAGTGGGGGGTGGGATGGATGGGCCGGGAGGCATGCAGACAAGGCACTGGAACACTGCTGAATGGAGACACACTTATGTGGATTGCAGGGGCGCGGTCTGCTTCAGGGGAGGCCTGCCTGGAGACACGGGGTCTGAGGAGGCCATGTGAGCAATGGCCCCTGGGCGTGGGATACCTTTTGAAGTGTACATGTTGTTTGGCACTTTGGCGGTTTGCGCCCCTGGCAGCCCCCCATGGCAGCGCACATCAACTGGTGCGAACTGCCTTTGATAGTGGGGGGTGGGATGGATGGGCCGGGAGGCGTGCAGACAACGCACCGGAACACTGCTGAATGGAAACACACTTGATTCACTTAAAAACTGAAACAACCGTTTGATAAAAAATATGTTGTGTTTTATTTGGTTTCTTATTTTGATGGCACAAACATGTAAAGGTCTGGTTGCAGCTCGGCGAGGGAAAATCCCCTGTACTGACCACTGTCGCTGGGGAAAGTTTGTCTAATGGCGCCAACGACACAGGCGGGTATTACTCATCGAACCCAATGTCGAAGCCTCCCATGAAGCCACCATGTGTACGAATGATAGGCCACCTTCCGGTACCACCTATGAAAGAGAAAGATACAATCTGTTTTTAAATGACCGTGATAAGTGTATTAAACCTTGGTTGTCAATGACAATTCTTGTATGTAATGGCATTTTTGCCAGGACAAATGCTAAGTAGAAACTGCACAATATTGAACGACTTTTATGTGACTATTACTAGAGAATTGCAAGACTAAACGGATATGACAATGATATCTTGAAGTTACGAGAATATAGGGGACAACCGTGAAATAGTAGTGGCCTAACTGACATCACAACTCAGACTACACTTACTCATTACTTGGATTATGAGGGTGAACTGTTGCCTGAAGTTCGTGCATAAGCACCATCAAAATCCTCACCACGGACCATGTGAGACAGACTGCCGTGAAGTCTGGCAGCTCGGTAACTCCTTGCGGCTGTGGATCGCCTTGCGATATGTAGGACAAGCATCCAGAGTTTTCTCGGCAGCAGCAGTTCTCCACCTCGGTTGGCATAAGTGTGCACCGATTGCGGGTACAGCACGTGGAAACGCCGTCCATGGAACTAGGCCCAGGCTCTTCATCTGTTGAAACGTCCGCCCAAATGTTGTCCAAATCCCCATCTTCTACAGAGCTTGCTATTTCCAGTAATTCCTCCTCGGAATACTCAGGCTCGTACAGGTAGGGCATTATTGTTGCCATTGTGTGGTAAAGAAACGAAAATAATGTATAGCGGTCGTACTGGTATCTGTTCACACGGGCTACAAGAAATACAGTTAGAGGAATGGAAAAGAAAATCTGCTGTTGTGTGTTGTGAAACGCTCTGTTTATACTTGTTGAGGAAAGAGGCTTCCTGCCGTTTCCATGGCGACACATCATTAACTGAGGCGCAGAGAATGTTGACACGAGACGTGCTTTGGCGTTGTGAAATGGGCGGTACGTGCCTAGTGATGTCAGGATCAGGGGCGGGGGATATGATTTAGTGCCGCAAACGCAGGTCACCCACGGTGATGCGGAAAGTGATAATATTATCACAAGATGGCGGTGCCCTGCTGCCTGATTTTGCTTGTGTTCAAGAGACGAAAACTCGGGCAAGGTGCATAGGAAATATTTGTACGATTGATCGCATTATGGTTAAAACCACATGGCCGAACCATAGGGACAATACTATTTTCTGCCCGAACCATTCCTTTAAGTGTTCATTTGTGAACTAGTTATTACATGTGTAACATTACACAATCACCCCTGACATCTTGCTACCAACATAATAGAAAGAACCCCTTGTGGGCAGGGACTTTTTAGGGATATTATTTTCACATGTGATGTCATCAGGGATGTCATCAATGATATTTGTGATGTCATCTTTGATGTCCTGGCTGTTAGTCTTAGCAATGCACGTAGATGGTGCGAGTTATGGTTGCTTAGCTTACTATAATGGGGGAATGTGCAGTGGTGTTTGGTTGCACTGTTAAGTATAACTTTCCTTTAGTGAATTCTTTTTACTGAATGCACATATATGTGTGGCAGGGAAGGAAAAAAAAGGGGCTAAACAAGTGATGTTGTCATTGATGTCAGCGTTCACATTTGAGATGACATCTTTCATGTTCTGGGTGTTAGTGTTAGCAGTGCACAAGGGTGGTCACAGGGTTGAGGGATTACTTTACCATAACTAGCGAATTTCAGGGTTTTTTCGGTTTTAAATTGAAGCATAAAGGGGAGGAGGAAAGTTTACTGAAGTATACAGGTTTTTGATAGGGCAACTTAACCATAACGTCCCCTCAACAAAGTTTTTTTGTAATGAATTGCACTGGTTTTTGGGAGGGCAACTTATGCATAACGTCCCAGTAACAAAGTTTTTTTTGTAGGGAATTGTATGGCAATGAAGTCGTTGAGCAGAATATACACTGTAATCATGTGATTTTGATAGATATGTAGTTTAATCTACATACTAGGCATACATTTAACATAGAACATACAGAACCCCCTCCCTATTGATATTGGAAAGGGACAGACTGAGCGCCTGTTTGCGGACGGGGTTGGACAGGATCAACATTACCCAAAGAGGCGGGGGATAGCTGAAAATGTACTATTGTCTTACACAAAAAATGTGCAACGTAGAAGAAGGACATAAAGATATTGGCCCTCATTACAACCCAGGCTTTAAGGGGTTAACAGCGCCGTAAAAGGTGGCAGCGCCGTTAAACCCTTAACGCCTGATTACGAGGTCCCTTTGCGGGTTGGAGACTTTAACGCCTGCTTTTTGCAGGCGTTAAAAACCAACCCGCAAAGGGACCTTGGTGCTAAGTACGGTGCCGCAATTTGCGGCACCGTACTTAGCGCCTTCCCCATTCCCATTGAGCCCTATGGAGCAAAAATGGGAATGGGGACGGGCCATGGCGGCATGGGGAATTACCGCCCCGCCAACCTCGGAATGGGGCGCTATTTCACCATTCCGCCATGGCGGAGTCGGTAAGTTACCGGCATGGACCATGGTGCTATTAGCACCATGGTCCAACGCCAGGGTCGTAATGAGGGCCATTATAAGTAGTAATACGTAAATATGGAAACCTGAAGCTGGGAAAAGAAAACGACACATTTAATAAACCATGTAGAATAAAGTGGATGGTACCATAAAAAAGAAAGGATGCCTCCAGCGTAATCACTTCAAAGAAACTCGGCAGCCTGGAACGACAGTGGATGGACGCAGTAGGACGAAGGGACATTACAGCAAAAGAGTGAGTGTAGGTCATTTTTTTATATGGGTGATGTTTTTTTTGTGGTATGTGGTGCAGAAATAATCATTTCTTTCTGTTGTTTTGACTCAGAAATGGCTAGTACTTTGGAGTGGCTGGAGGAGTATTTCCCGCATGGGGAAATGTCTGAAGACAGCGACAATAATGGTACAGAATGCTCTGCATATGCAAACTAGTGACCAGTATTTTAGAGGCATTCAACTTATGTTTTATTTTTGTTTGAAGAGACCAGGAAAGAAAAGAAGAAAGGGCAACAAACGAGACAGAAGAAGACAGGATAAAAAGGATAGAGCAGAAAATTGACATATTGAGCAACAATTTTCAAACTTTATGGGAGTTTGTGGAGGACTGTGTGAGAGGAAAAGTTCGTTATCATTGTCCCACCTGCACCTGCCCTGCTTCTCCATTCCCTAGTGAACCTTCCCCAAACCTTGAACAGGAAAATAGACGTTTTGACAAAATATCCATCCCTTCTTGGCCTCAGAATTCTTCTCCTCATAACCAACCCGTGTTGAATCCAAATTCCCCCATATTTGTTTCAGTGTCCGCTTCCCCCGGTATTTCTTTAGAATGATGTGTGTGTGTTTGAAATGTTTTTGTACAGTAGTTGTAGAGAAAGAGTTTGTGTATAGATTTTTTTTTTTTAAATGTAAAATGTTCGTGAACAGCGCGCCTGTTCGACCTATCCGCAAGGAATGGAATGTGGGTGCTGTCTAATGTCAAATAAGACGGATGTGATGTGTGACTGCACCATCTGTTGAAATTGTGCGTACATAAACAGAAAGGGGTGTCCAAAGGATATACTACCTCGGTGTACTGCTTGGAAACGAGATAATAGATGTTCATAGAACACACCAGATATCCGGAATGGATGTAAATGAGGAAAATGGGAGTGTGTGAAGTACAGTATAGCGGTCCGTATCGGGCACAGCCAAAATGGTGCCGTCCGTAGAACAGGCACGGTGGCCGGCAAGTTGGTAGGCAAACAAAATGGAGTTGTCCTAAGGACATTGGAACTGTCCGTACAGTGAACATAGCATGCGTGCACATGCGAAGTAGAAATGTGCGTATTGCGAACAGTGCTCCTGTTCCTAACTGTCCGACTCACTTGTGTCACACCTTGAAGTAGTTTGAGAACCCGAACACGGTTTGTAGGACACTTGTGCACATGCGCACGTTTGATACTTTGCATTTGCTATGCAGGGGACTTTCATTACTGGGGCAGATGTGTTGAGGATGTCATCATGTGACCGCACCTACGCTGAGCGTGGAGACTGATTTCCGCGGTTGGTGTGCTTCCACAACAATACAAATAAACTTGTAGACACAAGGCAAAGTATTGTAGAGTGTAAAATTGTAATTTCACACATCCCAAACAATAGGCCACCTCAGGACTTGCTGTGTAAAATTTGCGTACTGTTTTATAGGGATGAAGACAGTCACGAGGCACACCCCTGCAACCCTACAAAAGGCCCCACCCCCGAGCGCATCTTCATTGTCCTTCTAGCTATAGCAGATTGAGTTGTAGTGACCAAAAGGAAACTAATCGGTATGGCTTCCATGGCTGCTGTTGGGTTATTAGCCTCTGCACCACCCCAAACCCGCCACCACCACCACCTCACCAAGGACCTGCAGAGAGATGTATGGGTGAGGATGTAGAGATCGAGGAAGAAGAGGAGGAAGAGAATGAAGTGGAGGAACTCCGCTCTAGGAGCACTCGGCGGGAGTCGTGGGTGTGGCGGTTGTTTTCCGTTTTTGGGAAAGTACCAAAAGCACATGCGAACCTGGTGAAGTGTAACCAGTGCGAGGTGGTCTTGAGTCACGGGAGATTTGGAGCGTACAGGTTTGGTACCACAACCATGAAGCGACACCTCACTTTGTTCCACACTGCGGACATTCGCAATGTGGTGCCATGTGAAGAGCGTAGTCGTTTGAGTTCCTCCACTGCATCCTCGGTATCCGATCCTCCCACCACAAGAGACACTCCTGTGGGGGAGCACCTACCTCCAACTGCCTCACAAGCCATTCGCAACGCTGTTGACCCTTACCGTTCAAAGGTGACAGTAGTGTGCACATATTGTGACGCAGTACTCTGCAGGGGGGAGAGTTTTCGAAGTGCTTTTGAGGCTGCAGTCACCGAGCACCAGAAAATCTGCTCCTTACCTAAATAAAACTCACCCTATATCTTTCTCTGTTCAGTTGCCCTTTTTTATCCCCATGGCTGGTATCCCTTCCTTACCCTCCTTTTGCCTCTTCTGCTAGTGTGCCGTGTGCTGTTAAGCAATGAACGTAAAACAACAAAAATTACACAAAAGGCTCTATTTTGTGAATAGAACTATGAAGTAATGGCCGTAGACCCCGGCAGAGTTCTGAAAAAGTTAGCAGACAGTCATAGAGGAAAAAAGGGAGGGTGCAAGCGGAGCAAACGCAATAAAGTGTACTTTGGGAGTAAGTGGCGGCTCTGAAAAGAGCCTTTCGGTGGTGTGTTGTGTGGGTCAAAAACAGTGGATTGGGGAAAACAGATTGTCAGATAGGTTAGTGTGATTGCAAAAGAGGTTGCAATGCATTTTGTATATTGAGAAGAAAAATCTGATTGCCAGCATATGTGAGGTGGACTCCATCTCTGCGGAAAATGAAAGTGCTGCGAAACAAAATGTTTTCATTGTGGAAAGAGGACATGCCAACATCTCTTAAAAATGCACACACAGCCTTATTCACATTGCATCTCGCGTTCTCCATTTGTGGGCCAAACGCAGAAGAACGCAGCCATATTTGTCTTTGGGCAATACGGGAAAAAAGTATTTGACAATTTGGAAACATGTCCATGAGCTTCGCGAGTCCTTCCGTCATTGCAAATTGCAAAAGAATTCCAGATACATGCCCTAAACTGTTTCCTCCACAATGAATGATCAGTATATCTGGAGGATGCTCTGTCAGTAAAGTAACACAAAGAGGTACCAAGTCCAGCCATCTCATGCCACTCACGCCATGCCAGCGCACTTCCGCATGTGGAAATCCGAGATTTGTAGATAAACTGCAGCTTTCTGCATGCACTTTAAACCAATGTATCAATGAGTCTCCCAAAATCCAGATAATCTGTTTTTGAGCATGGAAAGCCATGGCTGTGTGGTCTCCTGTGAGGGAGAAGACGGTCTTACTAAAGCACTTCGGTCAGAACACACCTACTGAACTTTATGGACCAATCCCTAACTCCGCTCATTCTCATTTACATCCGGCTCCACCCTTGAATCCACGATGGTGATATGTGCTGGCTGCTAACTACCGGCATGTTTGCGGACAAGTACAGGATCAGAGGGTGACCACGGTACATTAAAGTACTATTCCCCTTTTTCCCCTTTAAGGTAGGCTCTGAAAAGAGCCATTTTTTTTATTTTTGGCCAGATACCGTACAGACATCTGGTATTATATGTATTTTTTTGTATTTTTTGTCCTTGCTTTACTCTTGCAAACATTACAGAACCTTCTCTAAAGCAAGCCTTACGTTCCAAAACAACATCGCATTTTCCAAAGAAGATAGCGCAACACCATCTCCTTCAAAGTAATGCGCATTGCTTGCAACAATGTTATCGTGGCTACAAAAAAACATACCAACTCGTAGCATGAATGCACACATGTCGCGATTGATGATACACCTCCTGATGCTTTGATCTGGATAGAAAACAGAAGTGTTGTTCCATTGTACTCTCTGGAGTAAATCAGAAAAAATGACTTTCGTTGTTGGGAAAATGGTCATGAGTGCTTCACCCAACTGTGCCAAATCTGCCAACAAAGTATGTGAAATAAGGTACTCCAAATGGCAAGTACCGTACTGCAAAATTACCACATGAGCAGTGGTCATTCTACGTATGTCTCTGCAAACTTGCAGAATTGCCGCAGCTTTGGCATCAGTATCAGCCCTCCACACCACCTCCACTCCTCGCACATCGAAATGGTGTGGCACATGCCTACTCTCGGTATAGTGTTGTAAGCCTTGCACAAAAATATCTCCAAGCATGAAAACCCTGACCCTCTCCACCTCTGCCATCTTCAGTGTGCGCACCGTCTTTCCACACAAAAGAGTAATGTGAACATCTGATTGGCTGATGCCTACAGTCGCCTTTCCATGCAGGATTTGTTGTAGAAACCCGTATGTGAAACGCCCTACCAGCGGACAAGTGTTGCCTACGTGCAGCACGTAACCCTTACCAAGTCCTTCCACCCTTTCTACAGCGCTACCAAAGCGAGTCCCTCATTGGACACAACTAAGCGGTCGCACAATCATCCACCAATCACATAGAACATTGCTAATTTTAATTCCGCCATCAACATTGCGCACTTCAAAATTACTGTCGATGATTCTGAATGGAAGTCGAATACCATTGCAAAGCACCTACTTCACAAGCTACTGTGCAAGGATTGCAAATTTCTATGTACAGCTCCATTCATGTCCACATGCAACAGTATAGAATACAGGTATGTATATTTTAATCAGAGAACATGTGGAAGCCTTATGATTTAAATTAGACAAAATAATGCCGCTAAATGTCCATAGGGAATACATAACAACGCTCGCCCTTTAAAGTGCAAGATTGCTGATTTGTCATTCACAATCCGCACGAATGCTTACTGTCTTCCGCATAACCTGTACATATGTTGCAAGCATGCCTATTTAGGGCAGATCTCAATTTTGTATGTGAAAATGTCAGAGTTCTGTACTCTGTACAGCCTACAGTAATGCTACTTGCAATGTGATCGTATGAGAATAGTAAGCGCTCCCGATTGTAGTGCTGACATGTCCTTCGGAGGGTCTCCCGATTGTTCAACATTGTGCTTTTCATTAACAAGTACAAAATGTTTCCCCATCTAGTACTTTGCCCTATCGCTTACAAACCTTTCTCCTATGTATAGTACACTTTGTAAAGAACAAGGCTTTTCCATATACTTAAAATATTTAGTTATTTTGAAGGACTTTCAAGTACCATATTGCAAGTACTATGGAAAGATTGCACAGAGTGAAGTGAAATGTGCACGTGCACTGGGTTGAAATATGAAAGTTCAATCCTCTGACGAAAGAAGCACAAGTAATGTCTGCAGTACCATCACTGCTGCAAACACACAAAGTAATTGATTTTGTTTTTTTAATTCGCAGTGAAGACTACTCTCCTGATAATCAACAGCATCTACACTGCAGACGACATATCCGAAGACACCTGGTCATCTTGCACAAAAAAGTAAGTACAGTACAACCTTTATATTGTAACCACTCCTTAAAGAGGCTGCATGGGTTATTTATTTATTTTGGGCACCAATGGCAGACAAATTCCTGTGTGTTTGGTACTGAAATAACATAGGTAATCCTTAGAAGGTTAGATTGTGAAAAAGAAGTTTTGGCCATTTCGGTTATTAATCATGGTTCTCGTCACAAGTAGGCCACTTTGTACTCTTTTCTGAAGCACATTGTAGTAGAATACAAACAGTAAAGTAGCCTTACCAAATTATTGTTAGAGTTCACTGTACGTTGACACACCATGACAAAGAGCTTCCCCATCAGACTTATGCACACATGCACACAGCACACATACATTGGACAACAGACCATAGTATATTTTTTTTCCCAACACACACCAAAGAATGCCTACCAAAAAGCAACTCCATAGAAAGGAACGCAGAATTAGAGCAAAGAAAAATAAAGGTGGCCAATGTAAGCATCCTGTTAGAGTTTGTAGAGAATCTTGGTACAAACCAGCTAATGCAGTTGGGTAACATAATAAAAGAAGTCTCAACTACCCAAACTGTACCTCCTCCATCAAAAAGTGTCACAAAACACAGAAATGTTGTCAAAATAAACAGCTGCCAGTACAGGTAACAATTTTCCTAATAATCCTGATAGTGTTAGAAGAACCCATAGTAAAAAAAGTATTTTAGCAAAAATGTTTCATCACAGACTTCTTCAGAATCTACTAAGAAGAGGACCAAAATCATCCTCACCCCTTAAAACGTACCGTAGAAAGGTAATTCTACAAGCACTCGTGGACAGTGCAATCCTTCTCAAAAGGAAGTTGTTCATATTAGTATTAAATAGGATGAAAGCTCTAACAAAACTAAGTACCAAACTATAAAAGAAACTTAGCAATAAACGGAATGTGAACAAAAATCATTTTTTGCAAGTTTGTGTAGGTGAATGGAGTCACACAACAACCACACAGCCATATTTTAATGAAGAAGCATACAAACAAAATCAAACAAACACAATTGCCATCCATAGCAGTGCACGAGGGTATGAGAAAATCAATACTACCATCATGGAACAAGAAACACTGCTTACAAAACTATCTCCTGAAAACTCAGAATTACCTCTCGATTCAGCAGAACCACACCTCCAGTATACAAATGGCCATGCACATGAATGTGTGCCATTCCAAACAAAGCTTTCAAATCTTTACGTCAGTTCCTCAATCAATATGTAAAAGGTAAAGACAAAAGTAAAATGAAAGTGCTGCAAAATATGGATATTTGTGCAGTGCGGAAAGACACAGGACTAAAAGGACATTCATTAGCCTGCATTTCTGGGCCTATTTGCAAAAGTACCTTCCATGATATCAAAAGAATATCAGTACATCATTCCAATGTAAGAAATTTAGTGTATAAAATAAACTATGCAAAAAGTCCAGCTTCAGAAGTAGGCAATTTCAATACCACATTTCTGCATGGTACACCCAAATACTTACAAGAAGAAATGGACCCTATTCAGAAAAAGTATTTTGGAAGTGAGAGCCACATAGAAAATGCAACAGTTTTAGAACATAGTAGCGACAATTCTGCACATAGCAACCTTCTATTACACACATGCAGAAAAGAAATGCAGTGAAATTTAAAAGGTCATCGGCTGAAGTACCAAACCATGTGTGTGTGTGTTGCCACAGAACGTTTTACAAAAGAAACACAAAAAATGTGGACATAGCATACAAAATAAAAAACAATGAAGACTCTAAATGGTTTGAATTAGCTTTGTACCTTTTAGCTGAAAACAAATATGAAATAACTGAACGCCTAATATGTTGCAGTTACTGTACTGCAAAATTAAACAACAACCACACTCCTTCACGTGCTATTACAAATAATTTGGAATTGTTTCCATTACCAAAAATCCTGCAGCAGCTCAATTTGTATGAGAGCATAATAATTCAAACAGTTTACCCATTTCAAGCAATTATAAGCCTTCATCCAAAAACAGTAAAGTTATCTTCCTCTGAATTGGTAAAAAGAATTTGTGGCAAAGTAGTTTACTTGCCATTAGATCTAACGGAAAATGTATACACTCTAGGAGTGGAATGTTGAATAGAGCATTCTTTAATAGTCTTGGTAAATGGAGTACCAACAAAGGACAAATAAAATTGGCAAAAATTAGTGGACTTACAGAAAGTTAGACAAACATTGCAATATCTAAAAGACAATAATGAGTACTACAAGAAAATAAATATTGATGAAAGCTTAAGGCAAACAACTGAAATAATTCAAGAGCCATCAGAAACTGGACCATTCGAACTTCTGGATCCAGCTACAGTATCCACTCGTTTGGACCATTACACAGTTCATCCATTGCATTCCAATGAAAGCATAGATGATGCACTAGAAACTTACCAAATGCGACAAACCAAAGGGTCACCAATGAGTATTTGGGAAAAAAGAATAGAAGCACATGCTTTTCCACTGCTATTTCCTACTGACAAAGGTGGAAGATACGATGATAGACCCGCTGAGATTGGGGCATCAGAATACCGCTCATTGCGAATGTATTCGCAAGATTCCAGATTTAGACAAAATGTTGAATACATATTCCACCTACTCTATGAAAGTGAATTAGCAACACTATGTTATGGAGTTGCATACATTCTTAAATCTGGAACGCACTTTCAAAATATGTCAGCTACGCAGTTAATACAAAAAGTACAAGAAAAAGATGAGGTTTTACAATCAAGTATAACAAATTTGTGCGCAAAAATGCATGGTACAAAGGAATACTGGTTCAGACGGCACAGAGACGTGCGTTGCATGATCCGAAACCTTGGACCACCAACTTGGTTTGTTATGCTAAATTGTGCAGAATATGCATGGGAAGATTTACATGAGTTCCTAGGCATAGCAGACAGCAACAAAAACAACATATATATATTAACACCTGGAGGACTTTGCTCTCTAGATCCAGTTAATGTCTCAAGATATGTCCATCATCGTTTCATTGCAATGCTACACTTTATTTGCAATAAAACTGTTCCTCCCCTTGGAGAAGTTCAACACTTCTTTTGGAGAAAAGAATATCAAGCAAGAGGAGCACCACATATTCACATGCTGTTATGGATCAAAGGTGCACCAACATTTGGGCACGACAGTGATAGCACTGTTTTGCAGTTTATCCAAAAATATGTCACATGTGAAATCCCTTCACAACAGACACATAGTGAGCTGCATGGGCAGATTTTACAATTTGAAAGACACAAATGTGGCAAATATTGTCGCTGCAAATACAAAAACAAAGATAAATACTACACCAAATGCCGCTTTTGGTTTCCCTAGACCAGTTACAGAAACAGGCGAAGTAAACAACTTCATGTCTTCAGTTCGACATAGTGTTAAAGGTAAATCACCTAAAAACACAAAGAAGGGAAGAATCAAAATATATCAATGATTACAATGCAATCATTGCCCTATTATGGAATGCAAACATAGATATGCAGTACATTGCAGACAATTCAACTGCTGTTGCACGATATGTTACAGACTACTTAACAAAAGCAGAAAACACAGATCTTCAAGACCTCTGGGATGACCTAGCATCAGACAAAACATTATCAGAGAAATTGTATAGCCTAGGCATAAAAATGCTCTCTCATAGAGAATGTGGGGCCTATGAAGCAGCAGATCGTTTAACCGGCACTGCTTTGTATGGAAAATCAGACAACATAGTATGGCTCAGTCTTGGTCCTGCAAAATCTAGAAAAAGAGTGCTAAAATCATATGAGGACATAGAAACAATTGCCAGAAATGATCCCAACAGCCAAGACATTCTAAAAACAATTTACTGGACACATACTATCCGAACATGAATACCACTCTGGAAAGCATGTTTCTATACCACATAGCTCAAAACTTTGCATACAAAAATAATGTAAAACCCGATGAAAGCAAACGTAGATATAGATCGACCGATTGTGAAGGGAGCTTAGTGAAACTTAACAAACAAAGCTTAATTAATCATGTGAAATTGTGATTAAAAACTCTGCAACAGAAAGAACTATATTACATGTCTCTGTTACAACTTTTGAAACCATGGAGAAAAGAGGAAGACATACTAGATAATTATGAGTGCTATGAAGATGCTTTCAAAGCAAATGAAAGCACTATCACTGATGTGAACTTTACGCAGTACAAAACAATGTTACACAATGAGCAGCAACAGGAAGAAGAACTTCAGGCCCAACTAGATAAAGACTCTTCCGACAGTAGTCAACCTTCTGTAACAGGAAGTCAAGAACCATTAGGACAACCACTAATAGCAAATGAGGCTGAAGTAGCTATGGCAGAAGTAGAAAACACCATGTATCAGTATCAAGAAGATACAGAAGACTTAACTGTACAACAAGCAAAACTTAACAACGATCAGCGCACCATTTTTGAAGATGTAACAAAACAAATTGTACATGGTATACAACACGAAAATAAAGAATGTACCTGCCAAAATTACAAACCTATACCGCTGTACGTCATTGGAGAAGCTGGATCAGGGAAAACATTCTTAATCAAAATCATCAGCAAGTTCCTTCAACAATTGACAAACAACAAACTGTCAGCTGTTGTAACAGCCCTCAAAGGTTTAGCTGCCTACAACATAGGCAGTGTGACTTTACACCGATTACTACTGCTTCCAGTAGAGCATCAAAATAAATTAGACTACTACAAACTTTCTGCAGAAGCTGCAATAGAATTGCGTAGAGTATTGAAACAAATGAAATGCTACTAATGGATGAAGTGAGCATGGTCTCCAACCTAATGTTGGCTTTCATTCATCTCAGGTTGCAAGAAGTATTTAGAAGTACTTAAAAATAATAACGAAGAACTCTTTGCAGGGAAACACATTATCGTTTTCAGAGATCTTTTACAATTGACACCAGTGAAAGGTGAACCGATTTTTAAAACCTTAGGCCACAAACTCTGCCGGAAAACTGTTGGTAGCATAGGTAATGTTAACCTTTGGCAACATTTCCAATACAGAGAATTAACTGAGAACATGCGGCAATCTGCAGATCTCACTTATGCCAACATCTTAAAAAGTATTAGAGTTGGTGTATTATCGCAAGAAGCACAAGCTGTATTGAAAAACCGGAATATACATGCACTTTATGGCGATAAAGCATGTGCGACTGATGTTATGGAACAAATAACTCACAAAAATGTCAATTGTATGGCCTTAATGCCAACTCTTGTAAGCTGTTTCAAATTCAATGAAACAATGTTAAAGAAAGAAATGCAAGCAATAATAGAAATTAGAACCACAGACAAACTAGACTTACATGGTATGACAGTACACATGTGTGAACAAGCCACAACAAGACTAAATACTTTAGAAAATTCAATCTCCAACACAGCTGGGTTGGAAAAAATATTGAAATTATCATTAAATTGTATATTGAGTAATGCTTAAACGTAACCTTGACGAGAGCAAGGGCTAGTTAATGGAGCACTGGGCATAGTTGTTGGCTTTCAATCATAACCACGTGATAGCAACATTCAGTGTGTAAATATTCGCTTTAATAAAGTTTCAGAAGTGAAAAGGATAGGAGGCCCAATTGCTCGATTCCTTCTCTTCAAAGACATGTATGTACGTAGAGAGCAATTTTCTCTAACTCTTTCATTTGCAGTTAACATTCATAAATCCCAAGGTCTGACCCTAGACAAAGCATTGATAGATATAGGAAACACAGTGTTTAAGGAAGGCATGAGCTACGTAGCATTATCACGCTTACGTACACTTGACGGTCTATTGCTAATAAACTTTGATTCAAGTAAAGACAAAGCTGATATTGCTTACATTCTAGAATACAATAGATTGTGTTCACTGTACACCCCTCATCTGAAACAATACCCTGTTCCAGATAAAGTGAAACATGGTAAAAGAAAAGTAAATGAAACAGAAATGCAACAGAATGCAACAGCAAATTCTGCAAAGAAAACAAAAGAAGCTAGAGTTTCATCAATTGCCGCAAACATAGAAGAAGCTATTAGGGAATGTAAACCAGGCACGTCGGCAAAGAAGCAACAGAAAAACCGAAAAATGCACTCAGATAAAAAACTTGCTGGCCCATTCAAATTTACAAATGAAAATGGGGTAAGTTGCTATGCAAATGTAGCAATGAATATTCTATTTCAATTGCCACCAATTGTTAACAATATTTACCTGCACAGTACAGACCAATTGTGTTTGCAAATGTTAGTGCTGCATACAAATGCAACAAGCAATCCTGACAACACATACAGTGTCCATGGAGTAAGGCAACAATTGGACGACTGTGCTGGAATGGTGAAATTCACTATGAACTCACAAGAAGATCCACAAGAATTTCTAATGTACATATTATTAGTATTGGAAAACAAAAGCATACCTGTAAATGAAATCTTCCAAATTTCGTACATGTGGAAACATACATGCACTCTCTGTAGCAAAGTGATACAGGAAGAAATCCCAAATTAGAGATTTGTGTATATTTCCATACCAAATAGTGAGAGCATTCCATTTCAGCAACTTGTACAAAATGCAAAACATGGCAGATTATGTAGTATTTGCAATTCAGACAATCGCTCCACCTTAGTGATAGGATCACATGGTGGCTACATAATACTTATGCTTCTACGTTATAATGCAGATGGCACCAAAAACAACTGCAAACTGGCTGGATTCACACACGGCCAAGTGTCACTTGGAAAGAAAACCTTTACAACAGTAGGAATAATCTACCATGCAGGAGCTACAACCAATGCAGGTCACTACACTGCATACATTAAAAAGAATTCTGGATGGTTTGAATGTAATGATAACACCATTACTCTAAAGCAGAGGTTGTCAGCTAACCTAACAAATGTGTATTTAATGTTCTTAAAGTCAAAATTTACGAAATAATGTGTACTTCAAGATTCTCAACAAAGTATATGAAAGACTACAAACAGAATACGCCCACAGGCATCTACCTACCCAACAGGATGGAAGAATGACACAAATAAATGATTACCACAGACGTTGGAAACAAATGCACAGGTAGAATACGCCTATAGGTATCTAACTTTTGTTAAAAATCGTCAGGAAGGCAACAAAGAAAACATTAATGGGAAAGATGAAGGAAACAAGATATAACAACGACACAAATTAATGAGTATCACAAATCTGTAGGAACAAATGCACAGTTAGAATACGCCTACAGGTATATAACTGTTGTGAAAAATGGGCAGGAAGTAAACAAACATAACATTGATCAGAAAGATGAAGAAAACACTGAAAGGAAAAACTGAAGTAGTTAGTACCATAGGAAATTAAGGTTTTTTTTAATCCGACAAGGATTTTTTTTCCCCAGACCCAACGATTAGAAAAGCAAACACAGAAACTGAGCGCAATGCACAGTACACTGGTTTGTAAACTAAATATGATGGTCAAAAAAAATGTAGTACATTTTTTAAAAATGCAAACACTAACACACCTTTTTGTTTCATCACATAAATGAAAAAATTATACTTCCACCAATTACGATAGCTAAATAAAAATAAATATGTGGATACTGAACAAAGTAAGGAGTAAGTATATTGGCAGGAATTTTCTACACATGGGAATCTACACGTCTAATCTATGGTACTAATATGCTGCAGTGCCTGTAGGCTGCCCTTCCATCTTCGGTGAGTAACCTACCACCTACGCCTTACAACCAAGGTACACGGAGTATAGTTCCTATCCACAACCATCGCTGCAAACCATGGTCCTTGTAAATTAGCTGCTTATAAATTTACTTTTCGGACCATCGGCTGAGCCTTGAAGTTAAGACACTAGGGCATCAACACAACTAGCACATTCCAACACACCCATATTGACTTGTAACTCCACTGCTTATGACTTCAGTCTTGCATGCATGGGCTTTAGCCATGCACCCAAGAGTGCAGGGTCTACCCACAACCGCCTCAGTGATGTGTGGTGGTGGGGGTTATTCTATAGGTGTGTTATCCTTCAGTACCTCTGCCCAGAGGCTTCCCTCCTAGCTGTATATCTGTAGATCTTACATGGGATGGGTGCGCAGTGTCTTCCAAGTCTAGTACTTACCACTTTGTGCTTGGTTGCATGGCCTTTGGCCATGCACCCAAGACTGCACGCACTCCCCACAACTTGGCAATCAAAACGCAACACTACGGGTGTATGCATGGGTGGCACATGCGGCGGTGGTTGTGGCCAGTGCCTACAGTCTTGGAAGTAAGGCCTTTGGCCTTGGGCCGACGGCCATGCATCCAAGACTCTGGGCCCTGGCCACAACCACCATAGCATGTGCCACCCATGGCGATGTACTAATGAATATAATTATAGCCATTGGAAAAAATAGAGCATTCATGGCATGTTATCAATTTCAATGTTTACTAACACCACACGTGTCCTTACAAATGTAACAACTCCCCCGTGCACTGCACGTGCTGAAATACTAGCCTTATTGGACCCCTCATTTTCTGTGCGTACAAGGAGGCCATAGAACATACGTCATTAAGTAGGTATAAGTGTACTGTGCGTACAAGATATCCATAGAAATTACATAATGCTGCCCGACCCCCAGAACAAATGCATTGATCACCCATATCTTAAGACTGTAGCCCCTGGCCACAACCACCATAGCATGTGCCACCCATGGCGCCGTACTAATGAATATAATAATAGCCATTGGAAAAAATAATGCATTCACGGCATGTTGTCAATTTCAATGTTGCCTACCAATACGCGTGTGCTTTCAACAGTTACAAATTTCCTGTCCACTACATGGACTGAAGTGTTACAAATTTCCTGCTGACTACATGGACTGAAGCGCTATCGATATTACACCCCACATTTACTGTGCATACAAGGTGTCCATAGAAATTACATCATGACGACCGAAGAACAAATGCATTGATCACTCATGTCTTACTGTCTGAACCTTTCCCAATGCTCTGTGACCCAGCAAAATAGTTTCATGAAAAAAGCATGTGTACGCTGGTTGTTGTTCCGCTTTCCACAGATCCAAGATGTCGGGCGCATCCAAACCATCTGACGCAGAACATGTCTCGCAGCAGCCAATGGGCAGAGACATTGTGTGTCCGCGGTCATGACGCCAGCCGCTTAGCCAATCGGTATCTTGTTAGTCGCCTGAACAGGGAAATGTGAACGCAGAGCGAACATAGATATCACTAATTATTTCAGACCTACTTTTTCATAATTATAAAGAAACATACTGCACGGATGGTGACCAAATTTACAAAAGCACGCTTTCTGGACCAAGCCCCTGTACCTGCCGCAGATTTCATCAAAATCCGTCCAGCGGTTTCACCTGTAGCTGTGCACAAAATGTTTCCCCCATTCACTCTATGGGAAAAAAAGATGTTTTGGGACCCCCTCTATAACTTTGCCCCCCCCAGCCCAATCATCTTCGAATTTTGCAAAAATATTCAGAGTGCCCCATATACGTTTTTTGCAAAGTTTGGTGAGGATTCGTCCAGAGGGAGCAGAGTTATAAGGCGCCCAAAAAGTGCTCTTCCTATGGACTTAACCATAATACACGTCCATTACCGTGGCCGTGTAATATATATATATATATATAAAATGTCTGAAGTTTGTAATGAATTTGATGCATCTTGTATATATCTTGTAATGATTGGACTGCAATACTGTAAATTATCTTCTTTTCCAAAAGTCCGTATTGACCATTGAAGAAGGGGAATACTCCTCGAAATGTGTCGCCTTTGAAAAACAGACTTTTCTTTCCATTTCTGTGCATATTTACTAATGCTGGATTGTTTGCTTGTTTGCATGCAAATCCATTCTTTTCTAAAAGAAATATATCTTTAAAAACATATTTGTGCATGTGATAAAATTATTATTCTATATCCAGAATATACAGAATGTTTAATTAACTGATTGCATTTCTATAGATATTCTAGCAATTGGCTTTTGTCCAACAATTGATAGTGTGCAGGGGACAGGAAGATTCCTAGATTGAATCTTCATCATTTCTTTGTTTCTTGTTGGGGTTTTGTGCCATGATCCCAGTTCCTCCCCCGCACCTAAAACAGGACTAAAATTATTTAAACTAATACTCTCATTATTCATTAACTAAAGGTGTGCACCAGTGTCTCAACCCATTGGTGCTGTGTAACACACAGTAACAAGATGATGCCTGTGGAGTAGGAGGGACTCTACAGTCTATGAACACAAACATGTTCAACACATACAGCAAAACACATGTAGGAGTGGGAAAAAAGGCTCACACTCTTACCAGGTGAAAAAGTAAATCCCAGAATTCCAGCAAAGCTGCTGAGGGACTCAGTAGATGAGGGAAATTAGCCATTCTGGAGAATACTCCCTAACACTCGCCCACCCAGAATAAGGGGCAGGAGGATTTAATCCACTCCAGGATGAATCTCTTCACTCTAGTCGGTTATAAACATCCGAAAGAGACTATCAGCTTTTTGGTGGTGACGTCCTGACCTGTGCTCAATGGTGAAATCAAACCCTTGCAGACAGATTGACCATCTTAGAAGTTTTGGGTTCTCCCCTTTCATTTGCATTAACCATCTCAAGGTTGGTGGTCTGTCTGAATCACAAAAGTAGATCCATACAAGTATGGTCTAAACTTCTTCAGAGACCACACAATGGCAAAACACTCACACTCTATGGTTGCCCACCTTGTTTCTGGTTCCTTCAGTTTCCTACTAATGAAGCAAATGGAATGTTTCTACCTTTCTGATCCAGTTGACTAAATACTGCACTTATGCCTGTATTGGATGCATCTGCCTGCACAAAGAAGGGTTGGTGGTAATCAGGAACTCTTAGGACTGGAGCTTGACAAAGGGCTTTCTTCAGGTTTTCAAAGGCTTCAGTGCAGTCCTCATTCCATCTAAACTTTTTAGGGAATTTTGGAGAGGAGACTACATTCAAATGAGAAGCTATGGACCCATAGTTCTCAATGGAATTCCTGTAGTACCCAGTGAGACCTAGGAAGGCTCTAACTTGGGTTTTAGTAGTAGGGGCGGCCCAGTTCTGTACAGCTTGTACTTTGCTAGCTAATGGCCTTATTTCACCGCCTCCTACCTCATGACCAAGGTAGACCACCTTGCTCTGACCAATTTTACATTTGCTTGCCTTTATTGTCAGATGGGCCTGCTCAAGAGCCTGCAAGACATATCCTAAGTGATCAACATGTTCCTTCCAAGTAGGGCTGAACACTGCAATGTCATCCAAGTATGCCATGCAGAAGTCCTCCATCCCATTCAGAAAATAATCGACCATCCTTTGGAATGTAGCAGGTACATTCTTTAATCCAAAAGGCATAACCTTAAACTAGTAGAGGCCTGCTGGGGTTGAGAATACGGTTTTCTCCTTGGCATGGTCTGTCAGGGCTATTTGCCAATAGCCTGACGTCAGATCAAATGTACTGAGGTACTTGGCTGCACCAAGTTTATCCACCAGTTTATCTGTCAATGGCAAAGGAAGGGCATCCGCCTTAGCGACTGCATTTAGAGCTCTATAGTCCACATAGTTTCTCAATTCCGTGGATCCTGCCTTTGGTACTAGAACAACTGGACTAGACCATGGACTTGTTATGAGCTCTATAACCCAGAGATCAATCATCTTGTTGACCTCTCCTTTGATGTGGGATCTCACATGTTCTGACATTCTGCAACCTCTCCATTTCACAGGTAAACAGTCACCAGTGAGAATATCATGCTGGTCCCAAGGGGTCAAGCCCAGTGAAAGTGAAAACAGGGAGGCAAACTGATTTAACAGAACCTTGCACTCCTCCTGTTGTTCAGATTTCAGATTAGAAGAGAGATTGACTCCTTCTATGTTCTTATCCAAAGGTTGGCCTCTGAGTAGGTCAGGTAGAGGTTCACTCTCCTCCTCCTCTTGAGCTGAAGCTAGAAGCAAAGCTCCCACTTCTGGTCTCGAGACATATGACTTCAAACGGTTGGTATGAAAGACTCTGGGAGCCTCCTTAGGTCTGCCTAAGTCCACCAGATAGTTCACCTCTCCAAATTTGCCCACAACCTTGAAGAGTCCTATCCATTTGCCCTGCAAGGTCCTCTGCCTTGTTGGCACCATAACTAGTACAAGCTGGTCTTGAGTAAACTCAACCATACTGGCCTTCCGGTCATGCCAATGTTTGACCGGAGCCTGACCTGATTTTAAGTTATCATTAGTTTCTGCCATCATGTGTGACATTCTCCTCCAGGGACTTATCACATAGTCAGTCATTCTAACTGTCTTGGAGAAGGAGCACTCTCCAACCCCTCCTTAATCAGGGCCAAGGTGCTTCTGACTGGATGGCTATAGAGAAGTTCAAAGGGACTGTAACCAACTCCCTCCTGAGGGACTTCTCTATAAGGAAAGAGAAGGCATGGCAGTAGAAGGTCCCACTTTCTTTCAAGGGGTTCCTCTAAAGCACCTATCATGCTCTTCATAGTACGATGAAACCTCTCTACCAGTCCATTGGTCTGTGGATGGTAGGCTCTAGAGAACCTGTAAGTGACACCACAGTTTTCCACATGGCTTGCATGTAGTGGGACATAAAATTGGATCCCCTGTCAGATATCATTTCCTTAGGAAACCCTACTCTGGTAAAAATACCAAGTAGAGCCTTAGCCACAGCCTGGGCCATAACTGTTCTCATAGGTATTGCTTTAGGATATCTAGTAGCATGGTCTACTACAACCAGGATAAACCTGTTTCCTGAAGATGTGGGAGGGTCAAGGGGACCAACAATGTCGATGCCCACCCTCTCAAAAGGAACTCCCACCACTGGGAGAGGCACCAGGGGTGCAACATTCTTGGCTCCACTCTTGCCAGAGGTTTGGCAAGTGTGACAGCTCCTACAGAATCCATCAACTTCTGAACCCAGTTTAGGCCAGTAGGCGCATAGGGAGAGCCGTTCCTTGGTCTTTTTGAACCTCACATGACCAGCCAAAGGTATCTCTTGGGACAACTGTAGGGACTGGAGTCTGTTTTCTAGGGGCACTACACGTCTTTTTCAGTTCCCAGGGATAGACTCCCTCGGTTCACTGTAGAAGAGGCCATCTTCCCAATGCAACCTATGCTTCCTAGGCTCTTGCCCATTGAGCTGAGAAGCTGCCTGTAGGCGAAGACCTTCAAGAGTAGGACACTCTCTTTGTCCTCTGTTGAAGTCTGCCCTGTTGGGTCCACCTTCTGCCAGTAAAGACTGCAGCTCAGGATGGTCAACAGGATCAGGATCTCCAACTACAGTTATGTCTTCTTCCAGATCTAACTCTTCAGAAATTGGATCAACCACACAGGGTTGTACCTCACATTCAGCCTCAGCAGGTGGAGGAGTCACAGGTGTGACTTTGGCTAATCTTGGGGATGTCCTTGTTGGTAGCACAGAGGTGCTCTCTGCTTTCGTCTTGGAGGTCTTGTGTTTCCCCTTTGCCTCTTTCTTCCCTGAAATAGCAGTGAGCAAATCCTGTGGAGTGGGGTGATAGTTCCTCTATTAATTCCCCTGGAGAGCCTCTCAAGGTCCTCTCCCTTGCAGGCCTAGTGAGCTCCTGTTTCCTTTTACTGGGAGGCCTGGGGGTATGTGACACAACTCCAAGAATGTTCAGGTCATTAGCCAACAGGGCTCTCTCAGGCACTTCACTCTGCACACTAACAGGTATTTTGACAGTCATTACACTGGATGAGAGCTAGTAACTGGGGAAGCATTTGCACAGGGCCTCCAGATAACTTGGTTAGGCATTTGGGTGCCTTAGCAACACCTTCTACCTTGAAAAATGATTAATCAACCACAGTTATGCTGGCTCCAGTGTCTCTGATGGCAGGAGTCCCCTGGCCATTCTCAAGAACACTATCTTTATAATAATCTTTAGTATTATCTGGCATGGAATTATAGACATCTAAATTCGTTTTTTTAATTTATTTATTTTAATTCTTGTAATGCGCCAACATGCCCGTAGACCTCAGGGCGCACATAAAACTGGACGAACAAACAGACACACATGGCAAAGAAAGAAGAATGGTCAAAGAGTTATCCCAGATTGAAGAAGTGGGTTTTTATGGCAAGTTTGAATACAGTGTAGTCCTGAATCTGCCACATCTGGGCTGGAAGTTTGTTTTATAGAAGGGGACCTTGAGCATCAAGAGTGGTACCTCCAAATTTGGCTGTCCTGTATTTTGGGTGCTTGAGAATAGTGGCAGAGGATGAACGCAGGTTCCTCGTGTTGGGTTTAATGCTAACACGGGCTGACAAGTAAGTAGGGCTACAGAGGCCGAGGCATTTGTGGGTCGTGGTCAGTATCTTGTGTGTTATCCGATGTTTAATGGGAAGCCAGTGAAGTTTTTCCTGAAAGTGGAGATGTGTGTACGACGAGACTGATTGAAAATATTACGCACAACATTATTCTGAGCCACTTGTAATGATTGGATGTTGGAGGCTGTGGTGCCCGCTAGAAGGCTGTTACAATAATCCAATCTTGAATTGATCAATGCAGTGGACAGAAGGGCACAGTTTTCTTCCGAAATGAATGGTCGAATATAGCCTATTCTTTTATTTATGAGACCGCAGCTAGATTTAATGCTGGAGACATGGGACTTCATAGAGAGTTCCTCGTCAAGAACGACGCTCAGGGTCTTGACTTTCTTCTGGACAAGAATGGTATTGTTGGCAATATGGAAACTAGCATATTTGGAGTCGAGTTTCGCCTGAGTGTTTTTGGATGCCACGATGAGGAGTTCCGTTTTTTTGTCGTTCAGGGCAAGAGAATTGCAGGCCATCCAGTCTTGTATGGCTTTGTATATTTTATTGATGGTTACTGTATCGCTGCTATAGGAGCCCCTCAGCTGTATGACCACCTGAGTATCATCAGCGTAGTTCGTGTATTGCACTCCTAATTTGTTTAAGAGGTCAAGAAGGGGGCAGATATAGAGATTGAAAAGCAGAAGCGATAGACAGGAGCCCTGAGGAACTCTGCATGTCTGAGATATTGGAGAAGATTGATTATCGCCAACACAGACCCTCACCATTCTGGGACCCAGAAAGGAAGCAATCCATCTGGATGCAATTATGGAGCAGTTGGCGACCTCTCCGAGACTTGACACCAGTAAGCTGTGATCAACTAGGTCAAAGGTTGCAGAGAGGTCTAATAACATGAGCAGAGTAGCTTGATTATTATCAGCTATGCTAGCTAAGGTGGATTTAAGATCTAGCATTGCTGTCTCGGTCCTGTGACGAGCCCTGTAGCCCGATTGACGGGTACCCAAGATGTTATATTTTTCGACATGGGCTTGTAACTGTAGGTAGGCAAGTTGGTCAATTATCTTGAGAACATATGGTACGTTGGTGATGGGCCTGTAATCGTCATTGTTTGCTGGGTCAAGATTTTCCTTTTTTAATAAGGGAGTAATCCACGCTGATTTTAAAAGTTCCGGTACCAGGCCCTCATCAAAAGAGAGATTGACCAGTTTGGTAATCCATGGGACCAGAGTTTCTAAGGACTCCTTAAGAGTACTTGTGGGGCAGTCGTCAGCAGGACAAGACGTGTCTTTAAGATCCTTTATGATTTTGAGTACTTCATCTTCGGTGTAATGTGTGAAAGAGAATTGAGGGATATTGTTTTCGCAAATATTGGGTAGAACGGTATCTGTGGGGGTTTGTGGGGATGTTACATTGCCTAGGGCTTTATTTATTTTTTTCTTTGTGAGAGTCAATCTTGAGTAAAAATGCACCGTGGATGCTCTGACACCATTTATTGTCCTTAATTATATTATTAGTGGTTGGGGGCTGATTTTGGAACTCTGCTAAGATTTTAAAAAGCTCCCCAGTGTTGGATTGAGCATTCACTATCCTTGCGTTATAATGTGTGGCCTTAGCTTCTGTGATAAGTTTTTTGTAATTGAGGATGGATTTTTTGTAGTTGGTTAGAGTGTTGTTGTTGGGATCCTTCCTCCAAGCTCTTTCTAGGGCTCTTTTTTTCTTGTCTGGCAACAAGAATTTCATTAGTGAACCAGGTGTTCTTTGTGGTTTCGGTCTTTATTGTCTTCGTTTTCAGTGGGGCAAGGTTGTTAACTGTTTCTTTAATGTTGGTAGACAGATGATTGATAAGTTGTTCCCACAAGCCCAGGGACACTAAAGAAACACTGGCTGAGACTCGTATGCGTTCATCAGCCAGTAGGTGAAAGTTTTCACTTGCCATAGGTACTTCTTCCTCTGGGGAGAAGGCTAAGGAGACAGTGTGGACCGCTGAAGGTTTACCCTTTCATCTGGGATCCCCTTTCAAATGGTCAGTAGACCCACAAACATAACATTTCCCAAATGTTTTGATGAATGGGGGCTTGTTCTGAGCTCCATCTGGTTTGGGTCCAGATGGTACACTGGCCTGAATCAGTTTCCCTTGTGGTTTACCGTAATGCTGCTGTCTGGGGCCCTCTGTTGGATTGGAGGTATTAGAATTCTCCTTGTTATCTTTCTTTGGCTGCTTCCCCTCATACATCTTCTGAGTTGCCCCAGAATCCTTGTGAGTGGCCCTGTTGGCAACCCACAAGTCAGCAGTCTTAGCTAACTTCTTTGGATCTATCTCCTTAGCATCAGCCAAGTGATGTCTGAGCTCAGGGGAGCAGGCATCATAAATTGACTCCAACATAACACGATTTCTCATACTTTCAAAAGTGTTTACTCTGTAAACCTTAACCCAACCATCTAAGTTTTTCAAACATTCACATACCCATGTAGCCCAAGGGGTACCATCATGCATTTTGAGGGTCCTAAGCCTCTTAAGGTACTGGGAAGGGGTCTTCCCAAATCTAGCAATTAAGGCTAGCTTCACACACTCATATCCACCCTATCCACCTCCCCCAACTCCATCACAACATCAGATGTAACAGTGGGTAGCCTAGAGAAGAGCCAAGGAAGCAACTGATTCCTTGTAATATCTTGAATGTCATGGTTATATTCAAACATTGCCAGCCAATCCAAAATATCAAGCTTAGCCTCATACATACCAACAATTTCTTTAGGCATACAGGGTCTCTTAGGACTGGAAGACCTACAAGACTCTAGGAGAGAAGCATTTTCAATAGACAACTTTTTCATTTCTAAGGCATGATTCAACTCCATGTCTCTGAGCTTAAGTTCTTGACGCTTTTGTTCAGTTTGAACATTAATATGTTTGAATTCCAATTCAAACCTCATCTTTTCTGGAGCAATGAATTCAGGACTGAGTGTAGGACCTGATGGGGTCCCAGTGGACAAAGGTTGAGGTTGTTGAGCAGGAGGAGGATCAGTAAGGCCTACATTGTGAGACACCTCTGCCTCATCTAACTCATCCATAGTAACAGACACATTATCATCCTCATCATTTTCCACATTTGTTGGAGGGGTAGGTATTTCAGACCCACTGCCCAGACTTTGGTTCTCTAACAACCTTTCAATTCTGACTTGTTGCCTTTCACGGAGAGATTCATTTCTCTACACAGACTTTTCAGATAATCCACAGTGTAACTAAGGAGGGTCTCCTGACTGTAGTTTTCCATACCAGACATGATTAAAATTGTTTTTTAGTGGTGTTTAGCCTTGTGGTTAGTTGGCCCAAGGTAATAGCAGCACTCTAAGTGTAATTACAATACTTGATCCCACCGCTGCCACCAGTGTTAGGTAGAATCATATGCAGTACCCTTTGGGAACACCACACAAAATTAAGACTACAAGTGACAGTACAAATTCACCTTTGGTACAATCCTGTACTACACAGTAAAGTGGTAGCGATGGCTGAGCAGCCAGACTTATATCAAGAGTAAAGTTAGCAGTATCAATAGTTACACAAAGGACAGCAATTACTATTTATTTATTCACATTTGTTGAGCGCACATCAGACCGAAGGCATCGTGGCGCTAGCTACTGTGTTGCTTATACTTAGTTACATACAGTTCATGTCCGTATGGTTCAAACAAACACTGACTCAAGGTTTCTGAGTAAAAGAACATACATTTATTTACACTTCAGTTGTAAAACAATTCTCTAAGTAAAGCAGCAGAAAAATCACACTCTTAATCTACCACACAACACCTGATGAACACTGGACAAGTTAAGCGGAAATTGAAGTGTGAGCAAAATGGCACTCCAGCAATTTAAAAGGGAGGGAAAGACAAGGTTATACAAAATTAAACAGCACCAACAAGTAAGCAGGCAGGGCAATCTAGAAAAGGCTTGCTACAATCAGGATTCAAATCAATAGGCCTGGGCCAATGTTAATGGTTCAGAGTCTTTGTAGAGGATCGGACAGTTCATAGTAGTTCACGGTTAAGTCTTTGCCAAGAGTTCGAAAACGAAGTTGGACGAAGGAAAAGTTATTTAAAAGAGTAGAGAAGGACAAGCCCTCGGATTGGTGAAAGATTTCTAACACTTTCACCACGGTTGGACTGAACAAACAACCGGGTTAGAACTGTACCTTAAATGAAGGAGAAGGCTGTAGCTGAGGCAGATGTTCCTGGCAGATCCTGCAGGCTCACGGTTCCTGATGCGACTGTAGGACTGACACGAAGTAGGAAGACTGGAGGGCCCTGAACTACCCTGGGAAGAAATCAGCAGCAGAGCAAAGCAACAAATAAAAGGTGCGCTCCTTAAAACCCAAACCGGGTCCGAGCCTCCTGGCTAACCGGTTCACTGCAGTGATGCACAGCAAATTTGACCAGGGGAGGGAGGCCTTTCTTGGTGTTTGGCGAACTGGTTGATCCCACCAGCTCAAGGGAAGAAGATTCCTTGCAGATCTTCTCTGTGGTCGAAGTTTGGAGATTCGGACCCGCAGCAGGGCTTCACTGGGATGTTCAGTCGTGGTAGTGGTCCTCTTCTTTCAGCTTCTCTTCGGTTCTCTCGATCCAGTGGTGACTCTGCCTTCCAAGACCCAGAGATCTGCTTTTTCAATCACACAGCAGGCTGGCTATTCTGGCGGGACAGTCACCACAGCCAATCATACAGAGTTTGACATGGGTCTCCAAGGAGACCCTGTGCAAGGAATCTCAAACCCCTCCCTCACATCCTGTCCCCCTCAGACAGTCAGGCGCCTAGAGAGGGCTTCTGTGCAGAACCCCATCAAAGGACAGTGAACAAAGGAACCAAACCTGGTTTGGTGCGCAGAGTAAAACACGAGAAAGACCTTTACAAAAAGAAATGACGAATAAACCCAGCTGGAACCAAATAAAAGTAAATGGGGTCCAACAGATTTAAGTTCGAGGCTACTTACTTAGCATAAAACAGTACCAAGGCTATTAACATAGACCATGGTAGGAAAAATAGGGTAGATACCACTGCCACCAGCCAAATCTTAACAAAAGGGGAACAAACTAATGTTCCATGAGAGACAGACACAACAGGGATAACTATTAACCCTTTCCAGTACTCTATGCAAGATAGTTCGTACTGGGTCTGTGAATTTAAAAAGACTAATAAAGTCAATGGCACCTTTACATGTTCTGAGAGACAGTAGTCAGTCCCAGAAAATGGAGTTTGAAGTGGGAAGTCTGAAAAAGACAACCCTGTGTCACTGCACTGAGGGTGCTGTGTAACACACAGTAAAAAGATGATGCCTATGGAGTAGGTGAAGCTCCACAGTCTATGAACACAACAATGTCAAACACATACAGCAAAACACATGTAAGAGTGTGAAAAAAGGCTCACACTCTTATCAGGTGAAAAAAATAAATCCTAGAAATCCAGCAAAGCTGCTGAGGGACTCAGTAGGTAAGGGAAATTAGCCATTCTCCCTAACAGCTGCGGGTTAAGACCATGCATTATGTCTGTGGCCAATCAAGTGGTACTGTATAGTACAGTGTGCTTAAGTGGGAGAAACTTCAACTTTAATTGTAGATTGGCAGTGGTACAATCTGCCCTGCCAATTACAGCATTGGGATAGCACTGGTGGGAAAAGGCAGAATTTTGATCCACCACCAAAATTGTTAGCAATGTCAGAAAAGCCTTTCAACACTGATGTGCTGTTTGGGGGCAGAGGCAAACAGAACTATAAAGAAATTACCTGATGTGGAGAAGGGTGCAGAAGGGCTGGAGGATGGGAGGTATTGGGGCGGTGGATTGTATGGAAGGGCGATGAAGGCATTAGAGGCATAGTTTGGTAAACAGATAAATGTAGTGTTAGAGAGATATACATTTTTCTCGTGGGAGCAAAATGTGAGGGAATCTGTGGATGCTTTCATAGCTGATCTAAGGTTTTCCTTTAGCATTATGTGAGTTCACTGGGAGGGAGGATGAATACATTTGTGATCAATTGATGATGCACACTTCAAATCCTAAAATTCAGGAACACTTATGGTAAGCTAAAAACTCATCATTGCAGGAGACATTGTTGATCGCAAAAGGAATGGAATTAACAAGCAAGTGCTTGAAGGAGGTCAATGCCGGAGGTGAGGGTGGTGGGGAAGGGGGCTAAGGAAAGTGTGCAGTTTGGGAAAGAGGTGGAGAGTGATAAAGAGTCAGGGGAGGAGGAAAAGGTATTTGTTGTAGAGAAAAAGAATATGCTGGGGGCAGCTGCAAATGGTAGGCATGCACAGTCTCAAGAGGTGTGCAAAGACCAGTGCATGAGATGCAGATTCGAGAAGCATGCTATGAATGCAAGGGAGAGCCCTGCCATGAGGGTCAAGTGTAGGAAGTGTGGTAAAATGGGCCATTTCGCCAGGTTGTGTAAAACTAATAGAATGAATGAAAAAGACAAATGAATAAAATGTGTGGCAGAGGAGAAAGTGGAATGGTCACACATAGTGGTTCACATTGTTGAGAAGTGGGGGAGGATGTAACAGGGTGTACTGTGAAAGCACCAGCAGATTCGGGTTCTCCATATACCATTGTACCAGAAGAGAAGTAAAAAGAGATCTGGGTAGTGAAGAAACACATTTGCATAATAGTGACATAAGATCAAAAAGCTTACAGAGGGGGAAGGATCAATGGGATGGGTTTTGTGTTGGACACAATTACATATGGTACAAAGCATATCCAAGCAAAGGTGTATGTAGCCACCAAGGGTGATTGTTTGCTTGGGTGGAAACACAAGGGTGAGTTAGAACTTGAGTTACATCCTGTATAGGACCAACAAGTGAGAACAGTTGGTGTTAATGGTTCAGTGGTGATATTTGCTCAGGATGTTGCATCAAAATGTAGAGCTTTATTTCAAAATAGGCATTGGGAAATTGTGTGGTTACTGCCATGAAATTCACTTGTTGGCACAGGCTGTGCTGTGTGTGCATAAAGTCAGAAACCTGCCTTTGGGTGTGAGAGAGAAGGTGAAAGAAAAATTACGGGGCTTAAGTCAAGAGGGAATAATTAAACCAATATAACAGAGTGAGTGGCTGTCCCTGATTGTGGTCACCCAACGACCTGATGGTCGCCTCAGATTCTGTGTCAATTTGATAGATCTGAACCAGATTATTTGGGTCAATAGCTATTCATTGCCAAAGGCCAACGAGTTGCTTACAACTGTGACAGATGCAGAATGGTACAGTGCCCTCGACCTCTCGTCTGCCTAACATCAGGAGGATTTACATCCTATGTCCTGGGCTTTAATTGCATTTATCACACAGTCAAGGTGGCATACCAATTCCAGAGAATGCCATTTGACCTGGCAATAGCATCAGCCGTGTTTCATAAGCCCATGGAGGATTTATAAGATGATGTTCCTGGAGCCAAATTTTTCCAGGATGATATCTTAGTATCTTAATAGGTGCCAAAACTGAAACAACGCATGTAGAGAGAGTATGCAAAGTGTTGAGGAGGTTAGAAAGAGTGTGGATGAAAGTTAAGAAGGAACAATGTCAGCTCAAAGTACATCAGGTGTCGTATTTGGGTCATCTGCGACAAAAGAAGGTTTTGAAACGCCACTAGAGATGGTTGATGCTATTATCATGAGAATAAACATTTTAAGCACTATCTGTAGAGAACTTTGCAGCAAAGTGTGCTGTTTTGCGTGATCTTTTAAAGGTGAAAAGGGTTTTTGTTTGGGGTAACGAAGAATAAAAAGCATTTAGAAAAATGGAGGAGGTGGCCAACACGTCTATGTTATATAGGTATGATTCAGCAGCTGAGGCAATTGTGACAGTGGATGTGTGTACACGTGGGTTGGGGGTTGTGCTTAGTCAGGTCTGTAGGGGTGCAAAAGTACCCAAAGCTTTTGCATCTCTGGCTCTAACAGAAACAGAGGTGAGATATTCTACGATAGAACTGGAGAGTTTGGCATGTTACTGGGCAACTAGATATTTTAAGACTTATGTTTGGGGCATTCATTATAAAATGAGGAGTGATCACAGGCAATTCGAACATCTGGTTTCTACGAGAGGTTCAGGTTTGGCGATGCTGAGGATAGCAAGGTGGTTGACCTTATTAAGAGGATATCATTTTGTGGTGGAGCATATCCCTGGATGATGTAATAATGTCGGAAGATTGTTTATCTAGAGCACCTATGGCTGCTAAAATCCAAGGGAGTGATGTATGTGAGGAGTGGATTGCGCACGTACAGGTGACTGTGAGTAACTCTTTCTCAAAGTTGGTTTGGCTAGAGGACTTGGTAAGTGATGAAGAAATGAGGCTTGCCATAGTGAACACTGAACAAGGATGGAAGATGGGGTAATGAGTTCACCTTACTACGAGCTGTTCCAAATTAGGGTTGGCAAGGGTAGAAAGGTTGTTACCTCCCACTTCTTTGAGAGCAGAACTTACGAGTCAGACACCCAGTGGTCATTTTGGGGTTAAACTTGACTAAACAGAGGTTAAGACCAACGTTTTGGTGACCGGGAATGGATGCTATGGTTGATGAAGAAGTGCGGTCATGCATCTGCTCTAACATGAGCAATAAGTCATTAGAGACCAATATTGAAACAGGCAGAGTAGATATTTCTACTGGAAAAGGTGGCGATCAATTTCATGGGTCCCATGTGTATATTGGGACAAGAAAACAGGGTTGCAATAGTTGTGGTTGATAATGCATCCAGGTGGTTTGAGGTAGAATTTGTAGAGAACATTATGACGAGAAGTATAATTGATTATCTTGAAGGATTGTTTTCTAGGGAAGGTTATATGAAGATAATCATATCCACCATTGGTGTACAGCTAGTTTTGCGTGAAACATGAAAATATGTGAGTTCCAGTGGTATTGAGAATCATTCTACGACATTATACGAACTGAAAGCGAATGGGTTGGTAGACCACAAACATGGCACAATTAAAGGACAAGAGACAATCCATCTGGCAGTAAAATGGAGTGGAGGGAGTGTTTGTGAAATGATGATAGCATACAGACACACCACATGTGGCATCATCGGTATCACCTTTTGTGAAGATGAAGGGAGATGAGGTCTAGAGTATATCTTTATTGGTTGCCAAAGGTTTCAGGTAGGAGGGCTATGGAAAGAAAAGGAGAACAGTGAGTGTTCAGTCAAATTTGGTGATGTCATGAGAGTGAAGAAGCCTTTTAACATCCTGAAGGGGTGCCCAAGGTACGATGAGCCATATGTTGTGGTGAGAGTGGGCAAGAGACACGTGTGGACAAATGATGGTAAAAAGTGGAGCATGGATTGTGTGGCCATTGTGAGGAACCTTGATGTGATTAAACGAGTTACGGAGTATGTTGTGAACAGTGTGACAATAGATGGAGATGTTAACTTTTATACAAAGGGTTGCACTGAGGGCAGAAAAAGAGTACCAGGATCCAGGTTGTGCATGTGAGTCAAGGAGAAGGAGGGAGTCAGTTCTCTGGGTTAGAGGAGTAGCAAGAGAGTGAGAATGGTTGAATGGAAGGAAACCTAGAAGTGTGTAGCGGCGGTGGAGGTCTAAGCAGTGGTGAAGTTCCAATGTATGATGACTATGAAGTGTATGGATGAGAATATAGAATATTACCATTCAGTTCCACATTATTGATCGTCATATAATAGTTTATGAAAATAGTTGGTCAATTTCATATCGAAATATCATTAGCAGGAGGTTATTAAATGTTATATTTGTAAAGGGTAGTAGAGGATGTAATGAACGTATTATTCCATGGTTTATATCTGCAAATGCTATGTTTAATCCCCGAGTATTGTTTTAGCTATTGTGTATAATTTATGAATACTAGGCTTAATCACTGAGCATTGTTTCAGATATGCGTTGTATGAGGGGAAGCATATGTTGTATCTTCGTGTTGTTCTGTGGGTGTGCGTGGTGACATTCTATTGTGGAACCCTCAGAGTTGTATCACGCACAGCTGCGTTTTGTCAGCTGGAAACCGGTGATAACGAAGTTAACGCCTTTACTGCTGAGCTCCTTTTTTATACAATAAAACTATCTGACCCGTTAAATCAGCGAAGCTGTTATATATAAATTACTACACAATGCCCGAAGTGGGTCCAACATGCTAGTGTTGAACAGTTTTAATTTGGTCAAAGTGGGCCCGTTTTTCGTCAAAGTGGGGCAGTTTATGAGTTAACTCACTGTGCAGCTAGTTGTTTTGACTAGTATTACTGGAAACATATTCTTTAAAATGCACCCTCTCTATTGCGTACACTCCGTCACATTTGCAACCGTGAGCCACCTTTTCCTTGATGCTCGAGGCAGTTGTACTGAGCGGAGATGGTGCCACCCAGCCAGGATGGACATTGTTCATCACAGGCCTCCGCCTGCTGCCGGACATTTTGAAGACGATGCAGACTTGGGAGGGTAACTAAGCCCAGTTAGTGCGATGTGGTTGTATTTCTTCAGTCCTGTGAGGATTTTATCGGTATATTTGCAAGGCTTGAAGTCAAAAAATAGATTTTGGGGTTTTTAAACCTGAAAGTTACCAGGCAAAATAGTAAGCAAATTAACGTTGCTAGACATTTTACTCCTCAGTTTCAAAGTGAACACTTTTTCATTGAGTCTTCCAACTACAGTGCTGCTAAAAATATACATTAACTGCCTTTTTGCAGAGATTCTCCCAGAAATGAAGTGAAAGCCCTTTTTTTGTCTTTCATATATATATCTGGAGCATATGCTGCAATTACCCTTTACCAGATTTTTTTTTATTATTATTTCGGTGTTATTGAAAAAGAAAAGCAATCTTAAATTGCACTAATTGCCAAATTATTATTTGCTGATATAAATGTATCTTATTTATTTGTAGGTGAAAATTGCATTTTGAAATCATTGTTTTTTATGTTTGCAATGAACTAAATTGAATTTCATTTTTAAATGTAATTTTAATCAAAGTATGAAATGTTTGTTATTAATTATATCATACTATAAATCTAAAAAATAATTTGTAAAATTATAAATTCGACATATTTCTGATTTTAGATTTAGAAATAAATTTGAACATCTGTAACGTAATGGTGGTTTTCCTAGCTTTAGTTTACTGGATAGACAGGAACGTATAAATACCTGCTGCAGAAAAGAGCAGCAAACTGCAGGATATTGGGAAAACAATTTCAAATGTTCTGCTTCAAGTGTTTGTAACACCATCCGCTCTGAGGAAAACTGAAACGGTTTTAAACCAAACAGGCAGAGGACATTTCTTACACTCCCTGAAGAAATCACATAAATCAGAATCAGGTGGTTTATTGAGAATTAGAAATTAATATCTTTCAGGGTAGATTTTAAAATGCACTACTGGAGAACAAATGTTAATTGTCTCTTAACCTGCGGCTTCCGTCCAGTTTGAGGACCCCATAAACCATTGCCCAGTTTGTATCCGTATAACATATAACTCTATTCGCCTATATTTTGTATTTAGCAAACAAATATTGCTGAATACCTTTTAGTTGTTTATTAGCCTGATCCTGCAGACTCATTTCGTGGGCCTTCTAACCCACCAAAAACTCTTTCTCTTTGGAAAAATGTAGTATGCATCGAACAGCTCGTTGAACTAATATCTGAAACAGTTCTGCAATTACACAGTAAGATTTCTATTCCTGCAAGTATGGTGTCTTGCATCAATTTTGGTTTTTGTTTTATATACTTATATTATTATAAACCAGCGATAATTCATTCAGGACCAGTGACATGCAATAACTGTACCGATGATAAGAAGAATACTTAATATAGCCGCCGGTCCGGATTTACCGTTTATCATTATCCTGACACATATATTATCGATGTAAATGTAGCCAAGGTAGTACAGATAATTATGTCAAATTAGTTGTCAAGCTCATCCACAGAAAACAGATGTGGTACATTATCCCAGTTCATTGCTACAAGCACCCACACAGGTGCCACCTCCGCTTTTTGATGGAAACCTAGGCAGACATGGATCTCGCCAGCAGGAGCATAAGCACATGGATACCTGAGCAAACACATGCACATTTTAGACTTGTTCACACTAAATCAGGTCAATAATAACGACAACGACAGACACAAGAGCGTTTTGGAGGAAGAGTATCACACAAAACAAGTGTGAAGCAGTTGGTAAGCAAGATGAGTCGAGGCGTTGGGGTCGAAGCATCACCCAAACAGCGTCATATGCAATTACACTCTGAACAGTGGGAGCATCGCCCAGAAGCATCAGCAGGCAACTGCTATCAAAGAAACAAAACCACGTTTTCTTTCGCTAAATTATAAGGTCATCTCTATTAATTGAGTACCATAAGGCCAGGTATCTTCATGCTGGTGTGTTGACCTCCCTGGCCTCAGCTTCAAATATCAAAGGCGGGCCTCCCATTAAGGTTTTCCTTAAAGACTAGCCATATCAACCAATCAGTATAGTTTATTTCGGATTGCAAAAACATCCATAAAACTGTACAGTAAAAACAAATCACAGAAAATACAACAGGCATCTACAAACATAGACATTCATCAGCTAAATATAATGATAGCAATGTATTATTTATATAGCGGTTCTGCCTAAGCACCGTGCATAGAACATATTTACATACATTTGTGATCCCAAACCAAGTTGGTACTCATTTATCGACCTCAGAAGAATGAAATGTTGAGTTAGCCTTGCCAGGATTCAAACCTGTGACCTGCAGAACACACATAGATTACAACAGCGAGCACTCACCACACTGAGCTATAGTACCAGGTTTTCTTAATTGCAACAAACTCTCAGAACTTTCCTGGCTGGAGTAGTGGTGGCAGTGACGCGCCACACAAGGAGGAATCAGGTACGTGGGGTCGGGGAGTGGGGAGGCAAGGGTCGGAGACCAGATGAAAGGGAAAGCTGCAGGAAAGATGGCAGGGCAGGTGTGAGCAGCCTTTAGGTTGCTCGGAGTGTGGGCATGGATCGTGAGATTTAGCCTGCGATCAGTGCAAAACTGATTGGCTGGCTCCCCCACCTCATATGCTAATGAATGGTACATAGCAGGTAAGCCTTATCAAGAATTCAGATTTCTCAATAAAGGGCTAATGAACTCCTGTGAAATAATGCATAAACTGTGAAGAACAACAAGAATTGTAATAACTCCTCCGTGGGAGTGTTACAGAGTAGAACATGGGTGTCAGATACATGAGACATATACCATTTAGCTGTAACTGCTCTCAATGGTAACATGCTCCTGCGAGCGCTGGTAATGAGTGAACCCTCTCAAATAAATCTAGGCCATGTTAAATACTTAGGGAGATCATTTGTTTTGAAAATGACATGAGTGATTTGATTGTTTCATAATATTAATAATAATAATAATAATAATGATAATAATAATAATCTTTATTGTGATTAGTTCAAATTAAACTTTACACAAATAAATCAACTTTACAAACCAAAATACTAAAGAAAGATTATTAAAAATAACAATGCAAATATCATTAAAACATACTTCCTTATAACATTATGAAATAAAAAATAAAAACATAGATCAGACAAATAACATCAGATAGTCCCATTCACTGTACATTTGTCAAGAGAGTTCAAAGCAGCGTAATTTACATTCCGTCTCCTAGCCATATGCCATTAAGGATAAACATAATCCTGACCCTCATCCAGCTGTAACTACCCATGTCGGTTAAGTTGTAATACCCCAGAAACCCAAAACCTCCTTTGGGCTTCAGGGGATAATTTACTTGTCTCACAATCTCTCCATCAACTCTCGCTGAAGATACTACCTCTATCAACCTTTCTTTATAGGCATAATCAGATGAATATGAGATGCAAATTAGATTTCTAACCATGTTGCGCACATTAATCATATTTAACATCTGTTTAATGTGATGGTATGCTATGCTATGTTATGTTATGTTAATGTGATTTATACTGCATACTGCTGCCATTTTTAAGGTCTCCAGTTGCTCTAGCTCATCTAAAAAGAAGGGGGGGAATTGTTAGTGGGATCAGAGGGCAAGTGCAACAGTGATTTTGCTGTTCTGTTGACAGTTTGGGTTTGCTTCTAGGTAGTAATGGTTAGTGGGTGTTCTGGTATGTGAGTCTGCACATGGATTTTTACATGTCTGTGGTGTAGTGGTGGAATTTGTGTGTGTTGTGATTGAGTGAGCTCTTGGAGGGTGTATGCATTTGGCTGCAAGATTTTAGATTTGGTGTTGTGGTAGTCATGTGTTGGTGTTGTATTTGGTAACTGTGTGGTGTGTTTGCAGGCATATGGAGCATTTTAGGAGGGCTAATGGTAGATTTGGGGAGATACTTAAGCTATTTTATTTATTTGTGGTATTTGTTGCATGGATTATTTTGACCAAAGTTACTTTTGTTGTCAAATTAGAGAGCCAGGTTTTGAGTGATTCAGGTGTTCTTCTATTATGCATAGTTCTTTGGGGAGTGACTGACACATTTGTATTAAGAGGTAAGAGAAGGCTGATCCACTATAATGTGTTTTTATTGAAAAGAGTTTGGATTCTAGACGTAGTTCAGTCTTCTGGTTGCTTCTGTAGTTGTGTCATTGACAAAGGTGTTACTGTGTCCTTGTTCATAGTGCATTTGACTTGTTGGGTGTCCATGATTTTGTTTTTAAAGTGTTTTGCAAGGTCATCACATAGTTTCCGCGAGCGAATGGGTGTGTTATTGAAGGCTGCCGGGTTTCTTTTCTCATGGATGATGGTCAGCATGGGTACTGCTTGCTTTTGAGATACATTTGGTGTAGTGACATTTTTTGCTTTCTGGATTTTGCCTATATATATAGTCATAACTGTTGTCTTGTTGGTTTTAGTCTTTCCTCCATGCTTGTTCCAGATTATTATTTGTTTTCTTTAGGACTCTGAATTGGGGCATTAACCATCTCACAGCCATATTCTTTTGTGAGAGGGTGAAAGGTTTATTTGGGGTTACAGTATCTAGGGGTTTCTTGATCCATTTTTGGAGTGTCATACCTCTTTCTTCTGTAGACAGTGTGTCCAGGAGGGTGTTTAATGGTTTTGAGGATTTCAGTCTGGTGTTGAGATCCGTGGTGTTTCTTTTCAGAATTGGAGCTATGGTCTGTTTGGGTGGCCTCTATTTGTGTAGGAGTGTGGTTGCTCCAGAGAATGTGAATTAAGAATGTGAATTGGGGCAAAAATATAACTAGGTTTCTCTTGCAGAAAATTACATCTATGGTGGGCCCAGCCATGTGGGTTGCTCCCTTCACTCATTGCTATAGATGCTTCATTGATAGTTATGAGGTCAGTGATTAAGCATAGTTGGTGTTTTCTTCTTCAAGAAAGGTATTGAAGTCTTCTAGTAAGATCAATTGGTTGTGTGTTATAGCGATGTTGGATCTGGCATCTACAAAATCTTAAATTACAGATGAATCACATGTCGGCGGTCAGTAGAAGAGTAGGAATTAAAGATTGGTTTGATGGTCCAGTATTAGGAGGAAACGGAGTGATTTACAATTTCTGATGTTCAATGATATGTGACCTTTAAATGGTCTTTGTATGCAACCCTTTTTTCCTCTTCTCTTTTGGCTTGCCTCTGTATGAAGTTGTTCGGGAGGCATTTGTATGTTTTGAGAAACCAAAGGGTATCTCACCCCCTAGTCCTCCGGGACTTATCCTCCAAGAGACCAGGACACAGCTATTGCTTATGGAACCAGTTCCTGGCGGTGGACCAGTGCAGGTCCACCTCATGAGGAGTCTTCAGGGAGTGGGTTTGAGAAAGCCGATGATGAGACGCAGTATGCCGCCCTTTTTTGTTCATCTACCCCATCCTATTTTTTAGGATTTTCTGAAGTGCCATCCCCCCCCTTTTTATACAAACACTGGGCTGAGGAAGAGGGTGACTGAGAGTACCCAGACTAACTCTCTCACACCATACTGGACATGTCCCGTCAATCGGATCAGGCAAAGTCAGACACTTTACCCTAAGTGCTTACATCTGACACCAATTAGCTCTCCTCACATGAATAAAATGCAAAACCTAAAGACACACTCCGAGTCAGGCGGAGCACGAGGACAAGCAGAACTTCCGGGAAGAAGACACACCTACTCGAGCAGAGCAACAGGCCAAGATAGGAGAGCAGCGGGCCCAAAAACCCCAAGGCTTCCCTACTGGACTTGGTTGCCTCGGACAGGCTGCGAAAGACGTTTGAAGAAGCCCAGATCAAACAATTGAAGATTTAATTGTGTTTTCAAGTATGCCAGTGACCCTCCTGGGTGAAAAGACTTTGACATCCAAAAGTGGTTCAAGTCTGATTGAGGGAGACTTGAAGTGTATTAAGCTTGGGGAAGTGATCACCCTTGCAACTTTGTGTGAACTGTATCATGAGAGGTCTGAGCCCGGCAGTGGGGAACCTATGAGAAATGTGTGGTGAACGGTCTGAGCCCGGCAGAAGGGGACCTTTGTGTACGTTTTGGTTGAAACATTTTTTTGAAAGTTAGAGAAAGGAATTTTAAATGTGGAAGGCCAGTGGGCCTCGATCAATGGTTTTGAACTGTGTATTGTGTTGGAAGCTGAGCCAGAGTGTTTCATCCTGCCTACAAGGAGATGAGTTCATGATGCAACTGTTCGCAGATTATAACTAAAGGTCTGTATGTACAGCTATGGAACTAGAACCAAAGGTCGAGTTTAGGTTTGGGAATAAGTGGGATCTCTTCCTTGTGGGCAAAAACAAGGTCAATAAAGTTTCCTGTGGCACCAATGTCTATCAGGGCCACCGCCCTGTCCCATCTACCTGGATAGACACATGAGAAGCATGACTAGGGACAACAGGGCAAGTCATCAGTTGGGAGGGATGGGGATTTATGCTTGCACGTAGCCTCACTATTGGGGGCGTGCCATGGTATTTCCTGATGGATTCTTGGAACAACAAGGGCAAAAGCACCCTGAGTGTCCATTCTCCACAGAGTAGTAACCTAAATTAGGCTTCCTCCTCCTTTCTCATTCTTCAAAAGGAAGGGGACCTCTTGTTCTGCCCAACTGCATGGGTTCTACCTCTGAATTCATGAGTGGGTTTTTGTCAAAGTGGAGATTAGCTCTTTACGGGTAAGGACATCTCTTCCAGCTCTCCTTTCATTATTATGTTTATCAATTCTTACTACTAAAGAAATCTATTCTGTAAGTGTTTCTGGTAGCGAGACTACTTGGTTTAATGTGTCTTTCAAATCATCTTTCAAACCTTGATAAAAAATTATCAATTAAGCATCTCCGGGCCACATGGTTTGAGTCACTAGAGCACGGAAATTAACAATGTATGAAAGGAGGTTGCTAGCAACCTAACATATTTCAATCAACTCATTCCTAACTGCTTGTACTGCCTATTGATGACAAAACATAGTCTGGAATTCTTCGTAAAAACCCTCATAATCACTTAGGAGTGGACTATTGCTATTGATATGTGGGGTTGCCCAAGCCAAGCTGGTCCTGTCCAAATTGAATAGGATAAATGCAACCTTGGCCTCGTCGAAAGCATACATTTGTGGTTGATTCAAAAATGAACCCGGAATTCAGTAATGAAAGGTTTAAACTCCCATGTCTCTCCCCCAAACTTAGAAATCATGGACAGGGAAGGAACACTGTGGTTATGGCATGGAGCTTTTAAAGTAGCATGTGTTAGGCGATGACATGATTCAGTTTGCTATGTGGCTCCCATATCCCCTGTCGGGTTGCTTGACCCTATCTCGTTCCCCCATACTGTACTGGTGGTAGGGGTTATCTTGGACAGTTGTTCCACTGCTACTTGTAGGTATGTCATTGATTGAAACAGCACAGCATTGTCTTGCCTAGAGGTAGCTACCGCCACTTGTATTTTTTGAACTGCTAACAACAAATCATTCAGTAGACCATCTATGGCCCAGGAGAGTAAAAAAAGGTTCTCGCAATCTGTCAGCGATGGCATCTGGTGATGCAATACTCTCAGGAACCAGGATGAGGCACACTGAATGTCCCCTAGGATCTAGTCCACCAAGAGAAGAAATGGTTGTAGGGGATATACCATAAGGCAGGAGCACTACATAACATGCCCCCTATGGATCGATCATACATACGAGTCCCAAGCTGTAGAGACTGGAAAGACAAGTGTTACTAAGGATCAATGAGTACCTCCCAAATCCCCTCTCTGATCTACAAACAAACAGAATGTCCTTTACCTGTAGTATATCAGGACTCTCCTGGAGTACTTAAGAAGTGTAGCACTGACCACATGGTTAGTGGGTTTGAAACCAAGAAAACAGACTAAATAATATAGCATAAGCTAAATATGGCTTCAAAAAGGGATGAATCTAAGGTGTGGTGCTCATCCTTGGTTAATTGAACCATTGTGAGGATTTACCTGAATCAATAAAACTGCAGATCGTGAAGGTGAATTATTTGGTCCCTGATTAGGTAGTTCCTGACTGTACTTCTTTGCCTACAAAGTCCAGCTTCCTTGTCTATATTAGGAGCATTCGAGCTATACACCTATGCAGGCATCTTATAAGTGTTAAAAACAGGCTTTGAATGAAAATAAGAAATGACACCAATTTAGTCTTTGCAGTATCTGCATTAAATCCAAAATGTCAATGTATCACTGAAGACGCTAGTGTCACATCTAAAAATGTCACATCTAAAATTGTCACTACTATGCAGTCTCCAGGACATGTCTTCCTCCCAGGTCCCACCCTGGAGCTTCGTATAGCCATTAAAATGATTTATGGGTCTACAATTGGCCCTAATCATCTACTGTTTATCCAGTGTGTTGGTTTCTCAATTAATGAGCTAGTGGACTACTTCATATTAGGAGCTAGGAGTTTAACCTGTATTAAGTCCCCCAATAATGGCGGTGCCTCGGGGGGGGGGTAAGTTGAAAATATGACGTGATGCATTGAAATCTATAATTTTTCCTTTCTCGTTTTTTGTTGACTAAATAATTGGAGGACCTCTACTTCGACCATTTGCTTGGTATTAGGGTTTGCCGTTGAATCAGAATAAGTCTGGTAAGCCTGCTGAATAACAATTTATTGAACATTAACAGCAGTGCTGTTAGACAGGACATTGGTATGGGTGCTAGATACTAATTTACCTTTTGGGATACGAACAATTTCATCAATTATGGACAAAGACCACTTGTTTAAAGCCTTTCATATGATCTAAGATGATTGCCATGTTTCTTGAAAATTCTTCATATCAGTTTTAAGGCTTCAAATCAAGTTTGAGTAACTAATATCCCCAATATCATGCATCCATTGATTTCTCACTTCAAATGATTGTAGCAACATAGGGTGAGATGTATCATTACTAGGTTCAGGACTTGCAGAATGTTGGAGTACCAGGCACACCAGAGATCCTAATACTGTTAATGATACCACTGTGGTGTCCAAAATCTGAACCTCAACTATAATTTCTTGACAGTTACTTTGTTCAACAGGACTGACTGCAGCTGCCACCTTAATATTTGATATTTCCTCTTCTTTCTCGCATCCCACATTTTGCTGAGACACCCCTAACGTTTGTAAATAATTGATAATCCTTCTTCAGCTTACAATATTCTCTCTTTCAGCTGCTCCTTCATTTCCTTTATTGAAGTATACACATATTCATCAAGTGAGTATGCATGAGGTTGTCTCACATTGCTATGATGAGTAGTTTTTGATCCCTTCCCATTCACTAGATTTGGAAGAGCAGGGGGCTCTCCTTTAGCCATATTACCCAGTTAAAAGCACTCTAAAATAAACACAACTTCAATAAATACAGTAAATATACAAATATACAAAACTACAGTAAAATAAGATGTCAAATACACCGAAATCAAAGTCTGATTTGTAAACTTATCGGTCAGAAAGGAAATGGCCCATTTCGATCAGTTCGGTTTCTTAATGCAGTTTATTTGAGTTTGATGCAAAGAAAATCCCTTAGCAGTCAAATAGTTTGTAAACTTTTCATTAAAAAAGGACTCAATGCAACCAACAGTAGGGGGGTAAGGTTCAAAGGTACCTTGCCTGTAGTCACCTTCCCCTCCAAATTCTTTTACACAGGGCAGCTAAATCCACAAAACAGGGTCTGCCCCTGTCCGGAAAGGGTCCACGCAAATGGTGAGGAGGGGTGTGAACAATCAGCAGTCAATGGTCTCCAATTCCTTTGAGAGTCATAAATATTATAATCTCTGAGATAATTAAAATCAGTAAGTGCTGTAGAGAGTACAGTAGACAGGAAAAATGTGGAAGATACTTACTTTCCCTTGCCAGTGGTTCCGAGTTACAGTCTCTAAGCAAGCTGAGAGGGAACAACTGCATTCCTCCTATGTTCCCCCTTGCTTCCTCCCCTGGCCAGACTGCCTGTGGTTTCTTGACTAAATAATGTTTAAACGATGTGCAGGTGTGCACTCGAGCTCCAGTGTCCCCCAAATTACAACGCCTTCCTGTTTGCAGTCTTGGCTTCCACGACTGTGCATAGGCCGCAGGAAAACCTTTTTAAATGATGTGCACTCCGGGTCTGGCATCGCCAACATTACAACACCTCTCTGCTTACAGAATCAGCTGTCAAGACTGTGCTTAGGCCTCTGCCAAGTTTAGCATTAACATTATCTTTCTTGGAGATTATATCCAACGTCCTGTGAAAGTCACACACTAAGTTCCACCTTGCCCTGAAGCTGAGTTTCTTGACTTCTTTCCACAATGATGTGATGATTTTCAGGGCCAAAGTGATCAGGATTTTCATCAATTTAAATGTATCCCATACCAGAGTATATGCCATTCTGCCATGACTAAGCAGCATGACTTTAAAGAATGTCTGTTGCTTCCTTATGATTGCACCTGTATCAGACCAAACGTTCTCTGAGAATTCAAAAATAGGGGAGGGCAATTCCACCAGCATAAGCTTAAGATTAACCATTGCCGAAAGACAAAAGCAACACAGGTTCTATTCCTCTGATCTTAAGACCACAGAGGAATATACATGTCTCTATTATAAATCAAGAAGAAGATTAATATTGGTTTTTAAACCATACGTTAGCCCATTTAACTTCTGACAAAAGAGAGTCACAGCCTAGGTTAAATTCTTCTTGAGTAGTCATGTTTGCATCACCCCAATGCCTCCCACAAAGAAGCACATATAACACAGATGCGTATTTGTCTTCTCCACATTCAACTCCTTAAGTTGAGCCCCTATAACTCTCCTCCTGTGTCATGTATACTGTGATGAATCATAGTACTGTCATCACAGATTCCCCAGTGGTAAACTCCTCCCATTTGGCCAGGGTTTTGCAGCCGCTACCTGATCCTGACCCTGGGGGCGGCTATATGAAGGAGGATCACATGTGAGGGGGTAGCCACCGGGGAGATGTCATGGCTTCATTGGATAAGACACGGTATCCCCCATTTCCACATGAGGAAAGCTCCCTGTTGCCCATGAACCTGATGGCCTGTTGCCATGCATCTGTTTTCCCCTATAGGGAAAGTAAGGACAACTTTTGTCCAGTACCATTTAGACCAAACTTCCATCCCTGACCTGAAGAGTAAAAGCTCCAAAACATCCATTTCAATTATAGTTTTCCTTCAGCTACAACTGATATTCCATGTGGACTCATTAAGAAAGATTTCTCAAGAATCATGCATCACAAACCATCAATGGACATTTATTCTCATAACCACCTCAATGCTCAGTTAATACCAGTGGACTTAAATTCCCATAACCACTCAAGTACTGAGACATGGAAGAAGAAAGAATTGATACTAGCAGTAGGCGTGGTGAACGTACTAGTCATTGGAGGGAATCACCTGTGTGCGGGATCTTGAAAAATTGTTATTGCGGTGGCAGAAGGAGCTCAGGAGAAGAAGTGATCTCTCCAGGGAATGTGGATGGAGACTGGAGGCATGAGCCGGTGCACGGAAGCGGGAGGCAAGAGTCAGTGTGCAGAAGCTGGATGCGCTTACCAGTTTGGCGATGTGAAAGGGCTTGTCGGCAGAGAAGAAAGAACTGCGAAAGGGTCCCTGGCTGTTCATCAGCCAAGAGAAGCAGCATCATCGTTACCGGGAGACGGAGAGAAGCCAGTGTGCAGGAGTGAAGCTGCGAGGGCGCATTAAGAGCCGCCACAGCCATGCAGAGTGGAAAACCGGTAGCAACGGTATGCAGCGTAAGCGGGAGGAAGCCTGCAAATGCTACAATAAACCAATGAGTCTGCCAGGCAGAGTGGAGGCCCCAGGGCGTTTAGGCGACCACACTGAAGATAATTACAACATTGGGAAGTTACAAAAGTGAAACAGCAAGAACATTGTGTATGAATACAAAGGGCAAAAGATTTTTGAAATTTGTGAGATTGCGGAAAGCAAAGTAAAAGTGAGGATTTTTTATCAAGTAGCTATACCAAAGTAAGATGAAGGGCATATGTTAATTGAATGATAAAGAGCAACTGTAAGGAATTTTGAGAGTGCAAAGAGAAGTCCTGGGAGGAGAGTACAGCAGGAATTTGAGAGTGCAAAGAGAAGTCCTGGCAGGAGAGTATACCAGGCTTTTCAGAGTGCGAGAGAAGACCTGTTGAAAGTGCATAAAGAGTCCTACCAGGCAAAGTGCAAACCTACAAGGATTGCCAAGCAGAAACAGTGTTTGTGGTAAAAGGAGGAACCTCTGTTGAAAGAAAGAACTTTTGTTGCAGGAGAAATTACATGACTGAACTTTGTCCATCTAACAAAGATTGTTGTGGGTCAAGGAAGGCATAAAGAACTGTTACTCCTAGAGACATCTGTGATATCTGTGAAGAATCCAGGGCAAGGGAATCACAATCTGGAATTAAGATCTTTTCCATTTTGGAGAACATTAAAGTTGAAGCCATTCTGCATTTTCTTTAAGAACACCTTTTTGCAAATACCAGGTTATAGACATTTCCCTTGTCACTTTGTTATTTTGTTTTAGAGTGAGGGTCTGGATAGGATGTTTTGGACACAAGGACAGCTTTTTGATTTATGACATCCTGACAAAGACAAATCCTTTGCATTTGTTTTTTAGGTAGGTAACTCCTCTTTAGAATAGGGTCAGAGAGGCAATTTCCCAACCCTTTTAATTTGAATAATAGTCTATAACATGACAACTTTGTGCCGAGCATTCATTTCTGACCCCTGACAATATCTTTCACATTTTTGACCTAACTAGGGGCCTCATTACGAGTGGCGCAGTGCAGTTTATATGCATCGGTATTACTGTATACCATTGCACTACTTCACCGCCCAACTATGACTTCAGTGGAAAATTGGAGGACTCACCTCCAGCTATGAGCTAAAGGTAATTCCCCCCAACTTTCTGCCCAGAATTACCAAGAGCGGAATTAACGTTGCAGTAATTCCACCAAAATGCTCCTTGGAATCCTATGGACTCTAAAAATATGGGGACTTACGCCTCCAAAGCCACTTGCAATCTGGCAGTAATGCCGCTGGATCAAGTGGCAGTACCGGTAATTCCGATTGGTGGTATCACAGTAGATTTACAGAGATAACCAACTTATAATGATGCTATTATCTCTTTATAGTAAAAAAAAATCCCTGACTAGTAGGCCAAAGTTAGGTTCGGGAGTTTCTAAAAGAAATGTGTTTATCACCTATCAACTGTCTGATATCGAGTATACCATGCTGTAGCCAGGCTTTGAAGCACACAGGGTGTCAGTCCGCCCGAACTTAGTTATTACACAAAATTGAGAAGTTTGGTTCCTCATCAGTTGGACCTTAGCCGGAGTTCCTCCAGTTCAAAAGGTTTCTCTGAGTTATTTGAATATTTGTACAGCACCTACATCAACACCCAAGGGGGGCCCACACAATGCTATAACGTATTGCAATGGGATAGAATCTATAATAGAGTTTTGAATTCTGCCAAACTGCAGATCCAGTGTCTACCGGGTACAATATATATTGCTGGCCTGTTTTAGTATAAAGGAGTGGTGGTAGATATAATAAATCCTCCACCTCAATATACCCATCCCAGCCTTTTATGGAACCCCATTGAAAACCACCCAAAAATAACCTTGTTCGTGTGTGCAAAGAAAAAAGATGTGCCAGCTGACAGAAAGCATAACAAGGCGATGTAAGCAATAGGGGAAGTTCGCATTTTTTTATAATTTAAACCCTCTTCCCCCACCTAGCTAGGTACAGGAAATACCACATATCTGCCATAATCTTTACTTTCTCTACTGTATGAGTCCTTTTAAGCTGAATGCTCTTACCCAGGTGCTTGCTAAAGTAGATGCCCAGATATTTGACTTGATTGGAGATGCAGTGTCTCAGAGGTTAGAGCATGGGTTTACCAATGAGAAGGATGCTGTTTCAAGTCCCTTCATTCACACATCAACCTGAGTGTCCTGGGAGGATAGCTCAGCGGCAGCATGCTCGCCTTGGAAGCAAGATGACACAGAGCAACACAGGTTTAATCCCCGGGTCCGCGCTTAGAAACCTCTGGGTATTAAGCGCGTTGTAAATAACCTATCATATCATATCACAGTTATAATTCAATGACATGCGAATATGCAGAGATCCTGAGACAACACAAAAAAGGATAACATATCATGCCAAAATAACCTTGATTAACTACATTGTCTAAAGACAGTTAAATTGTTTTATTAAGATTTCTGTTTATCATTTTTGAAAAACAATATTTAATGTAATACAAATGTGACAACATATATAACTTCCTTCGTATTTCATATTTCATACATCCAAATCACTCTACACACTTCAAACACATACTCTCACAATCACACAGACAAAAAGCTTAACAGCAGCACCAGATATATATAGCAAACCACAAATAGAATACATTTGCAAAAACAGTTGTAGGTGCAAACTACGCAATAAAGTGCAAATGATACTGATTGATATAAACAGATGACTGTAACATTGTAGTCTAACCTTCTCCTGAAAGAAATGCAATGCGCCTAATGGTTCGGACTCAAGCTGCGCAGCTGTGGCTCACTGAATGGTAGGACTTATTATACTGGATTCCCATTTTTTTTTAGGGCTACTGAAGTTTTGGTTTTGGGTACAGGTAGTTACAGCGAACCCAGAAAATGAAAATATTTAAAACTGATAAGTTGAGCTGTGCATTGCGAGGATATAGTACTGGGTTGTCATGCAAGACAGGAATATCTCTTCTCTTTATGACACATGGATGTCAAAGACAAAACCTCTATTGTCATCTGAATGATGCCTCTAATTGGACACTAATAAGTACAGTCTGACCTCTTATAGCAATGGCCTAAGAGAATCCTCATGAGACCGATCTATAAATGGGCGCCAACTTCTGAAACCTAAGATGTAAGTTATTTTAAGAGTGGAAGATATTTGGGACTGGTGAATGGAAATGGTTAAATACCTGGTCATGCCATTGGATTTCAGGACCCTTCGTTCTACCTCTAGGGTAAGAACGGAGAGACCAGAGGGTTAGATGTAACCAAGGAAATGAATCACTCCCTGTAAACTACTATGAGATGCAGAAGGGAAACCCTCCTCTTTCTGAACTACTGTGAGACAAGCAATTTTAAATCGTGTGTCAGTTCAATTTCTCTTTTTCTGGCAAAACAGGGATTACATTTTGGCTGAGCCCTCAGTGTGGGGCTCTTCTACAGATCGGTTGGGCTTCCTCTAGGTCCAGGTTCCCCAGTTCTTCCTTTCCCTTCAAACAGGTATGCCTTATCAGCATAAAACAGTCACTCACAGTCTCTAGGAGTTACAGTATCCTGAACTTATTTATTAACCGTTTTTTTTATTTTCTCTTGGTGGTCGGATGTTGCTCTCTTCCTTCTGGGCTTGTAGATTACCTGATGGGTGGCACTTCCAATAACAACACACAGAAATAGTAACATCCTTATAATGTCAAGAGAGAAAATCATATATTTTTGGGAAAAAGAAGAACAAAAATTCAGTTCACCGGAGAGCTTGAAATACAAGAGGGCTGTCACAATTAAATGAACTGAATTGGATATTTGAAGTATAACAAAATCTCAAAGAACATCCACCTTCTAGTTCAGGTTGGAAGCTACAGATACAGTGTTTCAGGAAAGATCATATTTTCAAAAGAAGCTACAATAAGATGTTCAAACATGAGACATGTACAAATGAAGCTATACTGAGAAGTTCAGATATGAGAAACTCTATTCCTAAGGAGAATTATTGCACATAAGATTTGCATAGAGGAACAGAAACATATTGAGCATGATTGTTAACTATGTAGATATGTGTATGTTGTCTATGTGGAATTGTTCTGTTCATTGAGTGGAGAGATGCAGATGTGTTGATTTCATTTCAGCTTTTTATTTCAGTTGCATTTATAAGCACGCATAACTGCAAATTATCGAGCAGAATAAACTGCAACTGGGGCGTAACTGATAATGAAATTGGTACAGTTTTGAAGACGTTTGCAAGGATATGTGTAATGAATATCCAGATTGTGGGAAAAGAAAGGTTTTCAGTTGCTTATGCAAAACTGAGAGATTCCAAGGAGCGGAGGGAGAGGGGGAGGTTGTTCCATGACCTTGGGCCAAATACTGAGAAGTGGCAGTCTCCTCTTGTTGTACAACACCTTTTGGAAACCACAAGCAGATGGGTAATTGACGATCGGAGTGGTCCGGAGGGCAGGTAGAGGTGAATTCTCTGGAAAGGTAGGGTGGTGACAATCCTTGAATGTACTTGAAGACAAGACAAAGGATCTTGATTAGGATGTGAGAATGCAGGGGTAGCTAGTGAAGACTGCACCTGGACAAGGTGATTAAGGAAGTCAAACTGCAACATTTTGAGCAATTTGGAGGCAGTGAATCAGCTATTTGGGTAGGCCGGCATGGAGTGCATTCACATAGTATAGCTTAAAGCGTATTAGTGTTCTGACTACAGAGGCAGGGCTGGCGATTGGAAGATAAGGGAGAACCCTCCTGAGCATACAGATGCTGAAATAGACGTGTGATTAGATAAGGTCAATTCAGAGTCCAAAATTACCCACACATTTTTACTTAGTTTTTTGCTGTTTTCAAGATGCCAAACAGCATTGGAGGCATAGATTGTTGATTTAAGTTATGAAGCAGATGTTAGGGGCCTGAAGACAATAGTTCTGTTTGTGATGGATTTAGTTGAAGTTTATTTTTTTGTTAGCCAGGATTTAATTTGATTGCGCCAAAGCTGTATTTGATTAAAGTTGTCTGTTGGAACCATAATGTTGATGTAGAGTTGTACATCGTCTGCATAGGAGAAAAAGAAGACATTAAAAATGTGGATGATAGTCATAAGTGGAAGTATGTAATTATTGAAAAGGATAGGGAGAGGGAGGAACGCTGGGGGAAACCACAGTTAATTTGGGCATGGGGTGAGCGAAAAGTACCACATTTCACAGACTGTGTTCTTCCAGACATGAACCAGTGCAGTGGGGTGCTGTGATGTTTGGTGATCTGGTGGGGTGAATCTAATGATCTACCTTATCAAAAGCAGCGGTCAGGCATAACAAGACCATTAAAGAGAGCTGGCCTTGGTCAGAGTGGAGGAGCAGATCGTCCAGAGGACAGTGTTCCTTAATATCGACAAGACAGGGGACTGATTTTCTTTGGTGCGGTGTATGAATTTGTGAATATGTATTTAACATAATGTATACTAAAAATAATGGGCTGTTATTGTTTTTTTGGGAAAAAGTTATTTAAGATTAAATAGAAGTTTTTGTGGCAATGCTTGTGAGACACAATTCGTTTTTGATGTCTTTGGTCTGTTTAAACACTGTGTTATGCAGATATTTTTTAATGTGATTTTAAAATATTTTACATATGATTACCTGGCCCCACGACCCCAGTTGTCCTGGTTATCCTTGATGGCAGCAGACTCTTTCAGCAACATCGGACACAGGGAGTTCAGGCTTCCCCTCCTGTTGGTACTGGCTAGTCCTACAAGGCAGACCGTCAAGTTTTTTGGCTGTAACCTTCACGTTGGTAAGAATATTCCATGTTTTGAGGCTCTAGGCTTTGCCACCTATTCCCATCCGATTCCTTCTTGCCCATCTCTTTATTCTACTGCATACCTTGTCCCTCAGCTCTTCTCCTCTTCCATACCTCTGGTCTTTCTCTTTCATCGGCAGCACTCCCTTGCCTCCACTCTTTCTCATCCTCTTCGTTTCTGTTCTGCCACGCCATTCTACCACACTCTAGCTTTCCTAACCCCATCATCCTCTCTTCTCTCTGTTTTCTCCACCATCACTCCTCCTTCTCTTCTCTTTACTTGCTCCTTCCACTCTCTCTTTTACAGCTTCTCTACCCTTCTCACTCCACTACTCTCGCTCTCATTTTTAGCTCCTCCACCCCTCTCTCTCTTTGCTGTCTGTCTCCCCTGCTCTCCCCACTCTCCACTCTGCCTCTTTTGTTGTTCTTTCTCTCATCTCTGCCTCCTCTGCACCCCCTATCCTGTTTACATACTATGTTCCTCACTCTCTGCTCACCACCTTCTCCACTCTTCTATCTCTCCTCTTCACTTTCTGCACTCCTCTCTCTTGTCCCCACCTGCTCTACTCCTCCTTGGCTCTTTGGTGCTCCATCATGCTCTATTATGCATATACCACTCTGCACACTGAGTAATAGGCCCCTCAATTTCCACCTGCTGCACCCCATTAAATAGAATTGCAGGGCTACAGCTAGCCTTACAATGTGTGAGACATTCATCAAGTGTAGTAAAGCTGCGTCTGTGATTTCTGGTTGGTCAGAGCTTGCAGGATCTACTTACTCCCCAGAACGCTTACAATGAAGAGCAATCCACCATCCAGCTCTGCTAATGGTGCTACCAAAGGTTGGATCGACCATATTGTTTTAGTATGACAACAGCCGACTCAACACTCTGACAACTCTGACAAAGATAATGGGCCTCATTACACGGAAGGCGATAAGGGTTAACGGTCCCCGGTAATGGTACCGTTGACCGTTAACCCTTACCGCCTTACTACGAGGTCCCTTTGCGGGTTGATACTTTAACACCTGCTTTTTAGCAGGCGTTAAAAACCAACCCGCAAAGGGACCAGGGTGCTAATTACGGTAATTTGCGGTACTGTAATTAGCACCTTCCCCATTCCCATTATGCCCTATGGGGCAAAAATGGGAATGGGGAAGGGGGAATTACCGCCCCGCCAACCTTGGAATAGGGCAGTAGTTCCCCTTTCCTCCAAGGCGGTGCCAGTATTTTACCGGCATGGACCAAGGTGCTAGAAACACCTTAACTCTGTGGTGACTCGCCTGTGCACGGGCGTTTTCACTGTTGCTTCCCTCACATCTCCGAGTTATACTCGGCACACAGAGGGTTCCCGTTTGGCTCCAGTTCCCCACATAGCAGTGAAAGTACTGCAAGATAATAATTTACTGAAAATTCATTCGTGCAACTGCAAAATAATGGGAGCCCACGCCTAACTTTGTCAGATTACTCAACTTCTACCTTTGTATTCAAAATACACACTAGCCAAGATTAAGCCTCAGTAGAAGAGCGGGAAGCTCGAAACACGTGTCAGGCTGCACCAATTCTGATTAAAACCACTCATTTAATTTGCAATTGCTTATTATTCTATGTGTGTGCGCAGTTTGAGAGCAAACCCTTTCTTTCTCTTATTTTACAATTGCTTGTGGATTTAACAGGAACTGCAAAGCTTCCAGAATAATGGGGGCCTGTCAATGGAGAAGGTTAGGGTATGGGAAGGTGGGGCCTAGAAGATTCCTGTAAACCACCTACCGGCCCAGTATCACAGAGCATATGGTCATTCCTGGCCCTAGGGTCATATGAATCCCATTCTTTATCCTCTGGTATGTGACTTCACAGTTTGGTGGAAAGATCAAAGAGCTGTTTGTTGTTCTGCCCATAGTAAAATCTTAATGGACAGATGCATGAGATACCAAGACCCCAGGCAATTTAATGTAAAACATTACAGGGACATTTTCGGTGTGGATGAGGTCAGCTTGATCCTTAATAAGGAAAATGGCAGGATAGCCTTTTCCCATCTGTCTGGAATGTCACTGGACCTGGAGTAATTGCCATCCTTGATGATAACTACAAATAGGTAAAGAGAACAATTCTTTTTTTCCATATGCCCAGAGACTAACCAATATTGAAGGTCATGTATGAGGGAAACAGAAAATGGGACAAGAGCCTTGACGTCCTCTGAACATGGATCCCAGTGGACAGAAAATCTGCTGTATCAAAGGGATTCTATGCAGAAAGGCTCAGGGCAGCACAAAAACGGAGGCAACCTCTTCCCCCTGGATATGGGTGGAGCAGATTCCCCTTCTGGGAGGTTCATTTTCTGAAACATAATGCAGCAAGGAGAGGCTGCTGCCACCCTGGTTTTGGGAGAAACCCCTAAACATTCTTGTGGCTGGGGTATGAGTTGAGACTTTCCACATTTTAAGGGGAATCCATGCCGGTGAAGGATTGCACAGATGGTGTGGGTATCATTTGATGCACAGACCAAGTAGATGACTTAATGAGTCAATCTTGAAGGTAAAGATGCACTGAGATGTCTTTGTTAGGTAGAAGTGCCAGAAAGGGTACAGGTACTTTCATGAAAGCCCTTTGGCTGAATCAAGGCCAAAAGGTAGGACTCTGGATTGGAGCTTGTGCTGCCCCACCATGTATATGGGGAGTCACAGGTGACAGGAGGCCACAGGAATGTGCAAACAAGCATTCCAGATAGGCTTATTCCTAACTGGACCCATACCAAAATTATGAGGTGCAGGGATTTCGGTTCTATGTCATTTCATCGACAACCATTTTAATGCCTACCTTTTTTACAAGTACAATTTTGGGGGGCGGGGAATTTCTCCTTCCAAGCCCCACTCCCTCACCTACTTTTTAACTATTCCCGACCCCCCAGACTCTTATCTGCCCTTTCCCACCCGCTAGAATTTCGATGACTTTTTTCGTAATTGTGTACTGTAAAAAAGGCAGTCGTAAAAATGACTGTCGATGAAACGACGGTATACCACCATGATTTCAACCTGAAGTGGATGTTTCAGCTGTATCTGTTCAGTGTATTAGTTGTATGTATGTATATAGGAATGTATGTATGTGATTCGTAAAGGGTGGACGTAGCAGGGAAGCATAGGAGTGCTGTAGAAAGAGGTTGGATGCCGTTAGACAAAACTTGCCTGAATGCCTTTTTACCAAGGAAACATTGGACTAAAACCAGTCAACATGTTCAGAAATGGGAATGGACAAATTACCTTCTTCTGAAGAGTATGTGCAATCTCCACTGTTCGTCTTTCAGAGACCTCCTTAGGCAGAGACGTGATCATTACCATGTTTCTGAAAGGAGGGGATTACATCAATACCAAAAATGAGAACCAAGCTGGCAGAAAAATGAAAGTCTTTGCCCCAAAGTTAGGTCATCCAGTTCTGAACAGTCAGGGACAGTGAGAGGGGAAATGAAACTCACCACTAAAGGCACTCGACGACCCAAAATGTCCCCCACTGGAAAGTTACTCTTTTGAGGAAATGCTTGACACGCCCTATGATATTCCCATGCATTTTACAAAGATCTGAATTCCACTGTTGGCTTCTCATTTCATTCATTGATTAGCAAAAATATCATTACAATAACACACAGCAACAACTACATTAAATACATGAAAATAAAGAAGACAATGCTTCAAGTGAAGTTTTACAGTTCCACAAACACAGAAGGATTATGCCTTCTTCCCCATCCCTTTAGTCATATGGCCCCTTAGTCAAATACTTTGCCCACGGTCTTGCATCATCTTCTAGCATTCCATGTATTCCAAGGGTACTGGGCCACCTCTGGTAACACCATTGGTCTAGCTTTATTCTGCACCGAGGGCATAGTGTCACAGACAAGTCTAATATGAGCCTAACTAAGCAGTGGCTTCAACCAGAAAGACCTAAAGGGAGTCGTATAAGGGGGGGAGCCACCAAATGTGAGTGGGTGGAAGTCTCAGTAGCACTACTGAAATCACGAAGACTTTCTGAAGCATCTCCCCACTTCTGCATCTAGTGAGAGAGAGACAATATGAAATGATTGCAAAAGGAGTGTATGTGCACAATGTACCTGTATTCAAATATTGTCCTGGCCAAGCTCCACCTTCAGCTCAAAATGCTGGGAGTTCATCACATGTCAAAAGGCCTTCTTCAAAAGAACCAGCATGTTGTGCCCCGAAGATCTATCCTTAAGGTTCCTCATATCTAACTTTGATCATTCTTCAGGAAATGACACACATGGGTCACATTGAAGGCCATCAGGCCCTGCCGATTGTCGTGAACTATCACAGACCTTCAGTCCTAGGCTTGGATAACAAATTCTTCAAATGTCTTTTGTGTATGGTAAGACCCTCATCCGCCGACATTCTCACCCATACAATCTGAGTTTTAACACTATCTCATTTGAGATGCATTAAACTCCCAAAACTTCATGAGTTATGATTGATGAAGTTAATTGAGAAATATTAACCAAGGATGTTTGACTCTATCAATGTAATTAGGGGAAAACAAAGAGAAAATATCATTGTTTATCTTAAATAGGTTAGATTAGGAATTAGGGATTATTATTTCTGAATGTAACATCCTTTTACCATGAATGCTTCTTATTTAGAATATTCTATGCATGGTGTCTTACATCGTTCGCGGACACCATTATTAAAATCAATGGAGATAAATATTTTGTGGGTAGAAAGTATTGTAGGTGTAATTATGTCACCACTCATTCATACAATTTTAGTAGTACCTTCACACTCAAAATATTTTGGGAGAGCGCAATTGGTATTTAACTCTACTCATTCTTGAGGTCTGCTTTTTGTACTTTACAGTGGAGGCTGTGCAGAGTTTGTTGATTTTGTAGCTGGTGCTGTTGCTGTGACTGACTGCAAATTTGTTCTACCACTATCATGTGTATTTCAGACTGTTTTTGTGAAATACTGTACACTGGTGCATGAGGAGTGTCTTAAACTTTCTTCTTGGGTACAGTATTTCTACTTGACTATTGCATTGGTTCGATAATGCATGAAATCTCTCATTCTGTCATTTAGTCTCTGTTGTTATCTGTGGTATGGTAATAGTGGAGGTGTCTCGATCTTGAATCATGCAATCAAGCATCATTTTTGTCATGCTCGTTATTGGCATCTATTTCCAAGGAAATCAGAGGTGGGGAATTTTCAGGAGTCACCTCTTCTTCCTTATCTCTCAATTGCTCTCTTTACTGCTGAGCTTATATCATCTGTTCTCCCTCTTGTGCTTAGATTGGTGGGTTCAACGTCCTACTCTTCCTTCTCCTGAACTCTGTCCACTGGAACCTGATGTGTGTTCAATGGTGCTATATTGCTTCCCTATGAACCAGACTACAGATGTTTAATTTATTTTGCAGAGGAAGAGATAGCTTGTCACGGGAGGATAGCTCAGAGGCAACGTTCTTTCCTTGGAAACAGGACGACACAAAGCAACACAGGTTCGATCCCAGTGTCCATGCTTAGAAACCTCCGGGTATTAAGCACTTTATAAATACGCAACTAAGAGAAATATTCCTATAACAGCGCCGCAATGCCACCGGGCTGTGTGAGCGCTTTAAAAATGCAAAGAAAAAACAACAAAAAAAGAAGAGATCAGTAGCTACCAACTAGCTGGTGTGGCTAGCACAGAAACTTAAGAAATATCTGGCTTTTCCAAGGCAAGCGTTGCTGCTCTATCAGGTGAAAAAACATCACCACACATAGTCCTCACCCAAACTCTACCCTGTCCCCTATCATGGTTGGTTACTGCAGCAGTTTCATATATCGTCATGTCCGTTTACCTCTTCCTTTCAATAAATACACATCAGTGCTTTGGCTTTCACCTCCACCTACTAAATATATCTGAGGCCCCAGTGCATTGTCCTTCTCTAACTCCTAAATGCCCATTCGGTTTTCAGAGCTTTGAGCTTCTCCAGCTCCTAAATACACATAGGGTTCTCATTGCTTTAGCCTACTACTCCAAAAGCTAAATACACATAGGGTTCTCATTGCTTTAGCCTACTACTCCAAAAGCTAAATACACATGGGGTTCTCATTGCTTTAGCCTACTACTCCAAAAGCTAAATGCACATGGGGTTCTCATTGCTTTAGCCTACTACTCCAAAAGCTAAATGCACACAGGGTTCTCATTGCTTTAGCCTACTACTCCAAAAGCTAAATGCACATGGGGTTCTCAGTGTGGTGGCCTTCTCCTCCAACAAGTAAAAGTTCAAGAGTGCATTAGTGGGTTGACTTACTCTGCCTATTAAATGTTAATGTGGTTTTCAGTGTCGTGGACTGCTCTGCTTACTAAATGCTCCCAGGGTTCTCAGTGCCTGAGTCTTCTCCTGTTCCTTCAAAACGTACATAGGGTTGTCTCTGCTTTGGCATTTTCCACCTACTAAATGAACCTGGAATTCCCATATTGCTTTGGTCCACTGATCCACCCACCTACTAATATCACCCAGTGTTGTCAGTGCTTCAGACTTCGATGCCTACTAAATGCAAATATTGTTATCAGTGTGTTGGCATTCTCCTTTGCCCACTTAATGCACCTGGGGTTCTCAAGGAGTTGTCCTTCCCCTCTGGCTGTTAAATTAACCTGGGGTTCTCAGTGCTTTGACCTTCTCCTACACCTACCTAATTGACTTAGAGTTTACAGTGCTTTGTCATTTTCCTCAACCTTCTAAATGCACATGGGGTTCCCAGTGATGTGTTCTTCTCTGAAGCCTACTAAATGCATGTGGGAATCTAAATTCGCTGGCCTTCTCCTCCACTTATGGGTAACAGGAGGGACAGCCCTAACTGTGAGAGGACAGTGGGCTAAATACAATTGAAACAAGGGGTGGGCATCCTGCCACATACAATCAAGTATTTACAAACATTTATGCAAATATTTCTTATTTTGTCATTTTTTATCTTGGCAGGGATATCTCTGTGTCTACTATTAACATCATGAAAAATTGAAGAACACTATACTGGATTGAGTCCACAGAGCTTTTATTATTTGGCTAGTGAATCTGTTCTTTCTTTGCTTTTCAAAACACTTCTTTTTTGGGAAGAATATTTTCTATTTTCTATTCAACTCTTTCTTTAGTCATAATACATTTAGTCAATAATGAACAGTGCATATGGTAGTGCATTCACACATATATACAAATAACAGCATGATATACGAGTACCTAATACACATATCTGAATATCATCTGTGTGTTTTACAGAATTATACAAAACATTACATACAGAACATAAAAGGTAAGAGCTTTGTTTGTTCCTGAAAGTGCTGGATGTTACGCTCCTTTCTCCGGACCTCTAGAAAGTAAAATATGCCAGGCGGAAGGGTGACCTAACCATAGATCTACGTCTAGAGGTGAATCAACAACAATTGTTCTTAAGAGGAGACTGCTCTAACACTTGGAGTGTGGCGTCCACTGACTTTTCGGTTGGTTGGTAAAATAGTCTTCTTCTTGGGCCAAGATAAGGTCTCCCTAATCTGGATCTCCCTACTGGGCTCCCTCTCGTGAAAGAAGCTGAAAAAGGCTCTAAATGTGTCTTCCTCGGGGCTCCCAGAATGGGGTACTGACATGGAATACTGATACTCCTATGTGCAAGGCTTGTTCACATAGGAAGGAAGTCTGTGATGTAGTCATCTACTTGCTCTGGCTCATCGTGTGTGTTGGCTCCCTGAAGTGGAGGCCATCAGATCGATCTCTATTCAATGCCTTTGTATGGCGTCTTTGTTGTCCTTCTCCACTTCAACAATTCATGTGAGGTTATCAGTGCTTTGGCCTTCTCCTCCATCCACTAAATGCACATGGGTTTGTTTGTGCATTGGGCTTATCATCTACTAAATGCACATGTGGTTTGCAGTGCTTTGACCTTCCCCTATGCCCACAAAATAGAAGTATGGATTTTAATGCGTTGACCTTCACCAGCTAATAATTGCGCATGGTGTTCCCAATGCTTTGGCCTTGACCTCCTTCTACTAAATGCATGTGGTATTCTTGGTACTGTGGAATTCTCCTCTGCCTACTAAATGCATATAGGTTTCTCAGTGCTTTAGCATTCTCCTACACCTACTAATTGTGCATGGTATTCTCAAAGCATTGGTCTTCCTTGCCTAGTAAATGCACATTGGGTTCTCAGTACATCAGCCTTCCCCTGCACCTATTTAATGCACACAGGGTTCCCTGTGCTTTGGCAATTTCAACATACTAAATGCAAGTTGGGTTCTCAGTGTTTTATCATTTTCTTCTGTCCACTAGATGCATGTGGGATTTTCAATATCTTGACCTTCTCCATGCTTGCTAAGTATATTGGCATTATTAGTGCTTTGGCCTTCTCTGCCTACTCAATGAGATAGAATTTCAAAGTGCTTTGGCCTTATCAATGTACGAAATGCACAGATTGTGTTCAATACTTTGGACTCCTCTTTCACCTACTAAATACACCTATGGCTCTCAGTGCTTTCACCTTCTCTGCTTTCTAAATACAAATCAAATTCGAAGTACTTTGGCCTTCCCTTATAATAACTAAATCCACTGCCTATTAAATGCACATCGAATTCAAAGTGTTTTGGCCTTCTCAGCCACCTCCTAAACACATATTGCTTTGTCAGTACATTTACCATATCCATCAACTAAATGCCAAAGCCCATGGGATTCTCAGTGCTTTGACCTTTGCCTTCAACTATTAAACTATCATGGGTTCTCAGTGCTTCGGTCTAGTCTTACTAAATGGAAATTGTCTACATGTGATGTGGTCTTCTTCAGTGTCTAATAGAGGCACATGGGTTTCTCCATGCTTTGTCTTCTCCTCCTAATAAATGCACATGTCGGTCTCACTGTTTTTGCCTTATTCTCTGCTTCATAAATGCATACAGGGTTCTCAATGCTTCCATCTTCTCCTCTACCTACTAAAGGCCTGGGTCATTCTTAGTGATTTGGCCTCCTACTCCACCTATTAAATGCACTTAGGGAGCTTTGTGCTTTGGCCATCTACTACACATGTTCTTGGTGCTTTGGTCTTATCATCTGCCTTACTTAATGCATATGGGGATTTCAGTGGTTTGACCTTCCACTATCCCTACTAAATACTGTGAGAAACCTGAAGGTGTCTCACTTGCTAGTCTCTGAGGATCCGTAATCCATGTGGTCAGGACACGACCATCGCTAATGGATCCAGTTCCTGGGGGTGGACCAGTGCGGGAGGGTCACCTGGATGAGGGTTATTCAGGGAGCAGAAGTGGGACACGGAAGGGTGAGACGCGGTACCCCCTTCCCTATAACACCTTTTCCCCATCCTACCAAGTAGGATATTTAGGAACTCAACCGCCACCACCCCTTCCTGACATGGACATTTTCTCACAGACAACTCACTGTCAGCGACAACAGGACTACCCCCCTTTCTCAACACTCAACTAGTGAAAACTACAATCCCCATAATGCCTCCCCTTCTAAAGTCACTGGGACGAGGAGCAGTGAGATTAGGAGGATGAAGATTACCAACAGGGAACCATAGACACAGAAAACATAATCTCCCCTTTTGACAGCAGACTATCGCATTAATGATGCCAGGCTAAGTCAGGCCTCCCTCTTTGATTACTGACACCTGCCTCCACTTGACGCTCTCAGGCAGCATAAAAGGCAGAGCAGGAAAGCACACTTTGAGTGAGTCAGGGATGCTGGAAGGTGCTGGAGAAAGATCTAATGCGCTGCAGAGACTTTGGGAGACCTGGACGCGGAGAAAACCGCCTAAACACTGGCCCTGCTATTTGAGAGGAGACTGCCGTCTGGAGGAGGAAGCTGTACTTCTAGAAGCCCCCCCATGGGCAATTGGGGTCGCCTGGCGGTACCTACAGCAGAACTCCTCCCCTGGGGCAGACAGGTGAACCCAGGTCTGTGAGGGGCAGGAGGTAAGACCCTGACCTCATTGAAGCATCCTCCTTTGGCTCCTTTAGCTCCCAAAATCATGAAATGCCATTTTGGGGAGCTGTGAAGTGGAAGTGAAATTATCACAAGTGCATTCTGGGACTGGGAGGCCAAAAACATACTTCTGAAAATGGTGATTTGTGAGAGGAGACTCAAGCCGGCTGAGGAACGTCTTCTTTGTGAACTTTGATATCTTGAGAAGGGTCCAAGCACCGCAAAGGCAGACCCCTGTGAACTTTGTGAGAGGGGTCCAAGCCCGGCAGAGGAAGACCCTTGTGAACTTTGTGAGAGGGCTCTGAGCCCAGCAGAGGGAGATGCTTGTGAACTTTGTGAGAGGGTCCGTACCCTGTGGAGGGAGACAGCCAAAGAATGAACTTTTTGTGAGTGAAATTGGTACCAGAAACAGAGTGGTCCGGTGCCACGTGGGGCTCAGTCGAAGGACTCTGGCTGGTACCCCTCTCCTGAACAAGGAAAATGTATTGAGCTAGGATTATGCAAACTACAAGTACCAAGAGGCCTTATTGGAGGCTGGTGTGAAGTGCCAAAGTGGTCGTACGAGGGTCAAGCCATATCCTTTGTACAGTCGAAAGTCTTTGACACGATGTGGAAGCCTGACTGGAGGCTTTAGGGAAAACCTGACTAGGGGCTTAAGAGAAAAGCCTGACTGGGGCGGAGACACATAATTAGGTAAAGGGAAGAACCTAATGGGTCTTCAATGACTGTTCTTTTGTTGAACTGTGTTAAAATGGCATTGCGAACCCAACTGAGGGATGCAAGGGAAGTGAATCCTGTATTTTTAAGAAAGCAAACGGAAATGTATTATTTGACAAATGTGAACTTGGCTGAGGGATGCCTCCGAATAAGGGTGAATAGTCATACACCCGTGAGCATTGTTGCAACAAATTTGAACCCGACTGAGGGATGTCCACAATGAGTTGTTGATCTGAGTCCAACTGAGGGAGGCTAACGTTGAGAGAAGGATCGGAGCCTGGAAGATCCAGGAGTGAAGGGTAATCGCCCAACATGAAGATAAAAAGAAGGAACCTTTGTTATGTTGTTTATGACACATCAGGCCCTCTGAAGCAAGAGGCTTTGCATGAAAGAGATTTGGGCATAGAAGGCCCTGATATTGAGAAAAGGAACTGTAAACTCGAGCTGAAGAAGGCCAGGAGTGTGCTATGCTCAAGAGTCCCGCCTTGTCCCATGCTACAAATGTGGGGAAGGGAGACCCCGGCCTATAACATCCTGACGTATCATTTTGTGAACACTTATTTCTTTTCTTGTGAACATTATCCCACACTATTTTGTAGCATAACAGGTAAGGATTGGCAATTGGTTGTTTTAGTATAGGCCCTTTTTATTTGACAAGACTCCTCTAGGACTGTATTCTTATTATTTGATGGTCGTAGCTTGCTCCGATCTTAGATTTAGGTTTAGATTAGGTGTTTATCTCACCCATTTTACAGTTTAATAAACACCCTTGAACTGTGATCACTTTTGCCTGTCTTACTTTTGTACCATGCCTTCCTCATGGTGTTTTCTGTGCTTTTCCATCTGCTAAATGCACAGTGCTTTAAGTTTCTTCTTCACTTACTAAATGTACCTGAGTTCTCAGTGCTTTGGCCTTCTCCTTCACTTAATAATTGCATGTGGCATGCTCATTACGTTGGCCTTCCGCCTTCTAAATATACATTGGGCTACTGTGTATAGAGTAGAGTAGGACTATTGTCTTACTCTGCTGTTTACTAAATGCACTTTGATTTCTCTGTGTTTTAGCCTTACCCACTTAGTAAATGCACCTGGGGTTCTAAGTGCTCTGGCCTTCTCTGACTATTCTCTGCCTACTATGTGCACGTGGGGTCCTCAAGCGATTTGGCCTTCTCAGCCTTCTAAGTGCAACTGGTGATCTTAGTGATTAGGCCTTCTCCTCTGCCTTCGAAAAATATGGGGGAACACATTGCTTTACCCATCTCCATCGACTGAATGCTTGTGTGGTTCTAGGTGCTCTGGCCCTCTCCTGGACCTAGATAATATATGTGGAGTTCCAAATGCTTTGGAATTTCCACCTACTAGATGCTTGTGGACTTCTAAGTACTTTGGCATAATCTTCTTTTCAGTGCTTTGTCCTTCCCTGCTCACTAAGTACACACTGGACCATCAGTGCTTAGCTTTCTATGCTGCCTACAAAATGCATGAGAATGTCTCAGTGTTTTTGTCCTGCACATGCACCACATGCACATGAAGCGTTTATACTCTGGCCTTCACTTTCACTTACTAAAAGGATAAAGGGTTCTCGGTGCTTTCACCTTCTCTGCCTTATAAATGCACACGGAATTCTTAGTGCTTTGACCATCCCTTCTTACAACAAAGTGCATGTGGATTTCTCAATGATTTGCCCTTTTCCATTGCCTATAAAATGCACATTGAGTCCTCAGTAACACCTCAACCACTTCCTATATGCATGTTGCTTTCTTAGTGCACCATGGGATTCATAGTGCTTTGGTCTTCTCCTTCCCCTATTAAATTCACCTGGGCTACTCAGTGCTTTGTCTTTCTCTACTAAATGCAGATGGGTTATACAAGCTTGTGTCTTCTTCCCCACCTACTATAGGCACATGGAGTTCTCAGTGCTTTGGCTTTCTCTGCCCACTAAATGCATGATGATTTCCTGGTGCTTTGGGCTTGTCCATGTACTACATGCACAGGGAGATTTCAGTATTTTGGCCTTCTCGTTCACCTACTTAATGCCCCTGGCTATCTCAGTGCTTTCACCTTTTATGCCTTCCGAATTTGCATGGAATTCTGAGTGCTTTGGCCTTCTCTTTTGGCAACTAAGTGCATGTGGGGTTCTCAGTGCGTTGTCCTTCTCTGTTGCCTAGAGAATTCACATTCAGTTATCATTAATACTTCGGCCACCTCGTAAATGCATGTGACTTTCTTAGAGTATTGGCCTTATCCACCAACTAATACACATGGGATTATCATGCTTATGCCTCCTCCTGACAATTTCACCTGGGGTTCTCATCCTTTGACCCTCTTTGTCCAATACATGCAGATGGCATTTGCATGCTTTAGTCTACTTACCCTGGCTACTAGAAGCACATGGAATACTTTGGCGTCTTCAGTTACGAAATGTACATGCTGTTCTAACTGCTATGACCATTCTTTCCTTCTTAATAACTGCACATGGGGTTCTCAGAGATTTCACCATCTGCTCTGACTTCTAAAGGCATGTGGTATTCTTAGTGATTTGGCCTCCTACTCTACCCATTAAATGCATATGGGGATCTCAATGCATTGGCCTTCTACTGCACCTAATACATGCAGTGTTTTTTTATGTTTTAATGCTTTGGCCTTACCCTCTTCCTCCGAAATACATATGAGGTTCTCAGTGTTTTAACCATCCACTACACCAACTGAATACATATGGCATGTTTAGTGCTCTGGAAATCTCCACCTACTAAATGCACAGTGCTGTAACTGTCTCCTTCACTTACTAAATGCAACTGGGGCACTCAGTGCTTTGACCTTCTACTTCACTTAATAAATGCATGCAGCATTCTCATTGCTTTCCTTCCCCTCTCTAAATATAAATTATGGTCTCAGTGCTTTGGCTTTCTCTGCTGTTTACTAACTTCTAATGGGTTCCTCTGTACTTTGGCCTTATCCACTTTATACATATACGCGTGGTGCTTTAGTCTTCTCTTCTGCCTACTAAATACACATGGGATTGTGAGTGTTTTAGCCTTCTCTTCCACCTTCCTAATGCACCGCAGTTACTCAGTGCTTTGATCTTCAATCTTGCTTACTGAAAGCACATGTGGTTCTCACTTCTCTGATCAGCCCCTCCAGTTATTAAATTAATGTGATGTTATCAATGCTTTGGCCTTCACTGCTTACAAAATGTTCATGGGTTTCTCAGTGCTTTGGACATATTTACTCACTAAAAGTACACAATGTTCTCAGTGCCTTGGCATTCTACTTTGCCTTTAAGGGGTTTCTAAGTGTTTTCACCTTCTCTGCTTTCTAAATGCACATGAAATTCTTAGTGCTTTGGATTTCTCGTCTAACAACTAACACATATGGGGTCCTCAGTACTTTGCCCTTCTTTACTGCCCATGAAATGCACATTGAACTCGCAGCAACACCTCGGTCACCTCCTGAATGCAAGTGTGTTGATCATGGTCACCAACTAATGCACATGGGGTCCTCAGTACTTTGCCCTTCTTTACTGCCTATGAAATGCACATTGAACTCGCAGCAACACCTCGGCCACCTCCTGATTGCAAGTGTGTTGATCCTGGTCACCAACTAATGCACATGGGATTATCAGTGCTTTGCCCTCATTCTTCACTTATTAACTTCAGCTGCTGGGTTCTTCAGTGCTTTGGCCTTCTCTGTCTACTAAATGAAGATGAGTGATAAGTGCTTTGGTCTTCTTCCCTGCCTACTGGAGGCACATGAGGTTTTCAGTGCTGTGGTGTCTAGTCCTACTAAATGCACATTGGTTACTACTGTTTTGGCCTTTTTCTCTTCTTAATGAATTCAAATGGGGTTCTCAGGGTTTTCACCTTCCCCTCTGCCTTGTAAAGGCACTTGCTATTATTAGTGATATGGATTTGGAGTACCACATACTAAGTGCATATGGCGATCTCATTGCTTTGGCCTCCTACTGTAACTACTCAATGCAGTTGGGGTTCTAAGTGATTTGGCCTTACTCTGAGCCTCTAAAATACATATGATGTTCTCTGTGTTTGCCCTCCCACTACACCCACTAAATACCCATGGGATTTTGAGTGCTTTGGACTTCTCCACCTACAAAAGGCACAATACTTTAACATTATCCTTCACTTAACTGTAACGACACGTATGTACTAAATTATTGACAGGCAATGTATCTAAGCTTTGAGATTTCTTGTACTGCTGCGCCCATCTGCCCAAGGGCTTGGTGCGCATTATCAAATCAATAAACTAACAAACAAACTTAATGAATGCATCTAGGGTGCTTGGTGCTTTGACCTTCTCCGCTGTTTACTTACTGTACACAGGGTTCTTTGGACTTTGGCTTTCTCCTATGCCTACCAAATGCACATGAGCGTCTCAGTGATCTGACCTTCTTTGCCTGCTAAGTGCACATGGAGTTCTGAGTGTTTTGACCTTCTCCTCCACCTATTTAATGCACCTGAGTTGCTCAGTTGTTTGACATTTAATATTGTTTACTAAATGCACATAAGCTTGTCACTGCTAGGATGTGGCTTGAGCAGCCATGGAGTAGGACGTGCTTCCTGTGGAGCTCCGGAGGATCCGACAGATGATCCGTACAAACTACCTTTAAAAGTGCGCCACTGGTTCCAGAATCGATCACACACGCATGGGAATGGATGCTTCGCTCATTGTATAAAGATCGAGAAAAATCATAAGCATGAGGCTGGAGGAATTGCTCGATGAACGACGGCGGCGGCTCGGTCCATTGTCACACAAGATGGCCGACAACAAAAGAAACAAAACCAGGGTACCCGAAGAGGACGAATAGAGGCGACGGCCACGGGGAAAGAACAACAATGATGGCGAGGTGAAGGCGGAATACAAAAACCCCCGGGGGCCGTAGGTCTTGAGTTGTGAAAGCTTGGGCGCTGGCCCAGACGGCAGGGGCCCGAGGGCAGCAGAGGTGTGAAAATGCAGGCCGCACCACGACCAGCATGAGAAGCGCTCGCTCGGCATTGAACTAGCAGCGGCGAGTGGAGGTGAAGGTTGCGACTGCCTGGAGACCACCGCAACAGTCGGTAAAGAGCGTAAATTGCGGCTGGGGGGACACTCGGTCGCTGAATCGTGATAGGGAGACCCAACGGTAATCAGAAAATGGCGGCGCGAGGGGCCGTGGGCAAGAATAAGACAAAACAACCCACTATGGACATTTTTGCGAAAGCACAACTGTCTCCTGCGGACACCTCAACCAAAGGCTCAATGGCACAGGCTGAGGGCGCAACAGCGGCTGATAATCATCAGATTTTGGAGGCCATTACGGAGCTGAAGGAATCTTGGGGGGTTGCGATGATGGACCTACGCACTTCCCTGGAGGCTAAAATTGAAGCAGTGGGCATTGAAGTCTCCCTGCTGAGACAGGATGTCAGGGGACTGGCAGAACGCACAAGCAGCCTGGAGGGTGCGGTGAAATCTAATACGGACACCGGTGTCAACAATACAAAAGAGATCCATGTCCTCAAGCAACAGGTGGCCAACTTGGAGTCTCGAGCAGAAGAAGCAGAAGGGAGAGTGAGGAAAAACAACATTCGTGTGGTGGGTCTGCTGGAAGGCGAGGAGGGCCAGGACCCGACTGATTGTATCGAGAAGTTACTCCTACAAGGAATCGGGGCCGGTACACTCTCGCAAGGATTTGTGTTCGAGCATGCACATAGAGCCCTCATGCGGAAGCCGAGACCGGGGGCCCCTCCACGAGCGATAATTGCCAAAATACTGAACTATAAAGACTGGGAAAAAATATTGGACTATTTTCGGAAAGGCGGTACAATCGAGAGGGCCTCGAGCACTATCACGGCATACCCGGATTACACTATGCTGGTCCAGAGGCTGCGGTACAGCTATGTAACCATTAAAAGGAGGCTGCGGGCGGCTGGGATAAAATATATGCTGCTGTACCCTGCGAAATTGAAGGTCGTGTATAAGGGCAAAATGCACTTTTTTGACACTCCGGAAGAAGCGACAACGTGGTTGGATCTGCAGGGCTGCCCGGATCAAGACACGGAGGAGACACAAAATGGACGTGAGAAGTGACTCAGACACGGTATGCATTTTGCTATGGCGGCGAGCGAACATCCTAGGCGAAGGCTGAGAACGATGGGCCTGGCTGTAGGAGGCTGATATTCGATAACATATTGCGGATTGTGAGAGACGTGATGGACTTGAATATAGTGGCGGTTACATATATTTAAACTGTATAGCAATGTGTAGTTCTTTTGATGTGCTATTGGAGTGGCAGGGCGGTAGCACCCTACCCCCCGAATTGTAGTTGTAGTTATAGTAGGTTGGCCACTAGGGCGGCCTCACCCTGCGGAGCTTCGAGTACAGGGGAAAGCCGGAAAGAGCTAGATGCGGGGGAGCCTGAGATCCAGGGATGGAGCTGGGCAACAGTTGGGAGGGAGAGTGTTGGGGAAGGGTTGGGAGGCGGGGGGAGAGTGAGTGGGAAGTTTGGTGTGTTTTTGGTTATCAGGGTTTTAGAAGGGGATACGAGCCTATATAGATTGGAATGGAACTCAAGGTTACACTGCACCTGAGGGGGAGGGAATGGGATCATACCATGCCATGGGGGACCTTAAAATGTGCGGGGGCTTAATAGCTATTTAAAAAGGTTAAGCTGTATCTGCGCAGGCAGAAAATAGATATTGCATTGCTACAGGAAACCCACCTTACACATGAAAAGATGGACACGATTGCGGGAAGTGGAAGGGGGTGTTGGTGGGCTCTTCGAACTCGGCCTACGCAAGAGGAGTACTTATATGGGTGGCGCCACATGTCCCGTTTCAGTGGTTGCAAGTGGTGGCTGAAACAGACGGGAGGATGGTTATGCTGAGGGGATTGGGAGGGAATAGGGAGATAAGTATTGTTAACACGTACGCCCCCAACCAGAACACGGCGGCGTACATTAGAACATTGAGTACGAACCTGAGCCAGTGTGTGGGAAGCGCGGTGATCTGGGGAGGGGACTTCAACTGTGTATTGAACCCAAGGGTGGATAGATTGGACAGGAAATTGGATAGACCGGCCCCTCCAGCTAGGGTGCTACAGACGCTGCTTGATGACTTTGGGCTGGAAGAGGCATGGAGAGTGTGGCACCCTGGGGATAGGCAATATTTGCATTATTCTGCCCCACAGCAGTTATCAACAAGGCTGGACTATGTCTTCGCATCACCAGAAATGATAGCGGAGTTTGCGCACATAGAGTACAGGGCCAGGGTCCTCTCGGACCACTCGCCCCTTATTCTTGCGTGGCAATATTGCCCCCCGAGGGCGAGGATCCCGACATTGGCTCCTACGAGCGGAGGCGTTGAGAGACCCCTTCTTTAGAGAAGATTTACGGGAGGAGATAGTAAATTATTTTAAAACCAATACTGGGAGTGTGGACTCGGCTGGGACGCTATGGGAGGCCTTTAAAGTTGTTATGAGGGGGGCAGCCATGGCAAAAGCCAAGGGCCTACAGGGTGGGGTTTCAACAGAACTGAGGGAGATGGAAGTAAAATTGGAAGAGGCCTTAAAAGCCGGTGACGATACAGCGGAGAAACTAGATTTGATACTTAAGCTGCAGCAAAAATGTGCGGATTGCTGGGAGAGGTTGTGCAACCTTAACTATAAAAGGTACATAGAGAGACAGCATGCGGGAGGTGACAAACCGGGGAGACTTTTGGCGTGGTTATATAAGAGTGAGACCCCCAGAGCGACAATCAGAACTATAGAGAGGGAAGATGGTAGCATAGAGGAGACCCAGGAGCGGGTTAATCAAGCGTTTGTGGATTATTATAAAGTGCTATATGGGGAAGACGGGGAAAGTATCCGGGCAATGATAGAAGAAGCACTTGAGGATATGGGGCTGCCCAAGATAAGTAGGAGGAAAGAGAGGAATTGGACTCCCCGATTACCCTGGAAGAACTGGGGGAGGTGGTGAGGCAGTTGCCTACTAGTAAGACCCCGGGGACAGACAGGCTCCAAAGTGAATTTTACAAGGTATATATAGAAGAGGTCCTCCCCCCGCTGCTAGAGATGATAAATGAGGCGTTCAAGACGGGCCACCTGCCGGAGTCACTGAGAGAGGCTGTTAAAGTACCTCTCCCTAAACCAAATAAACCAGGGCGCAGCTGTTGTTCCTTCAGACCAGTGTCAATGTTGAACCAAGATGGCAAGATATTAACTTCGGTCTTGGCGAATAGACTGAAAAAGGTCATTGGTAAGTTAATACATCCGGATCAAACGGGCTATGTCCCCCATAGAAACATCACCAACAATCATAGGTGACTTCAGAGGATCATTGAGTTTGGCAGAGGAAGTGAGGAGGAAATGGCAATTGTGTCCCTGGATGCGATCAAGGCCTTCGACTCCGTCAAGTGGCAGTGGCTGCTGGCGGCCCTGAAACACTATGGGTTAGGGCCTGGCTATGTAAGGTGGGCAGAGATTTTGTATAGTGAACCGCTGGCCAGAGTAAAGACGGGATCTGTGATATCAGAGAGGTGGCAGCTTAGTAGGGGTACTAGACAAGGATGCCCGTGGTCCCCTATGCTCTACATTTTGGCCCTGGAGCCTCTCGCGATCTATTTGAGGCAGCAATATGACACCATAGGCATCGAGGTGAACGGTAGCGGCATTTGGTCTCCCTATATGCGGACGACATGTTGCTTTATGTGCGGTACCCGGAAGAGAACCTCCAGTGCATTTTGGAAGTGCTTGGGAGATACGGTGTGCTATCAGGCATAGCGGTGAACCCCCAGAAGTCTAGTCTGTTCCCGTTGGGGGGTATATAGGGGTTCCAGCGGAGAGGTTACCGGTCTTACAGGTACCATGGGCGGTTAGTACTTTTCGGTACCTGGGGATAGATATATATCACACCGTGGGGGAGGAGCATATGTGTAATACAGAGGTGGCAATCCAAAAAATTGAGAAATGCATGCGGTTTTGGGCAAAGTTGCCTTTCGCGATGATGGGGCGGGGGCGATGCTAAAGATGGTGGTCCTGCCAAGGCTCCTACATTACTTCGGGAATATTCGGTATCTGATTCCTAAAAGGTTTTTTGCCAAAGTGAATAGCATGTGTAGGGACTTTCTGTGGCATATCACGCGGAACAGAGTGGCGTTATGGAAGCTCCAGAACTTCCATGACAAAGGGGGTATAAAGCTGCCCAATTACGAGGCGTACTATGTGGCGAGCCAGTTGCAATATGTTGCCAAATGGCTATCTGATGAAGAGACCTCCGAATTTAGGCTGTTTGGGCGGGATTGTGCACCCTTTTATTTGAAAGAAGTTATGTGGGCACCCAGGGCGGAGATGGTGGGGCGCCCTAAAATGATGCTGCTGGGGTGGAAGGTGTGGCGCAGGGCATGCCAATTGATGGGGAACCCGTCCCCATGCTCGCCGCAGATGCCATTGGTGGTATTGACAGGGGCAGACGCTCAGCTGCGACTGATACTCCGGACCCACTGGGAGCCGGCTGGGGTGGCAACGATGGGGGATATTTGGCAGGGGGGCTCTTGCGTTACCCTTGAGGGGCTGCGGGAGGAGGCTGGATTGCATGAAGGCCAGTACATCACGTACCACAGAATGGTACAGAGGATTAAGAGAATGTGGCCCGAAACTGTGTTGGAGGAAGAACTGGACTGCCACCATCGACGTATATATGATATAGCTGAGGGAGGCCATGAGGTCTCCAGACTGTACGAGATGTTGATGTCTAAACTGGGGAAGGAGGTCATGCAGCTGAGATTGGACTGGGAAACGGAGGTTGGGGCCCAGATGGGAGATGGGATGTGGGAACGGGTGCAAAGGTATCATAAAAAGGTGTCTAGAAACGTGAGACTGAAACAGATACAGCTTTACACAACACACAGGGCTTATATGACGCCTTGGAGGATATCAAGGTTCGAGAATGCAGGTCGGCAAGCATACCCCAAGAGCGACGAAGAGAACGCAGGCATGGTGCATATGTTTTGGTCTTGCCCGATCATAGAGAGGTTCTGGAGGGGTGTAAAAGAGAAACTAGAAGGAAGAGGGGTCAAGATAATAGTGGACACGGTATGGGCCTGCCTGCTGGGGGGGTTCCCCAGATCACGGAAACTCAGGCATGTAAGCAAACTAATGGACCTGGCTTATGTGCTTGCAAAGAGAAGGATTGCCATGGGATGGAAGTCATGCCATGTGCCGAGGATAGAGGTGTGGTGGAAAGACTTGCAAAAATGGGCAGAAGCCGAAACCATAGCATGGCAAGAGGCATGCAGCAACGGGAGGGAGGAGGAGAATGAGTCCACGATGGCCTGGAAATCACTGATAGCCGGATTGTTTGGGTCGTTAGATGACCCGACTGAACCGGTTGAGGAGGAGACCGAACCACAGGGTGTGGAATCTGATGACTCAAGGCGATAGACTTGCAAGGGGGGTGGGGTAGTGGGAGTAGTGGTTAGGGAATTTTTCCTTCACCTAATTATTTCACCTGAGCTTCTCCATGATTTGGTGTCTTGAATGACTATGTGCAGATCGGATTCTCAGTACTTTTCACTTCATCTCTGCATATGAAAGGCAATTGTTTTGCTCAATACTTTATCTTCCCCACCTACTTAATGCACATGGGTACATATTGATTGCACCTTCTCCTCTGCCTACTAAATGTAGTATTTATGGTGATTATGCCTTCTGCAACACCTACTAAATGCATTTGGGGCGGGGGGGTCATATTATTTTGCCTTTTCCGTGCCCCATAAATGCACATGAGGGTGTCAGTGTTTTGGCATTCGCTTCTGTTTAGTGAATGCAATTGAGGTTCTCAGTGCTTTGATCTTCCCCGTGCTTATCAGAGGCATGTTGCGTTATCAGTGATTTGGCCTTCCTTGCCTTTTAAATGCACATTGGGGTTTCAGTGCATTGGCCTTCTCTGCTACCTTTCAAATGCAAATGGGTTTCTCTGTGATTTGTACAAAACAAAGGTCTAGTGAAACATCACCAGAACTTGGGATGACTTGTATGTAGTAAATACTATTGCATAGTCAATCAGTTAACACAAATACAAATAACGTACTCAAGCTCAATAAATAATCTTCATCAAGTGCATCATTTAATGATGTGTTGATTGTGTTTTCATCACTGAGCTGGTGGAAACAATAGCCAATGCAATCCAGAACTTCAGGTCCATCCTCAGGACCAATTCTACAGAAAACATATACCATAAATATCAGTCAGGATTACTCATAGACTCACTGTATCGCAAATGTATGCTCATTAAATAAGAAACATTCCCAAAAGTAATATCGTAAATCCCTACCTGTCCTTCTATTGCCTGAAACACAATGGTGGATGTTCACACCTCTGCTAATTAAAAAAACAAACAAAAAAGATATATGCAAATGGTAATTTAAATCTTCTTGAGATTATTTACGAGATTCTTTAAAAAATACACCATAATGACAATAATGATAGATAATCATGTATGTTTGTCGTACCTGATGATTTAGGAAATTATCCCTATGAAAACTTGCTTGTAGCACCTTAACGTATTTGACCACGATTCACTGTGCAAATAATTGTAGGAGGAGACACTTGTGAAGCTCTTGTATTTCAACCTATGTACAGTCTGTCTGTAATATCACTATTACTTATTCTAATATTAATACATCTTAGTGTCCTAACTGAGAGAAGAAGTGTGAGTCAAAGTAGCATTTTCTTCCTATGACCTCTGGTTAGGTACTTTTAAGGTAACAGCAAAATCGTCTGTGCAATATCGGTATGGAAGAAACATATTTCACAAGCGTTTCTGTGGATTCTAAGCGTATCTTAGATTAATGAAAATTTTAGGTATCAATGATATGATATGATAAGATAGGTCATTTATAACGCGCTTAATATCCAGAGATTTATAAGCGCAGACCCGGGGATAGAACCTATGTGTTGTGTATATATATGGTATTCTGTTGTTCTATAGAATGCTCATGATGTAATACGATTATGAAATCCCCGGGTACCAGAATCGTATGATGATAGGAAAGATTGAGAGAGGTCACATCCACCGGGGACCTCAACTTTTTATATACTGAATAAACATACAAATATATATATATATACATGCAGTGTCAGAAACTCCTTATAATATAACAGTTGGCGACGAGATGCCAGTGGCATATGGTTAGGTGGTGTCCTGGAGCAGATACAAGGAGGAAATGTTGTACCCATCGCGTTTGCTTCCAGAATGCTTAGAGGTGCAGAAAATAATTATTCCACTATCGAGAGAGAGGCGTTGGGAGTGAGATGGATTTTGGAACATTTTAAGTATTTAATCTGGGGTTTACCAATTTAACTGAGAACTGATCTTAAGCCACTTATTCATGTGTTAAGTTCCAAGGGCACACAATTACATCAACACGCATCAAGAGGTGGGTTTTAGGTATTATGCAATATAATGTTACAGTAAAGTACACACCAGGAAGATATGATGCTGTGGCAGACTGTCTATCGAGGTTACCTTGGAATTGTGATGAAGACAATACACTAAGTGATGAATCCATAGAGGAACAAGCCACAGAGTGTGTGATAGCGCACATAAACCCAGCTTTTTCAAAAGGAGAGTGGGCCAAGGCAATAGATGAAGATATTGAACAAGGACATTTGAAAAGAGCAATCAGAAGTGATAGGAAGGATGTTGACCAGAGTATTGAGATGTGGGATAAAATAAAGATGATATCTCTTGTGATGATACATGCATATACAGGGGCGATCATATCATCCCGCCGATTTCAATGAGAGAGAAAATAATGGTCATTGTTCATGAAGGACATGTGGGAAGAAGTCTTACAAAGAGGAGAGTAAGAGAAGTATATTGGTGGCCGAACATGTGGAATCAAATGGAACAACTTGTGAAAGAATGCACAGCATGTGCTATCAGCGATAAAGGAAAGAAAACACAGCCTACACCATTGTAACCTGTTGAAGTTCCCAAAACTATATGGACTAAATTGGCTATTGATATATCAGGGCCATTTGAATTATTGGGACCACAAAAAAGTGTATATCACAGTTTTGATGGACTATACATCTAAACGGTTAGAGTGGGGTGTAGCGGAAGAGACTGTTACTGCTACTAAAGTAGTGAAATTCTTAGAAGAAATATTCAACAGGGAAGGTGATCCTCAAGAGATAATATCTGATAATGGAACCCAATTCATGTCTTTAGAAGTACAGACATTCATGAGAGAAAGAGCCATTGAACATACAACAACTCTTCTATATCATCCAATGGCAAATGGACTAGTCAAAAGAATGAATGGGTTTATAAAGAGCATAATCCAATTAGCAATTGCCAATAATTTGTGATGGAAAGAAACTTTAAAGGAATTATTGAATACGTATAGAGTTCCACCACACTCAGTGATGGAGGAAGAGCCTTTTACACTAATGAGGGGCAGAACAGCTTCAAACAGATTGAGACCTGCTTGGCTCGCAGTAAAGAAAAATAAAGAAATTAACATGGAAGAAATAATAAGGAAAGTGAAGAAGAGACAGACCGAGTACAAGAGATATTACGATGACAATAAGCATGTGTAGGAGAGCATCATCAAAAAAGGAGATTGGGTTTGTGTTAAGGAACCAAGGAAAATATTAAAAGGAGAATCTAAATATAGGGCTCCAGAAAGAGTGGAGAGTTGTTCGAGTAAGTCTGTGATTCTCGATGATGGTAAGAAGTGGTCCTGTGATGACATAGTATTATCAAGAGAGAACATTTCTTCAGAAGGAGAACATTTGATGGAAGAGTTTAAAGACAATTATGGGAGAAGTAACATGTCATCAAAAAAGAGAAGGATTATAGAAAACTTTAAAAAACATTTTGTATATTACTAATATGCACATGTTTCTATAATCTGTATGAGATGCAAGAAGTGGACGGATGTCTGCACATATCCTTTGCAAAGTCTTTTCTTTATAGTAGTTTTTTTATATTATACATTGTTTCTACTAGTGTTTTATCTGTCAAATTGTGGAGTGGGAGATGTTGTATATATATGGCATTCTGTTGTTCTATGGAATTCTCATGATGTAATACGATTCTGGAATCCCTGGATTCCAGAATCGTATGATGATAGGAAAGACTGAGATTGGTCCCATCCACCGGGGACCGCAACTTTGTATATACTGAATAAACATACAAATATATATATATATATATATAAGGTGAGCACGTTGCCCCCTGAGCTATCCTCCCGAGACAATCCATAAACTATATTTACATGAAAGAGTTGTAAAAACGCGAGCAGAATTATTTCTGTCTGTCAGTGAGTTCAAGGAAAGAAACCTTACTTACGGGCATTGCCATATATTTCTGATTGCTGTTAAGTGCCACGGCTCACAACATGGCGATCTTTGTGTGTGATGTAATGTGATGTCACTGCGTGGTAGATAGTGTTTGTTTACATCTGCTCTCGATCCCAAGATATGTATCATGCTAAAGATTACTTTATACCTTAAGGAAAAGTATTTTATGGTCTGTGAAAGACCATTACATCCTTGGGATATTGCTCTTAAATAAAACGTTGCCTAATACATAAATATCTTAGTATACTTATGAACAATACATGTTAAATCATTTCCATCTCTCGCCGTCTAAAATTTGAGCAGTATGCATGTATTACTTTCCAATCTACATTTTACATCACTTCAGTTACAATTCATCACATTGTCTGCATTATGTCTGGATCATTATATATGCATATACTATACATATGCATGTCTCAAATAGAAAGAATCCTAGAGTTCACCATTATTTACATATACATTACTTTTAGTAAGGGTTCCATAAACTCAACTTGAGTAGGAAAGTTTTCACATATTTGCAATGTCTCTTACAACAGTATTAGGATTACATGATATCAGTTATAACAATATATTTAAGCTTTATGATTTTTCAAGGAAACGTTTGTATGTCAAAAACTAATTCCTGACTTGAGTAGGCCAGTTTTCACATGTTTGCAATATCTCTTGCAGCAGTATTAAGTAGTTGCAGCAATAAATACAAACTCCATGATGTTTGCAGAAGTATATCAATTACGTTAGTATGAAAGTACGTGCAAGGGATTTGCAAATGGATGCACATTACTTCCTTTTGTGTTGGGAATTTATACAATATGATATTTGAAGGTTACTCTAGGGTTAACTCAACTGGAAGAGCCAGAACCTTTTCTAATGGGGAACTATAAAGTACTTACATCTGTGTGATATATTCAAAATAAGAATTTAATTTCATATATATATGTATATATATGAGGAAACAATGTAAAATCAATTAATCATTGAGACTTCTAGGTATGACCATATCAAGTCTATCAATCCAATATGACTCTCTCTGTTCCAATTTCTTGCTGATACTCATTCTTAAATTATATACATACACAACTTCCAAGGTCTGAAACTTACCGTGGGTAACAGTGGGTACCTGTGTGGCTCAAAATGCCTAGCTACACAAGAACTTTGGTTAAGTAGTCTGATGTTTGACTTATCCTCATTCCACCTAATCAATGCCTTGCAGCACATCTGGTCCACATATTCCATTGGCTAAAGGAGCATTTCATTGAGTATATCACATTGCTGGAATTACATGTTGCGTAGTGCACCAACCGAATATGTTCACCAGACCTGGCATGCATCACAAATTCACCCTTCATAATATGATTGCAGATGTCACATGATAAACACAGGAATGTACCTTTTTGTTTTGGTCTAGGTGCACGGTTACCTTTGGTCCAGTGTTTACCAGTAAACCTCTCAGATTACTACTTCTTTCGTAAGAAAAATAGGTTTCTCTTTGAAGAGTGCCTGAAATGTACTATCGTATGACAGAAGTGGCCAGTGTTTCATTACAACTTTCATTATCCTAGTCGATCGGATTCTGTATTTATTTACAAAAAACAATGTATTGTTGTCACTTTCAAGTGGCGTCTTACTAGTTCTTAGCAATGAGGTTCTGTCTCAGGCCTCTGCCTTATTTCTGACTTCCTCTAGTTCCTGGTCCTGGGGTCATCTCTCCTGAAATGTCTCTACTATATAGTCAAATTTCTGTCTACATCTGTCAACTTCATTGACTATTCTTTTGATGCATATTAGCTGATGGTACGGTAAAGTGGAAGGTGGGAGAAAACCCAACCTATGTAAAAGATTGTTGCGATCTGTAGGTTTGTGGTATAATGTGGTCATGAAACATGATGTGTTAGGTGTTATGTGCAGTAATGACTCACTGCCAAGGCACTGGACTTGGGGAAGCACTGAATCAGGAATGCTTGGACTGTAGCCTTCAAATTCTTCCCCCTATTGTAACCCTCTGCTGAGCAAAAGAGACAGACAGAGGGGTCCAATGGGTGGAAGAGGAGACACACACCCATGGTTCACCGCAGCAGAAAAACAGGAAATAATGTCAGAATAATGTGAACTCCAGAGTAGATCCCTCCCACCTCCCTGAGAGATAGCCCACCTCCATAATGCAGGGTTAATATAGCTGGAGGAAAAGGTGGGCGGCAAATAACCTGAGGTCCCAATCTAGCCCCTCCTGGTTCCTAGGATAGCAAGGAGGAACAATAACTAAGTAATAACATGACAAAAACAGAACAGCAATACGTCTCTAGTCCCTTGTGCCACAGAAACACTCTGTTGGGTAGGTGCTGGAAGCAGGCAGAGGGAAGCAGTTGGCTGGACAGATTTATGGCAAGAGCTGGAATGGAGAGTAGATCAAAGCAGTCCATAATGTAAATCCATTTTGGCAACATGCGGGCAAAATAAGGACAGAAAGTTCATCAGTTGCAGTCCGTTAAACAATCCAAGTCAGTACCGTGCTGGCGTTGATTTGACAAAATGCAGGCAGTCTCAATTCAGGAGGCAATCCGAGTCAGCAACAAGCAGGGGTTTTCAAGACAGGGCATAAGCCGTAGCAGTCCGGGTGGAAATTCCACGTCGGCAACGTGAAGTAGCAACAGAGACTTGATTGGGAGCAAAGCAGAACACAGGAAGGAAGGTACACTAACAGGGGAGCAAGAGCCAGGACAGAAACAAGGACAGGAAAACACTGGAAACGAAGGACGGAATAAGGAAAAGTGCAGAGTCCTAAACTTCAACCAGAAGCACCAGCTTAAGTGCAGAGGCAGGCTTTATGTTTAGTTGATCGTCTCCTGGAAATGACGTGAGACGAACAGCTGTACATTCCCCGCCCTGCCAAGTGACGCATATGGAGACGCTGGAAACAGCACCATGGCAACAGGTAGCGAGACAGAGCCGGTGACTGATACTGCAATGAGGAAACAGGTAACAAAGAACAGCATGAAGGGGATGCATTACCGGGCCTGAAAGGGGAAGAAGTGGGTTTGACTACCTGCCTTTGTGGGCACCAGCGATTCCTGACAGTTTCCTCCCCCAAAGGAACATTTACCCCATGAGAAGTATGAAAGCGAGCCAGAGACATGGAGCATGGATGTTAGAAACCGGCTCCCAGGTATGATCCTCCGGACCATAGCCTTTCCAATCGATCAGATATGACCGAACACAGTTTGGCACGCTAGTATCCAGGATATCATTAACCTCATACTCCTCAGATCCCTGAACAGTGAGTGATGGAGGGCAAGCAGGGAGACGAGTACCACGGTGAAATGGCTTTAGCAGGGATACATGGAAAACCTGATGCACCTTCCACGTCCTGGGCAAGGCCACATTCATGACCAGATGGTTGATGACCTGTACCACTTCATACGGACCCACAAAACAGGGAATAAAGGCCGACGTCCAGGAAACCGCTGATTCTTGGTAGACAACCACACCTTCATTCTAGTCTGATAACATGGTGCCGGAGAACGGTGGCGATCAGCGTATGTTTTGGCATTCTCGTGGGCCTCCTGCAGACGTTGCTCAATGTTCTTGTGGATATCGGTCAATTCCCTGATGCACTCGAGGGCTGCAGCATTATGTTGGGAAAAGGAGGGATCAAGCTACAGAGCCATAGGATGTTGTCCATGAAGTGCATAGAAAGGGGACGTTCCAGTGGACGTATGAAGGGAATTGTTGTACTCAAAATCTGCTGTAACTAGGACCCACAACCAGGTCTCTTGGTGTTGCAAGGTAAGGCAGTAAATGTAGTACTCCAGTGTGGCATTTAATCTTTTTGTTTGACCGTCTGTTTGCGGATGGTATGCGCTGGAAAAACGGTCCTCGATGCCAAAGGAAGCAGTAAGTGATTTCAAAAATTGCGTACCACGTTCCGATACTATAATGGAAGGGGGCCCAAAAAAGCAAAACACGTGCCTCAAGAAAAGGTCTGCCAGGACAGGAACCGAAGGCAAACCTTGACAGGGAATGAACAAGGCCATCTTAGTTTAATAATCTACTACAACCCATATGGTGTTTTATTCCTGTACCATGGGGAGCTCAACGATGAAATCCATTGACAACATCCTCCATGGGCGCTGTGACACCGGTAATGGCTGGAAAAGGGCCAAAGGTTTAGATGGGGAAGACTTGCACTGAATACAAATGGCAAAGGAGGATATGTAGTCTTGGACATCTCTCCGCATAGATGGCCACCATCACCATCTTTGCAGAAGTTCCATCGTTTTCCTCGTACCAGGATGAGCAGAAAAAACAGAGTAATGGCACCACATCAGTGCTTTCAGGTGAGACTTACAATCGGGATGAAAAACCAACCTTGAATGTAGGGCAGTGAATTCACCACATCCAGATTATACTCAGATATCTCCTTGGGTCGTCCCGCCACCCATTCCTGAAGGGAGGTCCAGAGCAAAGGCTGAAGCATACAAGCACATATGACCTGATGGGGCAGAAGTAAAGTGCTATTCATATCAGCAGCCGGAGAATGGCAGTGCATACGAGAAACGGTGTCTGCCTTAGAATGCAGATGTCCTGTTTGATAGGAGATCATGAAATTGAACATAGCAAAAAACTCATGCCGTCTGGCATGACGAGAGGTGGCACCTTTGACGGACTCATGGCCAACAAGTTGCGATGATCAGTAAATACCTGTACTGGATGAGCAGCCCCAAGCAAGTGATGTCTCCACTCCTTTAAGGCACCGCGCATGGCCAACAACTCACGTTCTGTCGTAGTATAGTTTTGCTCATATGATGTGAGCTTCCTGGAAAAGAAGGCCACAGGATGCAGTTCCTCAGTATCCCCGCATTGCTGGGACAAGATGGCACCGATAGCAATGCCCGAGGCATCTGCCTCTACGTGAAAAGGTAGTGCAGGATTTGGATGTTGTAACACAGGAGCCGTAGTAAAGGTGACTTTAAGAGCGTCAAAGGCTTTTTGTGCTTCAGCGGATCATAGGAAGGGCTTCTTGCTACTGGTGAGGGATGTTAGAGGAGCCACCATCCCTGAAAATGAACGGATAAACCACAGATAAAAATGAGGAAGGATTGTTATGCTTTACATTACCGGGGGTCGGCCTGTTGAGGACAGCTCTGACTTTGGTCTGATTCATTCGTACTCCTTGACTGGTCAGGTCATATCCAAGGAATTCCACCTCAGTTGTGTGAAAAACACATTTCTCTGCATTGGCGTGTAAATGATTCTCTCGCAATCTTTGGAGGACTGAGGTGACATGATTGACGTGTTGCTGATACGATGACGAAAAGATCAGAATGTCATCTAGGTAGACCACGATGTACCGGTCTATCATATCCCTGAACACATCATTTATATAATTTTGAAATGTAGCTGGGGCATTACAAAGCCCGAAAGGCATTACGCAATACTCGTAAAGACCGAACCGCGTCTTGAAGGCTGTTTTCCATTCATCACCATCCTGGATTCTTACCAAATTGTACGGCCCCCTAAGATCCAATTTGATAAAAAGGACTGAAGACCCCAACTGGTCCAACAAGGTAGTGATCAATGGTAAAGGATACTGGTTCCGGATTGTTACAGCATTGAGGGCCCTGTAGTCAATACAAGGCCTCAGATCTCCCTCCTTTTATAGAACAAAGAATAAGGGAGAGGCCGCAGGGGAGCGAGACGGGCATATAAAACCTGTGCTTAAGGCTTTATCGATGTACTCCTTGAGTATCGCAGTTTCTTTTTGCATGAGGGAGTAGAGCCTTCCGCTAGGTATGCTTGCCCCATGGACTAGGTCAATCGGACAATCATAGGGCCGATGTGGTGGTAGTTGTTCAGCCTTTCCTTTGTCAAACACATCTTTGTATGCCCTGTACTCAGGAGGTATGAGTGTTCTAGTAACAGCACCCACCACCAGAGCTGAATCCATAAGCGGCCGACACGGTCTGTGTCAGGATTGCCATGTGAAACTTGTCCATGTTGTGTAGATGACGAATTCTACCCAACAATGTAACCCTGTGTATGGATTAAAAAACCAATACCAAGGGATCAATTATTTGGAAGAATAGACCCAAACACATGCAGCAGACCTCCTAGAACCAGAAAGGAAAAGGTAAATTAGCCACAACCCTTTTGTTAGACAAGAACAAAAAAGGCAGACGGGAATATAACTAACCTCACTGTTGATGGTTAGTATCGTATAACACACACTGGCACTGGGCAACATCAACATTCATCAATGGAAGGCATGGAGTATCTGTAGCAATAGAAAGAGTAGTATAGAGAATTTCATCACAGCAAGGCTTTGAGTGGAACAAATAGTGTAGAAAGGAAAGGGCAGATAATCCTTACCATGAGCTGAGATGAGCAGCTATGCAGAAATGGATGACAAACGCTACACGCAAGACCTAGAGGCACTGAGAATGAACAGGACTATTCCCGATGGCACGCGAATGCCCAGGGATCAGGAGGTCCAAGGTTGTGCTCGACGGAACGTGGACGCTCCCTACTCACCCCACTTATGGTACGCAGAAAGTCTTTAGTCTGTACCGGGGTGAAGTAGGGACAAGAGTGCCTTTGGTCTTACTAGGTAGAAAGTGTAGCAGGCAGGGTCCAGTAAACAAGGCAATCCTTAGGGAGGTCCGGGTCGATAACAGGAGTTTCAGTTCAATTACAGAAAAGTGGGAGGCGGAGGCAGTCCTTAGAGAGGTCCGGGTCGGCAACAGGAATTTCAGTTTAATTGCAGTAAAGTGCGAGGTGGAGGCAATCCTTAGAGAGGTCTGGGTCGGCAACAGGAGTTTCAGTCTTCTTGCAAGAAGTAATAAACGGGAGTAAGATTGAAATATAAGGAAAAAAAAACACACAAAACCAACAGACTCTGTAAAGGGGGCAAAGTCCTATGAGTAATGTAGGAGGCAGGAAACAAGAAAAACAGAGTTCATGAAACAATCCAATAGTCAGAAAAGAGAAAGCTTTGGAGCATCAGCATAAAGAACGTAGCGCACTTCATTCAATCAGAAGCACCAGTCACTAGTCAGAAAGGGGTTAAAGAACCTGAAGTCACATGATCATAACGTGCGTACGACACAAAAAGGAGTTAATGTCCATGCCCCAATCTCCATGGCAACCGCCACCACATAGAAAAAGAGGGATATCTTATAACGGGTGTAGTCTTCTTGGAAATAATGCGAGATGGCGACGAAACTTCCTTTGATTGTTTACCACGAGGCAGTAAGCATGACTTTGTGCATGAATCTTGTGATCTGGTAAGCATACTCTGTGAGAAACACGACAGAAGTGCTGAAACCCCATCTTGATTGCTGACAGTACCCCACCTCAAAGAACGCCTCCTCCGACGGGAGGACCAGAAATCCCATAAACAAGCAGGGGAGTGGATGTGGGCAAGAGGTTCCCAAGTATGATCTTCCGGACCGTAACCCTTCCAGTCCACGAGAAAAAGACGTACCCTGCACTTGACCTTAGTATCAAGGATCTGTTGGACTTTATATTCATCAGATCCCACCACAGGAAGGGGACACTTGGTAGTCATGAATCTAGTACCCTCCTTTACGGGCTTCAGAAGGGAAACATGAAACACTGCATGTATCTTCCATGAAGCCTGAAGGTGCAAATGGACGGCCATTGGATTGATTACTTCTGAGACAACAAAAGGACCAGCAGAGCGTGGTAACAAAGTTCTACGGCCCGGCAAACGTAGATGCTTGGTGGATAACCAGACTTTCATCCCTTTTGTATATACTGGTGAAATTAGGTGGTGGGCATCAGCATAACATTTGGTGCTGCGCTGAGCATCCAAGAGATGCTGCCTGACATCCGAATGTAACTTAGCAAGGGACTGGACACGAGTTAGCAGCAGGGTTACTGGATAATGACAGGAGAAGCAAGGGCAGAGCATGAGGATGGTGTTCGTACAGAGCAAAGAAAGGTGTTGTACCTGCAGCCGTGTGCAGAGAATTATTGTAAGCAAATTCAGCCATGGCTAACAAGGACAAGCAAGATCCCTGATGGTGAAGCAAGAGACAACACAGATATTGCTCAAGGGTGGCATTAATTCTCTCAGTCTGCCCTTCTGTTTGAGGATGGTCAGCACTCGAATATCTGTCTTCTATGCCTAAAGCTGTGGTAACAGCCCTCCAAAAATGTGAGGTGAATTGCGAACCCTGATCTGTTATGACGATACTGGGTAGACCGAAACGCCTGAAGATGTGACTGATGAATAATTCCACCAAAGCAGGCGCGGTCGGTAAACCTCAACAAGGAATGAATAAAGCACACTTGGTCAAATAGTCCACGAGGAGCCAGATGGTATCAAATCCCTGAATCGGTTGCAAGTCCACAATGAAATCAATAGATATCATAGTCCATGGTATCTTAGGAGCAGGCAATGGTTGTAACATGGGTTTGGCATGTGAGAGTTTACCCTGAGCACAAACTGTACATGTCTTTATATAACGACTAGTATCCGCAGTCGTGGTTGGCCATCAACACCATCTGCTTAGTAGTCCCAGAGTTTTTCTGGTACCCGGGTGTGCAGAAAACTTGGAATCATGACACCACTGCAGGGCCAAAGTACGAGTAGCATCATCGGGTAGGGACAGCCTTTCCTGAACTTAAGGCAAAGATTGTACCACACGGATTCCTTCGTCTTTAACCGTCTGGGGATTCTGTTCAACCTATACAATAGGAAGCGATCTCAAAGAAGAGTCCATGGTACAGCCACATACCACTTGATGGGGAAGCAAGAGTGAAGCTTGACTGACCCTCGGAATGTCATTCCCAGGTATGCGTGACAGAGCATCCGCCTTAGTATGACAAGAACCAGGACGATACGTTATGGTGAAATCGAAAGCAGAAAAGAACTAATGCCAACGTGCAAGCCCAGCCGTGGTGCATTTCACAGATTGTAAGGCTACAAGATTACGGTGATCAGTATACACCTGGACTGGAACTCTAGTGCCAAGCAATTGATGTCTCCAGACAATAAAGGCATCTCGAACGGCTAAAAGTTCCCTTTCGGTGATGGTATAATTCCATTCATGGATAGTGAGCTTTCTTGAGGGATATGCTAGAGGATGCAAAGCATGTGTGTCACGACAGGGTTGTGATAATACAGCCCCCAGAGCAGTGTCCGATGCATCAGCCTCGACCACAAAGGTTGAGTTGGATTTGGGTGTTGTAGAACTGGGGCCGTTCAGAACGCTAACTTGAGTGATTCAAAGGCTTTGTTGGCTGCAGGATCCCACATAAAAGCCCTCTTGCTACTGTGAGAGCCGTTAGGGGGGCCACTATTTCAGAAAAAGAGTGTACAAAACGCCTGAAAAAATTGGCGAACCCCAAGAACGACTGTAATGATTTCAGGTTTTTTGGAGCTGGCCAGTCAAGAACGACCCTAAATTTAACAGAACTCATCTGTATTCCTTGATCTGTTATTTCGTATCCAAGAAACTCAACGGAAGTAACGTGAAAAATACATTTCTCCAATTTAGCGTGCAAAGCATGTTCCCTTAGTCGTTGCAGAACATGTGACTCAGAATAGATCAAGATGTCGTCTAGATAGATAATGAGTAAGCGATCCATCATATCCCTGAAAATGTTGTTAACGAAGTGCTGGAAAGTAGCAGGAGCATTACATAAACCAAAAGGCATTACGCAGTACTCAAAAAGGCCATACTTGGTTTTAAATGCAGTCTTCCACTTGTCACCCTCTCTGATTCTCACCAGATTATAAGCTCCATGTAAATCCAGTTTGGTAAAGATTTTCGATGAACCAAGCTGGTCAAGGAGTAATGAAATCAGAGGAATTGGGTACTGGTTACGAATGGTAATGGCATGGAGGGCACGATAGTCGATACACGGCCTTAAATCCCCTCCCTTCTTTGGTACGAAAAACAAAGGGGGTGCAGCAGGAGAGCGTGAATGACGGATGAAACCAGACTGCAATGATTTATCGATGTAATCCTTGAGGATCATGTCCTCCTTCTGTGTAAGCGAGTAAATGCGACCTGCAGGTATCTTGGCTCCGGGTACCAAATATATAGGACAGTCGTATGGTCTGTGAGGTAGAAGGGTTTCTGCTCTTTTGACATCGAACACATCACAAAACCCCAAATATTCATTTGGTAGTGCAGTAGTTGTGACAGCTCCTATAGAGGAGGTTACTTGCAACAAGGGTCGACAAGGTGTGCGTGGTTCTGAAGCAGACGATAAACATAAAGGGCCTCATTATAAGATGTGCGGAATGGGTTTAACGGCGCTGTAATGGTGCCAGCGCTGTTAAACCCACTCCACACTATTACAAGGATCCCTTGCGGGACCCGATGTGGACGTCTGGTTTATCCCGCGAGGGAACTAGGGAGCTAACAACAGGCCGATTATGAGTGGGCCCATTGTTAGCTCCCTCCCCATTCCCAGTGAGCCCTATGGGGGCTCAAATGGGAATGGGGAAGGACGGGGCCTGGGTTCCCCGAAGGAGGAATTACCGGGCCCTGCATACTCGGAATGGCCCGGTAATTCCCCATTCAGGGAACCCGGACACGATTTTGGAGGCAGCCATGGCGCTAACAGCGCCATGGCTGCCTCCAAAGTCGTAATGAGGCCCAAAGCCTCACAGTGAGGAGACACAAACTCCAGCTCACCAGAATTCAAATCCACCACTGGATTATGGCGTCTTAACCAAGGTAGTCCCAAGATCTACCGGTATTGTGGAGCTGCAATGAGATCAAAACGAATGATTTCTTTATGACCATGGTTCGTGATCAATGACAGATCGACTGTTTGCTCAGTAACTAAACCGGAAAGCAGTGTGGTACCGTCCAGGGCATTGACCAGTTCCGGTTGAGACTTGGATATTACAGGAATACCCAATTTCCGGGCAAAAGCGTTGTCAATGTAGTTGCCGGTGGTGCCTGAATCAAGCACTGCATCAATTTACCACTCATGATCTGGAGGACAAAAACAGCGGGTAGAGATGGTAAATGGTTTTGATGTCAAGGAGTCAAGGAATGCTGAGCTCGACAGGTTGACCCCATCTACTGCCGAGCTTTCGCATTTCCCTGGCACTTTGGCTTCTTGTTACAAGCCTTCAGTAGATGATCCGAGGAACCACAGTAAAAACATAAAATTGTTCCTCTTTCTTGATTCCCTTTCTTCAATGGTCAAGGAACCCCGTACTGCACTTATCTGCATGGGTTCTGGGCCCCCAACAACAGGAGCTGGAGAAAACATGGCTAAAGGTACAGAGGTTCTCTTCTCACCCTTCCTCTCTGCCCTTCGTGCATCTATCTGAAGCACCATATCTAGGAGTTCCGGAAAAGTTGTAAGTACAATAGGAACCGTGGACAACGTGTCCTTAAGGGAATCAGATAACCCATGGTAAAACATGAATGCCTTTTTATCTTCAGGCCATCCGGTTTTGGCCACGAGTTGGTTGACTCTGCCCAAATATGCCAGCAAAGGAGTGTCACCTTGATGCAAAACCAATATTCAAGATCCGTTGCTTGGGTCTTGTTATGGGTATCAAATACTTGGCTCATGGCTTCTATCAGGGCATCACAGTCGAACAATAATGGGCTACCCTGTTCGAGTAAAGGGTTAGCCCAAGAGGCTGCTGTGCCGGCAAGATGAAACAATAGAAACGCAGCTTTAGTCTTGGAATCTGGAAAAGAGGATGGTCTGCTCAAAAAATGCAAACGAAATTGATTAAAAAAGGTGCCGTAAGTTTGTGGGTCCCCGCTGAACCTCTCTGGCTGGGCCAGAGGGAACTGGGCTGTCATATAGATAAGCCCTGAATCCTGTCTAGACATGGCCACCCCAGAACCTGAAGGTAGAGCTGGATCAGGTATTGGGGGTGTCACATGTTGAATACCAGCCTGTAACCCATTAATACGCTGCTGGGTAAATGCATGAGCGACGTTCATGTCCGCCCCTAGTTCAGTGACCATTTGCATGAGCTGATCTAGGTCTACGTTTGGGTCCATGATAAGGCTTCTGATTTTGTCAGGATTGCCTTGGGAAACTTGTCCACGTCATGTAGATGACAAATTCTACCCAACAATGTAACCCTGTGTATGGATTAAAAAAACAATACCAAGGGATCAATTATTTGGAAGAATAGACCCAAACGCGGGCAGCAGACCTCCTAGAACCAGAAAGGAAAAGGCAAATTAGCCACAACCCTTTCGTTAGACAAGAACAGTAAAGGTGGACAGGAATATAACGAATCTCACTGTTGATGGTTAGTATCGTATAACACACACTGGCACTGGGCAACATCAACATTCATTAATGGAAGGCATAGAGTATCTGTAGCAATACAAAGAGTACTATAGAGACTTTCTGTACAGCAAGGCCTTGAGTGGAACAAATAGTATAGAAAGGAATGGGCTGATAACCTTACCATGAGCTGAGATGAGCAGCTATGCCGAAATGGATGACAAACGCTGCACGTAAGACCTAGAGGCACTGAGAATTAATAGGACTATTCCCGACGGCACGCAAACTCCTAGACATCAGGAAGTCCAAGGATGACAACCGCTACACCTAAGACCTAGAGGCACTGAGAATGAACAGGACTATTCCTGACGGCACGCGAACGCCTAGAGTTCAGGAAGTCCAAGGTTCTGCCCGACGGAACGAGGACGCTCCCTACTCACCCCCGTATTGTACGCAGGAAGTCTCTAGTCCATACCGGGGTGAAGTAGGGACACGAGTGCCTTCGGTCTTACTAGGTAGAAAGTGTAGCAGGCACGGTGCAGGAAATGAGGCAATCCTTGGGGAGGTCTGGATCGATAACAGGAGTTTCGGTTAATTGGAATAAAGCGCGAGGCAGAGGCAATCCTTAGAGAGATCATGGTCGGCAACAGGAATTTCGGTTTAATTGCAGTAAAGCGTGAGGCGGAGGTAATCCTTAGAGAGGTCCGGTCGGCAACAGGAGTTTCAGTCTTCTTGCAAGAAGTAATAAACAGGAGTAAAATTGAAACTTAAGGAAAATAAAACAAATAAAAAACCAACAGACTCTGCAAAGGGGGCAAGGTGCTACAAGTAACGTAGGAGGCAGGAAACAATAAAAACAGAGTTCATGAAATGATCCAATAGTCAGAAAACAGAAATCTTTGGAGTTTATGCATAAAATACGTAGCGCACTTCATTCAATCAGAAGTTACGGTCACTCGTCAGAAAGGGTTAAAGAACCTGAAGTCGCATGATCATAAAGTGCGTACGACATAGAAAGGAGTTAATGTCTACGTCCCAATCTCCATGGCAACCGCCACCTCATAGAAAAAGAAGGATATCTTATAACGGGCGTAGTTTTCTTGTAAATAATGCAAGATGATAACAAAACTTCCTTTGATTGTTTACCGCAAGGCAGTAAGCGTAACTGTGTACATGAATCTTATGATCAGGTAAGCATACTCTGTGAGAAACGAGATGGAAGAGAGGAAACCCCATCTCAATTCCTGACATCCTGTGGGCACGTACCCATCCTGGTGCAGGCATTGTGCTTCACAATAGTCAGAGGTAAAGCAAACTTCATGCTTCTTCCAATCAATGCAGGGGTTGTGTAGGGAAAGCCAGGGTAACCCAAGAATTACCTTGAACTGCAGAGATCAAAAGCAATGGTTTCCATGTGACCGGCCTCAGCGGCCATGAGCAAGTCAATAGTGTGTTCAGTGACTAGCCCGGAAACTAGCGTAGTTCCATCCACTGCGTTAACCACCTCTGGTCTAGCGTTAGGGAGGATCGGGATTCCGATTTCACGGGCGTACTCAATGTCAATGTAGTTGCCAGTAGCACCCGAGTCCAATATCGCTTGGGTGGTCCAAGGCTGCCCTGTAGGAAACGAGAATGATACCATGAGCATAAAAGGCGAGCCAGCAACTGTTGGGATGGAATCCTTGCATGGATGACTCAACATACGGATTCCATCTACTGGCGAGTCCTGGCATTTCCCAATTTCTTTGTTGGTTTCTTTGGGCAGGAGCATATGAAGTGTTCCGATGAGCCACAATAGAAAAAGAGATTACGTAGTCGCCTGTTCTCCCCCTCACTGGGAGTCAAGGATCCCATACTGCCCATCTGCATAGGCTCCTCCGCAGTTCCTGTGAAATCTGGCCGGGATGGTACTGAAACCACTGGTTTGTGTTTCCCCTTCCTTTCTGCTCTCCTAGCATCAATTTGTAAGACCAAGTCTAGGAGTTCTGGAAAGGTCGTAGGGACGACGGGCACAGTAGCCAAGGTGTCCTTCAGGGTTTCAGATAATCCCTTGTAAAATACGGCAGCCTTTTTGTCCTCAGGCCAGCTTGTTTCCACAATGAGCTGGTTGAACCATGCCACATATGTAAGGAGAGCCGAATCTCCTTGACAGAGATTGAGCAACTCAAGGTCAGTTGCTTGGGTCTTGTATCGAGTGTCAAACATGCGACTCATGGCAGTAATCAATGCGTTGCAATCATAAAGCATAAAGCTGTTTTCCTCCAGGAGGGGGTTCGCCGAGGCTGCTGCAGTTCCCCCTAAGTACAATAAGACGAATGCAGCTTTTGTGGTGGAATCAGGGAACGATGCAGGGCGACATAGAGAATGCAACCTGCATTGATTAATGAAAGTTCACAAATGTTTGGAATCTCCATGAAACCTCTCAGGAGCGTTGAACGGAAACTGGGCTGACATAAAAACCGGAACGGGGTCTTGACGAGGTACAGGAAACCCCCAGCTGGAGGCCGCCATGGAAAGGGAAGCCTCTGCCCCTGCGGTGCGTGCTGAGACCTGCAAATCTTCTATACGACAATGTGTTGCCTGATGAGCCGCCGTCATGTCTGCGCGCAGCTCTAAAACCAGTCGAACCAGTTGTCTAAGACATCAGCAGTCTCCACGGTTATTTAAAGGCTTCTGATTCTGTAAGGACTCACCGCCAAGGCACTGGACTTGGGGAAGCGCTGAATCAGGAATACCTGGACTGTAGCCCTTGAATTCCTCCCCCTATTGTAACCCTCTGCTGAGCAAAAGAGCAGACAGAGGGGTCCAATGGGTGGAAGAGGAGACACTCACCCACGGTTCACCAGCTGCAGAAAAACAAGAAATAACGTCAGAATAATGTGAACTCCAGAGTAGATCCCTCCTGCCTCCCTGAGAGAGCTAACCCACCTCCAAAATGCACAGTTGATATAGCTGGAGGAAAAGGTGGGCGGCAGATAACCTGATGTCCCAATCTAGCCCCTCCTGGTTCCTAGGATAGCAAGGAGGAACAATAACTAAGTAATAACAGGCAAAAACAGAACAGCAGTAAGGACAGGCAGAAAATCAAAGCCAATCTTACCAAGTCACCACAGGGAGGGCAAGGGCGCAGTCTAGAATCCAAGGGTTCACAAACCTACCCCGACGGCACGAGGATGCCTGACAAGTTCCAGGAGTAAATATCCAAATCCAAAGGGCTACCCCGACGGCACGAGGACGCCTACTTGATATAAGGGCACACACAGCAAGCCTCTCTAGTCCCTTGTGCCACAGAAACGCTCCATTAGGTAGGTGCTGGAAGCAGGCCGGGGGGACAGAACATTCATCAGTTGCAGTCCGTTAAACAATCCAAGTCAGTACCGTGCTGGCCTTGATTTGACAAAATGCAGGCAGTCTCAATTCGGGAGGCAATCCGAGTCAGCAAGGAGCAGGGGTTTGCAAGACAGGGCATAAACCGTAGCAGTCCGGGTGGAAATTCCACGTCGGCAACGTGAAGTAGCAACAGAGACTTGATTGGGAGCAAAGCAGAACACTAGAAGCAAGGTATACTAACAAGGGAGCAAGAGCCAGGACAGAAACAAGGACAGGAAAACACTGGAAACGAAGGACGGAATAGGGAAAAGTGTGAAGCCCTAAACTTCAATCAGAAGCACCAGCTTCAGTGCGCAGGCAGGCTTTATGTTTAGTTGAGCGTCTCCTGGAAATGACGTGAGACGAACAGCCGTACATTCCCCGCCCTGCCAAGTAACTCATATGGAGACGCTGGAAACGGCGCCATTGCAACAGGTAGCGAGACAGAGCGTGCGACCGATACTGCAATGCGGAAACAGGTAACCAAGAACGGCATGAATGGGATGCATTACCGGGCCTGAAAGGGGGAGATGTGGGTTTGTCTACCTGCCTTCGTGGGCACCGGCGATTCCTGACATGTGCACAGCAAGAAAATGTCATCCCGAATTGCAAATTTCATGTGTAAACTGTATTCTGGGGAAAATCATGTTCAGATACTCCAAGAGGTTTTACAATGTCTCGATTTCTCCTTTCCAGTCCAAAAATACATTGTCAATGTAGCACCCTAGTATCTCAAATAATTGTGCCATATAGGATGGCGTATTATATGGTCATGTTCGAATTTTATCATGACTGAATTAGCATATATTATGTGCCAGAGAGGCACCCATGGCTGTGCTGCTAGTATGTAAATGAAACTCCAATTTATATTTAAAATAGGAATTTTGGGCTATAAGATCCAGTAAACACATTTAGAATTCCTTATGTGCATCTTTATAATTTTCTTGCAAAAGAATCCACTCCACCGCACTCTGCCCTACGTCATGAGGAATGGAAGTATAGAGGCTTTTAACATCTACTATTTCCAACATGTATTCAGATTCAATAGTCAATGTATTCAAAATGTTCAGGAAATGCAAGGTGTCTCGAATGTAGGTCTTATGTTTCTATATCAAGGGTTGCAGTATGGGTCTATATATACCCTCAAGGGCTGCAAGATGCTATCGGTGGCTGAAACTATGGGATGACCGGATGGTTTGTCTATAGATTTATGAACCTTTGGCAAGAGGTAAGAATGAGGAACTGTCGGATATGTTTTGAGTAGAAAAGCCTTGGTTTTCTCATTTATCCAATCATAACTTGTTTGCTTGATCCAACAGGGGTCTAAGATTCTCTTTGATAGCTTGTGTCAAGTCATATCCTAGGCGGGCATATGTGGACTGGTCACTAAGAGGGGTACAACATTCCAACTCATAATTGTCTGTATTTAGGATAACCAGTGCTCTTGTTTTGTCTGCGGGATGTATAGTTATGGTATCATCCTCATATAGGCTTATGATCATTCCTATTTTTCTTTTATTAAGATTTCTGAATGTTGGTGCTAAAAGGACAGTTTCTTGAGATACTTCAATACCAATTCATGAGATGTGTCTACAGTACCATGTGGTAGAGGGGGCATAAAAGTACTATTAGGTTTCAATTCTAAGAACTCCATAGTGTCTGTGTCAGTTGTTTCTGTTGTTAAGTTAGCAAAGAACACCCAAAGTTTTCATTTGTGAAAAATTGAACAAGTCCACCTTGTTATTGAAAATGTTGAAACCATACATAGGAACAAAACACAATCCTCTTTGCAGTATTTGTGTTTCAAACGAGCTTAAGGTTCTCCTAGATAGATTAATAACTAAACTTTTCTTGACAGGTATCTCTGTTTATGTCAGGTTGGATTGCCTCTTTCTCCTTCCCCTCCTTATTCTTTTGGTCTTGCATCTGGATCTAAAAAAAACACTTATGGGTGGTGTTGAAGCTCTATCAGTAGTTTTTCCCCAAGAAATTATCTTGTGTGTTCTTCTCTCCTCACTTAGTGATTGTTGTGGATCAGTGCTACCAGTCTCGCCTGGGATACTAGTATCTGTTTCAGATCTAGCTGGATCGTTAGAACAGTTTCTGTTATACTAGCCACCTTGATCCCTGCACCAATTTATCCATGTGTGAACTTCATCTCCATGGTATTCATAGGTATCTTGTTTGAATGTTCACATTGTTTTGTTTTCTAACTCTAATCTATAGATATATTGCTGTGATTTGGCTGTATCCACTAACTTTTTTTTTAAACCTTTTTTTATTAAACAGCTTGGCAGCCGAACACAGGCGAACAATACACAAGGTAAGCACAAGGTAGGTACATTTAAAACAGTACAGGCATACAGTCAGTGCATCTAGTTTTAACATTTTCCATCAAGGACGCATACATTGCTTTTGCAGTATAGGAGAGCCCTCAGCTCAGGATAGGCCACCCGCATGAGTGGGTGTAGTAGTTGGGGAAGTTGTATCAGGTGTCGCATTTAAATCTGACATATAGGAGTGAAACTGGATCCAGACATCCCTAGGCCTCGAGTGGGCTGGTTGTAGGCAGGACCACGCTTCCTCAGTGTCTGAGGCCCATGTGAGAGCTCTGAGCCATTGCGCATGCGTGGGGGGTGCGGGGCGAAGCCAACAAAGCAGAATGGCTCGTACCGCAAGGAGCATGCAAAGGCCGGCTAGTTTCTTAGAATTTCGGGGTAGCCCAGGAAAGTCATGGAATAGGCCCTTCCTTGGGGAGGGGTCGATAGGTTGATCGAGTATACCGGAAATGGTTGTGAACACCGTCTCCCAAAATTGGGAGAGGCGGGGGCAGGCCCAGATCATGTGCATATAGTCGGCACCATCCTGCCCACACCTGGGGCATCTTGGGGAGTGCTCACTAAGCATACGATGCAACCTGCTCGGGGTATAATGGAACCTATGTAACACCTTTAGTTGAATCAATTTGAAACGGGAATTGAATGACACCTGGTGTATACGGGCACACATGTGGGCCCAGTGGTCGTCAGTCACCTCCACCCCGGGGTCCTCCTCCCACGCCCGCCTTAGCCCAGTGAATTTCGGAGTGGTTCTGGATTGCATCATTGTGTATAGCCTAGATATTGTCCCTCTGGTAGGTGTGGGGGAAGTCAGTTCTTCAATAGCGGGATCATCTGGTGGCATTGCTGGAAACATGGGGTAGTTTCTTTTAAGGGTTTTACGTAGAGCTGAATACTGAAGCCATGCACTCGGGCCACCCCGCAAGGGCAGCGGCAGGTCGGGCCACTCAAAGCTACCCTGCTCAAATACGTCACGGAGCAACTCGTATCCCGCCTCAGCCCATCTGCGCACAGTCGACGGCGGTACTCGTGGGATCCCGGGGAGAAAGTTCCACAGTGAGAGATTGCCATGAAATGGATGAGGAGTATCTAGCAATTTCCACGTTTTCGTTAGCGTCAGGGAGGTGCAAGCCACCGGATTCAGTGTATCCCGTGCCAAAGGAATGGGCTGTATCACCAGGGAGCGGATGTCCCGGTCACTGACCGCTAGCTTTTCAAGTCTAACATGTGGAGGAGGGTCTGCTGTGTTAAACCTGTAGGATGTGTATTAGATTTGAGAGACCAACCAGTATTTAAGAAAATTGGGGGCCCCAAAGCCGCCGTCAGCCATCGGGGTAGACAAGGTCCCGAGCTTGAGCCTGACCACGACCGAATACCACAGAAAAGAGTTGATGCTGCATGTCAATGCTTGGAAGAAACCCTTGCCTGGCCACAGGGGGACGTTGGTGAACCTGTATAGTAGTTGGGGTAATACTATCATTTTTAATAACCCTATTCTACCTGCCAGGTAGATCGGCAATTTGCTCCATGACAGAGTCTTAGTCGCCAGGTGCGTAAGTGAGTTTTGATAGTTCTCCTCAAGGGTCGTCTCAAACTGAGGTGTTATTTCAATCCCCAGGTAAGTGAACTTCGATTGCGCCCATGTGAACCCCATAGTGTCAGGGGAGGGAAGAGGGAAGGGTGCATTCTGTGAGCGGAAAGAGCGTAGATTTTGCACAGTTCACCTTGAGGCCTGAGATGTGCCCGAAGTGGATAACATCTTTCAATATCGGGGGTAAATTAGTGGAGGGGGACCGCACGAGAAGGAGTGCATCATCAGCATAGAGGGATACAATATCGCTTGACCCGCCGAGCGAAGCCCTCTGTGCGAGTGTAGTTGTTGAAGAATGTCGGCGAAAGGTTCTATCGCTAAAGCGAAAATCAAGGGAGAGAATGGACAGCCCTGTCTCGTTCCCCTGGTAATATTGAAGAATGGAGAGCATCTGTCCTCCGTGCGGACAGTGGCCACAGGCCCTGAGTAAAGCACCTTGACCCAGGAGCGAAAAACTGGCCTGAATTTGCATTGTTCGAGCACCCGCCAGAGGTATCTCCAAGAGACTGAATCGAACGCCTTCTGCATGTCGAGGGTTGCGGCGACCGCCTGCACATTGGGGCTGATCCTGCTAATTATATTAAAGAGCCCTATAAGGTTCAGAGCGGTGGAGCGACCTGGAATGAATCCCGCCTGGTCCGGGTGTATAATAGATGGCATACAGGGAGCGAGCCTGGTCACTAACATTTTAGCAAAGATTTTTGTGTCACAGTTTATGAGGGAAAGCGGGCGATATGAGCTGCACTGGGTGGCAGGTTTATCAGGTTTGAGCAGTACCGTAATTGTGGCTTCGCGGAGTGATGAGGGGAGTATGCCTGCCTCTACCGATTCCTCCCAGAGAGCTATTAAGTGGGGGAGTAAGAGAGTCTTATAACATTTATAGAATTCAACTGGGATGCCATCGGAGCCGGGAGCCTTCCCCGAAGAGAGAGAGTCTATGGCCTCCGTAAACTCTTCCGGGGTGAGTGGAGAATCGAGGGAACCAGCGGTCTCGGGAGAGAGGACCGTTAGGGGGAGAGCTGTAAAATAGGAGTCCACCTCCGCCTCCGTGGCCTCGTCCGAATTGGAGTATAGGGCTTCGTAAAAAGCGAAGAACTCCGAGGAGATGATGGCCTGTGACGTGATAGCTAAGGAGCCATCCGGCCGAGCAATCCCAGGTATATGTGGAACACCCAGCTCGTGACGGATGAGTCTAGCCAGGAAGCGGCCGGGGCGCTCGCCCTCTCCGTACCTCCTCGCCAGGCCGGGGCTATCTAGGAATTTTTGTTCCCGTTCCGCCAGAGAACGAAAAACATCCAGCTCCACTCCTATAGCTGCAAGGGTCGCAGGGGTTGAGGAACGCGAACACTGTGCCTCCAGGGTCGATAGCTTGGCTTCGCTGGCAGCGATATCCCTTCGAATTGTTCTAAGTATGCTACTCTCCTTGGTCAGTGCCATGCCCCTAATATATGCCTTAAAGGCCTCCCATAGGGTGGCCTGCAAGGACACCGAGTCCTTGTTTATTTCAAAATACTCCTCAATGGCTACCTCATGTTCCGATCTGAACAGAGGGTCAAGGAGAGAATGAGGTTTCATCCTCCAGCGTCTGGCGCGGTCACCGTCCAGCCCCAGCCCATGGTGATGGTCACCGGGGAGTGGTCAGATAGGGTCCTAGGGGAGGATCGTTAGTTGTACCACATTTTTGATCAATACATCAGAGATTACCCAGCTATCAATTCGGGAATGGGAATCATGGACTGAAGAGTAAAAGGAATAGACACAGGAATCAGGGTAGAGTAGTCTCCATGCGTCCACGACCGCAAGGCGGGGAAGGGATGACAGTGCAGCATAGGCTGCCCTGGAGAGTTGGCGGGGCCTGGACCCAGATCTGTCAAGGTTTGTATCAAAAATGGTGTTGAAGTCCCCACCCCAGAGGATAGGAACCAAAGGGAAACCATCTAGAAGGGATGTGAGGTGTGTGAAAAACTCTGGGTAATCTATGTTGGGGCCTTAGATGTTCAGCAAGATCACCTCCCTATTCTGGAGTGTAGCATGGAGCAATACATATCTACCCTGGGGGTCTATTTGTGAAGAAATGAGTGTAAATTTAAGACTCTTATGAATAATAGTCAAAACCCCACGACTTTGAGAAGAGAAGTTGGTGAAGTATCTCTGGGGGCCCCAGGTTCTGGCAAATCTCACACATTGTTCAGAGCGCGCATGCGTCTCCTGTAAGAAAAGGATCTTGGATCCATGCCGTTCCGCTTGCAGCTGTATCTGTCTCATTTTTCTAAAATTGCCCAGCCCCCTCACATTCCAGCTCATGAAGGTTAGATTGTTCTCCGTCAGAGGAGCGGTGACGCTCATATCGCCAGGATGATAATGTCCAGTGGGCCAATGTAGCAACCCTGTAGCCCCATTAACACTGCATTACCCTGCGGTATGCCCTCGCTGCCAACGTCAAACTTTTTTTATAACAGAACACCCATCACAACCCGCCCCCACCCACGTCCCTCCCCCAACTAGAAGAATGACAACCCCAAAACCCCTTAACCAAATCCAAACCAGTGGCATCAACGCCTGGGGGCCTGTGGGCCAGACTGATGATGCCGCTCCGGGCCTGTGGCAGATCCAGCGAGAACATGGTGCCTAAAATGAAGTTTCGGACGTAACTTGACAACTATATTTGGCACAGTTTAACTTGGCACAGTCATGCAGAGTAATCCAACTGACAATTGTTGAGAAGTACAAGTGTGGTATATTCTTGGCGTCGGGGGAAAGCCGGTGTCGGCGCCTCCCCAAGGGGCAAGCTGAGTAGCTATAGAGGAATAGCTGGGGAGGTAGATCAACCTGGGAAATGATCGTCGATAAACCTGGAGGCCTCCTCCGGAATCGTGAAGAATGACACCTGATTGCTGTGCTCCACTCGTAGCTTAGCGGGGTATAACATGGAGTATTTGACTCCGTGATCCCTAAGCCTTCTTTTTACAGCCAAGAAAGTCTTGCGCTCCCGCTGGACAGCCACCGAGAAGTCAGGGTATAGGTGTATCCTTGCTCCATCCAATAGAAGTTCACCTTTGAGTCTTGCGGCTCTAAGGAGGGCATCACGGTCTCGAAAGTTAAGGACACGCGCTATAATGGGTCGTGGAGGTGCACGTGGCTTGGGTTTAGGCATCAGGGCCCGGTGTGCCCGCTCTATAGCAAACTGTGGAGAGAGCTTCGGTGAATCCAGAAGCGACAGTAATGTGTGTTCTACAAAGTCTTCCATCGGCTCTCCGATGCCACTCTCGGGGACCCCAATGATACGGAGGTTGTTACGCCTCGAGCAAGATTCCAAGTCCTCATTTTTCTTCTCCACCTCTAGGACGCGGTTGGATAGCGCCGTGACCTCCGAACGTAGCGCTCCAAGACCGTCCTCGGCGAAACTCACCCTGGTTTCAACCTCCAACACTCGACTGTCAGTCCTCTCAATATGGGCCTTGATAGAGGAGATAGTGCCATTCATGTCATCTAACTTCGAATGGAGCATGGTGAAACCCTCACGGATAAAGTCCATCATGTTCTGAGATTCTGAGGTAACAAGGGATGAGGTAGTGGCAGGGGCCTGCTCGGAGACCTCCTCGGCAGGGCCGACCGGAGTCTTCGTGAACATGTTCATGGAGCTCTGTTTTTTCCTGGTCCCTTTAGTCATTGTGGCGGTGATGTGACTCAGGAGAGAGGAGGGAAAGCTGATGGTATCCCTTGCCTCCACGGACAGGATCAATGATGTACAGCCCCCAGGGGATCCAGGCCTCAATGGCTGAGGTTGGCAGGGTACAGCCCAAGCAGCGCCGGGGAGCCCGAAGACAGGCGCCCTGGAAGGAGGAGAAGCGGGGTCAGGGCAAATCTTCGGGTGTCGCAAGGTATCTGGCGCGGGGCAGCGGGGGCCGGATGACGTGGACCACAGGGGATCCCAGCAGGCCGCGGCCAGGCCACCAGGGGTCCGGGCCCCTCCAGGTGCAGACAAGAATCTAGTGCCGCGTTGAGAGGGTGCAGGATGATGTTGGTGCAAACACTCCGTACTGGGCTGCAGGGGGAACCCTGCGTTGTGAGCCAGGGCGGGGGTCGGGCCACAGCGAGTCACTCGGCGGGAGCAGGCTGGTCACAGGGCGTCCTCTATCGGGTGCGGGCGGTTGGTGACCCCCGCGGTGCACCGCATCAATTTGTCCTTATCTCCGCTTCGAGACGGCCAGGGGTTAGCAGCATCCCCAACCCCCACGTACCTTGCGGCCCCCAAGGTTCCGGAAACCTAGTCCACGAAAGCGGGGAGCGCAGCACCCGGCGTCCGTTGGTGTGCCGCAGCTCTACCCCGGGCTCTGAAATCTCATCGGAGGGGGGGGCCCAGCGAGGGGGACAGCAGGATGAAGGCCGATGTAGGAGTCGATGAGGGCCTGAGCATGAGCCACCCAGCTCGGGCGCGGGTCCAGCACACGAGCGGTTACAGTTCTAATATCTGCGGTGCATGGTTCGCTCCCGGTCGTCGACGCCAAGGTGTTCCACCGCCACACGGGCCTCCACAGGGGTGGCAGGGTGTTACGGTACTGAGGGCTTGGGCCGACTGACTCGCCTCGGGTGCCGGATTTCGGCGCGCAGATTCGCGGGTGATGGGGATGGTCGCCGCAGTTCCCGATCACAGGGTTACCGGCGCTGATTTTCTTCGGGATTTCGACCAGTTGGTCCCTGGTCCAGCAGCTCGCAAATCGTAGCAGTCTGGTACAAGTTGTAGATCGTAAATGCCCAAGTTCAGGATCGAGTGATCTGCCTGCCACAGAGCTCACGTTTCAGGTGGCCATCTTGTTCGGCGTACAACAGCGCCCCCCTGTATCCACTTACTTAATGAACACAGGGTTCTCAGTGCTTTCGCCTTCTCACAGGTCTCATTGCTTTCAATTTCTCCTCTGAGAACTCCATGTGCATTTAATAGGCAGAGGAGAAAGCCAGTGCACTGGGAATCCCAGGTGCATTTGCAAGATGGAGAAGGTCAAAGCACTGAGAATCCCACGTGCCATTAGTAGTTGGAAGGGAAAGGCAAAGCACAGTGATCCGAATGTCCATTTATTGGGTATAGGGGAAGGTCAAAGCACTGAGCACCCCATATACATTAGAAGGCAAAGAAGACCAACACACTGAGAAACACATGTGCATTCAGTAGGTATAGGAGAGTTCCAAAGCACTGACAACCTCATGTGCAATTAGTAGACAGAGGTAAATGCCCTGAGTCCGCCATATGCAATTTTTTGGAGACGAAGACCAAATCACTGAGTTATCGATGTGAATGTAGAAGACCAAGGATAAGGCCACAGCACTCAGATCCCAGGTACATTTAGTAGGTAGAGAAGAAGGCTAAGGCACCACAAACTCCACATGAATTTAGTAGGTAGAGAAGGACAGAGCACTGAAAATCACATTTGAATTTAGTAGGCAGAGAAGGGCAAAGCACTGAGAAATTAAACAGCATTTAGTAGGCAGAGGAGAATGTCAGGTAGATGGGAGGTCTAAAGCACTACAAACCCCGCATGCATTTAGTAAGTAGAGAAAGCCAAAAAACAGAGAATCCAATTTGGATTTAGTAGGTGGAGAAGGGCAAAGCACAGAGAAACCCATGTGCACTTAGTAGTTGTAATCACAAAGGGAGAAGGCAAAATCACTGAGAACCCAAAGTGCATTCTGTAGGCAGAGAAACAAAAATATTGAAAAACCCGAGCACCTTTAGTAGGAAGAGAAGAAGAATAGAGCACAGACAAACCCCATCTGCATGAAGTGATCCGAGACACCAACTCACTGAGAAGCTAAGTTGAATTGAGAAGATGAAGCAGAAGGTCAAAAGCACTGATAATCCTATGTGCATTTCGCTGGTGGATAAAGCCCTCAAAAACCCACTGAAACCCATGGATAAACCTACTACAAATATACAATTAGAAACACTGAGAAATCGACTGATATATGCACTGAGAAATCTGAAAAGTAATGCACTGCAAAATCCATGCATTTAGGTGATGAAGAAGGCATAATCACTTAGAACTGCAGTTGCATTTAGTACTTGAAGGAGAAGGCAAGACCACTAAGTCCCCATGTGCATTTAGTAAGCAGATGAGACCAACATACAGGGAAATCCAAAACCATGTATAAGGCAGCAGAGAAGGCAAAAGCACTGAAACCCCAATGTCACTTTAGTAGGCAGAGATGGCCAAAGTACTGAGATAGCCAAAACACTTTGTGGATGGAGAAGGATAAAACACTCAGGGCCTCAGCTGTATTTAGTAGGCAGAGGAGAATGCTAAAACACTGACAAGCACAAATGTATTTATTAGATGGGGAAGGCCAAATCACTGAGAACCCCCATGCATTAAGTGGGCGGAAAAGACCAAATCACTGAGAACGTCATGTGCATTTGGTAGATATAGAATATGACCAAAGTACTGCATACACCATGTTCATTTGGGAAGCAGAGGAGAAGGTCAAGGCACTAAGATTCCCAAGTGCATTCAGAATGCAGTGGAGCAGACCAAAGCACTGAGATCCCCACATACTCTTAATAGGCAGAGGAGGAGGTAAACATCAGAGAGAATACCACAGTTCTTCTAAGCCTACTAAATTCACATGGGGTTCTCACTGCTTTGCTTTCTCCACCTTCCAAATACAAACTAGGTGGTTCTCAGTTCTTTGTCCTTCCCCTGTAACTATAAAAAATCACACTGATTTCTAAGTGCTTTGTTCTTCTCCTACACTTACTAAATACACATGGGCTCTCAGCAAGTTCATCTTCTCCTCCAATTCCAAGTGCACATGGGGTTCCCAGTGCTTCAACCTTCTCCTCTGCCTTCTAACTTCAGATGGGGGTCTTCATTATTTGGCCTTAAAATCCAACTACTTATTGCATGTGGGGTTCTTAGTGTTTCTGCCTTTTTCGCTGCCTATGAAATGCACATCGGATTCTCAGTGCTTTGCTATTTTCCTTCAACTACTAGGTGTGCATGGGGTTCCTAGTGCTTCCACCATCTCATCTGTCTTCTAGCTTCATATGGGTTTCTTAATTATTTGGCATTCTCCTCTAACTACTAACTACTAATCGCATTTGGGGTTCTTAGTGTTTTTGCCTTTTCCACTGCCTCATGCTCATTGGTTCTTACTGCTTTAGCCATCCCCTATGCCACCTAAATGTAGAGGATTTTCTTAGTACTTTGGCCTTCCCCTATGCCTACAAAATGCACAATGGTTTCTCAGTTCTTTGTTCTTCACCTATGCCTAATAAAGGCGCAGGGGATTTCTACAGCTTTGGCCTTCTTCACCTACTATATGCATTAGCAGTGAGCCACTACTTTGGCCTTCTCTGCCAAGTAAATGCATATGTGGCACTTTTTTGGCCTTTTCCTACAGGTACTAAATGCACATGGGTTTCTCAGTGTATTGGACTTCCACACCTACTAAATGCACACAGGATTTTCAATGTCTGTTCTGGACGTGTTTTCAAAGATTGAGAGGTGCTTGTAGCCCTAGAAAGTCTAAGAGACAATGGGCCACATTACAATAATGGCGGTAAGGCAACAATGGCGCCCGTAGTGCTACCGGCGGCGTTGATACCATGCCGCCACATTATGAGTTCTGCTTGCGGGGGCCGCTCTGCACACCTGGTCAGACCAGGCGTGCAGAGCGGCACCCGCGGGCCGAACTGCATGGTAGCAACGGTACCGTTATGAACAGTACCGCTGCTACCATCCTCCCCATTCCCATTGAGCCCTATGGGGGCTCAAATGGGAATGGGGATGTACCAGCTCCGGGTCCCTCGATGAACATAATCACACATTATCACATCTGATCTGTATAAAAAAAATATTTGTTTATACTGAATACACATTGAGTAGTTCCATACTTTGGGGAATTACAAACCAATCAAACAAGATCTCATAATATTTAAATTCAACATCTCTCATTATGTTTTAGGGGGTCATTATGAGCTGGGCGGTAAGGGGTTAACGGCACCGGTAATGGTGCTGGCGCTGTTAACCCCTTACCACCCTATTATGAGACTGCTCGCGGGACCCGCAAATGGCGCCTGGTAACACCAGGTGCCCTTAGCGGGTGCCGCTAGCAGACCAGGGAGCTATGGGGGCTCGAATGGGAATGGGGATGTAACGGGTCCGGGTTCCTCGAATAAGGAATTAACGGGTCCCCCAAGGTTGGAATGGCTTGGTAAGTCCTCATTTGAGGAACCCGGACCCGGTACCCGGTACCCGGTAAGGAGGAAACCATGCCGCAAATTGCAGCATGGTTACCTCTAACCTCGTAATGACCCCCTTAGACTTGTATTAACACAAAGCTTTCATTACATCTGAATTCAACTATATTCCATTTCGACTTAGAATTGTGATAACAAAAACTTAACAATCACTCCTAAGCACTGGCTAGCACGTGTTTTTTTAACAGTCCTCAAGTTGCCCTTCCTGGGAAAGAACCCCGTTAGGGTAACTTGATGACTGGTCCAAAAACCAGTCACTCAGCCAGAAACATTTGCTGACCAATGTAGTAGCCGCTAGGTCAGCGCACCAACTCAAAAGGCAGGAATGGTTATGTCAGCTATGAATCACACCTGCTACTCCATCTGGAAAAGAGGCTTTCAACCATCTGCATCATGATGTCAGGCTTCCCAAAAAGACGCAAATAATTTGCATAATGCACTATAAACACACTGGCCCAAACGGAGAGATCCCAGAAAGTGCATGCTTACTTCAGAGCCCCTACTTCCTTTCAGCCAACAGGGCCCTCTGCAGAGGCATCAGCTAAAGCCACGACAGGTCTGCAAGCAAGTCTGTGGACAACAAAGTCAACCTTTATGCTAACAGGAAAGTCTTTTTTCTATCTTCCAGAATATGCATCATGGAGATTAATCAGGCTCTTTCTAAATGATGAAGCCCCCTCCATTCTCTATGGATGAGCAGAATAATTGGATGAAGAGGGAGATTACCAGGAGGGCGCACATTCCTTCCAGAAATGTCAGTATGTACCGCAGAGAAGGTGTAGGGGACGGGGAACCCCAGATCATCACTGGGTTTCAATGTCTCTCAGAGAATCCTTAGCATCTTATGAGACATGTTTTACATATGCCTTTTCGCATCTGAGACTCTTCTTGGGAAGGCTGAGGAGGGAGAGGAACAAAGGAAGAGTGTGAGGGAGGTGTGTCCAATGCAGCTGAGGGCTCTATTATTGTTCTAAATGGCGGAGCGAGTTCCTACACAAAGGGGCTTTAACTCAGAGAACAGTGTTGCTAATCTAGGAGCCACAAGGTGCCCCCAAAGTCTGATCCTGGGTGGCGTACTATTTGACTAGAAGAATGTTCCCCCTCTTCAAGTGGTGAAATGTGTCTTGAGTTAAATTTGTGCTTCTCCATTATCTACATAAATCACTCAGCATACACATAAAATACTGCGCGCCACCATGAATACTGAAGTGCCACGCATTCTGATGTGGAAAGTGAAGCCCTCAAAATGGCAATATATGCGTGTTTTTCATCTATAGTGTACAGACGCAAGTATTTGAAACGAACAAGACTGGTTGAATTCAACTTAAAAAGAAGGATATACTGTGCAAATGGGAACACAAATCTTTTCCGTTAATGCATTTCACCACAATCATTTCGAAGATGTGAAAAAGCGCTTATATTAAGTGCCCACTCTGGCTTGAAAATTGCTGCAGACCCGTGGACCATTCGCATGTTGCAATATCTGGGCGGCCCAAGGGTTCCTATGTACATGCAGAAGCCTGGTCTGGCACCTGGTCTTGGAGGGTGACGCCATCTTACATTGCAGTGCACCAAAAATACAGACACGCTGAGCATAGCACGAGCTCATGACGAATGTTTCAGAAACAAGCATCTCAAACAGTACGACAGTGTTACATCGCCTTTTTTTTTCTCGATGAGTTTTTTTTCCAATAGTTGTTTGCCGAAATAGAACAAATGGATATTATGGGTGGGTGGGTGAGGGGAAATAAGGGGTAGTGGGGTGGGGAATAGTTAGCAAATAATAGGGCACGGGGCTTGTGGGGTAGCCCCCCCTAAAAAAATAAAACAACAGTTCGATGAATCTTTCGGCAAAAAAACGGGCAGAAAAAAACTCATACAAAAAGGGCGATTTAAGAATATAGAACCTCTCAAACAGTTCAGCTTTTTGTGTCCCAACAAAGCAAGGAGGGGGGGAGGAATGTAAGTGCTGTAAATAACATGTCACAATATCCCACCGAAATGTTACTCCAAAAATGTGTACCCGTGATATTGGTAGTACAACTTCTAGAGCCAATACCATTGGGACATCTGGTTCTAGGCAAGTTGCAATACTAATAGGGTAATAATATTAGGTTTCCAGTTTTGCCTATATTGGACATGTATTCCCGCCTGCAGCGAATACAAACGTTTTAGAGAAGGAGATTCGGATGTGTGTCCCATTGACATGTTTTGGCATGAGTATCCATGATTTGGAAACTTATGGGTTATGGTAATTTTGCCTTGTGTGACCACAGTACTCAAGTACATTTAAATTCAATTTTTATTAGGCATGTGGCCCATGTGACTTTGCATTGAAATTTGCACCAGGTTACGTGTTGATTAGTAGATTGGCCTGGCAGTCTTGTAAATTGGCCTTTTGGGGACCGACAGCTTTTAGCTGGCCCCCTCACCAAAAGCCCACTTCCGAAGGCCCTGTCTGTTACCCCGTCCGTTAACTGGGTCGGTCTGTGGGTCCTCTCCTACACCCCTCCCCACGTGTACACAGAGGCTGAGGGTGAACCCCATACGTTCTGGACACACTGATTAATTGGATAAACTTTCACTTCTCTGAAGGTTAGTTCCCTCTGCGAACCTCATTGACTCTCATCCTCACACCTGAGACTGTCACACCTCTCACTCCACCCCATCTGGACTACCACCGTTTTCTGGCTGTGTCCAGTTGCTGCGTTTGTTTCACCTTGTCCTACCAAAGTCGAATTTGGCTGTGTCCAGCCTCTACCTCCTTGCCCCTGTTCCTCCACCTCCGCTCCCAACCCTACCCCACCCTCTCTGCTTGCACTCTCTTCTTCTATCCTCCTTGAATTTTGATGTATTGTCCCCCCTTCTGTTTCATCCCCCCTCATCCTCCTCTCCCATCCACCCTATTTGCCCATTTCCTTATACTTTAAAACTGCTTAACTATTCGGAGCGTGGTTTTGACCAGCAGTCTACCTTTCCTACACTCCTCTTCCCCTCTCCTCCGATCCACCCACCCTCCTCCACTGTATTTATTTCACACTGCTATGTAACTGTGTGTTCCACTTCAATTTAGCAATGTATAGCAGCATGTTGGTTCTACGCTGCCCCCCCACCCACTTTTACCGTATTTGTGTAAGGCAGTTTGAAAAACTAAGGACTGTCGCCAGACATGAAAGAATTATATTCACTGTTATATGTATTTTTTGCACGTATACATGCACTTACACTGCCCTGTGCAGGCCTATATCATTCAGAAAGTCAAGGGCTCTGAATGGCTGTTGTTTTTCTCCCCCTATTCCACTCCCCTCGTCGAGCACTTTGAGACACTTGTCTGTGCATAGGAGCTATACAAATTAACAATAAACAAATAAATAGTCATCCAGCTCTTCCATAGATTCATCCTCTTCCTTTATGTTCTTTCGTGCTCCTTTTGCTGAATTCAGAATATTCGATTCAAGCTTAATAGACAGAGGGAGGGGTCATTATCAGAGGATTAGCCAAGGCAAAGCTAAGGGCCATAAATTGGTGAAAGGTAATTATTCCAAGCGATAATAAGCCATGCCAATGTCTATACGGCTATTAACCCATGGAGGTGGGCAACTAAAAATAAACACGTTCTATTGTGGGGCAAAAATGATGAGCACGTCTAATGTTAATTTAATGAACACTGAACTAGTAATAATAAACTTTACACATTTTGTGTTTCATAGCTGTTTGTTAGTGTGGGACATTGAACTGTGAATGTTCTTTTCTGCCTTTACATAACTGAAGACAATTATTTATATGCTACTTGTCAGGTGATGCTCAAGTAGAATTATTGGAATAAGGTATATGCCACCGATTGCAGACTGCACTCTGAGCACTCTGATTGGCTGAGAGAATGTCTATAAGGAAATCCACATGCTAATTCTGCTTTATAGACCCTACCCAAGGGCCGTACCGGCATTTATGGTCCCGGAAGACTGAGTAAAAGGCCAGAGCTCAGCAAGGGCATTTAATGAGGTTTTTGAGCCCATAACTGCTGCCCAATGGAGGGGGTTCTAAAAAACTATTATGATCTGTGTGTGGGAGGATTGAGGGGTTTGAAAAGGGATACAGTCTGTTGGATGTTTCTTTGGAACTATCTGGTTCCCAGCAACCTGAGTATATAGAAACATTCTGCGTGCAGAGGGAGGAATGGGACTTGCTAAACTGAGGTGGGCCGTGTCTGCTGGGTGTGGCCAACCAAAGAAATGTACAGATAGTTTGGCGGGGTAAGGCCATGCCACATCTGCCAGGTGTGGCCCAGCAAAGAGGGTGTGCAGCGAGCTGGCAGCACCTAACTTGAGGTAAGGAGTGTACAAATTGTGTGGGGGGCTATACAGCGTGCCCAGGTCATGTCTATCTATGCAGCCCAGGTGAGAAAGGGATGGTGCAGTCTCTGTGCTTTGCTCCCGTGATGAGAGGATGTGCTGTGCTGTTGATGTTAATGTTAAAGGATATTTATACCGCGCACTATCATCACCACCGTAGTGGTCCCTGGAGCTCTGGCGGATCTGAAAGAAAGGGTGGTAAGTTAGGGTGCGTTAGTGGGAGAAAGTTTGGAGAAAGTGCAAGGGAGCTGTGATGTGCTGTTGGCAGCTTCAGTTTGTTTAACACTGTTAGCTGAGTTTTTTTATGTGTTATGTGGTCGGAGTCCGTCGTGTGCTGTTGTGTAAGGCTCTGTGTGGTGAGTTTGTTGTTGCGGTGTAGGGAAGTGCATGCAGGTTGCTGTGTTTTAAAAGGTGTGGTTGTGTTTAGTTAGGGTTTGAGGGGTGTATGTAGAGGGATGAGGTTTAGTAGGGTTAGTTATTAGCATTGTTGTCTGGAGAAACGCACACTCATTTTGCGTGTCTTTTGAGATTTAGACACATTTCTTCCTTACAGTGATCTAGTTTCAGCATGACAGGGCTGTCTCTCATCTCTCCGTCCACATGTTGCGCTAGTTAGTCTGTACATCCCAGTCTCTGCCTGTTGCAAACTGGTCCCCATGCATCTATCTAGTTGTGACCTATGCCCATACCCATAGCTCTGTCTGTGTGCAACTCGGTACAGTTCGGTCCTTACCAGCATGTCTGGGTTGACGCAAGTGAATCACCATACCTATGTCTGAGTTTTTTTTTTTTGTGTGTTTGGTTAGTCATTTGGGAAGTTTGTACATCTCCAGGAATACTGCTAGGGTTTTGTGTATGTCGGTCTAGTGCATTCCGTCTTCTACTTACTAGGTGAGTCACCATACCCATGTCTCAGATGATTTTTGTTCTGTGTGTTGGGTTAGTCATTTGGGAAGTTCGTACTTCTCCGGGAATACTGCTAGGGTTTCGTGTATGTCAGTCTAGTGCATTCCATCTTCTACTTACTAGCTTGGGTGTGGGTTTCTTGGTGTGGCGCTAATGGCCTCATTTTGTCTGGTGGGTTATTTTATATGGAGGGTTGGTTTTATGATGGCTGTCTTGTGAGCGTGGGCAGAAGTTGGATAGTGTGGATGCACAATTGCCTTAGGTTAGGGTTTACACATGGTTCATGTTGTCATGTCTGTCAGGGAGATGCTTGGTAGTGGGTAAGGTTGATAGTTGTGCCTCCTGTTTGTGTCAGCCTTGTTAGCTGTTGATCTGTTTGGATTGGATTGTTGCTCGTGGTCGTTTTCACCTTGCATTGTCTTGTTAGTTCATGCCGGTGGTCCTCCCCTATGTTTGTCCTGGGTGTTATCTGTACCGTCATGGGTTCTGTCAACATGTTCAGTTTTATTGTTTCAGTTGTTTCCGTCTTGTTCCGAGGTCTTGGTTTTTAGTAGTTTTCTGAATCTTAGGTGGTCTTTTGCGTTTCTTATTTCTTTCAGGGGGGTTGGTGCATGTTTTTGCACCCAGGTGGGAGAAAGAGGAGCTCCCAAGTTTTTTCCTGCCGTATGGCTTTGGTTCCAGGTGGATTTATTTGCTTGATCTAAGGAGTCTCATCGGCTTGTAGATGGTTATTTTCTTTTGTAGGAATCCTGTTCCCTGGACGCTGATTGCGCTGTGTGCTATGCACATTGTTTTGAAAGTGATACGCTGTTTGATTGGAAGCCAATGTAGCATATTTAGTGCTGGTGTGATGTGGTCTCTTCTGGATTGTTTGAGAAGGAGTCTGGCTGCTGCGTTTTGGATGCGTTGTACTTTTCTCTCTGCAGAGCAGTCACCATGGGCTGTAACACGGTTGCCTCACATAGGTCAATTTGCAGGACCGAGATTTCCGAGTGATGCTTGCTCACATAACCCAGAAAGGAAATTGGCCAATGGGGGAGTTCCACGTCATGTAACCCCCCGTGCCCCCGTCCGAGTTATAATACAGAAGAATCCTAGTTATGTGATTCTATTAAAGCATACCCAATGGTTGATATTCCCTTGTAATGAACTTGTCTTAGAAACTACAAGCGACACAGCAAACTTCTACAAAGCTCTTCACTCAAGGACACTATGGGGCTCATTGCATTTATGACAAAAACAATAAAACAGGAGGTATTTTCAAGTATCGCCTGTTTCACTGCCCCAAGGTATGTACCTCCCTGAGTATTCTAAGAGAATATCTCCAGCGGTAATACCACCTAATTAAAAGATGGAACGATGCTATGAATTACCTCAAGCATACACACCCATGCAAGGGGCAGAGGACAAAATACAGGTCTTGCCCGGAAGGTTTTAAAGTAATTTTTCCTGTAGTAAATAGAAGCACCAGAACTTCCATTCATGACAGCGGAAAAGACATTTGCACTACCGTCCCCAAAGTGCATGAAAAAGTGACGATCTCTTGTGCCCGCCTGCTCACCCACCCGCTCAATGTACTGCAGAGAGGGACCAACAATGGGCAGTCTCTGATAAATAAAAACATACGCAACAGCACTATGCTCCACTGCGGCACATTATCCGTTCCCATCTCGAAATGATGATGGCAATGAAAAAAGAATGAAACAATTATTATAATAATGCAGGTGGATTTATGTAACTACCAGCTGAGTATTTCTATATGTCCAGATCTATTGCTGCCCTGCAGGCGTTATTTCTGTAATCAGGTTGATTCCCTGAGAATACCACTCGTGGAACGCTAATTACGTCCAGCGGTAACGTGGCCAAGAACCCCAAAGCTGCAGCAAAGTCCTCTCTCCATCTAATAGTCTGTCCACCACCGCACGATTAGGGAGCCTGGGTGTGGTGGGAGGGTGAGTCGGCACTCACTGTGTGTCATCCCGTGCCAGATATGAATGAGATAATGACTACTCCGGTTCTCAGTAGCGTTAATCCGGCACCTTCCACAGGCGCTGATAAATTCACACACACACATAAAAAAAGGTGGCATACCAGAGGTATTTAATAGCCTTGAAACTGACATGCAACAGTTCATGTTACACAACTCCACACCCGAGCTGCCAATGTCTCAGCAGGAAAGTTTGATGTGTTTCCCATGGAAGTTTATGTTACCTCGCTTGCTCAAATATGTTTGTCTAACTAAATCTGAAACTGACACGTTTCAATAGTGTCGCCTTTGTGTGTTTTTTTTTTTTTTTAACAGACTAGTTACTTCTGATGGAAAAAAAAAACCAAAAAAAAAAAACTCGTCTTAACATTTCCATTCCCTGAAATTCCTCGTTTGGTGTTAAAGGTTTAGATGTCCCAGAATTTGCAAAACATATTTTAGGCGTAGGTTGGCAGGATTTCAGGATGACGCACCTTGTTTGCAGGTCCCGCCTTTCTCAGGTAAGGCTGTGCAACTCTAGCTGGCTGCTCTGGCCAGATATTTCCGTCTACCACATCCCTTAATGGTGAGAACTCGTAAATATTCAGGCAGCTACCACACTTTGACACGCCAGCGGTCATGCATTTATATTCAGTGCAATTCAGCAGACCGTGGCTCGTTGCTACACCAGGCACAAAGATTCAAATTACCTTGGGAGAAAGTAGGGGTTCTCCATGGCATGCAGCTAATCAGGTCACTGCCCACAGCGGGCCTCACACATGCATGCAGTGGAGGGCCCAATACATGGGGATTTTCCGAATCCTGCAAGGACTTCCCTGGGAGCGGTAACCGGACTGGCCTATGGGGCAAGGGGGCAATGTCCGAAGTGCAGGCCCAAAATGTTAGTGTGGGCCAGTTTATTCGGTCAGGGCAGTGCAGATTATTTTGTCAGAAGTGGGCCAGTTGGCTGAGGGTGAGTTACTTCACTGTGCAGCTATTCGTTTTGACCAGTGTCACATAACAAATATTCTTTAAAGTGCACAATTTGCAACACAATTTACCTAAAAATGTGTGCACTACTCGAACAGTCTGTCACCAAAGTCATGAAATGCCATTTGCCAGTGGGCCACTTTTTCAATGGTGCCCAAGACAGTCTTATGTACCAGTCTGACCCTGGATGACAGGGCGGGGAGAATCCCAGGGCCACACCAGCCCCACCAGCAGGAATGCCAGGGCAGGCAGCATAGTATTGAGCTCAACCAAGTGTAGAGGTGGCAGGGTTGCCCAAATATGGTGGAGGTCCCTCTGTTTCAGAGCCTGCTGGTCATGAACCCATCCATTAACCCGTGCAGAGTCTGGTGCATCACTTCTTGCATACTTTTGGGGTGTGGCGTCTAAATAATGTTGCATGTATTTGGTAAGTGGGATGGTGAGCAATGCACTCAGTGCCAGTGAGGTGGGGAGAAATTACTTCAAATGGTTTCCAATAATATGTGGACTTCAGAATCCAAACTCCAATCAGATACCTAAAAGGACTCCCCAAATGAAAAGGAGGAACATTGATTTGATAAAGGTGTGTTTGTTCACCATGTCATTTCCACCTATCAGGTTAGCATGCAGATGCACACTAAGGAAATAATGTCTAGCAATGGGTGAGGTCAAAGCCAAGCCCCAAGATTCCCAGGGTCCTAACACAAGCCCGAAATGTTTGAGAAATGCAAACAGCTGACCACTACTGCCTGTAAATGCCTTTAAGGGGACTTCTTCCACATGTTCTGTGAGACATGCAGCAAAGGAGAAAGAGTTGGGTTGAGCATACACATCAACAAGGCAAGAGAGATTTTGTATCAATGGAACAAGGCAACCATCTTTGAAAGTTTGGTTAAAAAGATGCAAGTTAATAGCTCCAAATCACGTCGAGAAGGTCAAAGAGAATGGTTAAGGTTCTAGATGGTGCTGCCGGAACTCCCTCAAAATATTCCTTGGATCTTTTGTCACTGCTCAAATTTCCAGTCGAATCTCACACAAACGTTCAAGGCTTGCTATGCTTCTAGATGGCCAACCAGGTCCGTAGAACTCCCTTGATAATGTGAAGTGACTGATCAGAGGCCTTGCACTCTCGCAAGGACGCTCAATCCTCATCGCCTGTTGATTTGTAGGTTTTGTTGGGCTGCTGCTAATGAGAACTTAACATGGCTAAGTGGATGTATGTATTCATGTATGCATGCGTGCATGGAAGTACAGCGTCCTCTCATATGTGTATATTCAACACTGACATAATCCCCATTCCTTGGAAGCTAAATTTGCGATCAAAGCATGGACATTTTCCAAAACAGAAGAGTTCACTGAGTGGGGCCTGAGGAGGCAGACACACCTGAGTGATTAGTGAATGTCTATGAAAATGTCCATAGAGGGTATGTCATTATTGAGTGAGCGGTGATATCTAAGATCGACAATGTGGTGCCATGTGATGCACAAGCTCTTTAGTTTTATAATATGAATCATAGGTCGTTATATTACACTGAGAAAATAAGGCTCTGTATTGTTGATCCTGTCCCATAGCTTTGAAATCTGCACCACCCACAGAGTTTCCATGCTCAATGCTGCTACTCAATCGACCATACAAGCATCTCTTATGCGCAGCTGTAATCGTCTGCTCTGACCTGAATTTTCTCATTCCTCTGACCACTCTTACACCCCCTTGGCTTCTGCGTCTCTGCCCACCACCCACTTGTTCACACACAGTCCATTTTCTCTTTCCCATCACCCTGCCTCTCTCACACCACAGTGAGCTCTACCCAGGCATTTGTCTATCTGTGTTGCAAGAGCCATAAGCTGACGCTCCTGTATGGCGATCCCTGCTTTTCCCTGACTGGCTTACTGATTTTTCGATGAATGGGACTAATCCAAAGCCTAATCAGAGATGTGATTACCACATGTTGCACCTGGAGAGCCTCTAAATGGCTCCGAGCTGGTTGAACTCTGTTCTTTTTTTACCCTGCATGGTTATCTCACATCACCGCTGTAAGGGCTCCGCCTGCTGGCACAAAGCTTTTCCTAAATTGAATGATAATGGCTCTGCTGAACACAGGTAAGAGCCTGCCGATGACCCTGTGTACATCCCAGCCCAAGATCCTTAGGCAGTTGTTTTTCCTATGGTGGGGAAAATGTGATAGTGACATAGCCAAAGCCATATAAGGCCGGTGATCTTCCTACAGAGGAGCCAGTGTGCAGAGATGTAGCAATGGCCACATATGCTGGTGTTAAAGTTATGACGCTACATTTGTATCACATTTCCTCCTCCATAGGAAGAATGCCAGGCTTAAGTTCTCTACATTGGGTTGCAGGTGGATCTAGAAGCCTTGCAGTTCTAAGGCTGCAGTACACAAATCCACAAAGGACTGGTTTTGTGGATGGTGTCTTGTCTGGACCCTGAATACACATCTGACTTAGAATGCCCAGTGGGAAGGCTGAAAATATGGCACCCCCAAAGACTGACTGACTTACAAAAAGGCCTGAATGGATCCAGCCCTGTGATTGGGGCATGGAAGGAACCCCACCCGAAGTCACAATCACCCATATACGGAGAGGCTCTGCTTCTGTTACTTGTTGATTTTTAAGGACCAATCCATGAATGAAGATGAAGATTCTCACAAGAAGACCGAATGGGAAAAATTCATACTGGTTCCTGCAGCCTTTCAAATCCTTCCGGACGACAAAGCTATGAATGATGTATGTAGAAAAAGACGTACACACATTAGAGTTCTTTGATGGTGCGCTGTTGCACACTTCTCTAGACTTGATGGGACTAACCCAGCCGAAGTGTCAAACTCTTTCCCTTTAAGCATGCCTTGTCTATGATTACCTGCATGGATCCTGGAAATGACGAGGTTAGGACATTGGAACTTAGATGACCCCTGGCAGAAAGAGACTGAGATCCGCGGCTCCTAAAGTCAACAGCTGAACCAGTCTGGAACAAATACTATGAAAATTGGCTACAATCGGACCAGTGTGTTTCCACCTCAGTGCCACTGCTTGAGTCCTCTTGCAAATATGCATTCCAAATCTGTGTTGTGCTTCCCTTGGACCGAACGGTCCATATCTGTATTCCAGCTTTAAGTGTCTACCTTTCGGCCCCACCCTGCAGCCCCTTCTTCATAGTACTGCTACTTCCTCTTGAATATCTACCCGTAGCTCCACCCTGATGTTGCTGGGTCCTCTGGACTCTCAGGGTTGCACCTTTGAAACGTGGCTCCTCCATCAGCACCATCCTTAGCCTAACACGCAAACAAATCTGACTACGAGGCCCCTGAATGTTTGGCCACTCTTCCAGATAAACCTAAAGGACCTTCTCTTGAGTGCTTAGTGCCAGAGATTCTTTCAGTTATCCCCGAGTGGTATGAGCAAATATCTTTGCCAACGTCTAACTGCATAGAAGCAGGGCAATATCCTACTGAGCAAACGTAATTCAGCCTTTCTCCCCATGTATACTAAGAGTTGATTGGGAATAACCATAGTGGTTCCCTCTGGTTGCAGCAACAATAGAAAAACATTGAAGGAGCCCGCCCTCAGAAAACTTAAAATGACAATGATCCTGCAGACAGAAACGTAAGAATGCATCTGCCTATTAACTATACCTACTACTCCACATAGGGGTTTATTTTCCTGCAAAGCTGTATAAAATACATTTACCTTAACCCTGGTGTGGGCAGTCCTTTTTTCAAATTGTTCGACCACACCTACCAATATGTAAGCAAATCAGAACAAAAGGCCCACCTGACCTTCGCAGGTCAATTGTCTACTTCTACCCTCCGATAGTGCTCAGAGGAAAGCAACTCACATTCTTTCCAAATAAAGGACACCCCCTCACTTTCTTTCTTGTTTTCTCTCTATCACAATCACACTCATTCCTTTCTCCAATCTCTCTTTCACTTTCTACTCTCTTTCCTCTCTCACATTGTCTCACTCTCTCTGTTTCTTGTATCCATGCATGCAGTGGCAATTTAAGATATGCAGTAGCACCTACAGCATTTCAATTGCCAGTGGGGATTACCCCTAAATGATCTCAGGTCCAAATAATCGGACAGACTCAAAGAATATGGAAAAATACTACTTTATTATCAGTTCAATAACGTAGGGAAACCTGGCAAACAAACCAATTGCAGCACACACACTCTCGTATATATTTCCATTACATAAAAGGCCTTATACCTCAGTGTACGTCAGCTATGACATCATCCTATGTGGCAAACAGTAAAAACCTATCGAAAGGAGGGATTGGTTAAGGGACCATATATATCTATAGCTTATTTAGGTGTTACTCACATCATTGGCTGCCCCTTATCTTGTAGACACGTCTTAAACTACCTCTAACTGCATATAACACAGATAATATCAGAATAACATCAGTGGATTGGCTTCTGCAACAATGTATAATCCATCATTTCCGAGGCCCTCATGATTGGTCAGCACGTAAGAAAAACAAAACCCAGATGCGGGGCACATCGTCAGAGAACTGACCACTTGGCCAATTAGCCTACAATCCCTCATCAGTTAGTGAATTTTAAAGGGAGTGAAGGCACATTGAACTCTTTGCCTGAAGCTTAATGAATAGACCTTGTTTCCTGGTCTTGCACCACGTGTGAGGAGACCACAATTTTATCCATTATGACCTTCTATTTAGTGCTATTTAATTTAAATATCTGGGTGCTATTACTCCTCTTGACATCTGGAGACTTGGTTGCTCAATCTTACATACCCTTTCTGCATCTTTGATTGTTCAACACTTGGCACTTGAAAAACTTCACTCCTTTGCTTAATCGAAGAGAAATATGTCCTATGCACAACCTATCCTCTTTGACTCCTTTTGTACCTTCCAGTTGCTTCTCGCTGTGACATCCTTGATCCTAAATCAAGCAAATATTCTTTGTCCTTGCACAGTGCTGCATCCAGCGCCTATCAGCTCTGCAGCCTGTTCTATCTCCTTCAGGCTCCTCACTTACTTTTTATACATAGTAGATGTCCATTTTCTCATCATGGCTGCTTTACACGTGTTATATTTTCTACTTTAGCAACCTTCTATATATCTCATCTACCTAGTTTTTCTTCATATACATACATCTACTGCATATTTTTTCACTTATCTACTATTGGGATGATATTAGTGTCATACACAGTGTGTTTCTTAGAATATGATGGAGGTATGCGGGCGGGCACTATAAATGATGTGTACATCTGCCTCTCTACAAAGGCCAGACTAAAAGGATCACAGTGTACCGGAAAATTGAAAGATTGTTTGGCCATGTTCCTCATCTCCCTGTCCTCTTATTTTCTTTGCCCATCTTCCTACGGCTTCATCCTCCATAACAAACCACCTTTCCTCCCACCATCCATCCCAAATTGGAACATGGTGCAAAATATTTTTCTAAGCTTCAATCAAGCTAAAGTCTAAAAAGGAATGTCTTCAACTCGCCACAAAAAAACGAATGCAGCCTGCCTAGACCCAGATTGCCATCTCACATACTACCATCAGCACTAAGAAATAGATCAAGTCACTGGGGCTCATATTTGATTGATAACTCTCTATGAATCCATATGTAAATATTATAGTGAAATCTACAAAGTAATGTTTAACATTCCTAAGAAATCTCCTAAGAAATCTCAGACTCTTTCAATCTCAGGATAATCTGTCTTGTATTGCCAAGGTAATTACACTGGGCAAGATGTATTATTGCAATGTATTGTATTTGTATTTAAGCCACAGCGCTGAACAGAACATCAATAAAGAACAGTAATATCAAAGTGGGTAAAACATTCCAGATAAATCTAAGAGGCAAAAGAAAAGTAAAAATCAATTATTAGAGAGGAAAGATAGAAAATGGGTTTTCAGGTTGGTTTGAAAAATATGCATATAAGAGGATCAGCGGATAGATAGAGAGAGATAGTTCCAAGGCGTAGGGGCAAGCAAGGTGAAAGGAGTAAAAGCAGGACAAAGCACAGGGGCATTTGGAAACAGAGAGAAGGAACTCATTCTGAGAGCACAGGACATGGGAGGTGGAGTAGAGTGAGACTGTGTAAAAGAGATAGAGAGGAGCGAGACCATGGATAAACTTGAAAATGATAGAGAGAAAATGGCAGAGAAGGTGCCACTTGAAAGAATAAAGAGATATAGAAAGCAAGGAAGATGTAATGGAAGAACGAGGCGGGAGAGAGAAAAGGTTATGAATGGAGGAATTATAGGCATAGAGAAGAGGGGCAAAATGAGAGGCAAGAAGACCAAGAAGAAGAGATGAAAAGTAGTCAATATGTGAGAAGTCTAAGCTGAAAAGAAGAAGCTCAGGGGTGTTGAAGGAGAGATAAGGACGGACACAACAAATATGAAAAAGAGCATAGGAGGAAGCAGTAGAAGAGATGTGAAGGGTAAAGGAGAGAGAAGGGTCAAGGATTACACATAGGTTATGAGCTGAGGGTGGAGAAAGGAAGAGAGGATGGGGAAGAGGGGGAAGGAGGAGGAATAGCGGGGGCATGGTAGAGGGTGTGGGGTGCATTTAAAGGCCCCAAACAGAAGTACCTTTCACATGAATAGCAAGATGGTAAACACTGAAACAAAAACGGTTGGGCATTTGTTTTTGTTTTTCAAGTAAAGAGCCATGTGGAAAGGGTCCACCTACCTGTCATTACCAATGGACCAGCAGAATTTTTATGAAGGAGGAATCAAAGATCCCTGTCACATGGAAATCAGAGTTTTTAAACATTGAAAACAGAAACGGCCTGCACATGTGTGCAAATTAAAAAGGTTTTAAAAGTGAAAAGAAATATCACTGCACACAGACAAATGTTAGGAAAACAAAACATGATTTGGGGGTTGACCAAAAGAGCGATGTATATTATGTTTCACCCCCGGTGGCATTTGAAGAGCCACTTTGTCTTCATGGAAAATGTCAGCCCAAGGCAGGCCCTTTTGCTGGCTTTGATAAAGGCATAGGCTGACCCAGGAAAAACAAGTGGCCAAAGGCAGGAGGCAGGATCATTTGTGCCACATAAAAATTCACAATTTATTTAAAAGGACTGTTATCATTTAGGCCTTTTTCTCAGCTATCATAAGGCGGATGGATTTCATCCATGTACCATTTCTATGTAATTTCCAGGTGATTTTGGGGATATCAAATTCATCTTCCTGTGACTCTGGGAACTGTAAGGGCCAGTTAAACTACGTTTCTGGCTGATCTGAACATGTTCCAAATGTGAGAGTTGGTGAGCGAATGAAAATTGAAATTAGGGATATGCTTAATAACTTACATATTCATAACTGTTGTGCTTTTTATAGAAACGGCAGAAAGGTGCCATAAGGCCATGCTACATGATACAGATTTGATGGTTGGCTTATCTAATTCCCCTTGATTAGCGGAAACAGAACCAAAAGCTAGGAGAGCTGCTTGCCTTGAATCCTTTTCACTTTATAGTGGGTGGGTGGGCACAACTCTGTAGATCCTTAGCCTATGTAACCAACAATATTAATTTAATTAATTCCCCATTTGGCAGAATTGGTTAAAATTTGAAATGAACAAAGCTCACTTCCCAGTGTGTGCCAAAAACTATAGTCTATAATTTAATTGGGTAATCCTTGTTGTCCAGCTGACCCCAACTTCTATAAGGTAGAGGGGTGACTTTGTTCTTAAATAAGTTGAACCTTTTTATCCAGCTTCCCCAACACAGGCATTTAAGTAAGGGAGTGTCTGAAATCCAAAATTTCCCAAAGCATTCCATTTTTTCTGTCTGACATCCCAACCTAGATCAAAGCAAGGGGGAGGGGTCTGAAAAAAAAGCGATAAATCACCCTGTGTTTATTTTAAAGCAAATGTGTGGGCGAAATTATACCAATATTAAAATCCTAATACTACACTTTTAAGCCTGCAGGAAAATCAAAATTACACAACATTAAATAAGTGCCTTTGTATTGATCAGTGTAATTATTTTGTGAAGTGAAATTTACAGAAAGTTAATAATTGTGATTGTGTCTTTTCAACTCACTTAAGTGATTTATTTATGCTGAGAGAAGTTGATTGTGTTGTGCCACAGATAAAGTGATTTTTTTAAAACATTTTTGTGCTAATTTCTATTACTTTTAATTTAAATAAATACCAATATATTTCCCGTACACTGGCCTGGTTCTTGCCTCATTTTTAGCTCAGGGGAGAGGGATTCAAGGGGCATGATATGTGTCTGAGATAGGGATAAAAACAAATCTGTTAAACAGTTTGTTGAATTACGACTTGAGTGGGTAAGAAAGGAACTCTCTGTGTTGAGGGTGGCTTCTCAATAAACCGTTACAAGGGAAATAAAAGGACCTCCATTTTGGAGGAGTTTAGGTGAAGAAAATAGGATGACAAGGAGGAGAGGCTTGGCCAGCCCAGGTCACCGATTAAGAATGATTAGAAAGATAAAGTGAAAACATTTGAGAACGGACCACAAAAAACCAAGGCAATAGAGGACGGAATGAATAAGTGAGTGATCATAAGTATTGAATGCTGCAGAAAGGTTGAGAAGAATAAGAACAGAGGAAAAATTGGAATGTTGGGTCTTGAGAAGAGTGTTTGTAATCTGCAAAATGCCAGTCTCAGTAGAGTGGGAAGGACAGAACCCAGATTGAAGTGGAGGCAAGAGGCAGTGAAGATTGATATAGGAAGTAACCTGAGACAAAACAGCATGCACTGAAAGTTTGGAGAGAAAAGTAAGAAAAGAGATTGGGGCGAAGTTGGCAGGAACACAGGGGTCATGCTGCCTCCAAATCAGGAGTTCATTTGAAAGTCTTGCTAAACTCCACTAAGTTGACAGTAATTGATACTTCAAGAAGGAACCCACGTGTTGCAAAATCTACTTTTGTTGTAGGTTGATGTCAGAATTTATGCTAAGGCTTTCACAGTTGCCAATTAAACTTTTTACGGGCCATACTCTGCTGGCATTGTCCTGTCAGAGATTTAAGGTGTAAAAACAGATACTCGGGTACCATCTCGCACTTCAGGAGAGTCAGAGTATTGGCTGCTAACCTGTGGATTGCATTTCTGGGATATCCGGAGGGCACAGATCACCCGCAGGCTTTCAGAAAGAGGCTGAACGCTTATCTCCTCTGGCTACCGCAGCACTTGCTTCTTTGCTCCCTGTTGGTCAGCACTTAGATAGATGCTTAGTCGATTAGCACTAAAGCAATAATACATGCAGGACATGAAACTTTTGCAAACTTAAAAGAGGAGAATCGTCTGAATGGAGACAATTTCCTTTAAAATTGGGGAACCTCGAAGGGTGGGGTTGTCCTAGTCTCGTCCTTTTGTACTAGGTGTTCTCTTTATCCAAGCTTCGAGTCCCCATCTGAAATTATTCTGTGTAAAGATAAAGAGCACACAATTCACTGTAGCATTCGGTTGCGCTTAGAGTCTATGGTCCTCTGAAGTCTATGCGGGGTCATTTTCATTTGAACCATTAACTGCACGGAGGGGACTGCTTATGTCTGCCCTCTGTGCAGTTTTTAACTTGTGCACCATGTATTGGAAAAGAAGAGGCAGAATGGTAAAGATTCATAAAACAAAGGGGATATCACATTTTCACTTTACTTTTCCATTAGGTTTGTGGTCAAGTGTAAAGTGTAAATGGCTCCCACAATTAAAAATTGCAGGAGGCATTTACTATCCATCCCTAGGGAACTGCAGGTCTTGGCAGTTGGTAATTTCAGGCAGATTCCATAGTGATCCATTGCATTACCGCCAGGATGAAATTACTTAATGGGGAACACCATGCGGTTGGTTAAGTCGGTCCTGCTCCCCAGCTAAAGAATACATCGGCAGGCTCTCATGGACCTGCCATTTGCAAGAACGGATCAGTGTTACTTTGCTTGGATACAAATTCTCCATTTGTCTGTCTTTATTTACTGGGGTTCTGGACCGCAAAGCATGCTAAGCAACCGCACCACACAGCGGCGGAATAGAGGAGGTACCTGAAGACCTATCTTGTCGAGATCTAACTCCCTCTCCATGGCATGCAGCTAATCAGGTCACTGCCCACAGCGGGCCTCACACATGCATGCACGAGTTTACATCTCGTATCCTCAGCAGCCATTTTATTTGGGTACCTTAACATTAAGTGTTAAGGGCGTGCATTTTAATCTTGAATTACACAGAAAATCATTGTAAACCCTATCCACTCCCACACTTAAGTGACGTGAGCTCATTAAAAGACCAAAGACAAACAAGTATATAAGGACTCTAGTCTTCTCTTACCAGTCAAGATTCTCCATGGTTCTTTCTAACTCTGCAGGTGTTGGGTTTATCTGACTGGCACTTATCAACCCACTGAAACTGGACCTTTGGACCAATCGCAAAACGCCTTCTACCTTCTTCAGATGCTGGGTATGAGAGGAGGCAAGTAATGCGATGGAAGTGCCTTCTCTATTCCCAGTGGTTGTGTGTGTTGACATGATGAGCCATTTTTGCATTTTCACCTCCTTGACGTTTCCTTTTAGGAAATGTGATACACGACGGCAACACATGGGACAAACACACAGATTTCACAGAGCGAACACCACTTTCATAAGCTATCCCAAAGCCCCGCTCAATTGAAACGATCCTTATTTTTGGTGTGGTTAGCAACCTAAAAACCGCAAGAGCATCATTTATAAGGAACACAACTGGTTTTGTTTGCTTTGAAAAAGACATTTCAAATCCTAACTTTCCTCAAAGGTTCATATTATCTAACTAATGAAAACATGGCATTAACTTGGGCTAGGCTCAAACAGCATATGGCACTAGCTGTCACCAAATTAATGGGTCTTTTTAGTTTTGGCTATTAGCTGGTACTGAAGGGCCACCTATGAACCCAAACTATTCTGGAGTACAGCTAGGACGGAGATGGGATGTGAGGAGGGACACATAGAATGTGTGTGTCGTTTAGTTATTTATCCACCCATTGACTGCCCAGGCCCATGTTAATCTCTATGGCTATTACCACCCACTACCTACCACTCCCGAACCACACCACATCCTCCTTGGTTCTCTTTGAGGTAACTTTATCAATCAGTAACAGCAAGCTTTGTGCTGTAAGTGTCTGCAAGTGTAATTTGAAAGCAACCTTCTGATAGTTAATGGCTTAATTGCAGCTATAAATGGCCTACTGGTGTAATACAAATTTCTTAAGCACATCTGCCTTCAAACGCTTGATTTATAGGCACTGTGGATTTGTAGTACTTTGTACTAAATTCCTATTAAAAACAAACATTGGCAAAGCCAATAGTTTAGACTTGGATTGGGAATTAGACACTGCCATCATATGCCCAGGCGCTCACACCATTTTTCAGTTGTTACCATCATATGCCAGGCAGTACAATCATGACAGTGCCTGGCAAACTCCTATTCAACGCCTCCACCAAGCCAAATATGTTGGCTTTGCCAATGCTTGTTTTGTATATGCATATCTGCTTATTTTGTTGTCATATGCTCATGAAAAATATTAATTTGGAATTGTTGATGCAATTCTACCACAAAGGCACGGTTACATGTCTTTATCTCGAGGTAATGTAAAACAAATGTCCATATATTGAATCTTTTATCTTGAAAACCTTTATAGTGAATGCATTTTTTTAGGGGCAGCCCCCCATCAAACCCCCTGTTTCCCACCCCTAAAAACCCATCCCGACCATTTCCCTGAAAAACGTAATCCTTTACCCCACCCTAAATACATTCACTATAAAGGTTTTCAAGATAAAAGATTCGATATATGGGGATTCAATATACAGGATTCGATATGAACACTGTATACCAAAGGCGTATCATGCTACCAGGCCATTGCGGCAAAACGGAGGTTCCTGAGACGCACTTGATGGAGACAAAGAGACACGGAATGTTTTTGTTTGACAAAACAAATAGAAAAATAGACTCAACAAATTAACAGACTCCGATCTGTCACAACCTTCCATTGCTTGCTTGCCTTATGTTATGTAATGTATGTTATGTTATATTTTCTTATGCTATGTTAATTTATATTATTTTACGTTCGTCTGCAAAGCTGATAATTCACTTCAGTGAGGCAAGCTGTGCCGGAAGAGTAAAAGATCGATCCAGAAACTAAACTAAAGTTAATGAATACATATTTCAGGTGGATTTAAACATGGTGGAGCAGGGAGGGGGCAGGCATTCCACATAGATGGAGAAGATAGGAAAATACACCATTTGACTGGGGGCATACAGAGACACTTACTGTCAGTTGATAGGAAAGGTCTATAGGGAGGTCTCGACCCGGTCTGTAGGGGGTACGGAGGCAGTTGGCGATGGAAAATCTGCAATATATTCTGTACAATGACTTGTGTACTGGGCCTCATTACAAGTTTGGCAGTGTGGGTCATTTTGATTACAGAATTACCACCCACTTCACTGCAATGCATAATTCCGAGTTCGGATGTCAAGTGGACTGTCGGCAGTAAATCTGCAAAAAAACACAAGGTCCTAGGGAATCCCAAAATTTGGAATAGCAGCACTTTACCATCACTGGTAATCTGGTGGTAAATCCTAGAGACCAAGGCGAAGTAATCACAGAAATACCACTATACTCGTAACACTAGAGTGCATTGCGGAAATCAAGCCGTGGATGTCAAACAAGCATTCCCTAGCGAGAGTTGGTGAATGAATAAAAAAACAATGGAAGCGGTCTTCAAAAGAGGCTTAAGCTGATAAAAGCAGGTTTGGGTTAACGTTCTAATTTGAAGTTGCGGATTAATCTGACTTTTATGGACTGCCCACGTTTCTAGCGAGGGGAACAGGTTGTGGATGAGGTCCCAGCGCAGATGCCCAGATCTCTGGATTCCATTCGGCAGATATTGGACCATCTACCAAACCATCCATCTTGGAGCATTGCATTTGAGTCTCTTAGTATTTACTCAGTAGTTGATGCTTGACAAGCAACTGGAGAACAGGAACCTAGTAGCCTCTGGCTGCACATCAATGCAAAGAAATCTTTGTGCAACGTCTGCATATGCACAAACGGTGTTCTGTGCCTATGCAGAGGTTTGCCCAGAGGCTGTAGGAAAAGATTGAACATCGTTGGATGAAGATCTTCAACCGTTTTGAACACCACATTTCAGAGTTCAGCCATTTATGTGCATTTCCATGAAAGCCCATGCAGGTTAGGCAGCCAATGAGAATGGTGTGGGCACGGTTTCAAAGGTAGCAGCAGATAGATATACAAGTTTTGGAGTTTACTGTAGTTCTTTGCATTTAGCATTTATAGGCACCAGGGTTGCCGAAGGAGAGTGCACATTTTCAAAGGAGGATGTGATGGAGGGTGCAATGGGAAGAATGGGAAGGGGAATAGAGCCAAGGAGGAAGCCATTGATAGAGGGTGCCATTGATGAAGAACAAATGGAAATATGAGCGAGAAAGGGTGAGAGTGAGGGTGGGTGGGAGTAGAGAGTTGATTGGCTGAGTGGGGTGGGGGTAGAGAGAGATATGGGTATTTAAAGAGTTGGGTGCAGTAGGGTTAGTGGGGGTAGAGCTAGTGGAATAGGGTGGAGGGTAGAGAGCTTGGGTTGGGCGTGTGGGGGTAGAGAGCGGAGTTGAGTGGGATGGAGAGAGTAGGGGTAGTGAGAGTGAGGAGTGTGGGTGGGGTAGAGAGGGTGGGGGCAGGATGGGTGGTGGGATAGAGAGAAAGTGGGGGTAGGATGGGGGGGAGTTGTGAGTGGGAGAGGGTGTAGGAGTGTGGTATGGTCGGTGGGGTAGAGAGAATGGAGGTTAGGTGGGTGAGGTTAGAACGAGTAGGGATATGGTGGGTGGGGTAAAGAGAGTGGGGCTAGGGTGCATGAGTGGGGGTAGAGATGGCAGGGATGGGTGGGGGAAGAGAGAGTTGGTAGGGTGTAGGGGTAGAAAGCGGAGGTTAGGTGGGTGAAGGTAGGGGGACTGGGGGTGGGTGCATTGCGGTAGAGAGAGTGGAGTAGGATAGGTGAATGCAGAGAGAGTGGGGTAGTATGGCTGGGGGTCGAGAGATTGGGGGTAGGGTGGGTGGGAGTAGAAAGAGTGGTGAGGGTGGGTGGAGGTAGAGAGTGCAGAGTGTGGGAACATGGGAAAGTTAGAATGGCATTCAAGCTAACAGGGGGCCCGACATAAGTACAATTGCTATTTCATGGTCCCAGAAAACCCAGCTGTCGACCCCTTTACCATCTACCAGCACAGTCCTCTGCTGGGCTCCATGCATTCCTTCAAGTATCAGACCTGTGCCACCTACTCCCCTGCAGCCAACACTGCTCCAGTGTCATCAGACTCTTAGGCTCCATTAATTACATCTTGCGCCCCTATATTTAAATTATCTGGTATTGGGAGCTATCTTCTAGTGCCAAACAACTGGTCCCTTAAAAACGTACCAGTGCACTGGAGGCCATATGGCTTGCAAAACCAGTCCCTACTCGCACCCTGTAAATCAAGCACTACACAGCAACGCGTATCTGCACCTCCGCATGTAACGGCAGCACAAAGGAACGGAAACATGCCAGTAACATAAATCATAACCTTAATGTAATCGAAATAACCAATGATGTGACATGCCCCCCATAAGTAATTAAATTACCACCCGTGCTCTGCCCTTTCCTTATCATGGCAGGCAAGAACGTCTGCCCCCAAAAACCTCTACCTTAAAACCGAACGGGGTGGGGGTAAAGTGTCCCCTTGTGAGCCTAAAGTAGGATAATAGCGCTTCCCGATTTCCTGCACCCCCCGCAACTCGTGATCCGGTGCAAATTGTGTCAGCCCGAGTTCCGGTTGCGCTGTTAGCCTTGGCCGGTACACTGGCGTTATTACAGCCGGGATACCGCCCAACTCCTGATGAGGCCCATTGACCCATGGTGGTAAGGTGTGCTCAGAAACTATATTAAAAAACTGTTAAGTCAAGAAGAAGTGGGCTGTTTTTCCAAAATGGAAATTGTGCAGCAACTGTGTCATAAGGGTGCAAAGGAAGGAGAGTAGGGAAGAATTTGAAGTATGGGTTGCAAGGAAGCAAGGGAATTGGAATTGAATATCATAAGAGACTTTTGCTGGCCCCAGAATTCAACTGTATATAATTGTGCTCATTGTTATTCACCCCCTCACTAATAGGGTATTTATATACAAAGGCTGTGTTGTAGATATTTATGAACTCCATCATATTTATACCTAGCCTATAATTTATTAAATATGTATTACCTCACAGTTGGGGATAGTTGTGCATGCGTTTAATGATATAAAGGTTCGCCCTGAGGAGAGTTTTGACTTTCATTTTGTGTGGAACTACTGTATCCGATGTCTCCTTGGCTGCCAACTGTACTGATGTATTGTGTACATGTGCTGTGTTTTCTATCTTTCCATTCGAGTTGGGAGTTTGGGAGTTTGCCCCTATTATTAACTCCCGCTGGAGGCATCCCAATTCCACAGGTATGGACAGGCGGTGCCACTGACTCTAGGTCTGGCAACTGATTCAGAAACGGATTTCAGCTATGCTTTCACAGTGGCTGAATCCGTCTCCTGCCATTCCACCTGCAGGTTGCTTCCATCTCCATTTATGTTCAGGTCCCCATTCATAGCAGGGAGCCAATCTAGCACCAATTATAAAGAGAAAAAACGAGTTGCATCAAGGTAATGAACAATGAGTACTTTAAATAACTGTCTTAGTTATAGTCTTCTTACTACATGTTGATCCTGCTCTTTGCAAGTCAAAGTAATCAACCTATGTGTCTCTGCTCAGGCTGAAACATGTTAGTAGGCCATCATTAAGGTGTTATGGCTCACCCACACTACCCCACCCTACTCTACCTCATCTTCACCCTGCATCACCCCATTCACCCCCTCAACCTCACCCACTTTACCTTACCCCACTCACTCAACCGCACCACACTCTATCCCCACTCTACCTCACCAAATATACTTCATCCCACTCTACCTTACCCCCACTCATCCACTTGACCTCATCCCATTGTACCTCACCTACTCTAACTCACCCCACTCCACCTCACCCCACAGTGTTCATTTCATTTAATATAACCATGCCTTTGTCATGTTCCACAGACCCTGTCCTATGATCTGGATGTAGACGATGGAAAACTTCAAAGATGTCCTGTTCATGGATGAAACTAACCTCACAAGATTCAACAACATGGCATCAGGAGGTTTGTACGCCTCTTATGCAATTCCGCATCAAAGCATTTAGTCAAAGTGCACATCTGAAGTTGCCTCTCAAAAATGGGTCCTGGTCCCTGTGAGGAACCTGAGAGTGTCCTCACTTCTTTTCCCCTGGTATCCTCATCTCAGATGGCCAGGGAATGGCCATCGCTTTTGGATCCTGACCCTGGGGTTGGATTTGCGAGGGTGGATCACCTGGGTGGAGGAAACTTGGGGAGTGGAGAGAGGACGTCCTTTGATGAGACATGGTATCCCCCATTGCCTTTTCAGGATTAACCTTCTATCCCTCAAGTCTTTATAGACTACTGCCAGCCCTTTCCTTTTTCTTCCCTTCAAACTGTCCCCCACCTCAACACTGGGATGAGGAAGAGACCAGAAAGGAAGACACATCCTCGTTTGGGTGAGACAAACATATATCATCCCTACATTGTTAATACAGACACACATCAGTCAGGTACCAAGACAAGGAGGAGAAAACTCAGAGTTATACACACTTCCTTTATTAATTCAGATATCCCCCAAACACCACTCTGGTACTAAAACGAAGAAGAAGGCTATGGTGGTGTACAGGTGGAACAACCTGGCACATCCACTTAATGGATTCCGCCATGCTCAGGCGGAATTTCATTAACCACACCTCATAGCCCACACCTCATGACCCACACCTGAGGCCCCTTAACAACCCTAAAGGATATAACAATCCTTGCCACACAGCACAAAGGGGAATGGGCTGGAGAGAAGGAAACTGAAAACACCAGAGCCAGGAGCTGTGTCGAGAAGGAGAGAGAGACACTGAGGCTGAGGCCAGCCACAAGAGGGTCTGGAAGTCCTCCTACCCTCCTTTCCAAGTACACACAGCAGAAGCTGTGGCACGCACAGGCATCCCAGCCATCTCAGGAAACCAGGAGAGCGAGCGATGCTCTTTGTGGCTGCCGTGAGGGAGGCAAAGCTCGTGGAAGCTGGAAAGCAGAACCAGCAGTGAAAGAAATAGAAGGGAGCTGCCGCATGACACCGGTGAGTGAAAACATTGAAACAAGTACTTTTGAATGCCGAATAAACTGAAAGTTATTGTAGCACTTTTGAATGATGAAACAAGTTCTTTTGAATACTGAATGAACTGAAAGACATTTCTAAGCTCTTTTGAATGCACACAGAGAAAAGGCAAGATTTGAGCACTCATGAGAGAAATGAATGAAATGTTGTGCATGTAGCAGATACCACGGAATGAATTATCTGAGACACAAGTATTCCTAAAGCCAAGAGAATACCAAGAAAGGTATGAGAGGAGAAATCAAATAATTGCCAAGCTAAAAGAGTTCAAGGAACTGCAGGTTACGAGGAAACTTGCTTTGGCAAGAGCCAGAAGAATACAGAAACATGTAAGAAAGGGCATAGTGGCCAACCAAGCCATGGTACAGTGTTACATGTGTGTGACACTGAAGAAAGAACTAAGCTTCACTATCAATGTGAGCCAGTTGCCAGTTTTTGAAGAAAAACAGTCAAGAAGGGGTATTGGTTGTGTGACCTGTAATGGGTGGACCATGTGGTCCGACAACTGCACCTGCACTGAGTGCTCCATGTATGTAAAAGCCAAGGAAAGTATCCATAAAGAAGCTTGTGTTTTGCAACAGCCGCTTATGTGATTGTAAAGTCAAGAAAGATAACTACTTGAGTGAACCAGTGAAAAATACTGATGACAAAAGAGCTGGAAAGTGTCCTAAGGAATGGAAGAAGCTCAGAGCCTTATTCAGAAACCTATTTATTTTGATGCTGATATCCCTACACATTATATACAGTTAGTTGGGAGGGCAAGTATAGGTTTTGGACACAGACAGGCATTTGATTTGGACTTGCTGACACAGAATACCCTTAGTTTTCCTTAGGTAGGGAAATCCCTCCTTAGCATAGGGCAAGCTAGGTCTTACTCCATCCTGCCTTTTCTTGAGCTTGTTGTCTGTGTCTATTTCATGATGCCTTCACAGTCCCCTGGTTTATTGTAAGGTCATAACAGACATGGCCTTCTCCAAACATAATTATGAGGATGGTATTGCCATATGCAAGAGAGAAGTACCAGAAGTACACCATCAAATTATGCATCATGAAGAACAATGTCCCAAAGCACTCTTTTGCAGCTGGCTTAATAATATAACATCATTACACTTGGGTTGGCACTTCCATGGAATATCCTAACATAAATTCAAATAAGTGGATCTGGACACAACTGCTAAGTTATAAGTGCTAATGGTGAGTATGTTCATCCTAAATTACCATAAGGAATCATTGTAGGCTCACCCCACTTCTGCAGTTAAGTGATTAATGGGTACCTCAAGCACAAGCCCACCAACAAGGCGGGACAGTTAGAGGTCAGTGCAAAGTTTTGAGGTAGGTCCTTGCCCTTACCTGTGCAAGGATGATAAACCACCTAGTGTAGGTTATCCCTGTAGTCATGGAGCAGGATGGGGGTGCAACCAATATACATCCCCCCGTCTGAATGCTTGCACCATTATGTTATGCTACTTAGCTTTTATGCTAGGCTAGTGACCCTTCATAACCCTGTACAATAAATAAGCACATACAATACATCCACTGTTGTCAAACATTTTACTGTGGTAGCTAGAACACAAATTCAACACAGTATAGTAAAGTTCAATGCAAGTAAAGAGTTGCCTACTCAGTGTAATTGGAGTATGGAAAGGTGAGGGAACAGTCAGAGTCCTCGGGAAAGGAGGTGTGATGTCTGTCACAGGTTTCAGGGGCCAAGAGGAGGAGTGGGAGGTGGGCTATCGGGGAAGGTTGATTGCTGCCATAGTATTGGATGTCAAGGGAAGTTGCTCATTGTTTGGTTAAATTGTAGTATAGTTAAGTCTTCTTTTTCTTCATACAGACACATGGTGTTTTCCACTTCTATCATAGCTAATTCTGCCTCATTTGTTATTAGTGGGTCTCCCAGTGGTTCTTGGCTTCCTGTGACAGAAGGTTGACTACTGTCAGGACTGTCCTTATCTAGTTGGGCCTGGAGTTCTCCTTCGTGTTGCTGTTCATTGTGCAACATTGTTTTGTTCTGTGCAAAGTTTACATCAGTTATACTGCTTTCATTTCCTTTGAAAGCGTCTTCATATGAGTCATAGTTATCTAGTATTTCTTCTTCTTTTCTCCATGGTTTAAAGAGTTGTAGCAGGGACATGTAATGTACTTCTTTATGTTGAGGAGTCTTTCATGACAATTTGATATGATTAATTAAATTTGGTTTGGTGAGGTTTACTAAGCTGCCTTCACAGTTTGTCACTTTGTATTTACGGTTTTGTTCATCAGGTTTTATATTATTTTTGTACGTGTAGTTTTGGCCTATGTGGTATAGACACATGGTTTCCAAAGTGGTACTCCTGTTTGGGTAGTATGTGTCCAATATTTTTTTTTTAAATGTCTTGGCTGTTAGGATCATGTTTGGCTATTGTTTCTATATCTTCGTATGATTTTATAACTCTTTTTCTAGATTTAGCTGGAACCAGTTAATCGATCAGCTGCTTCATAGGATCCACATTCTCTATGGGACAGCATTTTTATGCCCAAGCTGTATAATTTCTGAGACACTGTTTTATCTGATGACAGGTCATTCCAGAGGTCTTGGAGCTCTGTCTTTTCTGATTTGGTTAAGTATGCTGTGACATATCGTGCAACTGCAGTAGAATTGTCTGCAATGTACTGCACATCTATGTTTGCATTCCATAAGTGGGCAATGATTGCATTGTAATCATTGATATATTTTTCTTCTTCTTTTCTTTTTATGCAATATGTATTTTTAGGTGACTTACCTTTAACACTATGTCTAACTGAAGATATGAGGTTGTTCACTTGACCTGTATTTGTAACTGGGCTATGGAAACCAAATCGGCATTTGGTCTAGTATTTCCCTTTGTTTTTGTATTTGCGACGACAGTATTTGCCACATTTGTGTCTTTGGAATTGTAAAACGTTTGCATGAAGATCACTATTTGTGGATTCTGATGGAATTTCACAAGTCACATATTTTTCAATAAACTGTAAAACAGTGGCATCACTGTCTTGACCAAATTTAGGAGCATCTTTAATCCATAAAAGCATATGGACATGTGGTGCCCCTCTGGCTTGGTATTCTTTTCTCCAAAAGAAGGTTGCACTTCTCCAAGGGGAGGAACAGTTTTATTACAAATAAAATGTAGCATAGCAATGAAGCGATGGTGAAAATATCTTGAAACATTAACAGGATCCTGAGAACAAAGTTCTCCAGGTGTTAGTATATCTATGTTTGTTTTGTTTTCGTTTGATATGCGTAGGGAAAGCATGTAAATCTTCCCATGCATATTCTGCATAACTTAATGTAACAAACCAAGTGGGTGGGCCAAGGTTTCTGATCATACAACGTACATCTCCATGACGTTGAAACCAGTACTCTTTAGTACCACGCATATTTGCTAATAGATTTGTAAAATTTGCTTGTAAAGCTTCATCTTTTTGTTGAACTTTTTATAATAATTGTGTAGCTGTCATATTTTGAAAGTGTAATCCTGATTTTAATATGTGTGCAACTCCGTAACATAAAGTTGCTAGTTCACTTTCAAAGAGTAGGTGTAATATGTATTCCACATTTTGTCGAAATCTGGGATCTTCATAATACATTCGTAATGAGCGATATTCTGATGCTGATATTTGAATAGGTCTATCATTGTATCTTCCTCCTTTGCCAGTAGGAAACAGTAGAGGAAAAGCACGTGCTTCTATACTTTTTTCCCACATGCTGATTGGTGATCCTTTTGTTTGACGCATTTGGTACGTTTCCGATGCATCTTCTATGGTGTCATTAGAGTGCAATGGATGAATTGTATAATGGTCTAAAGTGTTTGATATTGTAGCGGGATCTAGGAGCTCAAATTGACCAGCTTCTTGTGTCTCTTGAATTATTTCAGTTGTATCTTTCAAGTTTTCTTCAATATTAATTTCTTTGTAATATTCATTATTCTCTTTAAGATATTGCAGGGCTTCTCTAACTTTTTGTAAATCTACCAGTTGTTGCCAATTTTTTTTGTCTTTTGTAGTTACTCCATTTACCAAGATAATTAAAGATTGTTGCATTGGACGTTGCACTCCTATAGTGTGCACATTTTCTTTTAGATCTAATGGTAAATACACTACTTTTCCACGAATACCTTTCACTAATTCAGAGGGAGGTAATTTTGCAGTTTTTGGTTGAAGGCGTATTATTGCTTGAAATGGGTGCACTGTTTGAATTATGATGCTCTCATATAAATTAAGTTGTTGAAGGGGTTTTGGTAGTGATATAATTCCAAGTTATTTGTGATAGCATGTGAAGGAGTTTGGTTTTTGTCAAGTTTTGTAGTGCAGTAACTGCAAAGTATTATGGAGTCAGTTATTTCGTATTTGTTTTCTGCTATAAGGTAGAGAGCTAATTCAAACCATTTAGAATCTTCATTGTCTTCTATTTTGTATGATAGGTCTACAGTTTTTGTGTTACTTTTATAAAAAGTTCTGTGGCAACATTGTAAGCGATATTCAATCAACACTACAGCCAAGTCAATGAATAGTCTGGGATGCTGAGGAAAACCCTTATTAATGTATTTTTATGTCTAGTTCAGTACTCTGGATGACCATCCTTGTATAACACACCCCTCTTAGAATCCCCCTGACCCCACTGGGCCAAGAAGTAGGTTTGTTTTGCAAATTAAAAGGTTTATTTGAGAATTTAAACAATATATATATATCACACTTTATAATAAATTAATATCTGACAGTACACTTAGACATATGATGTTGATCAACAATGGGTAATCTGGCACTAGCACACTTCTTTACAATCAATGTGGAGTTAGTATAGGATGGATAAAGTAGCAAAAATACTTTTATGATTTCAAGGGAAAAGCAATGAGGAATAAAACGCAGTACAGAAATACTTGATATGATTTTAGCAAAAGATACGATTATCACTTTTTCTCTGGAAATTCACCCCCTCTCCCCTATGCAATGTAAGAAATGGAAGGAGATGGAAAGAGGAGCACACAGTTCTCAGGAATGCAATCAAATACAATACGAAATTCAGTTCCCCCCCAGCAAGCTTAGAGGAAACAGGTAGGAGTTTGAAACACAGGCCAAAAAATGCTTTTTAAATGCGATGGCAATGGAAGGGAAAATGTGCCAACTAATTTTAATTCCCTCTAGAGATTCAGGGTGAGTGGGAGATGTGTGTTGGTATTAGTTCAGGCTCACTTTAGCAATGCTCTATGAGTTATTACCAAGTTGCAACGGATTTTAACAAAAGAAAGAATGGAGCTGCTATCTTGACAAGTGGAGAAATTGAGCCAAAATCGCAAATCGCGGTAAATTTCGCGAGTGCATGAATCGTGATTGCGGAAAAAGTATAAGGAGTAGGAAGGCAGTTCGTTGGAATGCTTAGATTCTAAGCTTTTAGAGGAAAGTTAAATTTTGTTCCTAGCCCAAACGGTTCCAGAGATACGGGCGATTAAATAAAGGTAGTTTTTCAGATTTAAAGTAAACTCAAAATGACAGGTGACAGCTTGCAGCTGCAGAATTGACAGTGACAGTTGTGCAGCTTTAAAAATGACAGATGACACGATTTCTAGGAGGCAGTTCTACTTAGGTTAAAATAGTTACGATTAGATTATTTTAACTAAGAGATTGGTTCTGCACAGTTCTGCTAGGTACTCCCAATATAAATTTGAAATAGGCCTCGCCACGGATCTGGTCAGGTTTTGGACTGGACTCCGGTTCTGGTCTCGGCACTTCACAGTGATCTGGGTCAGCTCTCTGGTTCTGCTCACAGCGGTCTGGGTTACTCTGGATCTCTGGTCTGGTCTCTGGCAATTGTTCTTGGCAAAAGAATTCAAACAGCTCGCCCGGCTGTGGAATAGTTCGCAAATGATTTTAAGGTTGCTGAGGTCTGCTGAGAAGAGCTCTCAGTTTGTGGGTTTAGGCCCTTGCTTTAAGTTAAGTTCTGAAGTAAAGTTCTGGTCTTTGGAGATTGATGGATTTGAAGTCTGGATCTCTGGATGTGAAGTCGTCGGTCAGCATGCTCCGCAGCAAATGGAATTGAATGTCTCTACCTGTCCCAGCAGTCTCTTTTTATGTGTTTTGAAAATGGGTGTGTGCCTGGGCCTAGCTAAGCCTGCCCCTCTCTACTTGTCATTGGCCCAATTCTCCCCTCTCCCATGATTGGGGGAAGGAAATGGATTGTCAGCATGATGTAGTCTGTTTATGGGTCAGAGGATCCTCCACTGATCAGTTTGCCCACAAATCTATATTTGATTCAAATACATCCTTCCCAGATATACAATTTGTTAAAATTACATGTACACATTATATATTCCTTATGGTCCATGCTTGTCCGCCTCTGATCTTCCTGGGGGCTTGCATTCAAAAATGACAACATTTTGCGCTTTTTCACTGGTTTTGCAATATCGGACATTTACCCAAAATTACACACATGTGCGCAAGGAGTATGGACATTAATTGATAAAGTGTCAGATTTTTAACATGAAGACATTTGGAGTGAGACCCTATTTTCCGCTAGCAACCACCCAGAATACACCATAACGCCTCTCAAAATGTTCATAGAAAAATCACAAAAATAATGATATTACTTATGTAATTCTGACAAGTCTGCACTATAAGTTATCTATCTTTTTAAAATTATGCCCTGGTCAAAAAGGGGTGTGGCTTCCCACATCACAGGGTGGAATAACTGGTTTATCCACTTCCCCCAAGTTCAGCTGCTAGCAGAGGCACTGCCCCTCCCAGTTTCCCCTAAGAGGAAGCCACTTTACGGCCCCCCTATATAACATTTGCCTGAGTCCAGGACAGGCCTTTGTTCAACTCCCTGTAGTCCCCAGCTGCTCCACCCCTAAACTAATCAGAGAGGTGACAACTCCTTTTGGCAAGGGGAGTGGTTGAGCAGGTTTCAACTCCTGTCGGGGGTAGTTGTCAGGCAGAATCCAGTTTCATTAAGCCAGGGTTCAGCTAAATGTCACTTTTTGTTCCCAGTTTTCTACATTCAAATCAAACTGATAATTTTTGCATATACATTAAATAATTACTTCCTTCAAGTCATTTCAGAATATAGTTGTACATTGTATCCACCTCTTAGCAAGTCTTTCCTTGGTCTGGTTTTGTTTCATTTGTTCAGTTTTACACAAAAGTCTGGTGGTTTTAAAATGCCGGCTTTCTGATAGTGGTGAGTACTGGTAATGCAACCATTTTTGGGATTAAGAAAATGAATTCCCCACAGTTCTGAGTTGCTTTTTTGGCAATCAGCATTGCCATTCCCAATGGTTTCAGGCTACTGTGTGTGTAGCCCACTGGTGGTTTTAGGCAGTGCCCTCCTGTGCTCACCACATAGGCAAAAATGGGTGGCAGCCTATTCTTCATGTTTTCCCTGTGCACTCTCTGGGGAGTTCTGGCCATCATGATGTTTTCCATGCTAGTACTGCACAGTTTTATTGTAGGGCTTGGATAAAAACATCCCACAAGCCCCCCCTCTTGCGATGGCCATTCTGTCCTTTCGCTGATGTAACTCGCAAGATCTGGGATGTTCGCCTCCTCTTCTTCCAATTCCATGCATGGCACAGTTCAGCATCTTTTCCTCCCTCCAGTCGATCAATCAGTTCTCCTTGCTGGTCCTGATGGGAGGATTGGGCGGTACCCCGGGCCCCTCGGGTCTCTGCTCCCGGTCCCCGGTCGTCCTCCTTGGTCAGTCTCCATGGTTTCATCTCTCCTAGGATGATAAAGCAAAGTGGCAATACACATTCCTAGACATTTTTCCACCACTATTAATGGTGTGGCGAACATGTACATTTTATACATCCAAATGCATTTTGCAGTCTGATTTTAAAAACAATATATAACAGGGCACATTTGCATTACGTTACTAGATTTTTGATATGTGGAATATTTTAGAGTTTGAACTGACTTACTCTGGAGCGGCCCCCTCTGGTATTGCAGAGGACTCCTCCAGTTGTTGCAGAGTGTGCCTGGGATGGCAACACTTTAGCTGATTTATATGGACCCACTTGTCTTCCCCCTCTGCCAAACCGCCTTTGGGGATGCGGATCTTGCAGGCCACAGGGGAGATCTTGTCTATAATTTCAAACGGTCCCTTCCATGTAGGCAAACATTTTCTCTGTTTGGCCTGGTTCCTTTGGAAATTGTATAGATAGACCCGATCACCCACCTTATATTCCTTTCGGGTAGTTTTTAAATCATAGTGGGTCTTCATGCTCTCTGCTGATCTTTCTAGATTCCGCTGAGCATAGGCAAAAGCATGCTGAAGGTGTTTCCTTAAATTCTCCAAATACTCATGAGTTGTGGAGGCATTTATCAACGTTTGCTCTTGGGTTCTGTAGGGCAAATGCTGGGGAAGCACCATCTTGCGTCCAGTCATCAACTCAAATGGTGACATTTTAGTTGCAGATGAAAGGGTAGATCTGATGGCCATTAGGACCAGAGGTAGTCGGATATCCCAATTTGGCCCAGAATCTGCCACAAACTTTTTTAAGATGCTCACAATGGTTCGGTTGTATCTCTCTACTGCCCCAGAAGAAGCGGGCCGGTAAGCAATATGTAGCTTTCATTTGACCCCCAGTATCTCCCACATCTTTGTCATTACTTCACTGGTGAAGTGGCTACCTCTGTCTGACTCAATCCTTTGAGGTAGACCAAAACGGGAAAAGATGTGGTTAATCATCAGGGCAGCTGCTGTTTCTGCCTTGCAGTTTGGGGCTGGGAGACATTCCACACACTTGGTAAACAAGCATGTAACGGTCAACATGTACTTGTTTGCTCTAGACGAGCGAATCACAGGGCCTACAAAGTCGATTTGCAAATCTGACCATGGCAGTGTCATCCCCCTCTTTTGGAGAGGCGCACGGTGTGTGAGGGATGATGGCTGAAATTGTGCACACACAAGACACCCCTTCAAGTATTGGTTGAGGTCCTGCCCCATGTGTGGCCAGTATGCAACCTCTCTTAAGATTTCCAGTGTTGTGTGAAACCCCCTATGAGCGGCGGTGGCCACGTCATGGGCGTGACTTAACATCAGGCTTCGGAATGAGGTAGGAACCACCCACTGATCGTGGCCAGCTTTGGATTTCCTTACCAGCAAACCGTCTTGGATCCGGAACATTTTTGGACATTTCATCAACACTCTTAGGTCCTCTTTCCCAATGTAATCGGTATCCGTCAGGGGAAAGTTCTCAGGGTCCTCAAGGTGTTGGTAAAACTTACCAATAATTGGATCCCCCTTCTGAGCTGTAATCAAATCAGCATCAGGGGTCTCCTTGCTCCATTGGTCAGTTGAAAGATCATTGTGAGCATTTTTCTGGGACCTAGTGATCGCAGTGACCTGGATTTCCCCCAACAGGGACTCTATTTCTATTAGATCCCCTTGGATGGCCCCCGTTTTTGGCCAGCTGATCAGCTAAGTCATTTCCAGTTTTGTCTGGTCCCTCTACTTTGGAATGACCCTTGATCTTCTTCCAGTAGATGGTTATCCCATTCGAGGTGACCAGATCATCAATGTTTTGGATTAACTTCCCATGTTTCATGGGTTTGTTATTAGCGCATAACATGCCTCTGGTTTTCCAGTTGACCAGGTGCTCTACGAACCCGTACCGTACATAATCCGAATCTGTGATTATGACCAGTTCGTGGAGTTGATGCTGGACAGCAGTGAGGATGGCCTGATGCACAGCCATCAATTCTGCCACCTGACTACTTTGGGGACCAATTTTGTATCCAGCGGAGGGTTCTGGGAACTCCTTCACCCATGCGTTCCCTACGCCAGCCACCAGTTCTTTCTCCCCGTCGTTGTCAACATGGTAAGAGCATCCATCCACATAGACAGTGGGCATTCCCTCACACTTGTCTTCTTCAAAGACTTTGTGTGGGGAATTAAGGTATGCCTCCATGTTGTCCTTGATTTTTAGACTTTCGTCCTCGAGACAGTTTTCTCTGGCACAATCATGCAAGTCAGCCAGACCTTGCGCGAGGGGACTCTTCTTGTTTTGGCCATATCTGACCTCCACAGGAAAGCCTTGCATTGACAGAATCCAGGAAGTAATTCGGGAATTACTCACATTTCCGGCCCGGATTCTGTCACTTTGGAGATATTGCAGAGGCTGGTGTGGAGTCTCCACTATGATGTGTTCCCCCTGGATAAACGGGCGGTAATTCTTCAATGCCCACACCGTTGCCAGGAGTGCCTTCTCACAATCGTTGAATTTTTCCTCCACAGAGGATAAAGTTTTGCTCGCATAGGAGATTACTTTATTGACCTTGTCATGCTTTTGGTATAATACTGCCATCAAGCACGTATTAGAGAACCCCGTCTCCAGGAAGAACTCCTTGTTTCTGACAGGGTAAGCTAGGCAAGGCGCTTGTGAGAGGCTTCCTTTGAGTTGTGTTACCGCCTCAGATTGTTCTGGACCCCATTCCCACTTGACCCCCCCCCCCTTCAAGAGATGAATCAGGGGTCTAGTGATCTCTGCGTAGCCTTCAATGAACTTTCTGCTGTAATCAGTCAGTCCAAGGAGGCTCCTTAGTTCCCGCAGAGTTGTGGGGTCTTTCAGTTTCTGGAGTGTTTCCACTTTCTTTTCTTGGGGACAGAAACCCTGAGGAGTAATCTCATGCCCCAAGAAATTAACACGGGTTCTACACCACTGTGCTTTCTGAAAGGAAAGTTTTGCTCCGGCGGCCCTCAACTGTGTCAGAACATAACGGATCTCCGCTATGTGTTCCTCCACAGATGAACTTTTGATGAGGACATCATCTACATAAGCCAGGTTACCCCTCGCACCCAGGTCGGGCATGGCCTTATGTAGGAAAATGTTGAATTCATTGCCGGAGTTGAGGTATCCAAAGGGAGTCCGGGTCCATGTGTACTGCTGGCCCCCAAAGGTAAAAGCCAGTTTGTATTAGTCCTCCCTACCGACAGGCACGGTCCAGTATCCATTGGTCAGGTCTATTGCTGTGACTACCTGTGACCCCTGGATCTGGGCCAGCCCTTGGTCAATGTAGGGCAGAGGCCATCGGGAAGTATGGACCCGTTTGTTGAGCTCCCTAAGGTCGGCGCAGAGTCTCCACTGGCCGTTTGGCTTCAATATTCAAAGCACCGGATTATTGAAAGTGCTGTGGACTGGACGGATTATTCCCCGGCACTCAAAGTTCTTAATTATTTCAGTAAGGGACTCCATGAATGCGAGAGGCAAACGATATTGCTTCACAAACACTGGAGTCATCCCAGGGTCCGTGGGAATTGTTGTGGTGTGGATGTCGGTGCGACCACAGTCATATGAGTCTACCGCAAAGAGATCTTGGAAATCCAAGAAAACTTGTTTCAACTTTTGCTTCTGTTCCAGAGTCACACAGGCATCAGCTAGGTTGACTCTCTCTTCCACCATCTGCCTGAAGCCTGGAAAGACTTCTGGTTTGGCTAGCTCAGCGGCCTCCTCCAGCCGGGTGGAGAAGTCCCTGGTCAGAGTGCTGATTTGGACTGTAGGCTTCAGGTGGGAAAGGCAGCCCTCATGGGCCTGGAAAATCACCTCATCCCTCCTGAAGTCACAAGTCACATCTTTCTTACCGTAAGGGCAAGAAGTGTACACCAGGAAGTTCCCCCCATGCCGGGTGAAAATCCTGTCTGGTGTTGTATTGTCCTCACTGTCACTGTCAAAACAGTCCTTGGGGATTGGTCCTAACAGTTCATTTCCTAAATCAATGGAGAAATGTCAGTCATCAATCGCCATTCCAATAATGGTGCCTGCGGCTAGAGTAATACTCTTTCAGTCGCTGTTATCTACCTCTATTAGAATGGTGTCATGTTCTATGTTGACTAATGGTGTTGGGTTTACCCCTAACCCTTGCTGTTGGAGAGAAGCATTTAGATGTATGTAAGCATCAGGGTTTTTCAATTTTTGTCCTCTTTTAACTTCCACTTCCAGGGAGAATTGTCGGGTCCTTTCTGGGATGGTGACTTCCTCTTTGATCTGAATTTCAACTGCATAGGGTAGCAATTGAGCTGACCTAAATGCTTTTTCTGGATCATCAAAGCCCATGGGATTATCCGCTAATTGGGACCAAGCTTTGAAGTTTATTAGGTCCAAACTAATGGCAAAGCGATTGAGTATGTCACTGCCTAAGTAAAAGGCGGCAGTGACGTCTCGCACGACCCAACAATTATGGACTATGCTCTGTTGCCAATGGAGATTTTGAGCATACACCTGCTTGGCAGGAGATGTTTGGAATTAGGTGTTTCCAGGTCCATTTCCCATTTGTCCAGCAGTTTGAATGTGGGAATGGCTGGATCTTTTGGGAGTTGGCGGAACATGGCTTCGCTGATGAAGCTCTTACCGTTGTTCACACACACTCGAGCGAGAACAGAGTCCTTCCCATCATTTAACTGGACAGGGATGAACAACTGCTCTCCGATTTGCTGAATATCAGCCAGGCTCTGAGCTGATTTCACATCTTTCTGGACTATAGGAGTGGGAGTTTCTGATTGTGGATTAGTAAAGAATTTCAGGGTGTTTCCTTCCAGTGTGGAATACCACCTTAAACTGGAAGGAAGGTTCATTTTCAGAAATAGAGAGGACCCCCCATCACCAGTCTGTTGTCCTACTGCTATTACTGTCACGTCTGGAATTTGGTTGTTCTGGAAGTGAAATTCTACTTGGTCAGATTTTTGTTCAACCATGTGGCAGGTGCCATTTAAACTAACATGGTTGACACTCTGTTTTAATTTTATTGGTCGGCTAGTCTGGGTCCAGAGGACCTGGTTTACACAATCTATTAGGGGTGACAACCTTCTCAGGAGGTCATTCCCTAGTAAACAAGGGGTGCCCTCTGGAGTCACTACTATGACCGGGTGTTTCACCTTGTGTCGCCCAATTTTAATGTCCATGTCTGCAGTCCCCTCAACGGGAATTTCCTTCCCGTCAAAGTTCTGCAGTTGTCCAGGAAGAGAGGTGAGAGGAATTTGGTAATTCTCCCCCCTTCCTGCATTTAGTTCCTCAAAGGCCCTTTTGGACAGAAGGGTAGCTTGGGATCCAGTGTCCACCAGTGCCAAAATTGTACCCTGCCCCTGTACTTGTACCGGGGCATAGTATCTTCGCTCCTTCTCCTCAAGGGGGCACAGATAATGCACATGTTTGGACAACTGGTGGGCTAACTTCCTGGTTTTGGACATGGCGAGAGAAGAGATTTGGGCAGACTTCTGTGGAGAGTCTTGGGAATCTGAAAGAAAAAGTTGGCAACTGGAGATCAGAGCCATTGTGGGTTCCCCTGGTTCTGGTTCTGGGCCGCCCCCCCCCTTTTTGGAGGCAGTCACCAGGATGGGTTTGAACCAGGGGATTTTGGTATTGTGGGTTCTGGGATGAGATGATGGGCGGCGGTAGCTCAGTCTCCATATCTCCGCAGTCTGGATTGGAATCCCTTGGGACCCATTTTTCCTTGGGAGGAGTTCCCCCATCTCTGAAGGAGAAGGTCCTTTCCCCAGGATCCTCTGAGGATCCCTCTCCCTCAAATTGGAAGACCTGTACCTCCTCCACAAAGTGGGTCTGTTTGGGTCCTTTGTTTCTCCTACCCCCCCTCTGCTCCTTGGGCAGCAGGCTTTCAGGGGTAGGAGATTTTGTTTCTGGTTCCTGGTTTTCTAGGAGCTGTTTACAAGTTGGGAAGGAAGCTTCCTCCAAGGCTTTATACCCCCCTTCCCCTTGTGCCTCCTCCCTGGGAACCGGTGTGTTATCGGGGTGCTGCCCCCGTCATTGTTCTGGAGCACCAGGTCCAGAGTTTGGGGCATTCTGCGGTGGCATGCTCATCTGAGGGTTCTGTTGAGCCCTCAGTATGTGACCCAGATCCCGTGCCATATTTTGGACCTGGCGCTCTAACTGGGAAACCCGCTCAGGCTGATACGGGGCTCTATTTTCTCCCCTGGGCCGATCCCGGGAAGGGTAGCTATCCCTTCTCTGGTAGTACCCCTGGTTGGGAAGATTTTGGTACCCCTCCACCCTTAGCCTCCCCTCTCCCGGATTAGATTGTCTGGGCTCAGGGAATTGGGGAAAGAAGGATGGATGATTTTGGGGCTGGAAATTGGGTGGATACCTGGGGAAAAAGTTCTGCCCAGGATTTGGTGAATTTCTGCCCTCCTGGGGGAAGTTAGGAGGGAAGTTCCCCGGGTCAGGTGCTTGGCTGGATCCCCCCCTTGGGCTGGAGAAGTGCACACATAACCCAGGATTGGTCGGTTTCCCTTGTAGCAGGGACTTACATAGTCAGGGGGGCGGGGGACCCCATATGTGGGACTACCTCCTCGACTCCCTCTCTGTGACTGGCCCGAGGGCCTTCTGGGCTGTGAATTATTTGGTGCAGGCAGGTTTTTAGGCCCCCCCATCTCCAAATCTAAAACGGGGGCAACCTTTACCTCTGCCACCTTGGCAGCAGCAGGGGTGCTGTTGGTTTTGGGGTTTTTCGGCGCACTATTTTTATTTTTGATGGGCTTCTGCACCTCATAGATCAGGGTTGCCTGTTCAATGACCCAGTCTAAAGATCTTTTCTCATGAAAATCTCTCACGAGCTGGGTCATTATGTATTTGGGTAAGGCATGGAAAAACGTATTGATAAATTCTCTGCTATCCGTGCGCACCCTTCTGGTGGTCTGCACAAAAGCACGCTTTAATTCTTGCACAAACTCTTGTGGGGCCTGATCCTCCCCACATTGCAAATTGTAGGCTGCCTTGCGAGCCTCTTGAGGATTTCTGTGCACAGAAAAATGTTTTAAGATGGCCGCCCTGTATGTGGACGACCTTGAATGGTTTTGATCCTCCAGCCCCGCAAAGAAACTGGAGTATTCTGGTGAGAAGGTCCACTTTACATATTGAATACAGCTTTGGCTGTCCTTCAAATGGAAAGTCTCCATAATTTTCTCATAGAGCTCCAAGTGTTCCCAAACGGAATACTTGGCGTTCTTATGATAAAGAGTGATGACACTCCTGATTGCCTTTATTTGTTTCAATGGGTCCTTAAGCAAAGCCCTTTTTGCCTTATTGGCCCTTTTGGTACGGGCAACCCTGGTCCATTCATCCTCCGACTCAGAAGCACTGCTCCCAGAGGTGCCCATCTGATCTTCCAGGTTTTCCCGGATTCTGCGAGCCTGGGAATGGCTGGCAGAATGTGGGGACCTGGTCTCCTGTGTCCTGTAATGCTCAGAGGAGTCTTCAGATCCCCCCACTGACCTAACTGGGCAGAGGTTTTCAGGATGCCCTTAATGGGCCTACTCTCCTGGGGTTCCCCACTAAATTGCACTGTGCTTGGGTGCCCATACCCGGATGCCCGCCCCTCCATTCCTGGGTGGTACTGGCCTATGAGCCCCATACTTTTAGCTGGATAGTAATCTGCCATCCCTGTGGCCCTGGGCTCATGTGCGCAAGGGGACATGGGGGTGACAGAGTCCAGGGACTGGGAGAGATGAAGGCCTCTGGTACTAGGGCTCCTGAGGTTATGCTCCGGAGTTTCCCTTTCCCAGCAAACCTCATCTCTATCCGCCCCTGTTCCCTGTTGCAATGCAAGAGACTGCGCTTTCAGTTCCTCAGTTAAGGCCTTACTAGACTCTATCAGTCTCTCCTGCATCGCTACCTGTTTCTGGAGCCTATCATTGTTCTGGCAGAGAGCCTCATTCTCCCTCTGTGCCTGCTGATTGGTCCTGGAGTACTGGGCCAGTCTCTGCTGCAGGAGGGTTACCTCCTGAGTCCCATCCCTACTGGCCTGCTCCTTTCTGGCAAGAGCCTCCTCCACCCTCCTGGTGTGCTCTAACAAGTTCTGGTGTTATTTTTGGAGGTCACCCAGTCCCTGGAGGGCCAGGTGATTTTCTTCCATTTTCCTTTTTGAAGTGGCAGACCTCCTGGCCTAAGGTATCCCTTTCCTGACTAAGAGCCTGCATCTGTGCCGCCAGGTCGTCCCTTTGCCTTTGGAAGGCACCAGCTTTCTGGCGCTCCTGGTCAAACTCTGCCTGGGTATCCAGGTCTTTCAAAATCAGTTTATTGCTCTCTGCCTTCTCCCTATCTAGGTGGCTTTGCAGGGTGACTACCTGCTTGGCACATGCCCTATTGAAATCTAATTGTTGCTCCAGCTTTTTCTGGCTCTGCAGTAGGGAGTCCAAACCTTCTTGGTACTCCTTCTGCAAGGCCAGAAATCTGGTATCCTGGTCCGCCTTTTCCTGTTGCAGCACATCCATATCCTCCTTTATTTTAGTGATGTACTGTCTGCTGTCCTTTTCTGACTCCTGGCTCCTGAGTAGCCTCTGTTCAGAAGAGTCCAGATCAGATTGGGCCTTCTCTAACGCCATCTGTTGCCTATTTGCCAGATCTTGGCCTTCAGCACATTTGTCCTGCATGGTTCCCATATATAGGTACAAATATGCCGCTATCCTGACAATCTTATTATGTTCATCTTTGGCTTTAGGGGCCATATATAGTTCACTCAGGGCCACATGTAGGGGACCCTGATCTCTCCATATATCTGACCCTGTTTCAGTGACCTGTTGCGTGATTTCCTGCAACCAGACCGTTTGGTCCTGATGAGTCCACTCACCTCTCACAAATAGCTTATGTAAGAAGTGCTCTCTGGCTATTTTGATGTCTACCAGTGTCGTCATTCTGGAATTTGAGTTCCTTCCTGACTTACAGAAGTTTGTATTTTATTTTTGCAAAACAGACCGTTTCCTTAGAGCGTTCCTTTGAGGAGTGCTTTACAGCGTAACACAGCGTGGTGATCCGACCGGATGTATGTATCTTGTCAGTTAGCACACTGTATTAATCTGCACAAGTGATAGTTCTAATCCGGAATCCCCCGCTATGAGCCCCCAATTCTGTAAGCGATATTCAATCAACACTACAGCCAAGTCAATGCCTAGTCTGGGATGCTGAGGAAAACCCTTATTAATGTATTTTTATGTCTAGTTCAGTACTCTGGATGACCACCCTTGTATAACACCCCCCTCTTCGAATCCCCCTGACCCCACTGGGCCAAGAAGTAGGTTTGTTTTGCAAATTAAAAGGTTTATTTGAGAATTGAAACAATATATATATATATGTATATATCACACTTTATAATACATTAATATCTGACAGTACACTTAGACATATGATGTTGATCAACAATGGGTAATCTGGCACTAGCACACTTCTTTACAATCAATGTGGAGTTAGTATAGGATTGATAAAGTAGCAAAAATACTTTTATGATTTCAAGGGAAAAGCAATGAGGAATAAAATGCAGTACAGAAATACTTGATATGATTTTAGCAAAAGATAAGATAATCACTTTTTCTCTGGCAATTCACCCCCCCTCCCCTATGCAATGTAAGAAATTTAAGGAGATGGAAAGAGGAGCACACAGTTCTCAGGAATGCAATCAAATACAATACGAAATTCAGTTCCCCCCCCCAGCAAGCTTAGAGGAAACAGGTAGGAGTTTGAAACACAGGCCCAAAATGCTTTTTAAATGTGATGGCAATGGATGGGAAAATGTGCCAACTGATTTTAATTCCCTCTAGAGATTCAGGGTGAGTGGGAGATCCGTGTTGGTATTAGTTCAGGCTCAGGTTATTACCAAGTTGCAACGGATTTTAACAAAAGAAAGAATGGAGCTGCTATCTTGACAAGTGGAGAAATTGAGCCAAAATCGCAAATCGCGGTAAATTTCGTGAGTGTGTGAATCATGATTGGGGAAAAAGTATAAGGAGTAGGAAGGCAGTTCGTTGGAATGCTTAGATTCTAAGCTTTCAGAGGAAAGTTAAATTTTGTTCCTAGCCCAAACGGTTCCAGAGATATGGACGATTCAATAAAGGTAGTTTTTCGGATTTAAAGTAAACTCAAAATGACAGGTGACAGCTTGCAGCTGCAGAATTGACAGGTGACAGTTGTGCAGCTTTAAAAATGACAGATGACACGATTTCTAGGAGGCAGTTCTACTTAGGTTAAAATAGTTTGGATTAGATTATTTTAACTAAGAGATTGGTTCTGCACAGTTCTGCTAGGTACTCACAATATAAATTTGAAATAGGCCTCGCCACGGATCTGGTCAGGTTTTGGACTGGACTCCGGTTCTGGTCTCGGCACTTCACAGTGATCTGGGTCAGCTCTCTGGTTCTGCTCACAGCGGTCTGGGTCACTCTGGATCTCTGGTCTGGTCTCTGGCAATTGTTCTTGGCAAAAAAATTCAAACAGCTCGCCCGGCTGTGGAATAGTTCGCAAATGATTTTAAGGTTGCTGAGGCCTGCTGAGAAGAGTTCTCAGTTTGTGGGTTTAGGCCCTTTCATTAAGTTCTGAAGTAAAGTTCTGGTCTTTGGAGATTGATGGATTTGAAGTCTGGATCTCTGGATGTGAAGTAGTCGGTCAGCATGCTCCGCAGCAAATGGAATTGAATGTCTCTACCTGTCCCAGCAGTCTCTTTTTATGTGTTTTTATGTGTTTTGCCTAGCTAAGCCTGCCCCTCTCTACTTGTCATTGGCCCAATTCTCCCCTCTCCCATGATTGGGGGAAGGAAATGGATCGTCAGCATGATGTAGTCTGTTTATGGGTCAGAGGATCCTCCCCTGGTCAGTTTGCCCACAAATCTATATGTGATTCAAATACATCCTTCCCAGATATACAATTTGTTGAAATTACATGTACACATTATATATTCCTTATGGTCCATGCTTGTCCGCCTCTGATCTTCCTGGCGGCTTGCATTAAAAAATGACAACATTTTGCGCTTTTTAACTGGTTTTGCAATATCGGACATTTACCCAAAATTACACACATGTGCGCAAGGAGTATGGACATTAATTGATAAAGTGTCAGATTTTTAACATGCAGACATTTGGAGTGAGACCCTATTTTTCGCTAGCAACCCCCCAGAATACACCACAGGGTCCTAACGCCTCTCAAAATGTTCACAGAAAAATCACAAAAATAATGATATTACTTATATAATTCTGACAAGTCCGCACTATGAGTTATCTATCTTTTTAAAATGATGCCCTGGTCAAAAAGGGGTGTGGCTTCCCACATCACAGGGTGGAATAACTGGTTTATCCACTTCCCCCAAGCTCAGCTGCTAGCAGAGGCACTGCCCCTCCCAGTTTCCCCTAAGAGGAAGCCACTTTACGGCCCCCCAATATAACATTTGCCTGAGTCCAGAACAGGCCTTTGTTCAACTCCCTGTAGTCCCCAGCTGCTCCACCCCTAATCTAATCAGAGAGGTGACAACTCCTTTTGGCAAGGGGAGTGGCTGAGCAGGTTTCAACTCTTGTCGGGGGTAGTTGTCAGGCAGAATCCAGTTTCATTAAGCCAGGTTTCAGCTAAATGTCACTTTTTGTTCCCAGTTTTCTACATTCAAATCAAACTGACAATTTTTACATATACATTAAATAATTACTTCCTTCAAGTCATTTCAAAATATAGATTTACATTGTATCCACCTCTTAGCAAGTCTTTCCTTGGTCTGGTTTTGTTTCATTTGTTCAGTTTTACACAAAAGTCTGGTGGTTTTAAAACGCCGGCTTTCTGATAGTGGTGAGTACTGGTAATGCAACCATTTCTGGGATTAAGAAAATGAATTCCCCACAGTTCTGAGTTGCTTTTTGGCAATCAGCATTGCCATTCCCAATGGTTTCAGGCTACTGTGTGTGTAGCCCACTGGTGGCTTTAGGCAGTGTCCTCCTTTGCTCACCACATAGGCAAAAATGGGTGGCAGCCTATTCTTCATGTTTTCCCTGTGCACTCTCTGGGGAGTTCTGGCCATCATGGTGTTTTCCATGCCAGTACTGCACAGTTTTATTGTAGGGCTTGGATGCATGGGTAAAAACATCCCACAACATACACACACGTGGTTTGGTACTTCAGCTGAAGTACTTTCAAATTTTAGTATTTCTTTTTTGTATGTGTGTAGTGAAAGGTTGCCATGTGCAGAATTGTTACGAAGTTGGTTTACAGCTAATTCATCTTGTAAGTGGGTTTCACTTCCAAAATATTTTGTCTGGATATATACTCGATTTCTTCTAGTAGGTCTTTTGCTGTACCATGTAGAAGAATGTTATTTAAATTGGGTAGTGCTAAAGCAGGACTTTTAGCATAGTACAGTTTACATACTAGATTTCTTATACTTGCATGATGTGTTGATATCCTTTTGATATCATGGAAGGTTGTTTTGCAAGTAGGTCCTGTAATGCAGGCCAATGAATGTCCTTGTAGTCCTGTGTACTTGCGTACTGGACAAGCATCAATATTTTGCAGTAGTTTAATTTTGATTTTGTCTTTGCTTTTCACATATTGATTGAGGAATTGGCGTAAAGACTTGAACATTTTTTTGGGAATGTTACACATTGACGTGCATGGCCATTTGTACACTAGATGTTCTGATTCAGTTGAATGGAGGTGTAACTCTACGTTTTCAGGGCATATTTTTGTAAGGAGTACTTCCTGTTCCATTATGGTATTATTAACTTTTTCATAACCTCGAACACTGCTATGTATGGCAATTGCATTTGTTTGCTTTTGTTTGTATGCTTCTTCATTAAAGTATGGTTCTGTGCTTGTAGTGTGACTCCATTCACCTCCACAGATATTTAAGAAGTTATTTCTGTTGACATTTCGTTGAGAAGTCTTTTTTTGTAATTTAGTTATTAGTTTTGTTAGTGGTTTCATTCTGTTTAACACTAAAATAAATAACTTTCTTTTGAGAAGAATTGAACTGTCTATCAACGCTTCTAAGATTACTTTCCTACGATAGGTTTGAAGTGTAGAACCTGGTTTCTCTCCTGTTTTTATAAGATTTTGAAGGACTTTGTGATGGAATATTTTGGCTAAAATTCTTTTCTTGGTATGCTTACTTTGTACTATATCAATATTTATAGAAGAAGTTTTATTTGTAGTGATAGTTGATTTTCTGTTTATTGTTTTTTGGGTTGTTTTACTTTTTGATAGAGGAGGCACATTTTTTGTACTAGAAACTTCTTCTGTTTCACTACATGACTGTATTAGCTGTTGTGTTTCAACTTTTTTTTACAAATTCTGCTATAGATGGATGTTTATGTTGGAGATTTTTCTTTTCATTTGCTCTACTTCTGCGTTCCTTTCTACGGAGTTGCTTTTTGGTAAGCATTCTTTAGGGTCTGTTGAAAAAAATACAGAAGGTATGGGTTGGGGTGTTCTGTAATGCATGTGTGTTGTGTGCATGAGTGTTTGAGTAAGATGATAAAGATGTATGTAATGGTGTGTGATTGTGCATTGGGAAGTACAACTACTAGGGATGGGTATTCTTGAATTAATGTGTTACTAAACTGGGGTTCCGATGACAGAAAAAAGTAAGCCAGTGGTGTGGAGAAGTATGAATAGTATATCTAAAGCTATACAATTAAAACAGTTGTTTGTTCTACAACATATAAATTCTAGCGGCTGAGTTGGGTAATTTGTGTGTCGAAAAATAGGAATTTGTGGGCCATTCTGCCAGTAAATCACTGTTTAAGACGGGGGGTTTGGTCAGAATGGTGCAGAATCTCTATTTTTAGGCACAGAAATAGCATGAATTAACCTTACAGTGTGTTTGAGTAATAATTCAAATATTATGGTAACATTCTACTTACTTTTTTTCTAAAATGAGCAGTTTGCTTCTTAGTTGTTCTTTGTACTTCAAATTCGGCTGCTTCTTTTCAGGAGAATGGTCCTCACTGCAATTGTAAAAGAAAGAAATTAGTAATTTGGTTTGTATATAGCACTGTTTTTAATTTAGACATAGATTTCTTAGATTGAAATGCTCAGCGCCTTCCTCAAAACCATTAAAACTATCTTATGACTAACTGTAGGAAATAAAATATCTTTACTATGGCTTGTGAAATTCATAATGTACCACTGTATACCACTATTCCTGTAACTAAGCTTTTCCACGTAATAGTGAGTCAATGTCATAGCGCTTGTCCTATATAAATGTAATTATATAAATTAAAAGAATTAAGACCAATTATGTGTTTGTACAAATATTATTCTTTGAGATTTGATCATAGAGTGTGCATGTAATTTTGTGTGATTATATGAAGTCTATATATTTTATTTCAGAAATGTTAGTTTAACATTATTTGCGTGTGTGTGTGTGTATAAAGAAATTAAACGGTATAAAGGTTTGTAAATCACAGTTCATTTTAGGACAATGAAAAAATGATCGTAAATTCAGTTTACAGATTATACAAGGTAAAAGTCGGTTAGAAAATGTGTTCATGTACTGTATAGAAAATATGCATACCTGTACTTTGTGTTCATGCATATGGATATGGACGAAGCTGCAAGTAGAAATCTTGGAGACTTGTATAGTATTTCTCGTAGATCGTGCTTGCCAATGGTATGAGACTTGTACTCCGAGAGATTCACCATACATTTGCAGTGCTGATCTATGATGATGTAGTTACATGTAGAGGTCTTGGATTTGATTGGTGGATGGTCATGAGATTTCTTAGCTACATCCAATGAGGGAATGGCACAGAGAGTGAAGTGGAAATGGTAGAAGGGCTGTCCATGTTACGATATGTTCGCGGACATGGCGATAGTTCTAGGACACCGCGTATTACATCTGGGGAATTTGGGGTGGGGAGGCATGCAAATGAGATTGAATGTAGCAAGGGATTGGTCAGTAATGTTTAGTGATTGTGTTGTGCTAGGAGAGGTTTTCTCAGATATTCTTTTTGCTGAGAGAAGAACAGATAGCTATGGCTGAGTGTTTCAAAAAACAGATTGTGTGCATTTTGGGAGACTCGTGGATACATTGGTTGAAGGTGCATGCAGAAAGCTGTGGAGTATCTATAGATCTTGGATTCGCACATGTGGAAGCGCACTGGCATGGAGTGCGTGGAATGAAGTGGTTGGACTTGCTACCTCTCTGTGCAACTTTGAAGATAGAGGAACATACAGACATAATTGTAATTCATTGTGGAGGGAACAGTTTAGGACATGTGTCTGGAATTTCTTTGCAATTTGCAATGAAAGAAGTACTTCAGAAGATCATGGACATGTTTCCAAACTCCAAAGTAATTTTTTCACGGATTGCGCAGAGACAAATGTGGCTTCGTTCTTTCTCATGTGGTCCACAAATGGAGAAAGCAAGGCATAATGTTAATAAGGCTGTTTGTGCCTTCCTAAGAGATTTTGGCATGTCCTCTTTTCACAATGAAAATATTATGTTTCGTAGTACATACATTTTTCGCAGAGATGGAGTCCATCTTACTTATGCTGGCAATCAGATTTTTCTGAGAAATGTACAAAATGCATTGCAACCTTTTTTAGAAATACAGCATCCATTTTGAAGTAGGTGTTAAATATTTATAATTTTCCACATACAAACACCTCCCAAAGGCTCTTTTCAGAGCCACCACTTCCTCCCAGAGAAAAATGCAATGGTTAAAATAGGGTAGTACCCCAATTTTTTTTATGTTCGCGAACTGTCCGCAGACTTTCAAGAAATACAAAGGGCCCTGCTTTATTTATCTTCACTTCTATTTTTTAACTGTGAAAGGCGGCTCTGAAAAGAGCCTTATTTTTTTGATTTTTGTTATTTTGTATTTTTTTACACGACACACTAGGAGAGGAGGGGAAAGGAGGGTAAAGGGGGGGCACCAACCACAGGGATAAGAAAGGGCGAGCTGAGAGAGGAAGATGTAGAGTGGGTTTTATTTGGGTAGTGAGCAGGTCTTCTCGTGCTGTGAGACGATGATCTCAAAAGCACTCCGAAGTCGCTCCCCCCTGCAGAGTACTGTGTCACAGTACATACATAGAACTGTGACCCCCGAAAGGTAAGGGTCATCAGAATTCTGTATGGCTTGTGAGGCAGCTTGAGGAAGACGCTGTCCCACAGAGGTGTTCCTTGTGGTGACAGGATCAGAAACGGAGGATGAAGTAGAGGCAATCAACCTACTACGCTCTTCTCAAGGTACAACCTGGCGAATGGCCCTAGTGTGGAATGAGTTGAGGTGTCGCTTCATGGTAGTGGTCCCAAAGCTTTACGAACCATGCCTCCCACGACTGAGTACCATTTTGCACTCATTGCAGGTGACACGGTTCGCACGAGCCTTAGGACCATTCCCATGAATGGTAAACAACCACCACACCCAAGACTCACGTCTATTGCGGGTAGTAGGGATTTCCTCTACTTCATTCTCATCAACTTCTTCTTCCTCCTCTGCATCCTCACTCCTGTTCCCCTCTTCAGGCCCTTGGGAAGGTGGTGGTGGTGGAGGGGGTGGGGGTGGTGCTGAATCATGTGCAGCACCAGGTGGCAGTTCTGCAGCGAGGGATGCCATCTCGATGGTGTAATCAGCAAGTTGCTGGAGAAATAGCTGTGCTCTGAAGAATAGCCAGAAACACAATGAGAATAAGCTCTAGGGCGTGGTCTTTTATAGGGGTGCTTGTACGTGGTTCGCGGACATGCGCGCTGTCCGCGGACAGATCGAACACAAAAAAGGGTTCAAAAAGTTTCAAAAGATATGTAGAAACTCAGGATTACTATGTGGGACTTGTGCCATGATGAGTTTTTATGGAAAAATATTGTGGATTACTCGAAAATGTACTTTTAAATTGTTCGGGGACATGAACAGTGTCTTCATTCAGAACACGCGATCAGCATGGGCGCGGTCACATGATCCCTTCGCAAACAGGTCTGCGAAGGAAGCTCCTGTCCGCAGGACACCAAATGCACAGACATTGGTTTGCGCAAGCGCGTTGATGTTCTACGGACAGTATTCAGGTCCTGAATTAATTAAAAGTGCGTCACACATCAAACGAACATTTCTGGACATCGCGTATGTTCTAGAACAGTTTACACTTGCTAGCGAACACTACGGACAGATATAGTGTTCTTTAGGACACTTCCATTTTCGTTTGATTATGAACTTTTGAGGACATCAATTGTGTTCTTAGAACATTTAACTTGCTAGCGAACATTACAGACAGGTATAGTGTTCTTTAGGACACCTCCATTTTTGTTTAATTACGAACATTTCAGAACACCGCTTGTGTTCTTAGAACAGTTTCAACTTGCTAGCGAACAGTACGGACAGGTATAGTGTTCTTTAGGACACCTCCATTTTCATTTAATTACGAACATTTCAGGACACCGCTGGTGTTCTTTGAACAGTTTCAACTTGGTGGCAAACAGTAGGGACAGGTATAGTGTTCTTTATTAGGACACCTCCATTTTTGTTTAATTACGAACATTTCACGACACCAATTGGGTTCTTAGAACAGTTTCAACTTTCTAGCGAACAATACCGACAGGTATAGTGTTCTTCAGGACACCTCCATTTTCGTTTATTTATGAACATTTCAGGACACCGCTTGTGTTCTTAGAACAGTTTCAACTTGGTAGCGAACAGTACGGACAGGTATAGTGCTCTTTATTAGGACACCTCCATTTTCGTTTAATTACGAACATTTCAGGACACCAATTGGGTTCTTAGAACAGTTTCAACTTGCTAGCGAACAATACGGACAGGTATAGTGTTCTTCAGGACACCTCCATTTTCGTTTATTTACGAACATTTCAGAACACCTGCGCTGTCCGCGGACATCTACATTGTTTTAAAAAAAATAAAAAATGAGAAGTAATTATAACACAATATAAAAATGTAACTTTATTTCACATATATTAATAATTTATGACAGAGAAGGTGAGGCAGAAACAGAAACAAAAACAGGAGAATTAGGGGTTTCAACATGATTGATATCAGGTGAAGAAGGGATGGAAGTCTCATCAAAACGTTTTGGATTATGGAGAGGGTTTGGGGATAATTGACTGGGATATGGTGGGGGGGACAAGTACATGTGGGACAATGGTATGAGGTTTTTGATTTAAAATGATCCTCAACAAAAGTTTTCAAATTATTAAAATTGCTCAATAATAAATCAATTTTTTCTTTTAAGCTGTCAAGCGTGTTTTCCATAACAGTTTCTTCAGCATATTTTCTATTTTGGTATGCTCTGTACAAAAAGAAATATATATGTTAAATATATATAAAATAATAACACTTAAATGGTTTATATTGTAAAGTGTGTACCATTAGCTTCACTATTTTCTGACATTTTGTCACGTGGGAAGTGCTCCTCTAGCCATTCCGGAGTACTAGACATTTCTGTGAGAAAAAAAAATAATAATATTTTTTTTTAATCTAAAACAGAACGTTTATAAAGATATGAGTACAATGATGTACACTTACTATTTCAGGTAAGATATGTTCTGAGTAGTCTGTAGGTCTGGTCTTGGTCTTAGTTGTGGTGTGTCTGTGAGGTAATTATGTTGGAAGCCTATTTATCTTCTCTTGGTATATTCCATTTTAGAATATATTGTATGTAAATGAATGGTTAGTGTGGTATATATATGGGTTACATTTCTTATGTATTACTACATATAATATGTATGTGTACTACTTTGTGAATTTTTTAAATGTTATCATGTTGTAATATAACAATGAAACATGCCCCCCCCCAGACTTTTTAGGTAGTGGTATTGTTGTCCGATTATGTCCGCGGACATCAAAAATATTCGCGGACATTACATTCAGTAGAAGTGGTTCAGTATGTTCCATATTACATGTACATAAAGTCAAAGTTACTATTGTTAAGCTTTGCTACTAAAAACCTATGAAATTCAGTTAAAACACTTTGTTAAAGGGACATTATGGTTAAGTTGTGCTACTAAAAACCTATGAAATTCAGTGAAAAAAACTTTGTTAAAGGGACGTTATGGTTAAGTTGTGCTACTAAAAACCTATGAAATTCAGTGAAAAAAACTTTGTTAAAGGAACGTTATGGTTAAGTTGCGCTACTAAAAACCTATGAAATTCAGTGAAAAAACGTTGTTAAAGGGACGTTATGGTTAAGTTGCGCTACCAAAAACCTATGAAATTCAGTGAAAAAACTTTGTTAAAGGGACGTTATGGTTAGGTTTTGCTACTAAAAACCTATGAAATTCAGTGAAAAAACGTTGTTAAAGGGACGTTATGGTTCCAAGTAAAACCGAAAAACCCTTGAAATTCCCCAGTTATGGTAAGCTAAGCAACCATAACTCGCGCCACCACCATGCACTGCTAAGACTAACAACCAGCACATCAAAGATGACATCACAAATGTCATTGGTGACATCACTGATGACATCACATGTCTGGCTCCCCCTTTTTTCCTTTACTGACATATCTAGGTCATATGGTTTTCTTCAGTAAAAGTCAGGAATTAAAATTGGAAAAGGTGGTATATTTGTAGATTTATCCTTCAAGTATGTTCTTACAATAATTCCCTTAGGGTCCAGTCATATCATATGAAACATATACATAGGGGAAGACACAAGCTTGAAAGACAGCAATCCTTTCTATGCATTAACATTATCAGTAGAGTTATCAGCACTTTCTGATAGTTCTGTTGTTTTTTTATTACTGTACTTTCCCTGTATATGTTCCTATTTTTATATCTTGTATTCGCACTACTTTCCTTAGAGTCCAGGCACATCATGTGATATATATCTATACATAGGGTAAGTAGCATGTTTGAAACAGAGCAATCATTTCTTTTCTCATTTCTCACACAGAAATAGATGCATAAATACATGCACACTCACAGACTCACACATGCACACTGCATTACATTCAAAACATGCAGGCACACGTTCAAAGTCTTTACACATTTTGTTTACAGACACAACCATCTCTTGTAGGCTTCAAGCTCTCTCCCACCTGGAAGTGTGTGGGTGTAGCATGATTCCTTGTTGTGGTCTGTAGTAAACAGAAGAAGGATGCGCGGCATGGGCAGACAATCACATATTGGTTTCCTAGCAATGGCAACCTCCAGGCTCCAGAGCCACTGCAGAGCTCAAAGTCAAAGTGCTAACCTGGGGTGTTGGAAGGGATCACTATTTTCTCCATTTCGTTAATCGGCGCTACGAATTATGGGGCACACCTTAGTAAGATTAAAAGGCACATCACCGGGCAGAGAGGAGGAATGGGTAGAAAACACCCGTGGATGTTACATTAAAGGTAGTACATTATTAAAAAGTATGGAATGTAAATAAATAAATGACTGCACAATTTGCTCTGCCAATGGTGGCCATTATGTATTGGGGTCTAGTTGTATGTAATTTGGCAACACAAACAAAGGCAGCCATAAGCTACAATATGGAAAATTAGCACACACATTAACACAAGCACAATGCCATACAGCTTTAAAATGTAAAGTAAATGAATGTACCAAGCAGCAGGGAAACAAAACACTCAATTTCTGCAATCTAGAAGGCAGTGCACTCAGCTTCCAGTCTTTCAGAGCTTGATAAAAGGAGTGTCATTAAGTTGACTAACAGTAACTTCTGTTATCAGCGCCTAGAGATGATTCAATAATTTCCCTAGCAGGGTTTTGTCTAAGGCAGAAATTCGATACAAGGTGCCATCTCACATCTGGCGATATTCATAGGCTCAGACACTTGGACTATGAACAGGTGGCAATTTAATGGGACATAGCACACCACCCTGCAAATGCTCCCCATAAAACCTCAGGCACTAAGTATCTTTTGACAAGGCGGTAGGGCCAGTTATTGGACTAGAGCATTCGCCCGCAAAGATGTGTATAAAACCTAAAGGTCCTGATCCACTTTCTGGTAGAACAGCAGACTATCATCACGCTCCAGCTACCATTTTCGGAACATATACCTTTGTACCGACAATTGCCAAAGACTTGAGAAAACGTCTTAGTAAGTGCAAAACACCTTTAGGAAAAGCGGCATTATGTAATTGAATAGAGGCCTTGCCCAACACCAATGACTGGGCTTCCTTTCTTGAACTGCCTAATGCCTAATGTGTGCTCAACACTACCGTCCACACGTTGCTTTGCAGAAGAAACAGGACTAAACTTCGAAAATAACTTAATACAAAACAATGTTTAACGTGACAAGATGTGGCACAAGAGCAAAATGTGCTGCACTTCCCAGGTCCCCAACAGTCATACGTTGCAATCTTGACGGACCCATTTACCACCTGATAATTCTGAGCTCAATACAGCAAGTTCACTTAGTTGGGCAATAGTAACCCACGTTATGAATATCTACCGACGATGAAGCCCTTTACTGCCCCAGGGAACTATCGTGGTGCACATCACACACTAACAACTCAGAACATCTTTAGCTTAGGTGTCTGGTCCTGAAGAAGGTGTTTTGAATTTACAATACGCTAAACGTTGCGTGTTTTAATTATAACACATAGCATGTAGTTATTTATGCCTACGATTCTTTCACACAGACTGTAGTTCTCCTTGCTTGCATTGAATTAACCCAGTGAGACATTCAGTTATCTGTTTTGATGTCTGCGCTAGCATAATTGAGCTCTTTTTGCATGCATTTTTTTTATCCCTCATGAGTTTTTGATCATGCGTGTTCTTGTTTGTACTGAATCATGTGAGCTATATATGTTATCTAGTAATTTGGATAGATGGCTCTTCTAGCATAATTCATTTTTTTATTAACGCATGTATCTATGAATTTTGAAATTCCGCCGCTCACTCCACATCACTCTAAATAATCAATGCTGGTTACACCCCCCCCCCCCTAGCGAGGCGTTGTCCTCAGGCCTAACGCAGCCACATCCGATCTGGATAAATCCTGCCAGAACGAACACATACTCCTGACCTCTCAACCACCACACCTACCGCTACAAAGCAGCTATTACACGATACCGCACAAGCTGAACACATACCGGGTGCTCACACGCACCTTTTGACTCTATCTACTCTCTCTACTGATATGAACTTCGGTTCCCAAGGGCGTTCAACCTACCAGCGCCTTAAGACCATACCAATGGTATATAAGGCGCTATATAAATGCAAAATAACAATAACAATAACAATATCAAAATAGCCGTTAAATGTGATTGTTGTTCAATAGGTTGTTTGTATATACATTCTATTGTGATCTTTATTTGGCTGTATATCTTATTTACCCAAATAATGTATTTTTTTTCTAATTTATTCTGGTGCCCAAATCACACCTTATAAGATGTGATTTCTAACACACAATTTAGATGAAAGTCTTTTATCTGAAATACTTTTGTTCAACATAATCTAATATGAGTACTGTTTTGTTAAGATTCTTGTATTGCCCGTTTCCTATGTTGAATTATTAGATATTTAAAAAGTTAGTTCATTTAAAAAAAAAAAAGTCATTTCGTGGTGGAAACCTGTTACGTTAACACTTTAATGTAAGCTGGTCCCTGCCAAAACATTTTGGTAATTCGCACTGTGGGGTGCAAATGTAAAGGGCAAAAGGCGGAGTACAAGATGCCATGCTCTGCAGTGCAATAAATGCTGCCGGCAGCGCTTACTTTTGATTCTGAGTGCCGCTTGCAAGCGCCGGCCACAATTACAATCAAACGCTCATGTCCGAGAGCATTTCATTTGTATTAGTAAACACTGTTTACCATTCGCGCATGGTAAACTGTTCACAATGAAACATAAATGATGTCCTTTATTTGTCATTGTAAATGTCGACTGCCAAGCAAGCGTGGCAGGCACAGTTTACAATGGATCTCTCTGGGGCCTGCCTGCTTCATGCTTGTGCATAAAGCTGGCAGACTTCACGGGGATCTCAAGCATTTGCGGCGGCATGCAACTCCATGCTGGTACAACTGCTGAAGCATTTGCATGGAGGAGAGGAAGGAGGTGGCGGACACGCAAGTTGGGTTCCGACCCTGCTCTCCTCCATACACATGGTTGAAAATGGGGGGTGGGGGGGAGGGCGCAAGCCTTTTACACTTTCCGTTAACAATATACCCCCATTGAACATGAGCCCCTCGGTATATCTAGATCAGAAACCGTAACAATGAGAACCTTAAAACTGAATGTAAATAATACACAAACACCTAAATATCACACAGCGCAACCCCCCCACACCCCCTCTGCTGTCAATATCTTATGCTTGACCCCTAGGCGTTCTGAAGCAACTCTGTAGCATTGTAAAAGCCTCATGGCTATCTTAATCATGCTTCCCAGCCTCCTGGACCTTGCTGGAAAATCTGGAATCACTATAAGTGTAGTAGGCATTTCCAAAGGATTTCTTTTTTTATTTTATTTGTTGTTATTCTGTATTATTTATTCACTTTTGTATACAGTGTATATTTAACATTTTCGCAAGTTCCCGTTGCTATTTGTTTTCTTTTTTTGTACTGCCCATGTGGTCACTTTTTTAATTGGGATGTGTTAATGGAACACCGGTGGTCATGATTATGTCATAACCTTGCATTCATCGCGTATCTAATGTCTCGTGTCTAATGTGAGACACTTTAAGTCAGGGGGTGCACAGACCAGGGCCCCTGGCTCACTGTAGCTAGTAAGAAAACTGAACCTTCCCTTTGATGCCCAGCAGGGCCAATATTAGGGTGCTTGTTTTCGCATACAGACAGGATGTGGCCTAGAAGTTCTAGCTGGACTCCTCTCATTGGTTGGAGGATCATGATTGACTTCCATAAATCGTCAGACAACTAACACATGACGAAGTGGCTTTAAATTGATTTCCGCCTAGTGTCTATTACATCAACTTCACACAGGAATATATGTCACAAACCCTCCCATAACTCGCTGCTATGCACGCTTTGGTGCTCTGCGTTTACTCTCTGCAGCAAGCCAAGCACTGTGCTGTTACCCACGAGCCGCTCTGCCCACAGACTTGGCCAGTGGATTCCTGCTGTACTTTACTGCCTCGTGCACTGTCAATGGCTGGGAAAGGAATGCCCCGCCTCACCCAGGCAGACGGAATGAGTTCTTATGTTTTGCATAGTTTGAACATGAAAGAAAGCCAGAACGTAGACCAGATGGGTACAATATGGTAATAAGTAAACACCAGGTTTCTGCCTCTTGTTCCAAGTATGATTTTCATGTAGAATCGCAGACAGGCCTGAAATGGGTGTGACTGTAGTTGCTGAAATGTCTGCCTGGCTCCTTTTTCCCACAAGTGACTGGTATCAGTGAACATACATGGTATTTAACATGCGCAAACAATGCACTGACTAATGAGACCAAGAAATAGGTATGTTGTATGGTGCTGCTATGGCGCAGAAATAGCGTCGGCCTGATGTTTATTTATCAGTCACAAACGATGAACTTAGTCGCTTCAAACATGACTACATCTGTTCAGAGTAACCAAAAGTGACATCACATAAGCGTCGCCCCGCCAAACATCCATGTTATCACAGGAGATAGGAGGGCTGGGTGACCTGACTTGGAACCCCTCCACACATAGCAGACCCTTTGCCACTAACCAGTCAGGGGGGCTGGTGAAGAGTACCACACGTGTACGAATGTTTCAGTACAGATACCTCTAAAGTAACATTGTCCCCACGCAGTGTGATGTTTCATTTGTTTCAATTGATGCTGCAAATAAGCCAGGAAACAGATGACTTTGTTGCGTCCAATTTATGAACCATCACTATCATTATTGTTGTTATCGTAATCATTACTATTATTATTGTTGTTATCATTATTATTACTATTATTATTATTATTATTATTATTATTATTATTATTAGAAGCAACATTACATTATATTACACCATGAATGTGTCTTTTTTTCTCCAAATAGTGTAGTGATTTAACAGAATTACTTCTAGGGAATAGATAGATAAGATACTGTGAGGTTTAATTACTCACCCAGGATCACACATTTTATGGAAGTGGTGAAGCTATGATTTGAGCTAAATCTGCAATTCAGTCACTTAACCACATACATTCCAAGCTCTAGTTGGTACAAATATGTGTTATATTTTATTTATTTATTTAATTAATGTGATACAGTCTATTTAATAAACTTTACACATATTAATAACTAAACACATATATAAACTAAACTTCAGTGAACAGAGTAATAACAATATAACAATATGATAAATAATGAACCATTTACACATATAAAATCAATCTAAAAGCTCAAGTAGCATGTAAGAAAAGAAAAGTAGAAGGAAAGAGACAGTACAAATTTACACAATAACACCCACAATGCCCACTATAATATACGGACAGAAATTCAAGGCGGTAAACTATACTTAGTTCATTTCTCATAACTACAGTACCAAGGGCACTCACAGCACAGCCGATTACCTCGTCCCAAGGCAGGGGCAGTGACTGTTTTAGGATACGAGTACTAATTTCAGATCTGAATGTTCAATATTTCTTCTATCCTAGTCCAGATGTTGAAGAGAGCTAACATTACTCACATACTCTCAGAATTCATGCAGTGATGCCAGAATAATGACGTTCCGATTGATGCTAGATTATGGGAGAACTTCCCCAGGTGACATTGGATTACATTGATCATAGTGCCACATTCTGTCAAAACATGTCTTGCTGACTCTAATGCCTTGCTTCCTTTACACAACCGACAGGTGCGTTGTTCCACTGGCAACTGCAATCTTCTGCCCGTGACCAACAGGATACAGTGTTATATTTTGACTTTCAAGAGTTACAGAAATATGCTCTATTTTATAGAGATTAATTGCAAAGCGCACATATTGGATAATAAAGCAACCAGCTAATATGTTAATCCTTATAGAAACAGAAAAACAGGTAAGCAAAGAACGTATGACAGCAGCATCACTATCAACATCCTTAACGGAAGTCTACAAGTACCACAAATCAAATTAATGAGGGCCTGAAACAACTCCTCTTTGTTTGACCCATGTACTATATGCACTCAAAGGCACCCAACAAAAGAAACTGTGTGATAAAGTCAACTTCATGTAGTCATTGTTTGCCAGACTTTCAGCGCGTATTAGGAGACAGTGTGGATTTAAACGCAACCATTAGAGCATGAGTTGTATTGTGTGACATGTTTAATTGTCTTGCAAACAGGCCTGCATGTGTGGTAAATTATTGAAGCTGCATGCAGGCCGGCTTTCAGATGCGAATGTGTCTCAACATTTTCACAGAACAAAACACACAAAGCTCTGTGTTAAAAAAAAAAAAAAAAGTGTTTGTCAGCCCACCCTTAAAGTGCTCTGGGGGCAGTGTCCAAAACACTGATCACAAGCATCATCGTTGTTACAGCCCCGGGGGTGAAAGAGGGCACAGAGTGTCATCTTGACTTCATTCTGCTGATATTTTCATCGCTATCTTCAGTCTTGAGGTGTTGTACGCCACTTCCTCTCAGTTCCTTTTAGAGTCATGTTTATTTGTAAGAACAGTCTACACAATGTTACTCTCTAGGCAGTGTTTCAGATCATATCTTAACCCCCACCCTCCCCCGCCCGCCCCCATTGGTTCGTTGGGTCCGCTGGGGTGGTGCCCTCGAAGCTTCAAAGGAGCCGCCTGTCCATTGGCATCCTGTTCCTTGATGATCACCAGCCTAATTCTACTTACCTTAATCACACATTACGGGGTGTGTGTGTGTGTGTGCGTGTGTGCTGCGATCTCCTGAGAAGTGCCCTCAAGCCCACATCATGGGATATATTCACAACAGAGGCCCACGCGCGTGGTGAGAACGCACACAACCTGATTCACAGAGGTGATGAATCTGCCCAGGCTAAATGCTCTGGTCGTTACAGTTTTGTGAATCAGGCCTAGAGCATCTATCGCAGCACTCCCCGATTCCCTACGGCAGATGGTTTGATCTGCGGCAGACGAGCGCCCCTTCCCCTGTGCCTGGTGTGCGCTGTTGCAGACCAGGCACAGGGGACAGAACAAGAAGCAGGCCAAGGAACACATAACGGGCATGATCCATGCTTGCCAGGGGTATAAAGGGAGCCATGGCTGGCACTGAATTGCTCCAAGTAGAATTGATTTCGCTATGTGTTTTTTTGATACTTCATCCACTTAAACAGCCGTAGGAAAGTGGGATGGGACAATAGTATGGTAGAAATGTCGTGTAATTGCCTCGGGGTAACTTAAAAGTGTCCTGGTTTAGTGTTCTGTGGACAAAGTGAAAGTGGCTTGGACTCGTGTTCGGAGGTCAATGGCAAAGGGGCATGGGACGATTTCCCAGGGAAATGAGGCACTTTCATGAGGCATTTGGGAAATGGCTTAGGGTACTTCCTATATATCAATGTACATTTTGGAATTCGGGTTTGATAAACATTGTTATAATTGTCGGTTAGCCATCATGTACCATGTTGAATGCACAACAGTCAACTAACATGTTGCGGGGTGGGAAACCGTATCTGTGAACATGTTTTGGCAGTTGTAGCATTGTGGTTGTATATTTGTTATTGAGTTTCAAGTCAAGGTATATATAGGTGGGGTTTGGTGAGTGTTCAGAAGATCAGTTCTCATCTTGGACCGGTGGGCCTCCTTTTAAGAATAAACCTTTTTCCAACATACCTGACTGCTCTGGATGACGTGAAATACCTCCATAGTCTTCTCGGGCAATTGCAAAGTGGCCTGGGGTGAGTTTGCTCTGTGACAAGGCCTTGGGACAATGTTCTCGTGGGAATGGGCAAGCATCACAGGTAGTTTTCAGGGTGCAATGAGACCATGGCATGTGGGTAGTTCTCTGTGGCCAATGAGAACGTGTCATGTGTTTTATTTTCTGTAACCCGGGAGGAAGACTTTGGCCAACTGCACTGGCTACCTCTGAAACAACAGCCCGCTTTCAAACTGCTATGTGTGTGTGTGGTCTCTAAGTTCCTGATTTGTACTGCGTTTGCCTTAAACTCAACTGCCTCTAGGCGCTACTGATCATAGCAAGACACAAAGAAGAAGGAACAGGAAAACTAATACGTCGATTAAAAAAGTCAAATCTTCAGGCTTTTGCGGATGGTTAGGCAGTTGGGCTCTACATAACCCCGAGGTAAGTCTTTTAACACCACTAGATCCTTTGATCATCCAACCCCATTCTAGGTAGGGCTCTGGTTTCCATATAGGCCTGCCAAGGAGATACAGGAGACCCATTGCTGCTTACTCTCGATTCCCTAATCGATTCCCGGTCATTTTGATCCATGGCGTAACGTGAATGAAAGGTGTAAAAGCTTTGGGTGAGGCTTTCACACCACAACACATTTTCGTCCATTTGTATGGCGTTGAGGAGGAGCGGAACACAAGTTGTGGTTCCGCCCCTCCCTTCGTCTCCACCACACAAATGCCCCAGCATTTGCGCATGCATGCATTTTGAAGCCGGCGCAAATGTTGGAGATACCAATGGAGCCCATCATTTTTATGTGTCAGCATCAAGCCGGCAGACTCCATAGGGTTCCATTGTACATGCTGCCTGTCATTCTCATATGGCAGGCAGCGTGTACAATTAAACGCTGCCTACCTTGCAAATGGGTAGGCAGTGTTTACTCATTTGCATGGCAGCGTGCAAATGTGCCGGGCAAAACGTGGCATGCACGCGTGGACGCTGCTTTTTGCTCAGCACATTTGTACTCTGCCAGACAAATGATGACAATTTGGCATGAAGCGACATGGCTGTGTCTGTGTGCCAATGTACCAGGTCCCCACCATCAAATTACGATATTCAGTAAAATGAGCTCTATTACGTGTGGGATCTATGCATTTTGGACTCACTTGACACATTCTTATTCTTTCACTCATCTGTGTCCCTCTTGTCAATTCTTCCAACCGACTATTGTATCCTCCTGACCTTGCCACTCTACCTCTTCTTCATGCCTATCCCTGTACCCCACTGATTGATGCCACTTCAACTTAACACTTTGCCACTTGGGCTCTAAATGAGCCCTGTTTGCAATGAAGCGTGTGGATTCACAATGTAAAAGCATTCGAATCCTAATAGAGAGATGCAAGAGTCCTTTTAATGTTAACATGACAGCATGCATACCTGTGGCAACAGACATAGCAGCACTGTTGACTCTGCCCTTTTCGCATGCAAGGTTAAGAAGTTGCGTACCATTTAATCGGATTTTAATAACACTAATTATTAGGGCATTTAGGAGGTGGGAGAAATCCGAAATAAATCGCGCGCTATCATTTGAAACTGTCACTTTAATTTGCTTGATTGGGGCACTACAAGAATGACACTGTGGAACCTGTGAGGACAACTTCCTGGGGTGGGATGTAAAAACTAATATGGGCCAAGAATAGAGTGGCAATCTTAGAAGCGGGTATACAGGTGTTTTAAAAGCTAGCATCCTTAGTCAAGACAAAACTTCCATGGCATTCTTGAAATTGTCATGACAATGTCCTTGTGTCAAGGTACACACTAATTTGCAGCCGAGCAGTTGGCAGAGATTCTGGGCAAAGCTTTTTTTCAAGATGGTGATAATGGAAGCGTCCAAATTGACTGAGCTTTAAAGCCCGAATTCGTGATTGGGCCGAATAGCGGCCGAAAAGTTCGACCAAATCATGAATTCGGTGCTGAGGGCTGCGGGGGTGTCCCCCACACCCTTGCTCACTATATTTTGAACATGGGCTGTGTGGGGTTCCCCCGCAGCCATCCCAAAACGCCACAAAAAAAGAAAAGAAAAGGGCCCTGTGGCGCCGATTCCCGAACACAGAAGTGAAAGGGAACAGGCGTTGCAGGGACACTGCGAGTTGGAGGCCACAAGGTAAGTAAGGGGGTAGGAGGGGTGGGTGAAGGTGAGGGGCGGGGGCCAAGTCATAAATATTCAGGGGAGAAAAGACCAAAGGTTATTTTGGAAAAATAATCTTCAGTCTTTTCTCCCTCGAACATTTGGATCCCAGGCTTTCAACCCTGAACCAGTGATAATTTCTACTGTATTACCGTGTAATGCAGATTGTCTCCAAATGTAATTAAACAGAGTTTGAAAGACATTCATGCATGGGCTGGCATTCGGTGTAGCTGTCTGTACGGCCAGAGAGATGCCGGCTCTCAGGTTGGGTTGGAGGGTGACTCCTGTTTGACTTTTTTGGTTTCTTTTGTCAGGCAGTCAGTCAGCTAAGAAGAAGAAAGATGCACAGCAGATGTTTTCTAATTATCATATTTCAGTATTTTGTTGTAGTACTACCCTAGCCTAGTAATGCAATGACAGATATGTAATGTTAGATGGCTATTAAATATTCGATTGTTACTTCAATTTAATGTCTCTGGATGAAATGGCTATCAGGTGGAATGGGCTAGTTGTTACTTTGAGGCATACAATACTAGTTCTGTTCTAGGGGTATTTCGGTCTCCCGAGAGATGTGGTGGGTTCTGGTGTGGGTGTGTTTTTGTAAGCATATGTCTCTTCAATAATGAGCTTTTGTGTGTTGATATGAATGAAGGATGATTATTATCAGATCTGATCACTCTAGGAGTCTGTTCCAATATGCCAACACTATTATCAAAGCTCCAGTAGGATTGGCATCTGAATTTTGCATGTGTGGCTGGGATTATATAGTGCAAAACTAGCTAGAAAGCAAAGAATGCTGCACAAGCCATTTGGGGTTAACAGAGGCTGGTGGAAGGGGTGGGTACAGGTTATAGTAGATTGGGTATCCCGTTAGATATCCCATAGTAGAGATCTGATTTGTCCCTAGGTGTAGCAAGTCCTAAGTGACCCCTAGGGATTGCATGAAGAGCAGGATCTTGACTTCCTTTGGAGTGGTCCTCAGTGTGAACAGGATGGTGTTCCACTAGGCTGGGTTATACAAAGAGGAAGCCTATTTCCTGGTTTTCTCTTTGGTTGCTTATTTAGTCTCAAGGCTTGGATTGGCCCAGCACTTAGAGGAGTGCAACCCACCTTAGCCCACTAGCTTTGTAGCTAGATAGGCTGATGTTCGGGCAGTAGTTGCAGTATATGCGGTGCAGGCCTTTATGAAGAGTATCCTGGTAGATACAGGTAGCCTGTAGTATTCTCTTAGGATGAGGGTGATGTGGTCAAATGTCTTATTTACCATTATGAGGAATGCAGCAGCATGTTAACGGCCACAAGAGGAGTAAGGTGTGTGGCCACAATGCCAGTGAGAAGGGCATTCCCTCCATCGAGGTGTGAGATTGCCAGGACCTGGACTGTGAATCTAAAATCCTCAGAGGGTATCGGGTAATATTATCTGCACAAATAATGTCGCCATATATATGGTCGCCGGGAAAGGCCAGAGGTGACATTATTTGTGGGGATAATGTATGGGTAAATAGGTGTGGGGGTTGCAGGTGTGTTCCCTGCTCCCTTTAAAAGAATATGGGGGTTGCAGGGGTGTCCCCCGCAAGTTCCATGGTTAATACTGCCGCAAGAAAATTGCGCCATTCTTGCATGCCGATATTTTTGTGGGGATATTAACACATGGAACCCCTCAGAGGAGGGAAGGGTGTTATCTTTTGGAGGAGAGCTTCTTGGCACAAGGCAGTTTGGGCTTTTTTGATGATATATTTGGGGAAGGAGAGCCTTCTGTCAATAATGAAACAGAAGGATTTGGCAAATGGGGTCAACTAAGGAATGAATTCAATAAGGTGTATGTATCTCAGTCACCCTTGGATAGCATCCAGTTTAGATGGATTAACTAGTAGGACAAATTTCATTTTGGAAGCATGTCCTGCGGTTTGTCATGTATTGAGTACAATTCACTTTGAGCTTTAACTGAATATCATTTGCATACGGAGAGATATTTGGGTGGTTGAGAAGTGACTTGAGTGACTCCATATCACGATTAAAGATGGGTGGGAAGAGAACCTGTGGGACTCCACAGGTCATGGGGACGATGGTTGGATCTGAAGTTACCCCTCTGGACTGCTTGATATCTGATATGATATGATATGATATGATATGGTATTTGTAACGCGCCTCTACACAGGTGTTTCAAGGCGCGACGAGGCAGTGAGGGGAGGAACAAGGGGAGACAGACAACGATCCTACTAGGCCAGGTGTCATTCAGATCGCGCAAGTGCAGGTCTGTCCAAGAGGTAGAAGACAAACAGGTTGAGGACTGTGCCATTGATGCCCATTTATCTATGACAATGCTTGCAAGGGTGAAGCTGTCAACGGTGTCAAACACAGCAGAGAAGTCATGGAGGACCAAGATGCAAGAGTCACCATTGCCCATGATTTATAAAGAATTACCTATGACTTGCATGTCAGCAGTTTCCATGCTGCATCTGGGTCTAAATCCAGATTATTTGTCACAGAGCAGGCCAAGTTGGTTAATCTGATCATTGGCATTGTTCATGAATTAACAATGAATTGAAGGTTATTGATCAGCCGTTACTTAGCAAGGTCGTCTGGGTCTAGAGAGGATCTCTTAAGGAGTGGGTGGATTAATGCTGGTTTTCATGGCTTGGGAATGTGCCCTGACCAAGCAAGGCCTTAACTATATGGAGGAAGAGGTTAAGAGAAGATTTTCAGAACTGATTTGTGATGTTGGAGGTAAATATGTCCTTGTATGAGTAAGGTGTTAGTGATGTGTGAGCATCATCGAGTTTCTTGTGCGTGAGGTGCGTGAAGTTTGTCCAGGGTCATGTTATGTGAGGGTCATGTTATGTGAGGTGTGATCGTGAGGGGGGGGGGCACTGGTTATGTCAAATTTATATGTTATCTGATGTGATCCAGCTTGAAGATTAAGAAGTTGTTAATTGTGTTACGTTTCCCTGTGGGCTCAGAATTAGTGTGTCAAGCAAAGGGTTGGGACAGTGTCTGCCTAAAATGAGGCGTTATTCCCGTTAGCAACTGCAGTGGTAGTCATGGAGTAATAGGCAGATTTTTCCATAGTGTTCGGCATGTATTGTGCTAAAGCCTTTAAGGTGAGGAGGTTTTCGTGATTATGTGTTTACCAACAGCATTTATCTTGTGTTCATATAGTATGTTTATTGTTAGCCTGTTTGTCTGTATATCAGGGCAGAGGGTTTAACCCTGGGGGCGATGCTTTTTAAGCGCATGTATGTCTACCAGGTGCTTCATGGTTTGGTTGAAGGTTGCCAATAAGGCATTACCGCTGGGCTTCGTTGGGCTGGCTAGCATTGCAAAACTGTGTTCTAGTGCTTCCATGGGGAGGTTCTTAAAGGAGTGACAGGAAGGCTTAATGGCTATTTTGTGTTCTGTTATTAGGTAGGCGGTACAGGAAAGCAGGGTTGGGATGGCTGATGCTTCTGTCCAGTTAAGCCTATCAGCCTCACTACAAAGTTAGAGGGAGCCTTGCCTTTTTACGGGCAAGGCTACCTCCAAACTGGCATCCGGCACCTACATATGGGCAATTACCAGGCTATTCCATCCCAGCCAGACCCGGTAATTGCCCTTTCGCAGGTGCCGGGCCCGCTACATACCCATTCCCATTTGAGCCTGATAGTGCCCAATGGGAATGGGGAGGGTGGTAGCACCGCTATCGTTAATAACGGTAGCGGTGCTACCATCATGTTCTGCTCGCTGGTGCCGGTACGGCCACCAGGTCAGACCTGGTGGCTGCAAGGGCACCCGCGAGCAGAGCTCCTAGTATGGTGGTACGGTAGAAACGGTGCCGGTAGCAATACCAGTGCCGTTGTTGCCTTACCGCCATAATTGTAATGAGGCCCAATGACTTCACTAACAACGTTTTTGAATTTCTAGCGCTAGTAATGAGTACTACGATGTCACCCTTAACCTTTCTGAAGAACTGCTTTGTGCAATAACTATACTCTAGTGTTATCTGAATTGTTTGTGTCTAACAGCATACTTAGCTATAATATTTGGACGTTTTTCACTATTTGACTTGCAGAAATTATTTAAAGAATAGTTAAAACCATTTTGAATATGTCTTGTGTTGATGACAAACAAATGCTATCTTGGTGTCATGTGTGGACAGTGTTAACCTTTTTGAGGAAATTCAGCTTCCGGGACTTTTAGGAAAGTCAACAATAGTATTTTGTTAATTTGCAGTTTTATTGGAGCCTTAAGTGGCTGTTGCACAGGTAATGTGCCATGTGATCAAAGTGATGTGCCATATGCACGTATGGCTGTAATGGATGTCACACAGTGCCATGTGAACTGCCGTGTTAGTAATAACATTTTGAGAAATGTTCAGGTTTACTGCCAATTGCAGCGTAGACATTTAGGGACTGTTGCACATGAATAGCATGTCATTGTGTTTTGGGGTTTTGTGCAACTTGATTTAAGTGATTCATACGGTGAAGAAAGTATTAGTGAATTCGACATGTAGGTTACCATGTGTGCTAATGGAATGAGTGTGTCACCTTCTATGGAGAATGTAAGTAGATTGAGAGATAACATGTTATGCCTCTGTGTCAATGTATTGATGCTGTGGCATTTCAGCCATGTCCCATAGTTTATTAGCATCCCACTGTAAGTTCCCAGGGTGTTGACGGATGATCTTTGTTGGTGAAGTGTGCAAGGCCTACATTGCAGCACCTTGCGAGTCCCATAGTAATACTTGTCTACCATCTACATGGATGATGTGTTGGGCTGTATGCCATAAGAGTTTTGTTTAGGTAAATCCTGCACTCCATTTATGGAGTTTGGAAATGGCCTGCAATGCACTTTATAGTGTGGGCATTTAGACTTGCCAAATGGTGGTGTTGGGGAATGAGGCAAGGAAGCAAAGAATGGGTCCTTTTCGAGCAATTTGGTAGCCAAAAGGTTGTTGTTTTGTCCGTTTGTTTGTGGCAAAATTGGATTTGGACTTCTCAACTACTGGTGTTGAGGACTGAGACAGGTAGCGTAGTAGGGCCGTGTTGAACAGTCTGTTAGCTACTGAATGTTGAGCGATTTGTCTATTGATTGCTTGACAAGTTTATTTGTTTGGCACATGAGTTAACACGTGACTAGTGTACATGCACCTCGTGAAATGTTACATGTATTGGCTAGAGTACTTAGTTTTTAGGTGTCTGATAGAGATGGGGCACTTAGGCAATGTGGTTTTGTAGAGTTCTGATTGCTTGGAGGGACGTGTGATCCAGATGTCACAAATGGTGGTGACAGTATTAGGAGGGCCGGTATGAAAGAAAAGTATATATTATTTTGGTCCATGCAGCAGGACGAAATTGTTGTTAGGCCAGATTATGCGGGAACATATTGAAAGTAGGGATATTTTAATAGTGCCATTGGTCAGGATGGTTAATAGGGTACTACTTACAGAACATTCTGCTGTGTTTCCATCTTTAGAGCTGTGTTGGCAATCCAACCCTTACATACAGTGTGTCCACCCACTGGTTATTAGAAAGATGCTCAGAATGTTTGACCTTAATTTGACTGGCCATCGTATTTGGACAGGTTTGCGAGATTTGTTTTACTCCCTTACGAGTTGATGGTAGGGATTTTGTGGTGTGCATTTCAACCACCCGTGAGTGAGTGACCCCGGCTCAATATAATTGGTCAAAGGGGGAGGTGTGTGTGCCTGCCTGAGAGTTCGAGTGAGTTGTGGATTTTGCACCAAGGGATGTGTCTTATACTGTGCCCCCTGGATGCTGGATGTTTGCTGCTGTGTGAATGTGAACCATGTGTCGGTGTTGTAAAAAGGGGTGTGTGTTATAGTGTGCCCCTGGATGCTGGATGTTTGCTGCTGTGTGAATGTGCACCATTTGTCAGTGTTGTAAAAAGGGGGAGATGTGTTATACTGTGCTCCATGGATGCTGGATATTTGCTGCTGTGGGAATGTGCTCTGTGTTTTGTATATTGAAAGAAGGGAGATGTGTTATATTTGGCCTTCCTGAATACATGTAGTGTGTGAGGTCACTGCTAGGTTGCTTTGTGAGTGAGTGGAATGTTTACCCATGAAGGAGGTTCCAGCCCAGGCACTTGAGAGAGGAGAACCTGGGTGATTGGAGCCAGTGGATCTACCTTAGGTCTTAGCCTGTTCCTAGCTCATACCTGATGTAACTTAATTAAATATACTTCATTTCATCTTTCCTGATGACTTAAGCAACCTTGATTACAACAATATTGTTTTCGTATCCACTGAAAATGTTCTCAATTAAAATGTAGTCAGTGACAAAACTGTGGTGAAAATACCTTTGCAGCGAAAATGTCACCAAGCAAATTGTTGTATAAAATGCAGCAGAAAAGGGGTCAAACATCCTTTGCTGTTAGGTATGTATTAAGGAGGATGTGGTTGACTTGTAATTGCCTGATTTATGGTTAAGGTAGGGGTTAGGGTAAGGCTAGGGTTTTCAATTAACTTTAGAATAACGATTTTGGTTACAATAGGGATAACGGTTGGTGTCGGGTTGATAGTGGAGGGCAGGTTACTTTGGGGTTTGGTTAGAGGTTAGAGTAGAGTAAGGGTTTGGGGGTTAGGGGAGGGCTGTGACATGCCTAGGGTTAACAGAGTAAGGGTTTGGGTTAGAGTTAAAAAGAGGTATGGAAGATGAGATGGGTTGGTAATGTTAGAGTAGGATAAGAGTTATGGTAAACCTAGGGTTTAGAGTAGGGGTTAGGGGGTAGGGTAAGCATGACAGGTGGGGTAAGGCTAAGGTTAGCGTTATTGCATTTGTTTTGGGATTAGGTAAAGGATATGGAATTTGTGACGGGCTAGTGATGGGGTTGGAGTTACATCACTGTTCATTTTCTATTTAGTGTTTTTTTTATTGAGTCACATGCAAAAAGGATGCTTTGGAGGGCTGCTGTTATATTCTTAAGGATAGTTCCAGGTTTTGGGGTTGTAAGTGATTTCAACCCGGCACTCCACCTAAGTCAATGCTTAGCATGTGATGCACAGCTGGAACCCTTCATTATATATTTGTGTCTATAAGTTCTTTTATTTCTGAATGATGAACCTTTATATCACGCCATTCTCTTTAAATCTGCCCGGTCTCACTGAACCAGGAAGCAGGCTGTTTTGCAAAGTTAAAAGATTTATTTTATAAATTAGAACAATATATACATCATACTATTTAATATTTATACAAGGATCACCATTGGGTGATGTCACAACAATCAACAATCTCTTTAATCAGAAGGAGTATGAATAGGAAAAATAATGCAACACAGAATAAAGCTTTGTGTGGGTTCAGTCAAATGCAATGTCACTCTTTCCCCCTGCACACTACTCAATCCCCCGAATATGCAAGATAAAGAGATGGAAGGAGAGAAAACGGGTTTCAGGAAATACAGAATTCAACAAATACAGTTTCAATCCCAATTCCCCCCAGCAAGCATAGAGAGAGAAACAGGAATGATTGCAAACAGGTCAAATGCTTTTGAATGTGGCTTCGAATGAATGGTTAAAAACACTGAAAAATAGATTTAATGCACTAGATTGGATTCAAAACTAGTAGGAGCCACTTTGTATAGTTTCAGGTAAACACTAGCAATGGTGATTGAATAACTAGCAGATTGAAAACTGAATTCTGATGTCGGATGCAAAGAACATCTGTTTTACACTTGATTAAATTGAGCCAAATGAAAAATGTGCAGCAAACTTTTCCGTGCGCGAGAAACGCTATTGCGGAATAACTAGTTGGAATGCTGTTCTGGATTTTATTGAAAGCTGAGGATGTTAGCTTCAATTTGACACTTAAATTACATTTCTAGCATGCACGGTACGGAAGTTATGAAGGTTTTAGTACAGATCGTTTTTTCTCAGAAAAAGTCAAAATTTGCAAATGAAAGGTGCGCTTTTAGATTTTAGAGCACTTCTGGGTTTTCCTGGCAATGAAGCACTGCCTTTTCAGGTAGCTTCATTTCACTCTGTGGGCAGCCCAATGACAGGTTTTGGCCGTGTGATCTCCTGTTCTACTACTGACACAGGCAAAGTAGATTGGCAGCCTATTTTTCCGGTTTCCCTGCGCACTTCTCAGAGGTTTTTAGCGCACGTAGGGCTTTTTGGCAGCCATTCTGTTGTTTCTGGTGAAAGCAGCACACAGTGATGTCGCAGGGCAGAGCCTAGTGGGTCAATGCATCCCACAGGGTACAATAAAGTTAGCAGTTATTGCTAAGGCAAAGGTTACAGATAGGAGTAGGGTGACTGTGGAGGACTGGTGATTGCCTGGCTTTAATTGAGGTTGGGTTATTGTTAGGTTTTCAGCCCTATACTTTTGACTGTTTAAAAATTGTGGTTTTAGTGGCCTTCTAACAGGCAACATTTTCAAACTTTGCATGGCTTCCATGAGATGATAGAAAGCATCCCATGTGCCCATGGTGGGTCCCTTTCCCAGTAAGTTGAGATCGGCAAGAAAGACATTTGTCAAGCCTCTGTTTGATGCTGATGTGATGGGACGAGAGATATCATCAAGGAATGACTGACACCTGTGAGGTGGGTGATAGCTGAGATGGAAAGTGCCAGTCTTGTTGTGTGATAGTTTTAAGTGGCAAGTGAAGAGCTCCAAGCACACCCATTTGAGCATGGTTCGTATCTCCTCGAGAGCTTCTGTAAGTGTCACAGTGGTGGCATCGTTAGTGGTGATTGCTGTGCAACATGTGCTCCTGATCTTGTGACACATGCCACCTTCCATAGCAGTCTTAAGGTCCAACGCATATTGTAGAGCCATCAGACGCAGCTCAGAGTTCTACTCACACTGCATTCAGTCCTTTTTCTGTTCCATTAGCCAATTATAACAGCTCGTAATGCATTATTTGGATCCATTTCGTGTTAGCTGTGGTTTTAGACCCCGGTAAACAGGAGCAAGCTAAACATCTCAAATGCCTTGCTGACCAGTCTTTGATGTGGTGGAATAATGTCCAAGCTCTGGGTGGATTCTGCTGATATATAATTGATTGCCCCCTTCCTCCTGGTTATCCTTGATTGTTATTCTTGTGTTTCCATTGTTCTTTTTGCTTTATTCTTCGATTTATGAATAGATAACCCTTTGAATGGCATCAAATCTGTACAGGGCACAACCAATGCAGGGATGTGAAGGTTCATGTGTGCACAGACTCCTCCCTAGTGTGGTGGCAGCTGGGCGTAAGCTTTTGTCCCACAGGCCCACCATATGTCCATCACTGCTGCTGTTTTTTTCCTGGTCCATGCTTTCTAGCTGTATATAGTTATCTGAGTACACCTCCTCCACCGCATCTATTCATTTCACTTCTACGGTGTGCCTCTGGATCAGTCGTTTTGCACAGGGACATATGAATCAGTCATCCCCCTTACTCTACTGTAACCTCTTGTGGCAGGAATTGTTTTAGTGTTCCTGTGAGGTGTGGGATGAGTGAGCACACATAGCATGTGTCATTGGTGCTTCCTTGCCCCACTCTCTTCTTCTCTTTGTACCATACATTTTTAGAAGCGAGGTCCCCTGCCTCCCTGATTGCACTGTAAAATCCTTCAATACTAGATATACTTCTTTTGGTGGGTGTGTCCCTTCCACCATAATCAGGCATACCCATGCTACCCCGATCCATTAAGAACTAAAAGAGGAAGAGAAGACAGAATACAGAACAATGCAACAATCCTACCCCTATTACATTTGCATCAAGTTTTGTTCTCCCTTTCCCCTCGTACTTTCTTGCCCATCTTCTGCTTCATTTATGGGCCTTAGGTAGAGTCTTATAGCAGTGCACAAAGTCAAAGTTAATTGGTTTATACTTCCCATCTGGTGCCGCATTGTCTTTACATTGTGCTGCTGTTGTCTTTGAGAATGTCGGACATATGGATTCATGCCCTTCTTTCCTTTATCTTCACCGCCATTTGGGTTGCGTAGACAACTTCAAATAGACTGCAAACCTTGGTTCTTTCCACTTCCTTACAATGTTGCGGATAATAACTCTGTCTCCAGTATGGAGAGGCTGTGCTTGCAGAGAGTCCTCCTCCTGGTGTGCACTTCTGTGTCCTTCACTGTTGGTTGGCCGACATGTAGATCACTGAACCTGGCAGGAGATGTAGTAGCGAACATTTGTCATTTCAGTCAAATATGTTTTAATTTAATTTCCAAGGATCTCTGAGCTAGGGTTAGCATCCAAAATTGAGCGTGTAGGTGAGAGAGACACATGCAACCTCCTACCCATTACAATTTCAAGCAGAGTCAAGTAGTGATCCACACTGGGTGAGTTGCGAAGGGCAAAAAGGGCTAGGGGGAGGCAAAAAAAGCTAATTTTGGCACGAAGAAGAGGTTAGCTTCACCAAGTGTTCTTTAAGTAAACCAATGAGCCTTTCAACAATCCCATTCGCCTGCGGCTGGTACACTGTGCAAAGCTTGCGTGTTAGCCTTAAGAGGTGGAACATTTAATGAAAAAGTAAATTGGCGAAATGCTGGCCATTATCCAACCTTATCTCTTCACACCCTTCCACCTTGGAAACACTTCCCTCACCAAGTATTTGGCTGCAGATATCACGTAATTTTTGTACGGGGCCCAGCCTCAAGGCAACATGAAAAGGTACAGACAACACAAATTATGTATCTGTATTATGAGCATCTTTCTTGCATATCATCATAATCGATATGCAAGTACCAGAAGGGCCCTTGCGGTCGCGGTATCATTCGCTGAATGTTTTTTAATGTATGGCCAGACAAAAACTATTTGCAAACCACACAGTTCACCATAAACTTTGCCACCCAGTCATGCAAATTCAGAACATACCATCCCCACTCATCTCTGATTCTATACTTTCTTTGGATGTATAGGTCAGAAAATGCAATTGCCAGAGAGCTACGTTCAGCAATTTCTGAGGCATCACTGGTGTTCCTTTACTATTCTGCCTCTATATCAAGTCTTTTGGGGAAAGGAAACATTCTCTTTGTATCCACAAGTCCTTCTTTTCTTTTGGCGCCTCTCCTTTCAATTCATTTTATCTGAACAATTGGTGCCGCATTAAAACGTTCATTCTTCTCTCTTTCCTGCCCTTTCCTTTTTTTCCCCTGCCACCATTTGTTTTCCTCTTTTCCCTACTGGGTTCCCTGCTTCCATCTGGTAAGTATGCTGCCTCCTTGGCTGTTCAGTCATCTATTTCATTCCCCAAGGATATTTGGCCTTGTCCACATGTGTGGGCTGCACATTTTAATATTGCCACTTCCATTTTTAATGGCTCTATCAACTGCCCAAGTAATTTGGCATGTTTTACTGGTGTCCCATCATTTCTCCTTTCCCATCGGGCCAATCCTGAATGTATGGTTGATGTTAAGTAGGCAGAGTCAGAAAATATGTTTGCTGCATGTCCCTCCATCATGTTTAATGCACTTATCATTGCTACTAGCTCTGACACTTGTGTTGGTAGTCACATCAAGATGCTATTACATATATTCCATGTATGTAACATACTACTGCTGCCCCTGTATGACTCCTGTCCGTGTCAGGTCTATACTTGATGACTTGTCATTGTATACCATGTCGGCCCCTTCTATTTCCTATATATCTCCCTCCAGCCTATCCATATGTGCTGCACAGTCATGCATATATTCCCCTTCAGCCATTGGTTCTGCTATGAATGGTGCTAGGTTTACCACACAACATCTCATCACCTCTTTTGATAGGTTTGTTAGTAATACCTTGTACCCTGATGCCCTTTGTTTCATTAGGATGCATTTTGATTTTTCCAAAACAGCTAACAGAGAGTGATCCACATAGAGCATTACGGGGCACCCCATCGTGATTGTTGCTGCCTTTTATATTGCAAATTCTGCAGCCGCAGTGCTTGTTCGCAAGGAAAATGTCCCTGCATCACTGGGTCCACGAGGCCACTGTAGTAGGCCAATGGTTTGTGCCCCTGTGGTTTCTTGTGCGTAACACGCACGGCAGCCGTCATTACTGAACAATCTGAGGAGGAGAAAAAGTGGAATTATTCTTTGTAGTTGGGGGTGGCCAGTATTGGTGCATGTGCTAATGCTTCTGTAAGTTCTGTGAAATGTTCCCTCACTTCAGGCATCCATTTTAGCTCCCTCTTCTCCTTCTGAGCTTCTTTTAGGGCCTAAAGTAAGGGCGTGGTGCAGGCTGAGAAGTCAAAAACCTACGCCCTGCAATAGTTACACAACCCCAGGAATGTGTGCATTTACTGTTTGCGGCTGTGCTATTGAGTGAATTGCCTCCACCCACTCTTGTGTTATCCAGTGCCCTCCAATGGTTATTATCTGCCCCAGGTACACTACTTCCTCCTGCAGTATTGTTGTTTTCCCTTGTCCACCATGTACCCTTTTTCTGCCAGTAATTTCAGCAGGTGCACTGAGTCTGCACTACACGCTTCCTCCATCTCACTGCACACCAACAAGTCATCATCATATTTTATTACTGTGCTTGGCATTTGTAAGTTGCTCAGGTACATTTGGATCACTGTATTGAAAATACTTGGTGGTTCACAGTACCCTTGGGGAAGTCTAGTGTGTTCGAACCTCGGTGCACAATACGTAAATGCTGTTAGATGCCGTGAATTGGGTGCAATGGAATGGAAAAGAAGGCATTTTTCATGTCAATGGGCCGCATTACAACGATTGCGGTAGAGGGTTAACGGCACCATTAACCCTCTACCGCCTCATCTACCGGTAAAACCAGGCGTCCTTAGTGGGACCCGCTAGCAAACCAGGATGCTAACAATGGGCCCATCATTAACAGGCCCGTTGTTAGCATCCTCCCCATTCCCATTGAGCCCTGTCAGGGCTCAATGGGAATGGGGATGTACTGGGTCTGGGTTCCAGGAAAAGGAATTACAGGGCCCTCCAAGGTCGGAATGGACTGGTATTTCCCCATTCGAGGAACCCGGACCCGGTACCCGGTATGGTGGTAGCCATGCCGCTAAAAGCGGCATAGCTACCTCCATTCTCTTAATGAGGCCCAATGACTATGAAGTACCCTGCCTGTGTTGGGATGTTGCACAATATCTGGTAGGCAGGTATGACCTGTTTTTAAAAGCTCTTGTTATTTTCCTTTTATACGTGTACTGCATGTGGGTGAGGGACTGGGCACCCTGCTAGGAAAACTTGTATTCTTTTCCTTGTAAGGCCGTTTGGAGCATCAGGAAGGTGCCTGGCTTCCTGATACTAGTATCCACAGACACGCTTCATGGTCTGTCTTCCATGTCCTCCCTAGTGGGTGGGGCTTGATTGTGATTGTGCTTAACATCCTGCTCCCTCAACACGGGGTGCTCTGACAGGTATGACCTGTTTTTAAAAGCTCTTGTTATTTTCCTTTTTTAAGTGCTCACTGCATATGGGTGTGGGTGTGGGCACCCTGCTAGGAAACGTTATATTCTTTTCCTTGTAAGGCTGCTTGGAATGGCAGGAAGGTGCCTGGCTTCCTGATACTAGCAGCCACAGAGACACTTTGCGGTCTGTCTTCCATGTTCCTCCCTAGTGGGTGGGGCTTGATTGTGATTGTGTTTAACGTCGTGCTCACTCAGCACGTGGTGCACTGACAGGTAGGACCTGTTTTTAAAAGCTGTTGTTATTTTCCTTTCATACGCGCACTGCGTGTGGGTGAGTGACTGGGCACCCTGTTAGGAAACGTTATATTATTTTCCTTGTAAGGCCGCTTGGAGTGGCAGGAAGGTTCCTGGATTCCTGATGCTAGAATCCCTAGACACTCTTCGCGGTCTCTCTTCCATGTTCCTCAAGGGGCCGTAAGGACGGGGCGGTGCTTTTTGCTTTGACTATGTATATTGGATTAAATGATCGTCACCGGTAGCACAGCGGATGAGCACAGCGGGCGAGAGCTCAGCGTGCTGATGTGCCCCCAGAGTCCAGCCCGCCTGTGCTCGTCCATGCGCAGGCCGTGGAAGGTATACACTCTGCAGGCGGTCCCTCTACAATGGGTGCACATTGGAATCGTAGTTCTCTGATATCTCTTGGCCCATCAAATACAAAATGGCTGGTTGGTTTTCTTAAACTCCTTAAAGCCATACCTACAATGGATGTACTTCATTGTTTTCTTCTTAATTCCCCCTCATTGGTGGCTCATTTATTTGAGTGCTATGATTTGGTCTCTACTTCTCAACCTGATCTCCTGTTTTTAAGAGAGACCTGGCTTTGTGATACCTCTGGCCCTTTTATTACTCAAGCACTCCCCCCCAATTATGAGCTTGCCCATGGTGACCGTGTCTCTAGTCATCCAGGGGGTGGAGTAGCTGTTATGCACAAGGCAAATCCAAAAACCTCCTGTACTGTCCCAATCCATTCTCTTAAGATGGAATGTCCCCTATCTCCCACTTCGACGCTGTCCGTCCTTGTGGTCTATAGACCCCAGGGGCTGATAGCACATTTTGTGCTGAGTTTCCTGCATTTGTGCTGGATCTCCAGCTCAATTACCCCAACCATGTCATTGTCAGAGACTTTAATCCTCCAGCTAATTCAACAAATGGTCGACAGGTATCCAACTTTCTGGCCCTATGTCAGATCTTAGCCTTCCTCAGTTGGTCAATGATCCTACTCATCGATGGGGAAACATCTTGTTGTTTTTACTCCTAGCGTTTCTACGAATATTCGCCCCCTCAGTCCAGAACTTTGGTCTGAACATTTTATGGTACCTTTTACCCTTTCTCAGCGGAATCCTATGTCGCCGGTGGCCAAGCTTGCTATCCCTAAACGTAGCTGGCATAGGGTCCCTTGCTCTGATCTGGTGGCCTTTATTCATTCTCGGTGCACTGAAAGTATGCCTTGCTCCCTGCTGACACTTGACGCTTCCTTCTTTGCGGTTGCTGTTCTTCTAACACCCCTTAGTTATTCTGCTGCTGACAAAATTTCTACTGCCGCACTATGGTAACCTATCATAAGGCTATCATCTCTGCAAAACAATCTTTTTTCAGCCGGAAGGTAATGATGGCAGTAAATCAACGTAAGGCTCTCTTTAATTTGGTTCACTCTCTCTCTTCTCCTGATAAATCAGGCTCTCAGGTGGTGCCCTCCCAGGAGCTCTGTGAGTCTCTCTGTTCCTTTTTCCATACTAAGATTGTGATTATTCTCCATAACATTAGTAATACGGCTGGACAGTCTGCCACTGTGGTCCTGTTGCATCTGCCTTCTTTACCTAATTCCACTTGGTCTGTTTTCCATACTTTTTCTCACCAGGATGTCCTTATGGATATCGATCGGTTAAATCAGCCTCACCTGCTGACTCCATTCCTCTTGTTCTTCTTAAGGAAATCTCTGGTGAGATTTTTTCCCTCATTACAATGGCAGTTAACGCTTCCTTCCATGATGGATGCATTCCTAGTGTCTTGAAGCATGCGCTTGTGATCCCCCTGCTTAAGAAGCACTCTTTGTATCCCACTGTGCTTTCAAATTTTTGGCCTATTTCACTTCTCCCTTTTTTTATGAAGTTGTTGGAGTCTCTTGTCTCACCCCTGCTCTCGTCTTTTTTGGAATCCTCTGGGTTTTTTGATTCTTTCCAGTCTGGCTTTCGTCCTGGGAGGGTTACTGAGTCAGTCCTTACTTCTGTGCTGGACGATCTGGCCCGCCTGGTTGACCAGGGTGGTGTCGGAGCAGTTATTTTGTTAGATCTTTCAGCTACGTTCAACATGTTTGATCATCTCACCATGATCTCCCGGCTGTCGTTGGCTGGCTTGTCTGTACAAGTTCTGGCATGGTTTACCTGGCCGATTGGTCCTAGTCACTTTCTCTTCCTCCTTTTCTTTCTAAATCTATTTTACTGTCCTGTGGTGTCCCGCAAGGCTCTGCACTGTCACCAATATTATTCAACTTCTATATTAGTCCACTCCTCCACCTTATTCAGTCCCATGGCTTCTGGTCCTACGCCAATGACTCGAGAACTTGGTCCATCTTGATCTTAGTCAGCCAGATATTGCTGCTCGGCTGAGGAGTTAACTTGAGGACCTGGGTTCATGGATGGCATCAAATTGGCTAAAACGTAATGCTGACAAGACTGAGGTTCTGGTTGTGGGCACCCCTAACCCTCTCTTTTTCTGGACGGTTGATTTCTGGCCCACTGCTCTGGTCCCCTTTCCTATGCCTGTCGCATCTGAAAAAACCTGGGTGTTATGATTGTATAATCCTTATCTATGGCTGAACAGGTTGCATCTGTTTGCAGGTCTGGCCATTTCCAACTGAACATTTTGAGGGAAATTCTTCCGTTCGTTCTGGCTCAATTTCAGGCTCCTGTTGTCGCAGCGCTTGTACTTAGTACGCTTGATTATTGTAATTCACTTTACCTTGGTCAGACTGGTTATCTTATGCACAGTCTCCAGCTTCTTCAAAATGCAGCAGCCAGGTCTGTACTTCATCGTCCGCTGGCATAACATATGTCTCCTCTACTTTGGCAGCTTCATTGGTTGCCTGTGTAGAAGCGTGTTCTTTTCAAATCCCTTTGCATTGTGCATCGCGCCTGTTAGGCAAAGTTTGTATGCAGTACCCTCTGGGACACACAACTAAGGACTACAGGTGTAAGCAAAACCAACCCTTGGTATAAGTCTGTAGCACACGGTTTTTGGTAGCGAGCTGAGCAGCCAGGCTTATCTCAAGAGGGAATGTGAGCTTGTAAGGGTGTTACACAAAGGTCTATAATTACAAGTATTCAGATAGACACTCACACAAGGTTTCTTGGTAAAACATGTATTAAATTATTACACAATCTTTTATAAAGCATTCACTAGATGAGGCAACCAATATCACACAAAGTTTTACTACAGTGCTAATTACTAAGCAGTTGAGCACCCTTGAAGTAGGAGCAAAATAGCATGGAAGTAGTAGCAAAAAGGCATAGGTTAATAAAATGAATATTATAGTTACTCTAAAACAGTACAAATAGTTTGAGTTCACCAGAGAAGTTGATTCAATGCAATAGGTAGGCCAAAGTCAATGGGCAAGTGTCTTGTATAAGTAAAAACGGTTCTGGTATTCAAAACGGAAAAGTCTTTGCCACGGTTCTTAGGATTGTATGTCGTGTCACAAGCTGACTAGGCCTGCAAGTTTCCAAAGTTGTACGCACTTTCACAGTCAGAGGTAAGTTCTCTCGGTTGGGTTTTCACAGTACCTTATATTGAAGAAAAAGATGCAGCTGAAAACTTCTGTTCCTGGCAGTTCCTGCAGATCTTGCTGTTCCTGAGCCTCAGTCGTGGGGACAAGAGGGAGGACGTTGGGGGACTCCTGCATGGGACTGCTCGCAAAGCTGGCAAATTGGCAATTCTTCAATTCCGGTTGCTGTTCTTCAAGCACACAAGCAGGTGTCCTTCCCTCTGGTAAATCCTAATCAACTCCGAGAATGGTATCCAGGTGGCTTCTGAGTTGATTGGTCCTATCAACTCAAAGGAAAAACTCGTCCTTGAAGGGCTTCTCTGTCGAGGTGAGCTTCGCAATTCGGACCTGCAGCAGGGCTCCAATGGGCAAACCAACGGTCCTGTAGTTGCAGCAGCTGTCCTCTTCCAGCTCATCTTCGGTTCTTTCATTCCAGTTGTCGACTCTGCTTTCCAGTCCAAGAGACTAACCTTTTAAACAGTTTTCTCCCATTCATTCCAGCCTAACTGCCACTCACCCAGCAGGGTGGTGTCCTTGCTGGACAGTCACCAGCCAATCATGCCAGAGTACATTTGGGTCTCCTTGGAGACTAAGCACAGGGAGTTTCGGGCACCTCCCTCACTTCCTGCCCACCCAAGACACTCAGGCGCCAGAGGCGGTCTTCAGTCCTGAAGCCCGCCAAAGGCGTAGAAACAAAGGGACCAAGCCTAGTTTGGCATGCAGAGACAAACACTAGAATCACCTTTCCAAAAAGAAATGGCAAAAAAAGAAGCCCGAGACCTGTTTAAACAAAGGGGGCTCAGACTCCATCTAGAAAAACGTGGACCCTGTGATTTTTAGCTACCGGTGTTCGTGGTCGGGAAAGATCATGGTAGTTTGTTGTAAAACCACTGCCACCAGTCATTTCAATAGGAAAGGGAAACATTTGACTGCTACATGAGTTTCTAGACATAGGTGACATTAGGTAACCCTTTCAGCACTCTATTGTAAGATAGTGTGTGCTGGGTCTAGGAATTTAAAAAGACTAGTAAAGTCAATTTAAGTTTACATTCTCTGGGAAACAGTAGTTTATCCCAGAGAAGGTATTTAAACCTTGGGACAGCCTGAAAGGCTTCCCTGTATCACTGCACTGAAGATGCAAAGATGATGCCTATGGAGTTATCTAAAACCCCAAAATCAAAGAACACAACAGTAAAACACACATCAAAATACATGAGTGGGAAAAAAGGCTCACACTCTCTCCAGGTAAACAAATCAAGTCCTCAAAATCCAGCAAAGTTGCTGGGGGTCTCTAAGGTGAAGGGAGTTATCACATTTAGGAGAATTCTCCCTAACAGCACCTTTTACAAACTGGGCAGAGAATACCTTTAGGCCAAGTTTCTACTCTATGTTCCCACACGTCCACTTCGTTCTCAGTCTGCTCTTATGGTACAGGTCCCTCGGGTCAGACTTTCCCACATGGGTGGCTGTGCCTTTTCAGTTGCTGTGGCTACGGCTTGGAATTCTCTCATCATTTACTGCGGGCTATTCCTCAGCACCTTTCTTTCTGGCGTTCCTTGAAAACCTTCTTGTTCTAGTTCTTTACAAGTTCCCTCACCAGTTTAGCGCCATGATGTCTTTGGGCGTACGTGCGGTCTATACATTTTCATAACATAACATCAAAACAAAACAATATTGTGGCAAGGTTTGGAACTACTGGAAATTTGGCTTCAACAATATTGTTTAGTGGGTGCAAATCTTGTATGAATCTCCAAGACACACCCTTAGATTTCTTGATCGGGTATAGGCTGTGTTTCATGCGTGGAAGAAGTTTGTATGATACCCTATTCCCAGAAGCCATGAAACGTTGAGTATATTCCCTCATATGATTCTCTGGACAATGGATATTGTTAGTTTGGGAGAGCAGTGCACCCTCTTTCAATTTTATTTTCACTGCCCCCACACCTTTTGGCCCCTTGGTTGACAATTTTTCCGGGACATTCTTTAAATCTTCATCTGCATGTATACGCCCCTTCTTCACCAGTTCTGTCAGTATTGTTACCAGCTTCTCCACTAATCTAACTGGGCAAGGTATTTGTAGCTGAAATGCCATCTTCCGCTCTTCCTCTTTGTCGGAAAACAGCTGTTCATCCGTTACTCCTGTTATTGTTAGTGTTGGGCCGATGCAAAGCACTGTGTGCCATTCCATTTTGTCATTGTCTGTCCCACACAGGATCACCATGTCCTTATGTACTATTACCCCTTCTAGCTGTGGCACAAGTGTGGTATCATTCAGGTTGTCCCTTTGATACTGTGGTCGGAACAAGAACTCTGATGCCAGTCGGAACACCTTCCCTTGTATTCCCGGGACCCATCCCAGCAGTATCACTGCACTGAAGATGCAAAGATGATGCCTATGGAGTTATCTAAAACCCCAAAATCAAAGAACACAACAGTAAAACACACATCAAAATACATGAGTGGGAAAAAAGGCTCACACTCTCTCCAGGTAAACAAATCAAGTCCTCAAAATCCAGCAAAGTTGCTGGGGGTCTCTAAGGTGAAGGGAGTTATCACATTTAAGAGAATTCTCCCTAACAGCACCTTTTACAAACTGGGCAGAGAATACCTTCAGGACAAGTTTCTACTCTATGTTCCCACACGTCCACTTCGTTCTCAGTCTGCTCTTATGGTACAGTTCCCTCGGGTCAGACTTTCCCACATGGGTGGCTGTGCCTTTTCAGTTGCTGTGGCTACGGCTTGGAATTCTCTCATCATTTACTGCGGGGTATTCCTCAGTACCTTTCTTTCCGGCGTTCCTTGAAAACCTTCTTGTTCTAGTTCTTTACAAGTTCCCTCACCAGTTTAGCGCCATGATGTCTTTGGGCGTACGTGCGGTCTATACATTTTCATAACATAACATCAAAACAAAACAATATTGTGGCAAGGTTTGGAACTACTGGAAATTTGGCTTCAACAATATTGTTTAGTGGGTGCAAATCTTGTATGAATCTCCAAGACACACCCTTAGATTTCTTGATCGGGTATAGGCTGTGTTTCATGCGTGGAAGAAGTTTGTATGATAGCCTACTCCCAGAAGCCATGAAACGTTGAGTATTTTCCCTCATATGATTCTCTGGACAATGGATATTGTTAGTTTGGGAGAGCAGTGCACCCTCTTTCAATTTTATTTTCACTGCCCCCACACCTTTTGGCCCCTTGGTTGACAATTTTTCCGGGACATTCTTTAAATCTTCATCTGCATGTATACGCCCCTTCTTCACCAGTTCTGTCAGTATTGGTACCAGCTTCTCCACTAATCTAACTGGGCAAGGTATTTGTAGCTGAAATACCATCTTCCGCTCTTCCTCTTTGTCGGAAAACAGCCGTTCATCCGTTACTCCTATTATTGTTAATGTTGGGCCGATGCAGAGCACTGTGTGCCATTCCATTTTGTCATTGTCTGTCCCACACAGGATCACCATGTCCTTATATACTATTACCCCTTCTAGCTGTGGCACAAGTGTGGTATTGTTCAGGTTGTCCCTTTGATACTGTGGTCGGAACAAGAACTCTGATGCCAGTCGGAACACCTTCCCTTGTATTCCCGGGACCCATCCCAGCAGTATCTCCACTTCGTACAAAAACATTCCCGGGTACATGGGTTGGTCTCTCAATATGCTTTGATCGTGCGCTGCTAGCAAGAGCACAGCCACTCAGGTGTAGTAGACACCCGGAGTTGTTTATACCATCCCTCTCTATGTGAATGATATGGTGGCAACTTGCTGAGTAAATCTCATGGGTGTTTCTTTGGAGTACAACAGTGGAGGTACGATGTGCTGCGTCCCTATTGTTAGTGGGAAATCATTTGTGACTGGAACTGTGACCACCACCCCAGAGAAGCCCTGCATGTTAATGTTCTTGTTCGATAATGGGAATCCCCGATTTTGTTGCACCCATGTCTATGAGAAAAGAAAACTCCCATGGTCTTATTGTCACTGCTACCTTGGGTTCCTCATCGGGCCGTCAGTTACTGCTAGGACTGGACACACTCACACCTTCTGTGGGCCCCCCTATTGTTGCATGTTGCCGTGGGGGAAAGGGAAGAGGTTTCCCCCCACCAGACTTACCCCAGTGTAATGGGGCACCATGTTCTGCCCCAGCAGAACTGTACTCCCTGCTGCTACTGCTGGAGTCTGTGTCGGAGTTGAAGTCCCTGCTCCATCTCCCTCTCTGTGGGCCCCACAGGTACCTGTAGCACTCCCTGCTCCAATGACATGTGTCCCTGCTGCATCAGGGATATGTGAGGTTGCATCTGCTACCACTGTGGCGGCATTGCGACCCCTCCTTGCTGTTGTGCCATTTGAATTGCATGTGCTTGGGCTTTTTGTGCAAATGAACAGGTGATGTAATATGCCCCATGTTTTGGCATATGAAACATGAAAGCCTACCAGCACATTTGTTACCGGACCAGCACACTACGAGGCTACGGGTGGGTGCCGTCCCGCCCACCAACATCAGACCAGGTGCCACCTGCCCGTAGAGTTTCACGGAAGCACCTGCACCGTTATTAATGGTGCCTGTGCTTCCGTGGTCCCCATTCCCAATTGAGTCCCATCTGACTCTGACCGGCGCCAGAAAAATGTGCAAGTCCGGCGGCAACCTGGACTTGAGTAACTTATGCAAGAATTGTGTACCATCTTAATATTTAATCTAACAAAAAAAACATAAGCATTTGAATCGTGTGCTGCAGACTAGGCTGAGACTAAGGTGTGCATCACCTGATTGAAATCCTTAACAGAGGGTCGTGCCTTTAACCACTGCAGCCCTCAGGGCTAGACTTCTTTCAGAAGGCTCTATCAAGTCAGGGCCAAAAGTTCTAATTGAAACAGGGAGATGCAGAGATAGATGATAGGATTATGGAGAACGGGGGTAGAGCAGGGCTTAAAGCCGCCAGTGCTTCTGTGATATGGTTGGTAAGACCGACACCCGATGTGCCATCTCACTGTTCCTGTGCCAAGAGCAATATTTGTCAGCATGCAACTCGTATAGATCACTGATGACCGTAGTAACGGGTTCCTTTAGCACAAATTGTTCAAATTGTTCTCTTCCACTTACAAATGGACAAGTCTAAAATAAATGCTTGCTATCTTATCTCCCAAGTGAGCTTAGAGTTGTTATTCTCAAATAGTGCGCCTTCCTCTGTGCTCACAGTATTTCAATCTTAGTCAACATCAGCAGCTGACAATATGAGGCGTTTACTACTAATAATTGAACATGGGCATGCACAGGTCACCGCTGCATCTGTGGTATCCCTAGACGCCAAAAAAGTGTGTGACCGTATTGAATGGGCCTTTCTTTTAATTGCTTGGAGACAATGAGACTTGGTGAAGGCTTTTTGAAATGATTGTGTCTTCTATATAGGGATCCATCGGCTAGTGTAATCACCAATGATCTAATATCAGAATCATTCAACCTTGCCAGGGGTACCAGACAGGGGTGCCCTCTTTCGCCTTTATTGCTCATTTTGTCAATGGAACCGCTGGTAGTATTACTTCTGATGCTAATCTCCTCCCAATTATAGAAGGTGACCATGAAAATAAAATCTGGTTATACGCAGATGACCTGCTGGTGGCTATACAGGATCCAGCACATGGCATCCCTTATCTGATGCAAGACATTCAACTATTTTCTTCTGTGTCTCGATATAAGGTAAACTGGGGTAAATCAGAAATTCTCCCAATCAACAACTTGTGTATGCAATTCACATGTAGTCAGTTCCAGGTTACTTGGTGTGAAAACAGACTGAAATATTTGGGGATTTGGATTAGGCCAGAGGTGGTGAAGTTTCCAAAAGTGAACTTTGATGTGATCATGCCGAAACTACGGTCGAACATGGATAGATGGGGAGTCCTGCAACTGTCAACATGGGGGAAAATCAATTGTATTAAAATGATTCTCACACCTTGTGTAAATTACCTTTGTTCCATGCTTCCAATCAAAATGCCAGACCACTACTTCAAATGATGCAGAAATGTATATGGGACGGGAAGCCTCAAAGACGTGCGCTATGGAAAAAGCAGCAGCCACAGAAGTTTGGCGGAATTAATCTACCTCACTTTTCCGAATATCATTTGGCCTTCACGGTTAGGCATCTGTGCAAAAATATCGGCACTGATGATGAGCCAACGGTTGACATACACTGAGAGAAAATAATGCATTGTCTCATTTGGCCCCCAAGGCCTTATTATCTAAAGTGTCAAAATAATCCAAAAGGCACAATCCCCTGACTGCTTTTTTGAAGGAGTGCTGGCGTGACCTGTCTAACTGCATTGGAACCAATCCCTTCTTATTTCTGGAGGCTTCGACCTGGCTCAATCCAGCTTTGAAGCTACGTGGAAAAGTGCTATTCTGGCCAGCATGGTTCCTAGAAGTGATCCAATATATTGCAGACCTAATTAAATATGGAGAATGGATTCCGTTTGCACAACTTTGCCACACATTAGATCTAAAGGAATGCACCTACGAGGATAGAAAGCTGAAGAGCATGTCTGTAAAAATGGACCCCGCACAATTGGCGGTCCATGGCAAAGCTTGGGCAGCCTTAAAGACATGCAAACGTGCTGCTCACCCAGCCGCAACTATGTACAAGGTCCTGAGAACATGTCATAAGGGGAACTTAGAGATGGCGAAGGCTTGGACAGAGGAGCTGGGTGAAGTGATTGACCAAAAATGATGGCTGTGTTGCTGTAGTAATGTGAGGCTTGTGAGCATGGACTGGGGCTTAAGAGCATTGCAAACCAAGCTTCTATTTAGGGCCTTTTGGATTCTGATGCGTCTGTTTAAGAGACACTTGTTGGAAAATGATCTGTGCTGGAAATGCAAACAAGCAAGAAGTACTTTAAGTCATCAGATCGGGTTCTGTCCCAAGACTAAGGTATTCTGGGAGGGAGTTTGTGAGAGATTAGGCTTGGTGTTGAGATGCACCATTCTAATGGTTGCATCTCTCTTAATACTGGGAGATGTGTCATTGTTAGAGGATGTTGACTCTAGAAAGAAAATGTAGTTTCCCAGGGCCTGTATGATTGTGAAAAATATCATTCTTAGAGTTTGGAAGTCATCCAGCTCTTTTTGCATCAATGAGTGGGTGGATGAGATGCTTACGCTCTCCAACTATGAAAAGGCAATTTGCAAATTGAAAGGAGAGACTGAAACGTTTATGGAAATATGGGGGATCTTTCTTAATGTGTATGGTTAAAGTCTCATGGTGACTCAATATGCTGGTGTGTTTTGTCCAAATTCACTATTACGCTGAAATGATTCTGATTTGCTCTTATGCTAGCCAAGACCATGCCATGTTTTGTGAGGATGTGTTTTGTGATTATTTATAAATTGTACTAAAAATGATACAGTTAGATATTCTTCTGTTTCTTTCTCTTCTCCTTTTCTGGTCTCTTTTCAATTCTCATTCTTGTTCTACCTTTCCTTCTTAATTATGTTGTGTTATGCATTATGATATGATTTTTTGTTCTTTTTCTTCTCTTTTGGACTCAATCTTGTGACCATGTTTGTAATTTTATGAAGCTTGTTTATTTCTGATTGTATTGCAAACTTTATTTGTGAAATAAAATATATAAAACTGAATCTTTGTCAAAGCGCTGTGTTCGAATGTCATAACACACCACACTGTGCACACGTGTAGGTGCTGATGATGATTCATCTATGGCGACATATGAGGGTGAGCTTTTCATATTCTTGGGTGAAAGGTAGAAACCACATGAGGGCGGCCTCTGTTGATTTCTATAAAAGAGCACATTGTGATCGTATTCTTATGTTTTGACAGATCTGGCAGTGAACAATTCGAGATAAGCAGACGAAATGTGCAAAGGTACATTACTGATATAACTTACCTTTGAAAGCCAGTGACCACAGGAGGAGCAGAAAACAGACAGTAGATAAGCTAAAGCAGGAAAGTACTTCCTTCCACGTGCCGTAACCACAAGTGAAGCCTAAGAATAGCCGGTGCGATAGCAGAGCGAGCGAGCAGAGCGCTCGCTTTGAGATCTTTGCAGAGTCTGCTAACGCAGGTTCGAATCCCGGTGGGGCCAAACTCAGCCTTTCATCTATCCGAGATCGATAAATGAGCACCACACACCTTAGGTAATAATAAGCAGCGCTCAGATACCTAAGGGTTCGTAGCGCTACATAAATGCTAAATTATTATTATTAATGGCAGTAGGCCCTAGACAAATACCAAATAACATAACTTATTGTTTCCAATTCAGCGCAGCTGTGCCAGCATGCATGTGCTGCTCAAGTGCAATTGTTAAGGCAACTGCACTTGAACAAATGTTTACATTCTTCTGGTTAACTGTAAATTTGCATTGCTAATGCCCATCCCGCTTCCGGCTCCGTGAGTAAATAAGTACTCCCTGTCAGCAGGGAACATCTCCTGTGTGTTGGGGCATGCCAGGCGACGCATTTTTCTGGTTCACCCTACATTTGCATTGCTAATGTGCATATCTGGCTCTGTAAATAACAAGTGATTTGGTATGCGCTTAGATTGATTGAGTCCTTGAATCCACCTCAGGATTTGACTAATTTCTGGGACAGGGTGGTAAGCAAAATCTAGGTGGTTTCTGAGTTCCGGTGCCATCTAGAACCCCAGTAAGGGAATGCGCAGTAATAGGGGCCACCACTCATGTGCATGGCGGCATTCATTACTATGCAGCTTTTTCAGCTTTGGGGATTCAAACCCCTCGGCCTGCATCAAGATACAGGTGGAGACAGGGTTGGCTTCTGCTCATTGAGTGGGGAAGTTTGCATCGCGTGTTTCCCATTCCATGTCCCGCTCTATCAGGGAAATCCTGATGACAACTGCACAGATTGGAGAAAACATGTGGAGATCTTGGGTTTGTATGTTTTGTTTAATGATCCATGCCGTTTAATGCCCCAACTAAGCAGGGCCAATTACAGGAACTTCAAAGACCCCTTGTGTGAATATAGCAATCACCGCCACATTCAGGGGTTGGCCTGGCTGGGCAACAGCCCACCAGCCGAAGCCTAATGTAGGTCCAAGCGAAGCAAGGATCATGGTGAGGGCTCAGGTTAATATACTTGGCATGTTTTGGGTACACCTACTTGCCTCAAAAACAAACTATAAGTCAATATGGTGGCAATTGGAAAGAGTGAAGAGAGGTTTTCTCTTTATAGTTCCAGGTACAGGAGGTGGATTAAGGGGCAGGCTGGGTGCTTGAAGAATGGCACGCAGGTAAGTGGTGTTGTGTTGTTGGGGGGATTTGGTTCGGTGTGAAGGGTTCAGGGGAGGAAGTCAAGGGGGAGCAGAGGAGGCATTGCATGGGACAAAGGCTTATGGGAAGATTATGGCTCAGGGAGACACACAGAGTCAAACAAAGGCGCTCCTAATCTCTTTTTACCAAATTGTTGAAGACTTAAGATCTCCCTGATGTCCATGGGTAGATTGTTCCAAAGTTAAATTCCAGCAGCTGTGCAAGATCTCCCAAATGTCCTTCATTTAAGAAACCGGGAGACTGGATGGAAAGGCAAAGAGACGATCTAAGTGGCTTGACAGAACTATACCAGGCAAACCACGGCCTTGTGTATTAAAGAGGAGTACCATACACATTTTTTTTAGCCATTGTCAAAATTCATTCTGGCCAGGATGGGAAGCTACTTCAGCTTTCTCAGCATGGGATTAATATGATCTTGTGTGACACTGTTTGTTACAATACAAGCAGCAATGCTTTGCAGCCTTTGTATACGCGTAATCATGTGCTTAATAAGACCGATGTATAAAGATGTGTCGTTGTGAAATGTGGCCCACGAATTGCCCTCGCTCATGTAGTGCAATCTGATTCTGATGGAAGTGGTTGAAGTTGTTTTAGAATCCTTAGATGGGAATGAGAAGAACAAACTAATCTAATGGCATGTGGTGCGATGGACAAAGATGAGTGCAATGTAATGCCCACAGATGTCCCCTGGTCCATGACTTTGATACTGCAGCAAGGCCAAGAAAGGTCTAACAAATCTAGATAGTAAGATTGAAGGTGGTATAATAACTTTTTCAGTTTTAGCCTGGTTAAGTCCTAACCAATTTGAAGATATCTAATTGGACATTTCCTGTAAGGTGGATTGAATGAAGCCCACATTACCATCATATTGGCCCTTCAAGATTATATGCGTGTCATCAGCATAATTCTGAAAATGAACCCCAATACGGATTAAGAGATCATGTACAGGTTTTATGTACTCTTTAAAAAGAAGCAGAGAAAGGCAAGATCCCTGCGGTACCCCACAAGTCAGCACTTTGGGGAGAGATGTACACTCATTTAACTTTATTCTAGAGTTTCTATTGAGGAGAAAGAAATCACATCAGTCCACTGCTGCACCAGAAACTGCAGCAGAGACCCTCAAACAACTCAATAAGATAGTATGATGTAGGGTATCAAAGGCTGCCGATAAATCCAACAATAATCCAACAATATTGGCATGCCAGTAGGACTTTCGGCAGAAATCTTCAACCTTAAGAGCCACCAGGGCAATTTTTTTACTCAGAAATAGCTGGAATCCCAATTTCTTGTCACCCAACAACAACCGGTTTCTCAGTGGGTCTGAAGTTGTAATTTAGAGGCCTTAGCCTGTACGTTTCAGAGAAATGGGACATCCGGAATAGAGCTTGTCAGAATCAAAAAATTGCCTTTCCTGGAAAAGTGTGATCCATACCGGTTTCAGACTATCCAGGATAGATGAGGTTCGAAAGGAGATGTTGATAAACTGTGTGATTATAGGTGATAACACATCTGTGTCTGATTGGATTACCTGCGAACAACAAGGGTTACCTGGAAACTGTGCAAGGTTTAGCCCTGTTTAAATATCTTTTGTCCCTGGAATCAAGAGGTCCTTCAAATACAGGACGTTTGGACCAGTGGTAGTCTGTGAGGATTTTGGGTCTGTAGACTTTGCCTTGAATAATATGTGGCCTTAGCTGGAGTGACTGGGCCTGAATCTTCAAGATGGATAAAGATCTTATCAGAAAAAGAGCTCAAACTCACTACTGATGCCTATCGAGCGGGTTGAAATAACATCCCGAATGTTCTTAATTCCGGTGTTAAAATGCATGTGCATCTTATTAAGATACTAAGTGAAAGGGTCTTTTTCATTTTCGCGAAAATGAAAAAGACTGATTTAGAGAGACCACCCTAAGAATGCTCAGAGCAGTCTTTGTAAATCTTAACTGTGCTGCCCCTGCCGCACACGAGTGCGCGCATGCGCTGACAGGCTGACTGAGATGGATAGGATAATATGGGTTGTCAGGTGTCTTGACCCACGTTTGAACTATTATGCAACAACATTTGGTGCTGTGGGCTTAGAAAATCCAAGATGGCCGAAAAGCCCACATTTGCGCCAGAATCCAGGAAAACCGCGCAGTTGTGCGCACACCAAAATGGTCAACTGACCTGCCACCCACCAGTGCGAGCGTGATGGGCCAGAAACGCCATGAGCGAAATCAGTGCAAAGGAAGATGGTGCTCTTCAAAATCTGAAATGTATTAATTCAAGACAGCTCCCAAAAATGGGTGCAGTACTGGCGCTCGACACTAACCGGCGCTAGCGGTCTAAACTCTGACAGGAGGCCTGTCTTTCAGGAGCTGACAAGGAACCTAAGTTAGCTGGAAACATCAAAACCTTGCTGGTTAATGAGAATTCTTAACACCTACTGTTCACAGGCCTGGCTGCATTCTGCTGCCCCCACCAAAAGGAGATCACACCTCTCTGATTGAATCAGGGGAAGGGACTGCAGGAAAACAGAACAATGAACTTTCCTTGGCTCAGGCAAATGCTAAATTAGGGGTCGTAAATGGCTTCCTCTTGGAAGGAAATGGGAGGGGCGCTGCCTCTGGGAGCTACCTGAGCTGGAGGCGGGGATAGACAGACATTCCCCCATGTGCTTTGGAACCTAAACCACACCCATCTGGGCCAGAGCATAATTTTAAAAAGATGGATAACTCATAGTATGGAAGTGTAAAAATTATATCAATAATTTCATTATTCCTGTGATTTTTCTGTGCCCATTTTAAGAGGTGTTGGGACTCTGTGGTATGTTCTGGGGGGTAGTAACGGAAAGTAGGGTATTACTCCAAATGTCTGTATGTTAAAAATCTGACACTTTATCATCTGATGCCCATATTCCTTGCGCACATTTTTGTAAATTCTGGAAAGGTTTAGAGGTTGTGTTCTTGATGAAAAGGGCAGAATTCTGTCAGAAGTGGACACAACATCTTACAAAGACAGGATCGGATGGTTTGGTGCTACAGAAAATATGTTAACTGAACATATAATATTAGAACAATTGTACATAGATAAATATGCATTTGGATCAAAAATAGATTTGTGTGCAAAGTGACAAGGGGAGGATCCTCTGACCCATAAACATACCTCATCACGATGACACTCCATTTCCTTCCCCCAATCAAGGGAGAGAGGAGAACTTGGCCAATGATAAGTTGTGATGGGCAGGCTTAGTTAGGCCCACGCACACACCCATTTTCAAAAGACATAAAAAGATCCACTGAAATCCAGGTAGGGACATTCACTTTCTACTTCAAACTGATTTCTTGCAAAGCATTTTGCCGGACCAGACAATATCCAGAAGACTCCAGAACCAGAACTTAGAATCCAGACTTCAGAACTTGCAGCAGAGAGGCCTAGTCCAAAAGCTGAATCCTTCTCAGCAGGCTTCAGAATCCAGCAACCTAACCAAACCATTCAACAGCTGGGCGAGCTTTATGATTCTGGCTAGAACCCTGTGCCAGAACCCAGAAAGCAGAGCTGTATCCAGACCACCGTGCAGTGCTGATAGAAGACCAGACCCAGACCAGACTGCTGTGCAGTGCCAGAACTTTTGCCAGAACAAGAGATCCAGACCAGCAGAGCAGAGAGAACCGCAGCTAAACCTGTTGTCCAGATCTGTGACGAAGCCCATTCCTTCCAAAATTAGGAGTGAGTATCCAGCCAGAGCTGTGCAAACCAATCTCTTAGTTTAAAAATAATCGAATTCAAACAATTTCAACCTATTTAGAACTGCATAGAAATCGTGTGTCCATTCTGTGATTTCAAACCTGTGAAAGTGTCAAGTGCCATTCTGAATCATTATTTCATTTCTGAAAATCTACCGCCACAAAATCGTCCGTATCTTTTGAACCATACATGCTAGGAACGAGATGTAACTTTCATCTAAAAGCTAAACTCCTCAGCTTTCCAATAAGCCCCAAACTTTCTACTCCTTATAGTTTTCCGTTATCGCGCTCGACGCACTCAGAAAAAGTGCCGCGAATTGAAAACTAGCTCAAACTTCTTCACCTGTCAAAAATAGCTGTCTTTTGCTTTGCATTGCTGAAATTTGTTTTCAACCTGATAATCCCTCATGAATCATTACTAGTGTTGACCTGAACTCATTCAAAGTAGCTATCACCTACACTGAATCTCCTATAGGGAATTAAAATCATTTTAGCATATTTTCACTTCTTTGCAAATCACATTTTAAAGTATTTTTGCCTGTGTTTTAAAAGCATACCGGTTGCTCTAAGCTTGCTAGGGGAGAACTGAAATTTGAATTGAATGCGGATTGTATTCCTGAAAACGGTGTGCTTTACTTCCATCTCCTTACATTGCATGGGGGGGAATGAATTGTCAAAAGAAAAAGTGATCATATTATCTCCTGTTGAAACCATATCAGTATATTCCTGCACTGCATTCTTTTCCATCTTTGCATTTCCTTGAAACCATAAAAGTATTCTCTGCTACCTTCCCCTTTCTATACCAACTCCTAAGTGATTAAAAGAGTGTACCATTGTAATATTATCCATTGTTGATCACTGTCATATTCTTAATTGTACTCTCAAATATTAATTTATTCATAAAAGTGTTATATATATATATATATATATATATATATATATATATATATTGTTTAAATTGTACAATAAATCTTTTAATTTGCAAAACAAACCTACTTCTTGGCTCAGTGAGGTCAGGGGGATTCAAAGAGAGGGGCGTTATACAAGGGTTTATCATCCAGATCTATGAACTTGTCATAAAAATATATAATTAAGGGCTTCCCTTGGGCATCCCAGACTCGGCATGGACTTAGTTGGAGTGCTGAATTGAAGTCGCTTAACAGGGCTTTAGGTAAGTGTATGTTTGAGTGCGAGTGTGTATTAAAGGGGACAGTGTTTGTGGTGGGCAGGGGTCTGAAGAGAAGGAGTATATCTGCGTGTATGTGTGTTCTTGTTAGCATTTTTATGTAAGGCGGGGAGCTGGGCAAAAGGGATGTGTGTGTGAGGCGGACTTGGGGTGGGAAAGAGGTTGTAGTAGAATCAGGGGTGAAACTCCTGATTTCAAAGGTGAGGGAAGGAATTGATGTATTTCGAATATTAAAGGGCACACACAATTGGCCAAACAAAATCGGTCTATATTTTGTGGGGCCTTTAGTATTCGAGATAATCACATAGAACCCTTATTACACCAGTTTTCGAACAAGGCACAGTCTTAGTTTAATGAATAGGTTTTATTTGTTCATATAAAATCTTGAGAAAAGTCTTAGTCAAGTTTGCAATGGCTTAGAACGTTTGGATTGATTTCAACATGGAAACGATGAGGGCAAATCCATCGCGACAATTAGTAAAAACTTTTTGAGGACCAGTGTTATCATGGCAGCTGTCTACATGTAGTATATAGGAGTTTAATCTTGCCCTGGTTACAGGTGGAATTGACAACCACATAAGAAAGCTACCTTGATCAATTGTGCCTCCTCTACAAGAGGGCACTGTATGGCAGATGTAGTTTGGGCACACTGCATTTAGCACATTTTACTGGCCTGTGGAAACGAAATCAGGATAAAGTCACCAAATGCCCCATGTTGTCTTGCCAATTACCTTAGCTTGCCATGATCCTTGAGAAACTAGAAGCTGGGATTTTAGTATACCACTAGTATTTTCTTCTTTTCTCTGTGATTATTATATATTAATTTAAGAGATGTTTTGTTGCGCATCCACGATATAACATGTGTGGGCATAATTGTTGTATTTATGAAATGTGATATGTTTTAAATGAATTGTATGTCTTAATGTCAGGATTTGCAACCGATTTGTCCTGATGAATTGCCCTTTGCGTGCGAGATTTCAAAAAGCAGTGTAGCAATAGTATTGAGTTTTTATATATTTGAATATGATTGGTTTATTGTGCACTTTTATCAAGTTTAGTCAAAATGTATGTATTAATAAAAAATCAAATTATTAATCTTAAAACCAGCATGCATCAAAAGTCATGCCGCATTATGAGCAATGTAGTTTCAGTAACAAGGAACCACAGAGGGAGAGGTGAGAGATCACATCAGGACAATCATTGGATCTCACAGCCAGTTAGCAGATCACGCGCATGTTACTGTTATAATGAATATCCACAGAATCACATGAACATTCTTATTTATGTTGCATGGAGCAGAGTTCATTATGGGCAGAGTTGTTTTGGGAACATTATAATGATAAGTATTCTCATATATGTTTATGTACATATTTTCTTTTAAAGTACGATACCATTCATTCACTGACAAACCAATATTGAACCAACAATGTGAGTTCACCGTTAATAAGTACTTGCCTGAGAGACTCATACATTCATAACCCCATACACATTGGAGTTATTCTCTGACTACACTAAGGCCTGCTTTATAAAAAGTGAGACAATTCATTCCACTCGTTGCACTCATTTGGACAATCCTTAAGTGCATTTAATGTATAGATCGGTTTCAGTACCTTATACACAAGTGCTTTTTCGTGAGGCTTATAACGAGTTTTCTTACCTGTAGCATTTCCTCTCTGAATTAGAGCATACCTTTTGAGAAGCGCTTCTCCAATAAAGTGGCGAACTGAAGGCACTGTTGTCCCAAGTGGATTGAGTAACCTAGATCTTTGCTATTTTAAAAATAATATCGATATGCTGTGGGGCACCACCTCAAGTAAACATGTTTTTATTTCTGTTCCAATTCCAATTTGTAATCAGAACCATACACATGGGTTTTCTTTTACATATTGTCACTGCCGCACACCCACAAACCAAATGGGCATTCCTGACAGAACACATATCTTCAAATGTTGATCAAAGTCCTTCTTTATACTGGTGTCTATTTTAGGGTTTGTATCTTCTGCATTGAACTCTGCTTATTTTCACCTTCACACCTGAGGGCCTCCCAGGGCTTTAAGTGGGGTAAGAAATCGAGAGGGGGCCCTCATTTGGGGGCGTGGCTTCTGGGGGGCGTGGCCTAAAAAGCACGCAAATCGTAAGATCTGCACACAAGTATATATACATGTTACATATCTGTGTGCGCACCTTACTATGGTTTGTGTACTTTGCAGGCCATATTTTCTGTAATTGGGGCCTCTAACTGCCCTACTTCTGTTCCCATGATTTGTACCATGTCAATCACCTCCAAGTATGCATCCTCTTTTCCTACTGTTTCGGGATAGTCTGTCTTATATAGGACCTCTTAATAATTCACAAAGCCCTCCGCTATCTCCCCCGGTGTGGTCCTCGGGGTCCCTCCTGTCTTTTTCCTCCACCCATCTTTATGCCCTCTGCCTTGTCTCCTTGTTCATAGTATTGCTGTGTAATATATTTAGGTTTGCGCAGGGTCTCCCCCAGTTTTAACTCCTTCAGTTCCTCTCTTTTCTCTAGTATTCCTTCCCTTAGCCTTTCTCCATTCTTGCCACCTGCATGCATCAGTGCCTCCCCTTCCAATATTTCGAGTCGAAGCTTATCTTCTCGGAGCTTCCTCTCCTTTTTTTTCGGTGCCCCTTCTCTGATCAAGAGACCTCGCCATGTGGCCTTCCATGCCTCCCAGACTGCCTTAATGTAGATTTCTCCAGTTTTGTTTATTTCAAAGTAATCCACTATATTGTTTGTCAGCCAGTCTGCAAATACGTAGTCTTTCCAGAGAAGTTCCTTACACCTCCAGCCACTGTCTGCCCTTTATATTCCCTTTATGTCCAGCGTCATCCACACCGTATCATAGTATCATAGTCTGTCAACCCCACCAGTCTTATTTCTCAGTCCAGCACTCTGCCACCCTGTTTGTGGTTCAGTATCAGGTAATCTATCCTGTTGGACTTAAAATGCAGGGGTGAGAAGATGGCATAACCCCCTTCACTTGGGTGCTTTATGTGCCACACATCAACCAAGCCCCTCACCTCAATGGCCCATCCCAGGTGTCCCCTTCTCCCTTCTCTACCCTTGTCATCCCCTTCTCTTATTAGATTTTCTATCCAACACCTCATCCGTCCAAGCGTTGAGATCCACCCGATGATACATAGATCCACAGGTGTTGCCTGTATGTGGTCCAGTGCCATCTCTATGAACCCTGCTTGGCGCTGATTAGGGACATAAAGTGCTGCCAAAACTATTGGTGCACCCTCTGGGGTTCCTTGTACTATGAGAAATCACCCCTCCAACAATCTAGTCTCCTTTGGGTCCTGCAGTCTGCATTGTTTGTGTAAGGTAATCACCACCCATCCCTTCTTCACAGATCCAGAAGCACAATAGGTCCGGCCAATGCCTGCACCCCTCAGCTTCCGCTTGTTGACCATAACTTGGCGGGTTTCCTGCAAGAACAGCACATCCATGGTGGCTTCTCGGAATTCCATTGCAACAAAGGACTTTTTTGTGGGTGAGTATAAGCGTTTCACATTTAGTGTTCCCTCAACCAGACTCTTGCACAGCTCAATTGCCATCATATCCCTTCTAATCCCAGACTCTCTTCACCTCCTTTCCTTCCCCTCTTCCCCCAACTGTTTTCTATCAGCCATTCCTCAAAGCGGGCTACTCTATGAGCGAACACATGCTACCTGTAGAACTTTATCCCAAAACCAAACAACCAAAAACACAAACTTGTGAATCAGTCCGCAGCATTCTGCAGAGAACGCTGATACGCCTTACATCTTGCCGAGGGCTACCAAGGTGGGGGGGGTGTCATCCTCCCTGCCAGCATTCCACAAAGTACCTTATCAATCCGCCTGTTCGGTAGTTAGCGCGTGCAGTTAGTGACCTAGGGACCGTCACCCCATGTCTTTTGATACATTCAAATTATTGTCCATGGGGATGGTCCATTCATGTGCATATGTTTCCGCCCTGCTTGACCCTTCCTTCTTCTTGGCGTACCAGGGGTATGCAACTTCCTGGGCCCTTGCTGAATCCTGTCCATCCATTGGGTTGGGGACTGCCACCGCATCAGATATTAGGTGACTTAGTGCCTGCTCTGCTTCTTCTGCTGAGGTAGTGCGGTAGTCTATTGCATCCACCTCAAATTGAAGGAAGAATGGGTATCCCCATCTATATCTTGTCCCTTTCTCCATTAGCCATCTTGTGAGAAGTCTGCAGTCTCTCCTCCTTGAGAGCGTCAGATTAGAAAGGTCCTGGTATATTGTGATCTTAGACCCTTCAAAGTCTATTTCCCTTTGATCTCGCGCCCATGACAGCACTTCCGCCCTGTCTCTGTATCGCAGGAACTTTACCACAATGGAGCATGGGTCATTGTCATATGCCCTGCCTCCCCTGTAGGCCCTCTCCAGCTCTCCTACTTCACCTCCCTCTGCCTCGAAGAGGAGAATGACAATGGCCTGTACCTTTTCTGCCTCGGGGTCTCTCCAATAGTTTTTTAAGGCCCAGTATCCTAACGTTCCTTCCTGTTTTCCAGGTTGCCTATCTTCACAGTGACCTCTTCTTCGCGTAGCTCCAGCTCCATCATCATTGCATCCAGGTGCATTTCCGCAAATCTGCGTTGAGTTGGTTATTCTCCAGACCCTCCAACTTGCTTTTTATAGTGCCAACTCTGCCAGTGAGGTCTGCCAAGGAGGCTTGTATGTCACCCCTAAGCGCCTTGATTTCAGCAAGGATGTGCCCATCGTCCTCCTTCATGGAAAAGTGAGACATGTCAACTTGAGTAAGCACCCTGCCCTCTGAGTCCTTTTTTGATGTGCCACCCTATGCTTCTGCTGTCTATCAGCCATTTTAAACCTCAGCTGTGGTGGGGTCAGCACAGCTCTTTCACAGTGCCCCTGTTCCTTTGGCTTGCTTTCCATCCTCTTGGGGCAGCCCCTGCAATCTGGGGTCAGCACAGCTTCACTGGGTGCCTGCGGCTATTGTTCTCCCTTAGCTGTGTGGGTTTTCACAGCTTTTTTTTTTTTTGCCCAAGCTCTCTGGTGGTGGAGGGGTTCTGTGGGAGGGCCCAGGGTTGCCTCACTGGTGCAGTCTCTGGCCCACTCCGTACCATTCCCGCAGTGTGTGGGGCCAGCTCATGCCATGGGGGGGACTCGAAATCTCTGCTGCTCCCCCTCTACATTGCTGTTTTTACTGCGGGACACACTCACGAGCCGGGTCAGCTGGCCTCCACCTCCGATATCTTCATCAGAGCTGCAAAGGCGGCTTGCGGCTCTTCCCTCTTTGTGCAGGTCTTTCAGGCTGCGGTCCACTTCACAGATCTGTTGGAGTGCGGCACTCTCCCTCCTCCTTCCTCATCGTGGCTGTCCCCCTTCCGTCACAAGGCGAGATCACCTTTCTTCCAGGGATGCAGGGTTTTTCCACCCTCTGTGCCTTCTGCAATGTTCGGGGCATAGTATGTCAGGCAGGGCCGGTGCTCAGTGTGCGCAGCATGGCCTTAGCTTCACTACGGCCGTAGGCGGGCTTCCGTGCCACACTTCCCCTTATAAACTCGCTCGGGGGTGCCGGGCGGTTTCAGACGCCTTTTCCAGTAAAATGCAGGCGGTGGGCCGGTGTACTTGCACTTTATCTCATTTCCTAGTTGCTGGCTGGGGCATGAGCAGAATGTCAGACCGCCATGTTGTTTGTTCGGTGCCCCCTGGTGGTCTTCTCTAGTTAATTTGTAATCCACATATATTGCATTGATAATGGCATGATTAATTACAAAGAATCAGATGTGCGTCTTTACTTTACTTTTTACCCGCTAATAACACATATTACAATTATATATCCTGTTTGCATAGAGAATTAATTAAAAAAAGAAAGGTGTTAAGGGCCCGATTCATGGAATTAATTGCACTGTAAATAGGGACTTTACACACTGACACGCGCGCCAAACCCCTTTCGTTGACTCATGAATTGACTGCGTGGGGAAATCGCTACCCTGCAAGGCTTTCGCGCAGGACCGGTGCGTCCCTGCATGCAGTAGATCGCATTGCACAAAACACCTAGCAGAGCTTGGGCATGGCCTGGGCATAGACCAGAGTACGGGATGGAATATGCAGAGTGAGGAAGAACAATTTGAAAAAATGTGGGCGTTTCGAGGGACGGCCCACGCAAGGCGATCACGCGCCCACAACTGCACAGGTAAAATCGTATTCATGGATCTGACCACGCAACCTCATGTCGGGAAAATGACCACACAAAGCTCTCAATGTAACTGCCACAAGAAGGGAGGCGTACAGACACTTGCGCATAGGAATCACTGCGCAGAGGTAAGATGGCATGTTGGATTTAGGGGTGCGTGCATGCAGTTGGGGTTACGATTGAAGTTAGGGTTGTGCGTAAGCAGTATTGGCAGGTGTAGGAACAGTGCATGCGGGTTCACACTCATAACCACTGGGAAATTGCAACTTTTATGAGACATGTTGCGCATGTTTATGGGGTGCTGGGAATGGTTATGAGGCACCCTACGCAGTGTTGCCGGGGTGCTGGCTTGGTTGTGGGGGGCCCCATGAGGATTACAGGGGTGCATGAGTTTGTGCCTGAGCACTGCACACAGTTAGGTATTAAAGGTTGTTTGGGTGGGGGGGTGTCAGGGGCATTCCAGCCACGACTTGAATATAGGCTTACTTTGCGGAAACAAATCCATGACTACACAGTGTGCGCAGAATAACTAGCACAGAGTCGTTATCGGCACGCAGCCTTTGCAGGATCTCTGCACACTTCCCTAAACGTCTGAATACTGTTTAGAATTATTTCTGCTTATGTCTTTTTAAAGATCAGACTCTATGCTCTTGGTGACGTGATACAATGTCAACAATCACATTATCATGAGTGTTTTAAATAAAGCTAACCTTACGAAAATGTCTACAACAAAGCAAGACGACATATTTAATGATAGTAGCAAGTGAAGTAAGGCTGGTCTGCATTGAGTAAAATCTCAGTCCTATAGACATGGGGATTGATTTCGAGGATAGGGATAATACACCGGTGTACATACAGTCTTTGACCCCAAACTACCGAACAACCTGCCAACTTCACTTAAGACTGACCTCAAGTGCATAAGATTCAAACTTACCCTTTAATCAGCATTGCTCAAGGCAACCCCGCAGCCCTGAAGCTATTCAGCCAACCCAGATCGGTCATTCACTTAAGTTACCTCTACCTGATTGGGCTCCCGATCACCTCCCAAGGGTGACTCCCCCCCTCGCCACTCTTCCAGCTATGCCACTATAACCCACGTACAGTGTTTTAACAAAATTGTGTACTGATTTGTGTTAATTGTCCAAGATGTTTGATCTTAAATGGGGATGCACCCTACTCTGTACAGGTACCGGATTGTTTGAATATACCACCCGGATCTTCTTTACCCCATGTGCGGTGATACTATTTATGCTGTGAGGTTGCGCCATGCAAAACACCAGTAAAATAAAATGAACATGTATTTATTGATATTGTTTCACTGAAAATTGCTTTCTCCTATGCAGGTTCAGTAAATAGGGAGCATATTGTAATCCTAGTGATAGATGTGTAGTGCAGACACGTGTGATATTAGCAAATCATTCCCTTTGTATAGTTTGAGTGATGTTTACGAGTATGTGATGGACTTTCTGTATGGTGTTAAAATCTCCATACATTCGTGGATGGTTGAACTACACCTGGTTAAGAACACAATGTGAGTGAAATTAACAACACCCCTTCTGAATATTTCTCCTCCTTGACCAATGCAATGTTTCGCCTTAAAAGAAAATATACCAAAAATAAGGATTCTAGGTATTTACACTACATTGAGCTGTATATTGCAAAACCATGACTTTCAAACCACCACCTCTTATACGATGATTTCTGTATGTGAACGTGTGCAAATGACCATAAGAGCTATCCAAAATGTATCATTGACTATAAGGGTTTCATTGGGAAGGGGCGCAGACATCTGTTGTGGCAGCAAATTTCATGCAGATTGGGCATGGCTCAGGTCACATACAATGGACAATAATTGAAAATATATTGCTTAGCTACACAGAGGGTAACCTTGAAATTGTATAACACTAGAGTGAACAACAATGAACCTACCAATTGAATCTACCATCAGAGTAGACTCAATGAGATCATCATTGGGCATAAACTGTCATTTTTGTCACCACGTAAACTAAGTATTGAACAAAAGGAATAGCTAAATCGTTAACTATGTATCATTGAAAGTAAATGCTTATCTACGTTTCCAATAGATAATTATAAGTGTTAAGGATTCAAAATTAGCAAACACTCATGTCTATTTCAGCATAAAGAAAAAGAGACATGACAAAGCCATTGCTACTCAAGGACATTAGAAGAGCTCTCTTCTACCAAGACTTATCAAGTCGAGTGCACAGTCATAGACAGTCGTTTGTTAATCTTTTCACAAAAATCACTGAATTTTTGAACAATGAGTTTTTCCAAAGAAAGCAAATTAGTATTTTTTGCGATTGCTGTAATTCTACGATAGTGTTAGCACGGTCCCGCAACTGATCACTGCCCCTATGCACGTGTCAGGAAACACCTTAGACCTTTAATTTGCCCCGCCCATGCTTGTAATGGTCTATGCTGGGTTTTCAGTTCTGTGGACGGATCACTTGATATTACCTTTTATTATCAATGCCTGTCCGAACCCTCGACCTTGTGCCCTTCCCTGCCCCCCTTCACGTCACTGGTCTTATATCCCCCTGGTATGACTGTAGTCAGTCTCACTGAGGTTGTGTCCTCAGGTATTCCTATGGATCTTGACTTCGTGAATAAATCATTTTACACAACAACCAACTTCCTGACTCTGCTTCAAAGCCCTAAACCTCGGGCTTTCCCTTTGGAGCCCTGGTTCTCGGATGGACTGCTAGGCCTCTGCCAGCAGTGTAGATAGGCTGAACGTATATGGCCCTCAGCAAATTGCCCTTGGGCTCGTCTACCCTTTCCCAAAACCACATCAGTCTATAAACAAGCTATTTTCAAAGCAAAGCAGGCCTTTTTCTCTGCACATATTGAATCCACTGTTAATTCTCCTCAGGAACTTTTTAAATTGATGCAGGCTCTTTCAGCCCTGCCCTCTGCTAATAAGGTTACTCCCTCTCTTCAGCTATGTACATCGCTTTACACTTTCTTTCAATAGAAAAATCTATACAATTTGCCAGAAGATATCTGACTCTCTGGTTCCAAGTGTGCACGAGGTCACGGCTCTGTTGGAAGGTTCTACCCTGGATCTATCCGATGTAATCCCTTTGTTTACCCATGCTGATATCATGGTGGCCACTCAGAGTCTGAAGTCCATCTCTCCCGCGGACCCTATCCTTTGGGTACTCTTAAAGAGATTGATTATTTGTATAATCGCAACCTCAGTGTCATCAGCGGTCAACTCCTCCTTCACTAATAGCTGTTTCCCTTCTTCACATGTTTCCCCCTTCTGTTTGGTTTTTTGCCCTAGCCTCATGATGCCCTTTGGGGTGAAAGTCTGTGCTCTACAAAAATTCTTAACATAACAGGATGCGATCTTTTATAGCTTTAATTGTACAAATTGTGCATGTTTATTGATATTGCCTCGCTGCGCACGGGCAAATATTTCCTTCTTTTGAAGTGGTAGACCTGTGAAAAGAGAAACAAAATATCGAGGCCGAGTACCCCAAAAGGAAATACACCAAGCACAGGTTTCAAAGAAACATAGAAAGTATTTTATTCTCTATGGAATACAATTACAAAACAGTGCAAAGTCAGATAGCTATCGGCCCTCAGTACAACACAACGAACTCCAGCGTGGTTCAGTGTGTTCAGTGAGAGAGTGTACATTAGAATGCATTCGCTTTTTATACATTTTGTGAGCGCTGTGGCCAACCCTTCTTCGGGTTAATATTCTACTTTATATGTTACCGATTCTAGGATTCGTTGCCGAGTCTCAACTAACCGCATCTAACTGGTTTGTTCTTTATTACATGTAACAATAGGCGTATGCATTAACTGTGTATTCTAAGTTTCGTATTGCAGGCCTTCTTAAACATTAATACAATATAATAAAAACAAATGTTCTTTGTCCAATGTGTAAATACATTATCATAATATATACTCGTGGATTGATTTAATTGCTCGAGTCATCCTTTTACACATAGGTCAACGTAGGATGAGGTCTCGGTTCATGACCTCAACAAGTAGCCTGCAGGCAGATTACACATTAGCGATGTACAGAGGTCAAGACGGCCATGTTGTATTTTGCAATGACATCGTCCACCATTTTAGCTCACAGTGTGGGCCTCATTACAACTCAGGCGTTAAGGGTTAACGCCACCGTTAACCCTTAACGCCTGATTCTGATTTTAACGCCTGCTTTTAGCAGGCGTTAAAATCCATGGCGCTAACCTGCCATGGTGCTAATTACGCCGCCGTAATTTACGGCGGCGTAATTAGCGCCTTCCCCACTCCCATTATGCCCTATGGGGCAAAAATGGGAATGGGGAAGGGAAAATGGGAAATGGGGATTTACCGCCCCACTCACCTTGGAATGGGGCGGTAAATCCGCCATCCACCATGGTGTAAACGGAGTTTACACCATGGTGGTAAAGTTGGTGCACTTAGCACCAAGCTTGTAATGAGGCCCTGTGACTTTTCCACATAAATCCTAAAATGGCGGTTTGACCTAAAAATGGCGGCCTACATAGATTAAAGGTCAGGACCTTGTAACACAGATCTCGCAAATGACTTTCGAGCAGCTTGGCGTAGGCCAATATTAATATATTTATTACAATAGGAGGCACGATATACTTATTATTCCGATAGACCAACACTCATAACACAGAGGCCCTCATTACAACTCAGGCGTTAAGGGTTAACGCCACCGTTAACCCTTAACGCCTGATTCCCACCTTAACGCCTGCTTTTTGCAGGCGTTAAGTTCCATGGTGCTAAGGCACCTTGGTGCTAATTACGGCACCGTAATTTACGGTGCCGTAATTAGCGCCTTCCCCACTCCCATTATGCCCTATGGGGCAAAAATGGGAATGGGGAAGGGAAAATGGGAAATGGGGATTTACCGCCCCACTCACCTTGTAATGGGGCGGTAAATCCGCCATCCACCATGGTGCAAACGTAGTTTACACCATGGTGGTAATGTTGGTGCACTTAGCACCTCAGTTGTAATGAGGGCCAGAATAAAATATCCTTTGAATACATTGCGCTAGTTGTACCTAAACAAACTTTGAGAGCCTAATCAAAGGAAGAGTTCACCTAAGAATGCACATGAACATAAATCTGCAGATGGGAATGGTTGGTTTGTAGTACACTTTTCCCCACAATATGCTTACAACCAATAAATTCCTATATGCCGTTGTTTTGATATATTTTCTATGGAGCTCATTTAGTTATAATTAGTAATTTGATGTGAGGGAGCTGTTACGTGTTGACATGCCACCTTTTACCCTGCACTTTTGCACTCTTGTGCTGTTTACTTTTAATTGTAATGGCCAGCTGTGCTTACAATTACATTTAAAGGCTATCCGACATGCTTGCATGTCGGGCAGCGTGGCAGGCAGTGGGCCTCATTCCGAGTATGGCGGTAAGGGATAGCGGCCACCGCTAACGAGAGCGGTGGCGGTAATCCCTTACCGCCATACTCCGAGTTCCCTTAGCGCCATGGTGCTTTTAACACCTGCTTTTAGCAGGCGTTAAATACCATGGCGCTAAGGGACCTTGATGTTAATTACGCCACCGTAATTTACGGTGGCGTAATTGACGCCTTCCCCACTCCCATTATGCCCTATGGGGCAAGAATGGGAATGGGGAAGGGTAAATGGGGATTGGGGAATTACCGCCCCGCCAACCTTGGAATGGGGCGGTAATTCCGCCAACCACCAAGGCGCTGCCGGTCCGGGTACGGCGTCAACCAAGGCGTTAATAGCGCCATTGGTTAGCGCCGTACTCGGAATGAGGCCCAGTGTGTTCACGGATCCCTATGGGGTCCGCCTGCTTTATTCTGTTCCATAAAGTAGTCGGACCTCAGAGGCATGCCCCACATTTGCGCCGTCATGAAAATCCATTCCAGTGCAAATGCTGGAGCATTTGTATGCTGAAGAGGAGGGAAGACGGCGAAACTCAAGTTGAGCTCCTATTTGTTTAAGAGCATTGTAGCTGCACCAATAGAGTCAATCATTATGGAGTACTGATTCCAATTGGTATAAAAAATAATAATAGGTGTGGATAAAGGACATTGAAAAGGGCTCAGATAAAAGGGAAAATCCTTTGGAGATGATTTATGTAGCCAACATAATTGTCCTTTACTAGTATAGTGATTTGATGAATTTGAAAGCTGTGCCTTTTTAAAAGTCAAAGTTAGCATAAGATTTGGCATTCAGAAAGAATACAAATTGAAATATTGAAATGGAATATGTCTGTACACTTTTCTTTGAAATGTTACTTGGTTTTGCATTAAAGCTTGGCTCTATGTCATAGTGTACGCAATACCAGAACCTAGTTTTATACATTTTTGCAAACACCAGTCACTAGCAAAGCATTTAAACTAGTGTTTTTCTGTCAACAAGTGTGAAACACATTGATCCCCCAGCCCCACCGCCTGCCTTGCACAGGGCAGTTTGGTTCCCGGATTCACGCAGATGTTTATCATAATGGACTTCTACTCAGGAATGCTCCCTTCAAAAGATGTGCAGGCCTTCATCGCATTGTGTACCTTCAAACCTGCTGACATGTTGATTTGCATTACAAACACGGACACTGCTTTAGCCAGGAGGCTTCGCACACAATTTAACAGGATGTGCTGCAAATTTAGCTCCGATCTGAGCAGAGTAAGAACGGCAAAGTGTGGGTGCAGGTGTGCAGTGGGGCGGTAATGAACGCAAAGATCTCATCTAAAATGCCGAATTAACGTTTAGTGTGCATTCAACATAATAGATTAGATATTTTGCCCATAATACTGAGGAGTTGAAGAGGTGCGCCCCGCTGCCCCAGTTTGGTATTATGGGTTGCAGGGTTGCAGGGGTGTTGCCTGCATACATTAAAGGAAGTGCGGGGGACAAACGGGCGAATTCTCAAAAGATCCAATTACAAAATACAGGCAAGTGGGCAAGCAACCTAATATGACGTGACCTTCCACTGGTGGGAGAAAGAACCTCCTCAGAATCACTATTTTCATTTCAGGGAGATGTGAGTCACGCCGGGTGCAGCAGGCTAGGAAAGCCAGGGGAAAGAAGCGGGCAGTGCCTCCTACCTGCAGGATAATGCTTGCAATAGCCACACTATCGACAGAAGGTGCACCACATGGGAAGAGTGGCTGCATGCCAACAAACTATATCTGCTAGCTCTAAAAAAACTAGCAGAGATCCGAAGATCTGCAGCATGCCAGAGCAGATGCTGTATTCAGATGAAGACAGGGCTCAAGTGGAGGGTACACATGGGTGGGGCATGTCCAGGGAGTGGCCTGGTGTGGCACCACTGAAATCTGATTGGCCACCCCAGGTGCCACCCCATTCTCCTAAACAATGATAGTGTGTGTGTGTGCACACGAACGCACTCATACTTCATGCCAACCCTGCATAAGTCATTGCCCCACTAAGGCCCCCCCAGTCAAGAGAGTCTGGGCATGCCACTGGCGGGTGGACAGTGTCTGCCCACTTTTTCAGAGGGAGCTGCTGCCCCCCCCTCCCTCGCACCTTGAGTATTTTAAAAGCCTATGTAAAATGAGATACTTTGCACTGTGTTTTGGAAACTTTCTCGTTCAACCCACTGTGGGGATTTGAACCACAGTCGCCAGGTTGCGCACCTCACCACTACACCATTACGACCAGATGATAGAACAGAAACACCTGAATGTGAAATGTCACAAATGGGAACTGTGCGCTCCAGGGAAAACATGGGCATTGATTTTTGGGTCTTAAAGTGCACAGCGTTTATCATTTTTCAGCACTGTTAGAAGCAAATATCTCTTAGGTTAACGTGTGTCTGTTGGTTTTCTGAAAGGCAAATATGCCTGCCTGTTCATGCAGTGCACTTTGCTTTGGTTATGCAAAGCCAATTAAATGAAATTTGATTATGCGTCCTGTGAGGCTTGATCGAAATTAAGCTACATCATTATCAGAAGGCCGTAAAACAGAAACCTGGAAACTTAAAACAAATGTGTTGGCAGGAATAAGAAAAGAAGGTATTTTTGCAATGAATCTACAATTTTTGGGGTGCATGATGTTCTTGTTCAGAAGAATGTGAAGCTGAATTTACTAGAATTTAATAAGATATTATAAAATCGTCTACATTAGCGATGTTGAATCCCAGGGACCATATGTTCTGATCCCAGTTGCTGGTGTGGTGCTACTAGTATCTAGTAAATATGTAATTGCTTTTATTTCAAAAGATCTGGGGGGTGCAGTGCATAGCCATTTTACAGTGGAAAGAGTGGCATCGGGTATACATGGGCAATTGATCTTGATGTTTTTTTTTTGTGGGGCATTCCATTTAAAATCAGAATAGATCATAAACAATGTGTTCATGCTTTGTTTGAAAGATAGCATGGCTGAATGATTGCCTTGTAGTCTACCCAGTGATTGGAGGAACGACTGAAGAGAGGGACGATTGGGCAGTGGGAGCTTGAGTGGAAGTAAACATTATTGCTGGAATTGCAGAATCACAATATTGGCTCAACAAAACTTGTCAAGAAGTTCACAAATACATGACAGAAATTCAGTTTGATGTGAAGAATGGGAGGGTGGAAAGGAGAGCCTTTTGGAAAGTGAAACAAGAATTGTGTGCAGCACAAATTGTGCTTGGAGGTGAAAAAGTTATACGTTCTAAAGATATGAGGACATCTATTTTCAAATGAGCAGATGAAGGCCACTTAAAAAGGGGAATGAGGAAGTGATGTTGAATAGGATGTTGCTGAAAGAATGTGTACCATGTACACAGAGTGGTAATTCTCACAGTCAGCATTCTGCCATTCAAACACGGTCACGTGCCAGGAATATCATCTGAAAAACTGGCCTTTGGTATTGTGGCTTGAAGTCCCTGCTTGGTTTGAGAATTAATCATCAAGGAATCAGCAATTGAGGCGGGTGGATAGCTCAGGGGCAATCTGTTTGTCTTAGAAGCCGGACAACACAGAGCAACACAGGTTCAAATCCCAATTCACACTTAGAAACTGGTCTCCTGTGTTAAGTGTGTTATAAAAGAGTAATTCATTAATTTGTCTATTAATTAGCATGCCACTGCCAGAGTTGGAGCAGAATATAATTGTGTGGTTTATTATAATTGTGGGGTTTATTATCTAATGAAATTGGTATTTTTCTAGGAGCCAAAGGAATAAAACATTTCACCAATAAATTGTATTTTTTGTCTGGGTCACAATGAACTGGTTGAGAGATTCAAAATTAAACAGCAGTATTCAATTGGTGAGGAATACAGCATTGGACGGGAAAGCTTATCTACAGGTTTATTTGTGGGCATATCATAATGCTCTCCAGACTCTTCAGTGGGGGAATCTCCCTTTGAGACATTAAGGTGTTGCATTTCCACCACCGGGTTATTTCCAGTTTGGGAGGGACCTGTGTTTGTAGACCAGTCAGATTCATGGAAAACGGTGGAATAGGTCCAAGGAAAATGTAAATGGTGTGTAGATGGGAGGCATGGAGCAAAGGATGTTAGAGTAGAAGTAGGTGATGACATGAGAATCGAGAAAAATGCACATGTAAGAAACGCTACAAGATGAAAAGCTTACAAATACAATGTTAGTATCATAAATAAAACAAAAATAATGACAGAGGATTATGCCTCTAGATGGATGGCGATTAGATGCTGAATATTGTAGAAGTGTAAGGAAGTGATGATAGGCATGGCATGTGGAAAGGGAAGGTGTTGGAAGGATAGGCTACAGAAGAACATGGAGGCGTGGATAGAGAATGAACTACATTGTCCCTGGATGGAAACTCTGCAATGAGGAAAAATAAAGATAGAAGGCACTCTATTAGAAGAACATTTACTTTTGAAACTCTAGTTTCATTGTTTATACTGTTTATGTAGATTGTTGTTGAAAGGTGGAGAATTGTGGCAATCAGGAAATGTGTCAGATGTGTTTACATGCACAGATAATTGGAAGGTTGGGAGGTGGCTGGAAGGTGGGTTCAAAGAGAAAAGAAAGTGATTTTCTGGAGAGGTTACACTTACACAAGGCATGTATTGTCTTTTTAAATTACGCTTTGAAGAGTCAAGCAAAACTGCAAGCAACAGTAGCCATTATAAACGAATATATCTTGTGGATGTCCACAAACATTCATACCTGGTGGGGACAATAGGAGCAATTTTTCTGGGTTATATATGTTTCCTAGTAGTTCATTCTTTTTCATTCCTCTATCTTTCTTTTTGTTCTAACTTTATGTCTGCATTTCTTGTTAATTGCCTCTTTCAGTAATCTTCATTTTTCTGTAGGTTTTTTCTTAAGTATGTACTCACCAGTTCTGAGCTCTTATGGTATCATTTGACAAAAGGGAGTAGATCCCTTTGCATGCTTGGACATTTAATCCTGCATTTATAATGGGGAAAGCAAAACTCCAAGTTCTAAAATCCAAATAATAGAAACCGGTACTGGATGAGCTACTAACGCAACTTAAGACGTCTGTCAGTTTAGCATGTTGAAGCATATTAACAGTAACATCTGATTTAATCCAATTTCCACACCTGAAAACATGTTTCCCTTTTCGGGGGTTATCAGAAATAAACAAGCCCGAAGATTTCCACTAGATTACAGCACTGACTTTGCTAAACCTGGATTACTGTATTCAAGTAACATTAAAAGCAACATCAGTAGTGACATTTATTGGAACATTTCAGACATTCTCATTCTGAATAGGATCTAAACTGAAATAAGTCATGTGATATGTTCCACTTCATAATTTTATATTGCATTGACCATGGTTTTTTTTTTAAAAAAAACAGCAATTTGGAGTTCATTTTAGGATTCCCAAAGTTACAAGGCTGAAAATCTTGTCAGCGAAGATCCAAATAGAGTAGTATTCGAAAGATCCTCCATCAAACACTAGTCCATTCAAGTTAAGGAAAGGTCATTCTATTCCACCCATTGCAAAATTTTCAGCAAAATCTGATTGTACGGATCTTTACAGAAAAGGTTTTATATGTCTGTGAAATGGAATTTCACCATCCGCTTAGTAAATATGCAAACTTTATATTTTTATCAAGTGCTCAATTGTATATTTTTATCAAGTGCTCAATTGTAATCTGTCTGATCAGAAGATTAGTTCCCCAAACATGTTTTTTTAAGAAGGTTTCTCAGATCTTTGACCTGCCTGCAGCTTTGAAAATCCACATACAGATAAACCTGCTTATGTCACTCATGCACCTTTCCCTTCTTCTCTTTCACACCATGATATATATTTTCATTGTGTGGTGCATGTCGTAGGGTTCACTGCAAAATGAATGCAGGCTCATATCCTTACCCCAGGTCACACAACTGGAGCCAATCAAGTCCTTTTCTGACTTTTTGTATGCACAGTTTTTCCTCTTCAATTACAAATTGACGTCTACAAGTCCAAGAATGCAAAGAAATGGCAAGGACTGCATCAGCCCCATATGAGTTTTTGCACATAGCATTATAAAATACATTTTTGTCTACACTGAAATACACAGTCGTCCGTTATTTTTTTTGAGGGAGACGATGGTTACTGATATATTATTTTCAGGGATAATTCATAAGCAGTCAACTGAATCCAAAATACAAATCCTCTATGGTTCATTTTACAAAAAAATAGTTCATGAAATTTAGAAGATGATCCCTCATGAAAATCTCATGACCTACACACAATTATAAAGGAAAAAAATCAAAAAGTACAACTTGAGACTGAATTGAGCTCATCCGACTCCAAAATCATTTTTCCTGGATACCATTTGTTGTCATTATTATTTAGCCTATGTGTCAAAGCTGTGGTACCTCACCTGCACCCAAGTCTATTTAATTGTTATGTACATTTTTACCGATTCACATCTCCTTCAGATATGGTGTGCATTGGAAAAATGTTTGCCTCAATGACAGGGGCAATATACTTCCTCTGCCTTTTAAGATCGATTGGGGATTCAGGCTGGGGAACTGCTGGCCTAAATGTGCATAGTGGGCACTCCCATGCCTCTACACACATGTAGTCCTCCCTGGGCATTGTTTAGGAGGCACTCTGGCTACCACCGCATGCCCTCAGCAACCAGGAAGCTCTTTCTGCTTCCTGTTAATACTGCATGGAAACCGGAGTGCCTCAGTGGAAGACAGCGTCTGGAACGGGGATGGTGGTAACGATAATGATTTTTTATTGTATGTATGTATGTATGTAAGTATGTATGTACGTATGTGTGTGCATGCGAGTGTAAGGGTACAATCTGAAAGTATGCACAAATTAATGGGAGAGTGTCTGTTGCATGTGTGCATGAGTGAATGGAGATACATTAATGGATGTATGAATGCGTGTTTGAATAAGAAAAATGGATGATTGAATGAAAGTGCATGAATGAGTGCATGTGTGCCAGGGACCGAGCCGAGTGTGGGGAAGGAAGGAGGGTGCGTGGGTGAGGCTAAAATGTCATGTCCTGGCATTACCCCCACACTGACAGTGAGGGTGAGGGGGTAGAATGTCAGGACATGACAGTGCCAGTTTTTATTAAGTGGCAAGACTGTCCTACATTGGTGGGCCAGTGTGAGGAATTGGACCATCCGCACGGTGGGTGTGTGCTCGCCTGGAATTTTTTAAATGTTTAATTAAATGGAATGATGGTTGACCAACCTCTGGAAAATATGCAGGGCTTATCCACACACATATTGCTATGCTCACAGCATGACAAACGAATACCCCTCTGTACTCTGGGAGGACACAGCCTACAGGCACAGTTAGCTCTGTCATATTTACTTGGGATATGACAGCAGGAGTACACAATCATCTTCAGAAGGTGAAGGACCAAACTTTCCCCCTGCCATGACCAGCCTGATTAACTAACAAAGGCTCCATGGATACACCTCTTTTGTTGGGCCCTGTAGCTGGTGGCATCAATTATCATATGAATAGAGTGCACTTCAAACAGGCCCACATGGGGCTTGGCTGCAGAGCTTTATAAAGGAGATTGGGAACTCCAACAACCTTTCATATGCAACTTTGTCAACCTGAAGCCAGCTCCCGCCCACAGTATCAATGACAATAAAAGGTCATGTCTGGAACTGAATGTTTACAGTAGTGCATCCCGCAGGGCAAGCCCATTCATACGTACGAGAATGTGGTTTACAGGAGCCAGAGAGCCTGGTCTCGCCGAAGCTTCAAAGGAGACCTGCCGAATTAATCAGGACCACAGAGAGCTCCATTAAACAGAGACACCCCTTTACCTCTTCTGTTGCAAAGCACTCTGGGTAGGACCTCATGCATACAGGATTTTGTTGGTGTGGACCCAGTATTGGTTCATTAAGGTAGGCTTAGCCTACACCAATCCCTGTGGCTCATTTGGCTGAGAGGATATAACCCCTCTTTTTGCAGATCATTTGAAGGCTTCGCCAGAAGTTGAAGGAAAACTGATCATTGAACCCTGGCTGAAGGTACAGTCTGCCTTACATCCACCAGTGAAGGAAGACCCAGACCTCCAAAAAGGGAAGCAAGATCCCTCCCCTGAACATCTCCCAGGGAACAGAGTGAGGTACCGAATCCAGAGGACCCTCTAGCCACTCCATACTCATCGTGGCCAGCTAGACTCTGCAGCTGCCATTCTAGGTGGGAAGTGCCAGAAGATCTCTGAACCGGAAACCAAGGACAAGGCAGCTGCCTGCAGCTCACTCTCTCTGCTTTGGGTCATCCACCTTAAAGGATGACACAAGCCCAGAGAATAAGCTGGTAGAGGTTCCTCGATGACCATCTACCGACGTCCGCCTTAAAGGACATTTTCAAGCCAACCGACTGCAACGCTGACCATTATTATGCCGCAGTCGCTTAAAGACATCTGAGACGTCTTAACCAGTGCTTCAGAGCTATTGACCAGCATTGAGACAAGGATTCCTGACCCAGAGCCTCTGTGTAGGCCAGCCTGCAGCCATTCGTCCAGCTTGGCTCGCCAAACTGTCTTGCCGCCTGATACCCGCAGCTGACTCCTGTCTTGAACTCTGCCACAGAAACCTGTAAAGTGCACTGTAGCTGACTCGACCCTGTTGAGCACCAAGAACACCTACAGCCCAAGGTACAGTATGGTTCTGTACCCATGGTCCTTCCCAAAAGGCCCATAGAGACATTTTAAGACCCATTGCTCCCTTTGTGCTGAAACCGAGTAACATTGAACTGTTGTGATTTTTTACCAGACTGACTACCCTCCTGTCAGTATCCAGAGTGCATCCCTTTTTCTTCTTTGAAACTGTCTGTCCTCTGCATTCCTTTTACAGGGTGGGTTGTATTTCGTAGTATTGCTAGAACTGTCTGTTATGTTTATTATAATGTAGAGATTTGTATACAATGTTGACTGTACAGTCCCTTTATCATTGGGTAATAATTGTATTTTTCCTGTGTTGCAAATAACCAACGATCCAGTACCATTTGGAGATAAGCCTGCCGTTACGTCCCTGTTACCAAAATTGGACAAGGAGGTTTATAATTTGTGTGTGTTTTCAATCTGTTTACATCCCTTCGGGTGTACCAGAGTTGAGGGGGTGATTGATGGTTTAGAAACCGATATTTATCCCTGGACCACTGGTGCCCCGGAAGTTGATACATCACAGCCAGTCTGTGGCACAGTAAAATGGACATTAATAGTAAAGCAAACACTTATCATGTTTGCCTTGCTCTTATTGCCCATTAAAACATGCCATAGTTTCTAAATATATACAGCCTGTCCCACCAATGTAGACCAGTCCTGACATGTAATAATACTTATCATGTTTGCTTTACTTTTGGGGAGTGAAGCACTTATCATGTTTGCTTTAGCCTTTAATAGTAAAGTAAACATGATAAGTGTTATTACGTGGCAAGTCTGGTACACGTTGGTGGGCCAGGCTGCATATATTTTGATACTGTGACATGGCACGTTTAAATGGGCATCACAAGTAAAGCAAACATGATAAGTGTTTGCTTTACTCTTGATGCCCATGTTACTATGCCACAGTAAATATATACCCAGACTGGCCCACCAAATTAGCCCAGTCTTGACACATAATTAAATCTATCATTTTTGCTCTATTCTCCATGGCCATAAAAACATACAGTATAATGTCCTGGCATACACCCACCTCACCGTCACTATGAGGGTGAGGGGGAGGATGCCAGTACATGACATTGCATTCTATGGGTATCTAGTGTAACGCAAACATGATAAGTGTTATTAAGTGGCAAGACTAGCCTACATTTGTGGGGAAGTCTGAATATATTTTCTTACTATGGTGGCATGGGATGTTTTAATGGGCATCAAGTGTAAACCCAACATGATTCGTGTTTGATTTACTCTTGGACATTGTGTTGTTAAATGGCAAGACTGGCCTATGTTGGTGGGCCAGTGCGATATATTTCCTTGCAGTGGTGGCATAGCAAGATTTAATGACCATCAAGTGGAACTTGATGCCCATTTGTTATTAGTTGGCAACACTGGTCTACGTTGTTGGGCCAGTCTGGATATATTTTCTTACTGTGGTGGCATGGCATGTTGTATTAGGCATCAAGAGGTAAGCAGACATGATTCATGCTTGCTTTACTCTTGATGCCCATTTTGTTATTATGTGGCAAGACTGGTCTACGATGGTGGGCCAGTCAGGATATATTATTTTACTGTGGTGTGGCATGATTTAATGAGTAGAGTAAATCAAACATGATGAGTGTTATGACGTGGCTAGACTGGCCTACTTTGGTGCAACCAGTGTGAATACATGTTCTGATGTGGCATTGCATTTTTACTGGGATTAAATAATTAATCTTTTATAACATGCTTAACACCAGGGGTGAGTCTCTAAGTGCGGGACCGGGATGCAAACCTGTATTGCTCTACATTGTCTTGCTATCAAGACAAGCGCATTGCCCCGGAGCAATCCTCACAGTCCGGGATCAAGGGTAAAGCCAGCTTACATCAGTGCAGCCCATCCTGACATGTTTTCTTATTGTGGCATGGCCTTTTTACTGGCAAACATGGGTATACTGACATATAATGACAGAACCAGCATGAACATGTTTTCTTGTAGTATCATTACTGGCATTATGCACAAGGCAAACATGAGTATGTTCTGATACGGGGATGCTTGACATTATTGGTGCAGCCTGTGAGAAACCTGAAGGTACTCTCACATCTACTTCCTAGGGATCTTCTGTTCAAGTGACCAGGGAAGGGCCATCGCTCTTGGATCTCGACCCTGGGGATGGAGTAGCGAGGGAGGATCACCTGGTTGAAGGGTCCGTGGGAATTGGGGAGTCAGTGTCAGAGGGCTAGACATGGTATCCCCCTTTTTCTGACAGTGACATCATTTACCCTCCCTTAGGCGTTGTAGGATATTGTCATTCTTATCCTACTTCTCCCCCTAAAGTGAAGCATGGGGAAGTAAAGTGAGTGTGAGTGTAGAAGCAGAAAGACCAGTGCAGCTTGTGGAAAGCCAGAGGAGAAAGGGACGCTGAGATGCTAGAGGAAAACCCTGTGCGGTGAAGGGTCGATGTGTGGCGAGGGAGCCGTGTCTCCAGGAAGCCGGAGTACGAGAGCAAGAAGGGAGGCATAAAGTTGGGCGGTCCCTTTTACATGGCCAAGAAGTGCTTGTTACCCTGAATGGAGGAGTTATTCAGGAGGGCCTGAGGGGCAGGCGATAAGACCCTGACCTCAAGTCCCAGAAAGCAGCTGACTACATAACAAGAACGCGGCAACCAGTGAGTTTCAAAAGGTTGTGCTGAAACCCGGGGCGTGTAAGCGAAGTAAAGATATTACAATGTATCAGGAGTGCCTGCATGCAGTCAGCACGTCTCCGAAACCATCCACATGATTTTGATTGAGAAGCGAAAGCCTTACATTGTATCAGGAGTGCTCGCGTGTAGTCGGCATGTCTCCAAAAGTCTCTTATTAAAACAGACTAAAATCCTTGAAGTTCAGGAGTGCTCGCGTGAAACCCGCACATCTTCAAAAGCCTCAAATTGAAATAAACTATTAAGATGCTGGCAGTGTAAACCTGAAGCCAAGGGGAGCCAGCAAAGTGAGAGCAAAATACCAACTGAGCAGATTTGTGTAAAAACCAGCAAACCTATATTAAAGTAACAGAGAGAGAGAGAGAGAGACTCGATCTAACAAGTTATTGTGAACTTATGAGCTTCACAGAATTGCCAAGGTGGCAGGAAGTGGGGCAAGGACTACTGGTTGTGTGATCTGTAATGGGTGGGCCATGTGGCTCATAAACTGCACCTAGACCAGGGAGGTAAGATCCCATTCAGAAGGAGCCTAAGCTTGGGGAAGGGAATCCCTGAGCCCTTTGACATTTGTGTTATGAATCAAGGCGGGAAGATTAGAGACGAACTCTGAGCGCCCTTGGAACTTAGCTTGGGGAAGAGCCCTAAGCTCCTTTGGAACTGTGTTCATTGTGCATTTAGCTTGGGGAAGAGCCCCAAGCTCCTTTAGATCTGTGTACATTGTGCATCTAGCTTGGGGAAGAGCCCTGTGTGCTCTTTTGGGACTTTGTTCATCATGCATCTGAACTTAAGGCTTGTGAAAGGGGAGCCCAAGCCTCTTGAGAACATTGTCCCTTTGAACTGTATCCTGAGCGTGGAAAAGGGAGCCAGAGACTGCTCCAGTTTTTTACATTTTACAACACTATTTTGAGTTAGACTATCCATACACTACATTAAGATGTTCAATGCGAGGGCAAGCATAGGTTGTGACACAGAGAGACTTTTGGTTTTGGGCTTTTAGACACTTATGTTCCCTAGTTTCTTTAGGTAGGGCAAACCCGACCATAGTTATAGGGAAAGTTATGCGTCACATCCATCCTGATACTTTAATAAAGGTTTTTGAAACTGCTACATTTCTTGTCTGTGTCATCTCTTGATACCCTGCCAGTCTCACAAGCCAGCATGAACATGTTTTTGTTCTGTCAAATAAATATGCTCCTGTGCACTATTCGTTATTTACATCTATTGGATTTTTTCATGAATTTCCCAACAAAAGCAATTGCAAACTGTGTGGATTTTAACTTCCTTTTTCAAAACAGTGTGCTGTAAAATGTGCCGATATAACCCATTATTTTTAAAATGTTCTAAGGGGAGAACTCCCCCAACTCCCTTTGGTTGGTTTAGGATCCCTCGCTAAGCTTGCTCCGGCATATTTGGGGGAAATATTTATACCCCTCTAATTAAAAAGGTTCACCAGCCGTCAATGACTGAGATAAATAAAAGGAGGAGCAGCAAATCTAACCGCAAGAACGGAAAATCTACAGAAGGCAGAACATCATCTCAAAGAAACTAGATATAGAATGAATCAGGAAAAAGTCAGAAAAGGATCAAGCACAACAAACAAGAAATAGTCTGTGAGAAACAAGGAGAACAGGACTACAAGAACAAAATACCCATCAAAAGTAGAATCCAAATGTTTTAATACACAAAGGTCCCTGAAAGCGGCCCACTTACTGCTGTCAAGACAGGAAACAGGAATTAGCCTGTTTGCCTCCTGAAATCTGGAAGCAGAAGAGGAACTTTACTTGTTTGGAAAAGCATTGTTAAAAGGAATGCACTGGTCACAATGGGGAGGTTCGCCATCATAGAATGGACTAAAAAGGGTCCATAGGAATGGATGCATGATCCGGCCATCTTGGAATGGGAGCCCTGCTAAGGGGCCCTTTGACTTATAGTCTCTTCATGAGCATATCCCTCAGAGACGGCATTCAGAAGGGAGATGCTGTGGCATATCAAGTGGACGCAACAAAACGTTAAAACTGGATCAAGCTAAATAAACACAAAAGTGTACAACACCAGCCAATGAGGATAACAGTACTGATTTCGAGCATGTGGGAATGCAAAGTACTCTTCTAGCCTGATGCTGAGACAGGAAACAGGAACGTGTCTTTAACCCGTGGGAACTGGAAACAGAACAGGAACTGGGACCAGTGGGCAGGGTTACACTAATGGAATAGGCTGTGAAGAGTACCATTGTTGAGTCACTACATAGAATTCTAACTCTCCCCGAATGATCTACTTTTGTGGATTCTCGGACACGATAAAAAGTGGACACAATGTGCAGAGAATCCTGATTGAGAAAGAGACCAGAAGGATACACAAAATGGATACATATAATCATGAATTGAATGAGGAATGTCTACCCCTCATGCAATGATTCTCTTTCACTCCACTGCGATTTCTCCAGTAATATCCAGCATGAGCACCCAAACGTACCCACTACCACAACACAGGGCCACACCCTCTGCCACAGCAATTACTAGAAGCCCCCGAACGCTAGACCTGGTACAACGATAGACAGGGCATAACACTCAGAGAGACGTAGGACTATGAGATTATGCCCAATTGTTCATACAACGGAACACAGTGGATAGAAATTCCGGCAGGCAGTAAGACCCCCCCGCCACAGGCACTTGGCTGTTTTCTTAAAGATTACTTTGGAACTACAATATCTGTTCCCATGATAACGGGAAGCTCTCAGCATAAGCCACAAGGCCATATGAATGTAGCGATAACAGGACAACACAGGTTCCCATGACGATGACGCACAGACACTCTATTTCTGTCTTCCGGCACGCTCTCTTGATATATTTCCCTGCAGCCACATCCTTGACAATACATCGCGTCCCACTCCAAAACCACTGAAACCACCAAGGCCGATCCAGACTGCTTGGTCCAGGTACATTTTTAAACTGCCTATGGTTTGATACAGAGATGGAAGTGTGTAGATTCCTTAGACAGATACATTGACCTGAAAAAATTAGGATCAGATAAGAACCTTATTGTTAAACCAACAGATACAAGGGGGAGGAAAAGTGATTATGACCACCAAACAATACAAAAAGATGGTATATGCACTATTGAATTATATGGACAGTTATACACCACTTGCAGTTAAAAACCCTGCAAAAGAGCAAAGCCTCAATATCTCAGAAACAGTTGCCTATGGAAGAGGATGGATCTCCGAAAAAGAATAATAATTCCTTAACAGCACTCAAGGACATACCCCCACCTTGAATGCTTTACCCAAAATTCACAAAGACCTTACAGATCCCCCCGGTAGGTCTATTGTATCAAGCTGTGGCTCCATTCTGGAACCAATATGCACATTTGTCGACACATTTCTCAAACCGATGAGCCTTCCTACGGAAACCTATCTCAGAAAAACAATGCGCACCATCCAAATCTTCGAGAAACATAACTTTGACCCCAACAAGCAATTTCTAGGAACAATGGATATTAAATCCCTTTATACCAGTATCCCACAGAACCAAGTCATTGAATGCATACGGCAACACTTGAATACATATAACCTACAAACAAAGGTCCCACACAACTTTATAGTAGAATTAATGACCCTATCCTTGTGCAAACATTTCCTTGTCTTTAATCAACAATTTTACCTTCAGACGAAAGGCACTGCAATGGGCGCAGTCTTCATGCCTAGTCTGGCCATTCTTGTTATGGCCAGCTTTGAAGCGGAACATATCCTAACTGACTTGAACCATTTCGAGGAACCTATCAGTAACTGGAGGAGATATATTGATGATGTCATATTCATCTGGAGCAACACAGAAGAAAAACGTAAAACCTTCCTCTGCTCGCTTAGTAAACAGGATCAAAACATCCAATTTATGATGGAATACAACCGCTCAGAAATCCACTTCCTGGACTTGGTGATCAAACACAACAATGGAAGTTTGAAATGTAGTTTGTATTACAAGAGTAATTATAGAAACGCTTTACTACACTTCCAAAGCAACAACGCATCACACATCAAAGAGAATCTGCCCTATGGCCAATGCTTGCAGATCAGAAGAAATTGCACCTCTCTTGAGGATTTTTACAAGCATGCAGAAGAGTTGCACGCCAGGTTGAAATCGTATGGATACCCAAATAAACTACTCTCTAGGTCCAAAAAACAAGCAAGGTTCACAGATAGGGAGACCTTTCTCACACCCAGACATCCCACATAGGATGATCAAAACAAACAAATGACCCATGTCATCACCCACAGTACACACACCTTTCAGGTTAAGAAACTAATAAACAAATATTGGCCACTGGTATGGCTCAATCTTCCAGAGGAACCACTGTCAAGATTCACCATTAAAAGGGGCCAGAACCTACAGGACTAATTGATACATTCTCAGTTCACTAAAGAAGTATTCTGCACCAGACTTTGGGATCTACGAGTGGTAAAGGGACACTATCCATGAGGAAACTGTGTCGCGTGTAAATTTAACAGAAAAAGGAAAACGTTCCAAATAGGAGAAATAACATGGACAATCCGGAGTGTAACCAACTGCAAAACTAATCAAGCGATTTACATCATTGAATGCCCACGCGGTTTACGTTATGTTGGCCAAACTATGAGAGTGGTTCACATAGGGATCTCTCAACACAGATCTAAAATACGCTGTAAAAATGCTACAGCTCCATTGGTGAGTCACTACATGGAATTCCAACACTCACCAAATGATCTGCTATGGTGGATTCTGCACATGGTAAAAAGTGGATCCAATTTGAACAGAAGCCTGATTGAAAAAGAGACCCAATGGATACACCAAATGGATACATATAATAATGGTTTGAACGAGGAATGACTACCCCTCACGTAATAATTATCTTTCGCTTCACTGCAGAGTCTCCCCGGACATAGCCAACTTAGTGCCGACCAGCAATATCCAGCACGAGCACCGAGACATGGCCACTATCATAACACAGGGCTAACCCCTCTACCGCAGCAAACTTGAGAAGCTCCTGAATGCTAGAGCTGATACAACAGGGGGGACCATTTTGTTGGGGTCCCCAGAAACATGGATGTCTATCACCATAACATTCAGGGAGACGTACGACTATGATTACGCCAAATTGTTCACACAGCGGAACACTGTGGACAGAAATTCCATCAGGCAGCAAGCGTCCCCCCCCCCCGGTCACTTGGCCGTTTTCTGACAATAGGACGCTCTCAGCATAACCCATAAGGCTGTATGAATGTAGTGATAACAGGACAACACATGTTCCCATGATGACAATGCACAGATGCTCTATTTCTGCCTTCCGGCACTCTCTGTTGATATATTTCCCTGCAACTGCATCATTGAAAATGCATTGCGTCCCAGTCCGAACCTGCTGAATCCACCAAGGCTGATCCATATGGCTTCCTCCAGGTACATTTTCAAACTCCCTATCAGCCAGACCATCCAGTACTTTAACCCCTCTGTATACCATAGCCATAAACCCTTGACATGGACTCTTTCCATCTAGATGGACTATTTTTCAACGTGAGCGACCACTATCTCCTGCACTTATGCTCGACGGAGGTAAGTAGAACCTGGATTCATAACAGGAGGTAGGAAATCACAAAAGGTTGCTTTGATCTGAACGAACGCATGTTTGTTTATGCATGGACTGGACCTGCATGCAACCTCCTTACACTCACATAGGACACGTGGGTGCCCCACGAGGTCCCGGACCACTACCTTTCCACAAAAAGGTCCCTGTTCCTCCACTGGGTTGCATATAGTAAGCAATCTACCCTTGTGTATGCACCCTATGGGACATAGCCACATGCACAGTTGAAGCCACACTCCTTCTCTGCCTTCCCCATTTTAGAGATTCACATCCACGGCGGTTGACCTTACAATCTGAACAGAGCAATGTACCCTGTTAAAACACTCTGTTCGCGACCACTGTTGTATTAGGCCTAACAGTGTTTCACTTGCATATCTCTGATACATACCAGAGTTCTTCTGCAAGGAAAATAATAACTCTTTGGAGCCCCCTGGAAACTCACCAGGCCCCACACAACCACTCCACAAGCCTTGACTGCCTCGCCTCCTACCACCAGACCATGGGACGTGGGGTTGCACACTGGAGTCTCTCACTCACCCCCTGAACTCTGGGTAAGTGACCACGAACGTTATTAGGCCCCCTCTCAATGACACACAGTTTACTACTGGAAGATGACTAAAACAGATACACTGTATACCCCAAAGGGTCTACGAAGATGCTACGACGAAGGGAAGCCGATCCTAAAGTTTTCTAGAAACGTGCCAAATCAGGGATCTCCCTGAACCACTCGACACAACCCTGCTAAAAGATAATTTTGATGTTACCAACACGTTGGCAGACCCTAACCTAGGATAATGGACTTTATGACTTCATGACCTAGGCAAACAAACTTCTGAACATTGAAGTCTCCATCTCAGGAGACTAACATTGTGTGTCAACTACAGACTAATTGGTTGACCTACTAACTTGCGTTATAAGCTCACAAAAAAAGTGTTTTTATTCATTGTGTTTTCTTGTATTACACTTTGTGGATGCTCTACATATTGTTATGCAATACTATGACTTTATTCAAAGCATTGTGCTCAAATGTATCTATGTAAATTCATATGCTGTATATTTGTTACACATACTAACTGTTGTAGATTTATAATTTATTCACTATATGTTGTAAAAACGATTATACACCATCTGATTTTGAGTAAAATAAACAAGTCTTTTTCACTTCCCCAAACTAGCAATTGTTTACAGTAGTTGTCTTTTTGAGATCACCATGCCAGGACTACTCTACAGGATATCTGGTAGGGATTCCCGTACTGATGAATTCTAATTCATATATAAGCTATTATGAATAAGGCCCCACGGTGGAATCAATGTTTGTGTGTGAAGAGTCCATAGTCATGACACTTGCGTTGGCCATCTTGGTTTGGGCTTCATCCTAGGAGGTTCTTTCTCTAACAACATCAGTAAAAGCTTGTCTCTCAGAGACTGTGTTCCGGTAAACAGCAGCCATGGTGAAAACCCCGTGTACTTGCAACAGTCTGCAGCTTGGATAACGGTGAAAGCACAGAAAGGAATAGGGAGCCGAAGAGTATCAACAGGTCTCGACAGCTCCAAAGCAGAATATTTTTTAAATTCAACTTTGTGAAAAAGAATATATAATCAATATGAGATCAACATTCCACTGGTGAATAAATTGCAGCCAATAGAGTTGCACACTGCTTAATGGATAATGTAGCAAGCAGGGGTTTCTCCACTCCATAATTAATTCATAGATTTACCATAGTACCAACATTTTCCATCTTGTGGATGTTTAAATGGAGTAAACAGAGTGTTACTCTGAATTTGGAAATTACTAAAAAATGCTTTCCACAAGAGAAAAAAGGGAGCACGATGATTTGCTTTTTTTGCTATTTGCATAGCAAAAAAACAGTGTAGTTGAATATTTATGCACTTCCCAAAAGTGAAAGATTGGACTAAGTTTAAGACAAAATCAGTTTGTTCTATTCATTTGTAAGTAAGCAACAACAATAATGCCAAATCGACCTGTTTCATGTTAGCAAGAGAGGACCCGTTCCCTGTTTTTTGCCAGCTCACCATTTGTTTTTACCCAGGCGATGGGTTGGCTCTAGGAGGAGAGCAACTCACCTGAGATACAGAGTGTTGCAGTGAGGTCAGCAAATGAGCGAGCAGTGGTTGCCTTATAGGTAGTAATGCAGACATTGTTAAGGACTATTCTGGAATGTATGGGGGGCCACTGCATTTCTTTTAGGATGGAGAAATCAGGTCAAATGTCTTGTTTCCCTTTGTGAGTCGTGCAGTGGTTTGTTGTGCAGCCCTAAGTGGAGCCAGGTGCATTATTACTAGGCCGCTGGAGAGGGTGTTTAGCCTATCAATGTGTACATGCCCACTGCCTAGACTGTGGTTCTGCAGTCCTTGGAGGGGAAAAAACACTTCAATCTTTCCGAGGAGGGTTGACTGGTATCAGGCAGTTTTGGCCATTTTGTTGATACGTTGTCAGAAGGAAAGAGTGCTGTCCATGGTGAGCCCAGGTGATTTGGCCACTGGAGTCAGGTGAGGAGTGAAGGCAGGAAGGTGAATGTCGTTTAGCCACCCTTGAATGGTATCCTGCTTGATTTCTCTTGGGAAACCTGCAAACATTTACCATTGGATAAGGTGTGTGAGTGTCTGCTAGCAGCTATGTGTCTTTCCCCTTCCTGCATAGGCCAGCATTGGTTTCTAATCTCTCCTGCCAGGGGACCACTGAGTCGATTTACCACTCAGCACCAAACATGGTAATAATGCTGTCAAAGTAGACATACAGAGCAAAGTTCATTGATCCAGAACAGTGCTTCTCTTTTGATATAGCACAGCTGTTTACAATTGGCCAACAATGAAATAAACAACAACAAAAAACGAATTATTTTATTAACATAATAGGAGGCGTACTAATCCTATTAGGTCGATTAGAACTGTGGCAGAATTCCACGGTTATTGCCTGCATTCATAGCAACCTGATTGTTTCTGAAGGTGTGTCATGGATGCTCATTAGGAGTCAGTTATTAGGAATTGCCGAAAGAACGTATGACCTTTCTACTGATGTACGTTTGTACGTTTGGAGGTAATTTACTCCAAGACCAACACAAACACAAATGGGACAGAAACGCGAGAGAGAGAGGGGGAGAGATAGAGGGAAAGAGAGAGAAAGACGCAGAGAGGCAGAGATATGGGGTATCTGAATGGAAAAGAGTCACACAGCTACCATCTTTAGAGGTGTCTTAAAAACCTTTGAGAGGCCATTGAAGTTACACGGACCGTTCTAAGGGTGCGGTTTGGATGTGAGGTGTGTAGGTGATGGAAGTGTTTGTAAGTACGTGGGGTGTGCAGAGTAGGAAGGGATATGAGCGGAGCTGTGAGCCTGAGGTGTGAGCCAGTCAACTGCAGCTATCCACATCGTTGTGCTAAACCAGCAGGAAGTGCCTATTTCTGCCGAGAAACACCGCAGAACGGTGAGCGGAGCTGTGAGCCTGAGGCGTGAGCCAGTCTACTGCAGCTATCCACATCGTTGTGCTAAACCAGCAGGAAGTGCCTATTTCTGCCGAGAAACACCTCGGGCGGTGAGCGGAGCTGTGAGCCTGAGGTGTGAGCCAGTCTACTTCAGTCCGCTGCGGACGCAAAGCCAAATGGAGCCAGAGGTACGTCCAGAAGCATGTCCTTTGAAAACCAACAGTGCCAATAGTGACTCAGATGGGACAAGGGGGATAGCGCACCAAGAAAAAATATCGGACAAACCAGAAAAAAGGGAAACAGCATTACACAGAAAACCCATTGAGGAGGGGGAAATAAGTCATGCAGTGGAAGGAATAAGGGCGACCAAATTACCCTTAGTTTCACCAAAGGAAAGCTCCATGCCTAATGGGATAGCCATTCAAGCTCAGCTCCACGCATTGGATCAGGGCACAGAAAAAATGGCACAAGGCCTGGGAGAAAACCAGGTAAAGATTGTAAAGCTTTCGAGGGAAGCCAGTGACTGTGTGAGAACTCCCGATCATGATAAGGACACGGATTCGGACAATGAAGCCTCTGAGAGTGAAAACTCTTTTGAGGGTGAGCCGGATGACTCCAATAAAGAAACAGATGGTGAACAACTAAAAATGGGCTCTTGTCCAAAAAGAAAAAAAAGAGGCAAATCAAACACACTAGTAAAATCTGGGCCTCAAGGAGCAAAAAAAACTGCGAAAACAAGAGCGCAAAAAAATACCATACTGGGGGATCAAAAAGCGAGAAAATTAAACAAAAAAGGGCTGCCAAACCTGCTACTTTCACGCCCGCTAAAAGCCTTTTTCACACTGCAACAGAAAAGAAAACAGAGCGTCAATACCGAAGTATCTGACGCAGAGATGTTGGAAATAGCAAGCCTAACTCAGCCGGCACAAAAACAGAGAAAAACTGTGCCGCCCGCAGCGGCAACAGATAAACAAGTCCGGCCAAATGGCTGCGTGCAGGATAAAATCATGGCTATCTCAAACTTAAATAGTGGCATCGAAAAAGTTAAAGGACCAGAAACCACTGAAACGAGCCATGCGGGCGTAAAGGACCTCCCAAGAGGTAGGACCGAGATTCCTCAGACTGTACCCACGCCTAAAGGGGTTCCTCAAATTATAGAGGAGATCCTCGTGTCTGACAATGAACAGGAGGAAGAGCGCTCTGAGGGGGCGTATCTCGACTGGGAAGCCAACCGAACGAATCAGATACAGCAGGATAGAGAAGAGCGTTTGGCTTGGACAAAACCCCATCTCTCCAGGAGGGTTGATGCTGCGTCTCCGCCTCTATCGACGAATTCCGGATTTCAAAGAAACCCCTCAAACAACGACAGAAATGTAAGATCAATAGGGGAACGCCCGGATCTTAATTCTTCAACACCTTCAAGAAGATCAGACAAAATTCAATTGTCACCGAAAAAGAGACGACTCAGCGAAATCGATGTGGCCCTACAAAACGAATCGCCAAATAAAAAAACAGAAATGATTGCCATCATGTCGGCAATGACAATCGTACTGGCCCCTTTCTGCAAGCTGTACGAAACAATCAAAGAAAACGTACAAGACAATTCAGCAATCCTCTCCAACCTAATGGCAAAATTGGCCAAGATGGAGTCCAATTTACCAGGAAATGCTGACCTTATGCTCAATCAGAAACTTTTGAATAAAAGGAAACTAGCAGCATTGGAAAAAAAGATCGAGAACTTGAAAAATGCGACGGGGACCCAAGGTGAAAGAGCGATAGACAGATTGCAAATTTTGCCAAATCAGAAAACAACGTGGGAAACCAAAATTGAAGCATTGGAAAAAAAGATCGAAAGGTTGGAAACTTTGAATAAAGGTTTCTCAACCATCCCTACGATCTCAGACGAAGGAGCAGATGAGCCAGTGACCCACGCTAATGGAAAAAAGAAAACTGTGCTGATTCTGGCACAAGATAAACCAGATGGTAGGCCGCAGGCTAAAGCACACAAGACGCATCAGGTAAAAATTGATCTGAGCAAGAAAATAACAAATGAACAAAAGGAAGCCATAATATCGGCTAAAGAAGACAGCATGGGGCAGAGGCCTAGCGAACCGCTGGCGAGCAAAAAAGGACAAGAGTCAAGCACTAAACCAGAGGCGAGTGGCCTGGTGCGATCACCACGAATAACAGAGGAATTCCTACAATGCACCGACTTAATGAATATCTCTATTCATTCAGATAACGGGTCAGTTAAACTAAAGGATGACAACAAAGAAGTGGGGGCGAAAAAGTTCATAGATCTTGCGGAAATACACACAGCAAAGCCTAAAAGTGACAGTGAGAGACCTAGCCAGATGGAAAAGACTGCACCAAGTCTTTCTGGTGGACAGCGAGCTGTTTTTCAATCAATGCCGGAAAGTGAAAAAATTCAAACGGAGGGGGAGAAAACAAGAAAAAGCCCTCCCAAACAGCGACCAAGGCATGAAGGAGAAGACTGTCAAAAAAGTCCACGTAAGCATCGAGTGGAAAGAAGAGATGTGGGTAACAGAAAGGTTCCCAAAGAAGCGATACGAATGTTCAAGCTGGAGCAAAGGGAATTGGAGAAAAATGTCCATATTCTAAACAGACCAACAATGCTCCAGATAACAAAAAAAATGAAAACCCTAAAAAAGCTTAGGACAGAGGATCTGGAGCTTGTCGAACTCTATCATAGGGAAAAGAAGGCAAAAGCATTTATACACTTGAAATCAGCCGCCATCGAACATATTGACGAGGCAGTCCCGAAGAGGAAAGGACAGAGAAATCCAAACGACAAATTCACTACAGATCGAAAACAGAAGATCTATACCAACAAACCCGAGGGTATAACACTCGAGAAAGACAGGAGATGCACAGACGCCCACTCTACCAAGGCCGGGGTAAAAGACGGCCCTCAGATAGGAGGGGGAGAGAATATATAAACCAAAGTCACAGCCAATACACCAAAATACATTCTGATTGGACAGAGAACACCGCAAGAAGTAACAAAAATGATCAGAGATCTACTGAATACTCCTCCAGATCGGACTGTCTATCGCCCGAGGTGTTCTCAAATAGTTCTGACAAGCATCGGAAAAATACGGAAGATGAAAGAAAACCAAAAGGCCCATGGAAGTGGCTCATGTCAAATTGGTCGAAAAAGAATGACAAATAGCAACAACCAGGGTTAGCTTGTCGCAGTGACTCTAACAAAACCTGCAACGATAAATGCGACAAGCAACCCGCAATGGCAGCCTTAAAATTGGGCTCATGGAATACGAGAGGCCATATGCACCTCACGTCACCGGGAGATGTCGATCTGGGTTCCTATGATATTCTCTGCCTCCAAGAAACCTGGCTCGTCCACCAACCAGTTCTGGGCGGGTTCTCTGTGTGGATCTCTCCTGCAGTTAAAGGCCTCTTAGGTAGACCGTCATCGGGTTTACTTACAGCTATAAAAACAGGTACGGGACTGAGTGAACCTAAAAACTGGAAACAGTCCTACAAAATGCTTGTCATCTTGACATCTGTATCCCAGGGAAAGATCAAAATGAAAAATGGCCACCAAAAGACGGTAGCTATTATAAACTGCTATTGGAATCCCCAGCGAATGTCTACAAAAATATTCTGCAACAACATCGCCGAAACAATTGACCAGCTGTATGCAGAATTCGATAAAATCGAGCTCATCATATGCGGTGACATGAACGCAAAATGTACCGAGGTCTTGGATTCCATTCCGAGGGTGCATTGGGGAGACCTGGATTCTGCTACCGAAAGAGGCAAAGTTTTGAACGAAGTTATGAGTAAAAGAAATGTCCAAAATGTGTCGATGTTATTCCCCAATCAAATTAACTGTCCGACATGGGAACGCAATGAATCCAAAGCAACTTTGGATTACATCTTTATCTCCAATGGCTTCATCCAGGAGCTGTCAGGTTTTGAGGTCAAAAAAACCATCCATAGTGATCACAACCTTCTTTGCTGTTCATGGAGTAACGCTACTAGGATATCCAAAACTTACGATTGGACGATAGAGGTAAACCAGCAACAGACTCGCCTACGGTTAACCGAACGAAACATTGAGAAAATTAGAAATACCTGGGAGATGAGAGTAAAAGATCAGGCTTGGACCGACAAGAAAGAAAGACCAAACTACCTACCGTTATTGCTAGCTTTCCAGGTCAAAGGAGCAGGCAAAGCAAAGAACACGCCCCAGAACAACCATATGTATGACAAGACGGTGGTAGAAAAAAGAAAAATTGTCCGTCGTTTGCGAAGAAAAGCTAAGAAATCCAACGATGAGCTTGATTGGGAAAATTGGCGCAAGGAAAATATAGGCTACAAAAATTGGCATAAACATCACAAAGCCACTCTTTACCAAAATGATGCCGAGGCGATGATGTAAAAACTTCACACAAAAAAATCAAGTGACTTTTGGGGTTTGATAAAAGAGATGAACAGGCCCCAGTCTGCCTCCATGGGAAATGCTGTAGCGGAAGAAAACTGGATCCAATATTTCACTGCTGAATTTGACGGCCCCACCAGTGATATCCAAGGGGTTAAGCAAAATCAAGTGTTAACGTGGGTCGATCTGTCTAACACTATGGATATTGAAACAGCCATACGGAACCTGAAAACATCCAGAGCGCCGGGCCCTGATGGACTCACCAACACAGACCTGAAAATGTTCCCAAAAAATGGGCTGAAATGATCAGTACTATCTATTCGGAATGTGGCAGAACCAACATGGTGCCAGAATCATGGCAGAAAGCAGTAATCATCCCAATTTATAAAAAGGGACCGAGACAAGAACCGGCGAGCTATAGACCTATCGCCCTTTTGGACATTTTGGGTAAAATCTATGCTACTCTCCTCCTCGTCCATTTTCGAGCATGGGAAAAAGCCAGCCAGGCCAAAGATCAGCTTCAAACTGGCTTCCAGAAAAATGGGTGTACATCAATCAACCTCCTCATACTTAACATCATGAAAGCTAAAGTCAAAGAGGGGGCGCCTAAAGTATATTTGGCATTCGTGGACCTCTCAAAGGCGTTTGATAAGATCGACAGAAAAAGCCTTTGGATGAAGCTACAAGATTGGAACTGCCTGGCAAAAATATTGCAGCCAATAAAAGCGCTCCACTCGAACACCAAAATAAGAGTTAAACTCAATAATCAGGGCATGCTCTCAGAGGAGATAAATGTTAAACGAGGAGTAAAGCAGGGTGCCCGTTGGCACCGGTGCTGTTTACAGATTTCTTGGGCGACTATCAACTCTCCGAAGAAAAAATTCGATCTTTTCCCCCAAAAATCGGGAAAACTGAGATCCCACGGTTACTCTACGCAGATGACATCATTGTGATCGACCAGACGAAGGTGGGCCTGCAAAGAAAACTCTGTAATTTGGAGGCCTATATCCTGGACAATAAGCTGGAACTCAACAAATTGAAGACTAAGGTCATGGTGCTCGAGAAAGTCTCCTGCAAAAAGACAAAAAATCTAAAGATCTTCTTGGACGAGTCAAAAATTCAAATCGTAACCAGCTTTAAATATCTGTGGATTCAATTAGACAGTTCAGGTGTGGAAAAGAGTTTTGTTGACCAACTCTGGGAAAAAGTGAAAAGACTGACTACTCAAACCAGAGCAGTGGATCGCAAATATGGCAAATTCTCCCTGATCCCGGCAATAACTTTCTATAACGCTAAAGTTGTTCCGGCCCTGACCTATGGAACGGAGTGTGCGCTATATCTCCAGCGCAACATCTGGAGCAAAATCGAAGGCCACCTCTGGAAAACGGTCTTAGGCCTACCCAAATCTACCGCTATGCCAGCGATAAGGAGAGAGTTAGGGCTCATATCATTAGCATCGACAGTGGATCAAAGTGCCATGCGCCTCTCCAGACGAATCATCATGTCAGACACCCTACCCATTTATAATACCATACGGGAAGAAATTGATTTAGGCAAATGTTTGGCTTTGAATAAATGGGTGGAAGCGAGAAAAAATGATCTGAGCAAAGTTGAATGTACCGAGAAAGAGCTAAAAGAAAATCCAGAAAGAATAAAAAAAAAGACAGAAGACATGGACTGGATTTTGACAACAGAAAAAGCGGTGGAGAATAAACTCCTGAAACATCGCCCACCTACTTTCAACAAGGGGAAAAAACCTCTCCAGTACTGCGTAAAGTTTCCAAATAAGAAGCTGAGAATTTCTGTCATGAGAGCGAGACTCAACCTCCTCCCTACGAGAGAGATCATAACTATAAGAAGAACTGGAGCCGAAAGCCGCTGCCGTTTATGTAAAAACGAGTTCGCTACTGAGACTTTAAAGCACCTCGTGGTCGAGTGTCCCAACACAACGGAAAACAGAAAGCTATACCTCCCCTCCCTGGCCGAAAATATGTGGATTTTCCAGGCAGAGGAACTCTGGAATAGACTAATATCGGGCGAGAAGACAAGATGGACCCTGGCTCTGGCCAAACTCATCGACCTAGTATTTGAACAAATCAACAGTCTTCGGACTGAAAGTCCTTCGGTGACGGTCTTTGATCCTGTTGAATGAGGCTTTTTAGCTTCTCGGACAGGGTTTAGGAGTCGGACTGTGGCCTGGTCAGCCCCCCATTGGGGAGGTATTTTGCTGTGCGACCTTTCGTTGGTCGCCTTCTTTTATGGTATGCAAGATCGAGAAGGTTTTTGACAAAACTCAGTCTTTACTGAGTAAAGCTCAAATTAAAAAAAAATTAAAAAAAAGAAGGGATATGCAATGGGAAAATCTCTTGAAGTGAGAGAAAAAAATGTATAAAAGTAAGTTATTCCATGGCAAGTTGCTCCATAGAATTCTTAGTAAATATCGTTTTCAGGTGCAATTAGTAGTTGTTGAAAGCAACTTATATTTGGTTCAATATATGTCATAAAAGTGATTATTTTTGCGTTGTCCCCATAGGGTGAGAGATGTTAGAGAATTCACTTATGCTAAAATGTACTTCGTTTGCTCACTGTGCCTTAGAGAGGCTCAATTTCACCTCACTGAGGAGGCCCAACAAGGCCAAAACACGTGTCTGGGGTTGCTGATGGCACTCTTCAGCTCCTTGCCCCCTTACACTGGAACTCCCTACCATTCTCTATCCATTCCTCCCCTTCCTATTCTTCCTTCCGCTCCTCATTGAAATCTCTTCTTTTTCATTCGCCTCCCTGATCCCCATCCCCCTCTTATCCTTCATTCCCTCTTTCTTCTACCCTTATCCTTGTTCTTTATCTTCCCCTTCTATTCTAAATCTCCCTTCTCCCTACTATTCACTTTACTCACTACTCTCTCTCCCCCTTCTTTCTCCACCCCCCCGCCTCTCCTCTTCTTTCTCATGGGTAAATTGTTCTACATGCTATTATTCAGGTTTGATTCATGTTTACTGTTATAGCTTCTACTGTACCATGTTTAATGTATATTTTGTTGTTCATTGTAAAGCGCCTTGGATTAAGGTGCTATATAAAACAATAAATACAAATACACTCTTGTTTAGAGGAGAAATCCCTAGCATTTTGGTGATGGACCGTCCTTGTGGGTGGGATCAAACTGAATTGCAAATTGATTGTTCTCCTCTGTGAAGGATGCAATGAACTAAAACGTGGTTGTAGACCCTCCTGAGTCAGAGAAATTCCATACAACAGGGTATTTGACCCATTTGCGTTTTCAGTAGAGGGGGCTCCCACACCCTTGTTTACATTATGGCCAGGTTAGCTCATGTCCAATACAGTTGTCACAAAGTACCATAAAGTATGGCAAGGTTATTATTATGTGTTTGTATTGTGTATATGGTTTTATTCCAAAATAAAACATACATAACATTGCATTAATAACAAAGAGAATAAACAGTATACACCATATAAAGTAAAATCAAAAGACAAATTACTGTTAAAAACGATAAATACACATTTTTCTTTCGCTTGTTCCCCTCACAAACATTTATAAAAGCTAACAAATCTCATCAACATAACATAAAACCGCTACACTTAGCAAAATCCCTCTACCTGTCAATATCTGTGCCGAGAATATTTCTGGATCAAAAAACCTATAATCTATTACAAAAAGATGAAGATGCTGACATCTCAAAAGTAGAGGGGCAGATCAATATCAGATGATACATTGTTTCAACTACTCCATCAACAGCACAGACTCTGCAGAGACTTTCCCTCCTCTTCATCCTAGTTCTAGCCCCCACTACCTGATAAGTAGGACAGAGATTTAGCCGAAACTGCAGAATTTTCACTCTCCATACCAGTGACAGAAATTTCTGCACACACAGTTCTAGGCAAAAAGGCAGCTTTGCGACTCTGTTGATATTCCGGAATAGAGAGTACTTGGATACCGCCTCATTGTTGCAGATCTAGTCTGTCTCCGACAGTGCTTTTTTAAAAAAAAACTTTGGCTGGTTCTCGAATTAAGATGTCAAGTGATTGATCAAGTTCCAACAGCATGATTTGTGTTTCACCTACCCAAGCTGACAAACAAGTATTGTATTGTACTAGCATTTATAGAGCGCAGAACTATAACCCGAAGGCATCTAGGTGCTAAAAGCCAAAAAATGTATGAGCCCGCGAACCGAGCCAGGAGCCGCTAAAACAAATGCGTCTTGAGAGCTTTGCAAAAGCTAAGTTGGGCAGCAATTTCACAAAGCTGAAAAAGCTGAAAAGGAAGAGAGTTCCATAAAACAGGGCCAAGAACAGAAAAGGAATGGCCTCCCACATGCACCCTGCAAAACCTCCTAATCTTCGATAAGAGCTGCGAAGATCATAAAGAACACAGTGGAATGTGCGGAGTCATCTTAGACTGAAGAAAGGACACGCTACACAAAATCTTAAAATTAATAAGGCTTTTCGCAGGAATTCAGTGTAGTTGTTGAAGTATAAGATGATAATGTGCCAACCTGTGTGCTCCCAAAGCTAAACGTGCTGCAGAGTTCATTAATATCTGCATCTGTTGAACTAGGAACACAGGATGGTCAAGACTAATTCCATTGCAGTAGACCAATGCATGCATGAAGGATGAGATCACAACTGTGGGACGAATAGTTTTTTATAGTTTTAATTTAAGAAAACCAGAGGAGGAGACAGATAAAATCTGCAATTCTCATGAGCCTGGAGGCAGAAGCTTGATTTCAAGGCTCTTAAAAGATGCACTGGAGGGAGCATAGCCCCCAATCCTTAGGACAGTACTCAGAATTCCAAACCTCATTAGGATTCGAGGGTCAAACACCAAACTGTATGTTTTGTCCCCACTTAGTTTCAAAAGGTTCTTCAAAAGGTTGTCAGGATGATTCAAGTCACTGAATCACCCTGACAAATTAGGGAAAGCTTCCAAAAAGGGGTTTTGTTTGCGGGCAGATAATCTTTATTTTTATAAAAAGGATAATAACTTCCATTCAAAAGCAGCCATCATAGAAATTAGACCAAGCTCATTCTTGATCACTGCAGCCGGTACATCATTAGGAAGACCAAGTGCTCTACACCATATAGTCCCCTCCAGTGTGCTCCAATTTGGTTGGGATGAAACTGCGTACAAGTCTGTGTCATAGAACAAAGCCAGAAGTTTTAGACTCATCAAGAAAGGTGCTACTCAAGTCGGCACAGCTTAAAACTACACTTAATGAAAACCATATTAAATGAAATGTCTAATCCTGACAAATACAATGCAAGCCAATGATTGTCCTGACCCATTTCAGTCAGGTTTCCACCACAAAATGGGGACGGAATCAGTCATGATATCGCTGCTTGATGATCTTGCGCTGATGCAGGACCGCGGAGAGATTTGAGACTTATTCTCCTTGATCTCTATGCAGCCTTTGATACAGTAGACCACCATATCTTGCTGGATAGGCTGGAACAGGACGATGTAATTGGATCTATCTTGGCTTGGTTTAAGGCCTTCCTCGAGGGTCGTTCTCAGACTGTCTCCTTCTAGGGATGTTTCTCTTCCCTTGTTCCGCTGTTCTGTGGAGTCCCACAGGGATCGTCCCTGTCCCCTCTTTTATTTAACCTATACGTGCAGATGTTGGCCAACCTTATTTCTGACTGTGACATGCTCTTTTATTTCAATGCAGATGATACCCAGCTGATATTTCAGTTGGATTCTTCTGTGAGCGTACCTCCAAGTCAGTTGTGCAATTGCCTGGATAGAACAGGTTCTTGGATGGCAGCTAACTGGCTTCAGTTAAATGGCAGTAAGACCGAGGTGCTGGTGGTGGGCCCAAAAGGCAGGGATCAACTTTGGAATGCACAATACTGTCCAGAATCCCTAGGCCCCTGCCCGGTACCTTGTGCTTCTATCAAAAGCTTGAGAGTGAAACTTCTACCCGATGAGTCGCGTGAAGCCCAAATTTCCGACATTCGTGGGATGGGGTTTAGAAAACTGAAAGCCCTGCGAAAAACCCTTCCTTTGCTTCCTCTGGAAAATGGCACCACACTTGTAACCTCTTCAATAATGGCTCTCTAGATTAGTGCAACGGTATCTACTTAGGGCAACCCAAGTATCAAATCCAGATACTTCTAGTTCTTCAAAATGTGGTGGCCCGACTTGCTCTCCAAGCACCGCGTCTGACCTCCTCCACTGCTTTACTTCTCCAGTTCCATTGGTTGCCGGTGGGAGCGAGGATTCAGTTTATCTTAGGGAAGGGAGTCCCAAGATTACAGTATTGTATGAACTTGGCTGCATTTGAACTTGGGGAAGGGTAACCCAAGACCTTCTTTTTGATGCAAACTTTGATACCTGTGAATCTACTGAAGTTTACTTCAGAACATGATCAAACCTCCTAAAAACAAAATTACATTGAAACTGCATTGAACTTGAACACTTATATTTAGTTGAGAACATGTCCCCGCTAGATGTTGTTGTAGTTGTGAGAACAAGCATAGGTTTTGCCAGAGACAGACTTTTGTTTTGGACTTGTGGACACAGACTTTCCTTAGATTTCTTTAGGCAGGGTGAAGCCCACCATAGCATATGGTTAGTTAGGTGTTACACAATCCTTATCATTAATAACGTTTTGTTTAGAAATGTATCTCTATTGTCTGTGTCATCTCTCTTTATACCATGCCTGCCTCACACTAAACAGGGGCTTATTCCTACATCGAGCAATATCAGAGTCTTCCTCACAATAGCAATATAAGTCACCCATCAATATGATATTCTGCCCCTTCCACTGCCTAGCCAATCTTCTAAGCGAGTCTCAACACACCCTAAGCAATCACCATTCCAGAGGGAACAGGGATTCCAATATACATTGATTGTTAACCAATCATTTGATGTGCTCCACTCCTCTGACTCTCCAGCCAGGAAGACAGCCAGAGTGCCTGTGCACTGGATCAACCCAAATCCCCTCTAATGGCAGTGAGTAGCCAACCCATTGGCCTACCCACCAACCCCTGCCTATCTGCCAGGAAATGCACCACATAACCATCCAACACAGGAGCATCCCTCAGTCAACTTTCCTGCAGGTTAATGATATGAAATTCCTTCAGTAGTAGTAACTCATTCTCTGATTTTAGGTGGTGACCAAAGCCCCTGGAATTCCAGTAAGCAATATTCAACACAGTATCCTATCTTTAAAATCTTAAACCCCTCTTTATTTGGTCTTTAGCCAGACATCCCGGCAACCATTGCCACTCACACTCTTTATTATTCACCACTTTAGGAGCCCCATGAGCCACAACTGTTTTCACAAACTGAGATCCCTGAACCTTCCCCCCACCAAGCCTCACAGCACTTTCACCAAGTCGAGGAAATCTGCTGTAACCACTTCACTTAGATATGTTGAACCACAGAACTTTCAATGCATCAGTCTCCCTTAGCAGTAGATCAATTATAGTTTTAGACTTAATATGCAGTTGCACAATGTCCACTCTTTCATCATTGGGGAAGTCTATAAATATTATGGACTATACAATTCTTAAGGCTGTTACAAATGAGAATAGTTCCAGGACGTTAGACCTATTTAATTGTGCAGAGTCAAATGAAGGTAGCATCTGTTCCAGTATCAGTACGTCAAACTCCTACAAACTCCTACGACTGGTCTCGGAATTGTGACTTGTCTACAAATCGCTCCTTGAGTCCCGTCGCTGTCAACAATGCCAAGCTTGATTTTGGATTCAGAGCATAAGGAGGGGGGACACAGTCAAGACTTTTCACAGGGGTAATTTCTCTATGTATGATTAAAGGGTGGGCCATCATCTCAGTCAGATGCACCCCATCTGTCAATAGAAGAGAGGGGTCAAGCATATCTTCCTCCTCATCCATACCTTCCTTCACTATGTATAGCTCATCACTAGAACCCTCCATTTTATCACCCAGAGCAGGCCGCCCATCATTGAAGCCTGCATTTGAAATCAAAAGATAGGTCCCAGCTGCATTGGGGCATTAATGGCCCTTGATACGCTTTTTGCTGTTTAATAGTAGTGGCTACAGAGAAGGCATTGACGGAAATATCAAGATCTTCCTTGAATATACTTGGCACCTTAGATATAAAGTTACGAAGAAACCTCCTTGAGCCACAGTATATAGGAAATTTAACAGATTTCCTATTTTTTTGTTGTATTAGGCCCATGACCTCTCAACTTCATCTACAGCCTTCAGCTACAGAAGATGGAGCACCAGCACTGTCTATTGCAATAGCCAGCACAATGTTGTTATAAAAATGTCCTACTTTTCCTTCTGAGTAGCCCAAAGTGATTATATTGACCAGTTATGACCAGCTATAGACATGACCACCAAATATTGTATGTATATGTATGTCTGAGATTTATAAAGTGTGAACCTAACTGGAAAGCAATGAAGTGTGGTACATCTAGGGCACACCCAGGGGTTTAGATTTAAGGGTGTGGAGACAGTAGAGGGGCTGTAATGTATTGGGGGAACAGGAGTGGAGAAAACTCAAGAGGAGGAGACTTGGGGTTGAGTGAAGCGATCAGTGAGTGGCAACATTTTCTTTGAGTCCTTCAAGAAGTGTAGGATGGATGGGGCAGTTTTATCTGCATTGGTAATTTATTCCAGAGACAGGGTACATATCAGGAAAAGGCCTATTTCCGATTGTTTTCCTCTTGCAGTTCTTTGTTTCAAGCCTGGCAATGGTGTGGCTTCTGGTGATGTGCTGACTCCACAGATAAGTAATATTCCTGGACACATAGAGTGGGGTTAAAGCAAAGTTGGAGTTTTTATTTTTAAATATTACTACAAATTTGCAAAATGTACATTGAAAGACATTGCTTCATTGAAAATATCAACCAAAAACATTGCAATGGAATATTATTTTATATTATGGAGGACTCATTTACCCCCTAATAGGAAATTCAGGAATCACCAAACAGTATGTAAATAACTTACATTTTATTTCATTATTTCAATGCATTTAAATTTGTCTCATACATATTCATAATGGATATTACAAAATGTAGACTGAATTACACTCTTTGGTGATGTAGAGAGCCAAACTCTTCCTCAAAGCACCATATTATACACTAGCTACATAAGGTACATAAAGGCACTGCAAAGGTTACACAAAGAGCCAATAGGATCTGTTCTACTTTGGTCATGTAAAGAGGATAGCACCCCAAAACCTGAATGGCAAAAATAATCCAAACCTCCAAATAATCAATGCACCTCTTCGCAAGATACACACATTTTATTTCATGCAAAACGGTCTCAGACGGTCCCGTAGAAACGACCTGACATGGAGCTCGTCACACACCAAGAAGCTGCAGATTATATAGCAGAGAATTATGAATCTACATACATAGATTACAATGCTATTCCACCACCCTATAAGACATGCTAATACCCACCTATAGTCCCTGGACCGATTGGCCACAACCTATGATTTAATGATACTAAAGACAAATCTGCAGTCGCCCTCTCCAAAGAACTCAGTGACCTAGGCTTCACCCAAAAAGTAGAGAATCCCACTCACGCCAAAGGTCATATTCTAGACTGGGTCGTAGACCATAATTGTCTCTCCACTATCACCTAGATATCATCATTGCCTTGGACCGACCACAACTGCATCGAATTCTCGATTCCTATCACCAAAAATCAAAAAACCCTGACCTCTGCTATCGCTGCACAAGTCAGAAGCTCAAAAAAACTCAAAGAGGACAACCTGCGCCCATACCTCAACATCCCCAAACTAGCACCCCCTTTCTCTAATGACCCCAATATTTTGGCAGACATCTACAAAGATGTCGTCACTAAAGCTACCAAGGAAATATCACCACTCGAATGGAAAAAAGAAAATAAATCACTACACACCAACGCCTGGTTCACTGAAGAACTGCACTCAATGCGATCCCACAAAAGAGCAGCTCTAAAAAGCTGGCAATCCAACCCATGCAACAGCACCAAAAATGAGTTCAACTTAATCTCCAAGCAATACAAAATAGCTATCACTGATGCTAAAGCCAACGCATTCAACGCACAAATCTCTAATGCCAAATCGCACACTAAAGAGATCTTCGCCATCTTCAACAAGCTCATCTCCCGCCCCAATACCCCAGATGAAATAATCAAAGATGAAGCGTGGTGTGCCAGCATTCAATCGGCCATGCCACATAAAATTGACCTTCTCCAAAAGAATATCAAAGACCAATGCAAAGCACTACCTAAACAGACAGGTACCAAGCTTTCTAACGCCTCACCCTCCTCGTCAAAGCCAACCATACCTGACTTCTCTTTCAGGGATGTCACTGAAACAGAAGTTATTAATCTACTAAAAAATCTCAAACCCTCCCCCTGCAAAGGCGATATCTGCCCACCTAAACTTGTCAAAGACTGCGCAGATTGCTTTGTGCCGCTCTTTACAGCTTTTATCAATGCGTCCTTTAAAACAGGCATTATCCCTGCTAGCCTCAAAGAGGCATGGGTCCGGCCCCTCCTAAAAAAACCTACCCTCGACCCCCTACAACCCAACAACTACAGACCAATAACCACAGTGCCATTTCTCCTGAAATTACTGGACAAAGCCGCACATTGCCAAATCCAGCACTTTCTGGAAACCCACTCCATCCTTGGAACAAGGCAATCAGGCTTCCGGAAAGGACACGGCACAGAAACAGCCCTGGTGGACCTAAAAAATCAGATCACCCAAATCATGGACAAGGGCAAGCCAGCTCTCTTGCTCTCCTAGATCTCTCAGCCGCTTTCGATCTAGTTGATCACAAGACCCTCACCTCACAGCTCACACACTCTGCCAACTTTTCTAAAGAATCAGCCCTATGGGTCACCTCCTTCCTAGAGGGTAGAGCCATGAAAGTCTTCTCGGACATCGCCAACACCACTCCCACGACAATCCACTGCAGAGTCCCTCAGGGTTCTTGCACTGCTTCCACACTCTACAACCTGTTCACTAAACCTCTTTTTGACAAAATATACTGCATTGCTACTGTACAAATACCATATTTCCCACAGTAAATAATGTATTCCTTGTTAATATTGCTTTATTGTATTGTATTATTTGTAACCAAGATATGTCTGTAAAAAGCGCCATGATGCCCCTGGGCTGACGTGCGTTCTACAAATCTGAATAAAATAAAATAAATAAAAAATCTAAACCCATTGCCCTGGACATGTGTCCCGCTACATCATTTCTAGCAAATCCAGGTACTTAATTGGTCACTACAATATATTGACACATTAATAAATCGAGACGGTCATGTGATGTGCACCCTTGCAATCCAGACACATTCAAAATAAACTGGCAAGGTTAACTTTGTTTTGATAAGACAATAGGCCTTCTCATTATTGCACATGCCGCTGCTCACACAAGCTGCCTCCCCGACCTTATACTAAATGTAATGGCATCACCTCTATTCCTCCTATCACAAATCATGGAACGTACCAGACACGGCTCCCCCTGATCTCCCTCAAACCCAGGTGCCCATTAATGACGTGACCAGGGCTTCGCTCTTGAGTTTGAATTTCAGGGATTTATTTGTTTTCGGTTAAACGTGTGCCTGTAATTTAAATGGGATGACCACTTGTAAGTGGGGGCAGTAAGGCTCCAAATCTTCGCCTTGCCCATTAGCATCACAAAAGCTCATGCCCTATTCTCATGAATTTATTCTTCAAAGGATGCATCCCTTCTTGCTCTACCCAAAGTTAACATTCCTTTCCCACCACTTTCAGATCCTGCAGCTGGATACAATTAGCATTTCTCTGTGCACCATGGGTGCCTCTGACCTTGGCCTTTATCCTAAAGAATAGAAAAGGGGATTTGTTTTGGGACTGAGCTAAACAGATCCACAGTTCAGCATCATGGCCAGCGTTCTATTCTGTTCATTGTGTCCTAGGCCGTAACATCCAATATGGTGATACTTCTGCCATGTTAACACTCGACCTCGGTTCTTCCATGTGACCTTTCTGACTCCATCTTCCACCTAGTGTAGCTCTTGTCTAATACCTAACTGAAAACAGATCTTTGTGTTCTACTTCTAAACACAGGGCCTATACCACACTGCCCTATCTATAACCTCTGAAACCGCAACATTAATACATTTGTTGCTCTTTCTGTGTTGCTATATGTAGGCATCTAATATGTGGAAAACCTGATGAAAACATTACATGCGCCTTCTGCCATGCAAAAAACATTTTGCTCACATGACGGTGCGTGTTAATAGGTTTTTCTCATCCTGAACCTTTTTGCCTGGCTGGGACACTGTACGTGGATCCCAACAGTCAGAAAAAGGGGAAAATATCCATCTTCAATGCAGCTCTATCGATAACCAGACATGATGATACACAGGAAATTAAAACACTTGTGTACGAGCGCGATACAAATAAAATATCAATATCAATCTCAATATCACAACTCATTATGAGTGAGACCATCCATAGCACCCTGTTTCCAAAGGAGTCTTTACACGATGGCAAAAGGGCATGTGTCCCACACTCCTACCTTGGATGGTACACCCTCATGGCTGCCCGATCGAAAGTAGTGAATGGTGTTTTTTATTTACAAAAAATAAATAACACATGTCATGATATTGTACATTACACTGCTCGCAGTCTGTGTCTGTCTACGGCTGGTGTTGGCAAGAACGTTCTGATAGGATCAATTGATCCTAAGATGTGCTCTGTGTTCACTATAGACCATGCACCTTTTCTGTTCACTATAGCACAAGTTGTGCAGATTTCACCTTTTGTGTGGGCGATATATTGATCATGTGCAATAACCAAAATTGAAATGCATATTAATACATTTGAGGATACGTGTGGTTCAGAGGAAAGGTCAGTATTTTAAGCACTTGTTATAGACATCTGTGGCACATCACAGAACCACTTTTCACTGAGGCTGACTCACCCTTTCCTTTCAGATAGGTTGATAAACGTGAGTGTCTGTATACTTGGATGATAGTATCACCTTCTGTGCTACAAAAATGAACCTACACCAGAAAGCGTTATTCATAGAAACGAACACAGCATCAGTATGGAGCAAGTCTAGCGCTTGCTCCACCAAACGAGGGTTGTAAAAAACTGGCATCCACCCACAATGACGAGCATGAAGTGTTGAAGCCCATAGCTCGTCTTTGCCAACAGAGGAAACACGGATCCTGGTTCTATCATCGTATCACACTATCTACTACTATGCTGCACACTGTGAACACATTTGCCTACTCACATTTTGGTGGCATTGTTTAGCCCATTTCCTGCTCTTTCTTTTCAAGCTGGTCATTTGGGTGGAACTGGTTGTAGATTGAAGAGAAACGGCAGAGGACTCTGGCTGGCTTATATTCAGGACTGCTTATTTGACCAAAATAAATTGCCTTTTTGTTACATTTCAAATTTTCTTTTGCACTCCATGAATAACAGTTTGCAAGTGTGTGTGTGTTGGGTGAATTTAGGGATATAAAATATAGTACTTAAAACCAGATACGATTTGTTAGCTTCACAGTAATCCCATTCTCTGTTATGTGCTTCGAAAAAGCCTAACCCATGGTTTAACTAGCTATAGTTTTGCTTAATGTCTAATACTAGTGACCATTGATATACTGCACCCGACAAAGTAATATGTTTCTTTGCTCACTAATGGCAACACCACTTGAAAGCAATGGTGCTTTCCCAATCTCAGACTATGTTCGGACACATGCACCTCTCTAATAGCTTTACATCTGTATCCAATATCTAGGTTAGGATATGTGTGCCTTTCACATTGCTTCCAATCTGTCTCCTGTATCCAAGCTTCTGTGAGGTTTGGCTGTTGAGGTCCTAAGTCCCTGCCTATTGTGTAGCACCAATGTGTCTTGGCCATCCTTCACAATCCTGTAACCAGTATTTAATAAGAAGAAGAGTGAGAGGGGTTGATTGAAAGTCAAGACTAGGAATATATTTATGGATCACATGCCATTGGATTAATAGCACCTGGTCTAATGTGAGAGGAGCCAGAATAGCTGCCTCATGTTTTTCAGTCTCGATGATCCAGTGGGTTGCCCTAACGCTTAATCATGACAAGGTGGGCAGATCTATGGTGGAATCTCCAATCCTGGAAAGCCAAGCCACCCACATGTTTGCCAGTTTAAAGTATGTTTAATTTTAACCTGGCTCCTTTGCGTGGATGAATAGATAAACCTGCTAGTTGCGGTCTTTCCTATATTTGGTATGTAGGCAGCATCTGCAATACGTGTAAAAATGTAGATGTCACATTCACCTTTATCACATTCATCCTCCAAGGAATGTAATGTAAATAGTCTTGTATAGGATCCCTCTGCCACTGTGTGTGGCCTTGCTGCATGTGGATCTGTAAGAGTCATTTGTGGAACAGTCCGAGAGACAGATGTGAAACCTGCAGTGTTGATGGTGTGCCAAGCTGCTTTCGATGGGTTTGGGTGAGACACTTGGGAGTATGCTATTCATAGGGAAGAGCCCAAGATCTGATATACTAGAGCGCTTTATGTCTGGTTAGGCGCTGATTTGGGAGCTTGTGATAGGGCTAAGGAGGAGAGCTTAGTCGTGGTTTGCTTAGTGTTGGTATGCTAATGGATAGGCCTGAGGCAGCTACCCTCGGGGCTAGGGTGTTGTGTGGAGTGTAAGGTGGGTGTAGATCTTAGAGGGGAGTCAGTTATTCAGGGGTAGGGGCAAGTAGTCCTTACAAGGCAAAACAACCTACAGACCTGTACTCTGAACCCTGTGCATTAGCAGAAAAGACCTGTTTCTCTAGCTCAGAATGCCAGCTGTCAATCCCATCTCTCTCTCATTACCGCTCTCGCTCTTTCTGTCTCTATATCTGTCACAGAAAGATACATTGTATCCCATGAGGAACAGAAACAAGCATCTGCGAGTTAGCAGATGGGAGAAAGTGCAGTTTGGACATTACTCTTGTTTCAGAGGAAGGGCTTCATGAAATTTGAAGGCCATTTCATTGTCCTTAGTATGTTAGTTGGCTGGCTAAAAGATGCCTCAAACCCCTCTCTAACATGTTTAGAAGCTGTGCTCAGTAACCTGCTGGGACTCTTGGCCATCAATGGCAGGGCTGTTAGGGTATTTTGTAGTATTTTGGTGATCCCCAAATATATAGGAAGACCTTGGATTGTTCATATATCGGGATCATACGCTGTAAGCAGTGAGCCAACAACCGGACCTGGTGCACACTAGAGCATAATTCCATTATCATGTGGTAATTGGGGTCTGTCTGGCGGTATCTCAGAATACACTTACCAGGTCACCTGAATACTCTCCTCTATGTAACCAGCCCCTTAGGATGTCAGCCAAGTCACAGTGGCCTGTAAAATACTGCTTGCTTCACATCTGTCTGTATACTATCACACGTAACTATGACACATAATGAACAGGCTGAGGCTGACTTACTTCCTTTTTTCTTGTGCTTTATAAGGAATTAGAATTTATGCCAAGCACAAGACATTCCCTGTGATTCAAAAATTAAAATTAAATAGCCACAAATACATTTAATTTGCAATTGCTTTTCCCATGATAAATGAGCTTTTCCCCACAATAGACTTCAAGCATCTTTTATTGGGATAGATAACCTTAAAGCATATCACTTGTCTTGGCAGCTTACAAACCTTCTGTTATATCTGAAGCTTGCTGCGTGAACAGTGAATAACACATAAAAAATATCTGTCTATGTTTATAAATGCTAAGATACGTTTCCAGGCGGCAACTGCCTGTAAAATGCACTTATCAAAAGACCTTGAAATCTAGCATTTGCTTTGAGCAGCCCCTGAAAATGAACTACCCACGTTTGTTAATGTATGACAAGATTTGCCAGCCTACCACTGCCTGTAAAATATTCTTGTAAACAAATTTAATTCACCACACGCACCTCACTTTACTAGGATCTTACCAAAAGCATGCTTATTTCTGTGGGCCCTCTGTGCGGCTCAGCTGGAATTCCATCGCTACCCGGCTGAGAATCTTCCACCACTATCCACCTGGAAAATGTCTTTATCTGCATTTCTCTTGTTTCAACATGAATGAACTCAGCAAAGTCCATTTTAAGGAAGCCTGTGTACTGTCAGTAGAATGCCCTGTTCTCTCCCCTGCCAGAGTCAAAGAGTGAGGGAGTCTCCCTTCCTCTGTCAAACAGCCTTTTTAAATCTTCTCTCTGTGATCTGCTCATAAATGTATGTGTGCCTAGAAAAGTGCAAGAAAATGCCTGCCTATCACTGTGATGTCATGTTCCAAACCACACCACCTCCCTCTGACTGTAACCCACACACTAGTAGGTTCGAGAGAGCTCGTGTTCAGCTTGCACCTTTGAACGAGATTCAGATAGAAGCCAACGGATGCAAATGGCTATATTTCTGCACTGGTTTCCTGCTCTGAAAATGAACAATAAACTTGTTTTGAGAAAAAGGGATTTCACATTCCTTGCAAGAAAACAGCTTTCATTCTGCACATGTATTCTCTTTTAAAATGAGCCGGCTTGTAATCAATATTTTGCACCACATGGCTATGGACTGAGCTGCCTTGAATATTAGTAATGGGATAGGTTTGACTTTAGGGGTATTAGTAGATTATTACATTATTAGGTTTATGTGTCTTTGCACACAGTTCATATTCCCATTGTGTGGTGGTAACTAAAAATATCAGCTTTTATGTAATGGCGAATTCAAAAACCCCTTTTACCGTGTATGTTTCTAGGCACTCAGAATACTGACTCACACCAGATTCAGTTCAGAGTCTCACACCCGAGTCTCACACTCTTGTTGGCCAATAGGATTAGTTTATATTTTTGTTGAAATCGGAGCCTCAGTAAAAATGTGTAGCTTCCTCTTTTCCTACAGTCCCCATTGAGGCAGGGCGTTTGTCAGGCATTAGTCAAAGTAGGAGCAAGAATCCCTTCCTGTTTCTCCCAGGATATACCCTGCTGTCTCCCACAGCCCCCATCCCTTCTCACTCTCACCCCACTGCCCCCAACAGCTAAGGTATGGGAGGATGTGGGCATGTTCCATCTGACCAAGTCTCTTTAATTTACTCAATGACCAAAAAGTAATTAAGTAATAATGATCTGTGCAGGTCCCTGGCAAACCAGACCCCCAAGTATATATTGCTCTTATTTTGGATGCAGAATTGGCTTTTCAGTTAGGAGGCAATGTTCTGTGTAGTCTCTATCCTCACTAGTTCTGATTTAGTATAGGTTATGTTATATCCTGGAGTGTCCCCGTACAATTTAAGAATATCCAAGAGGACCATGAAAGAAAACAAGGACATTGTCCATAAAAAAATGTAATTATGCTCTACGTCACCCATCATTACCCCTCTCACTAGTCTAGATGGCCTGGCTATTTCAGCCAGAGGTTCCATTTTCAGGGCATATGGTAGGTAGAATAACGGACACCTGTGTCATGTCCCCAAATATATTCAGATATAGAGATAAAACTGTTTGTTAGTACCACTGCTGTTGCTGATGATTACATGGTTTTAATTTGCAGTTGAAATGGTTCCACTAACACCAGTTTATCAAGACTTTGAAAAGGGAACCCCACTGAATCATTTAAAAGGCTATACGGTATCCTTCTCTAGAATTCAAAATAATATCAAGCATGTGATGTACATTGTCAGTCAAGTGAGAGCTTTCGAAGAAGGTGGTTTGATGTTGGTCGAGATGGTCTGGTAGGACGTTCTCCAGCCTTAGTGCAAAACATTTGAGTAATAGTTTTAGACCTAAATGTATCAAGGCATTGGTCTGTAACAGATGCATTGTCGCGTGCATCTCATTCTTTGGAAACAGAACAATGCGATCTTCATAAAGGAAGGCGTCAGGATAACATTTTCTAGGTCTTCCTTAAATGTCAATTCCATTTTAGAGGCTAATTATTTGTTGAACTTCAAATAGAAATCTATCGGGCGGCCATCCTGGCACCAGATTTCTCTTTCCCCAGTTTTAGGATTTCTCTTTCTTTTGCTGTTATGGGGAATTCAAGATCTCCAAATTGAAGTATCAGTTTTGTGGAACCATCTAAAAAAGCCAAGGAATTAGAGTTGTCAGTAGGAAGGGACTCACAATGCGATGAAGTCTAAAACTGGGTAAAGAGTCTATTGATGCCCATGTCCTCGGTCACTCATTGCCGCCATTTTGATAACGTTATGTGAAATGTAATTTTGCTACATTTTTTACAGCATTTACATTTGTTTTTGGAGGGGCACGTTGGGTTACATATATGATTGATTTTTAGGGTAGTGAGGGGTGGGGAAGGGGTGGAGGGAAAGGGGATTGCTCCCCATAAAAGAATGCCACACATATGCAGTGAAACAGAGACAGGGACAATATGTCCCAGATTCCACTAGAGGGCCACCGATCTTATCAATTCCTCATATGACGCTATGTGATTGAGCCGCATGTAATCAATAAAATATTCCTTCGGTAGTTGTAACCCCTTTCAATAAAAAAGGATTGTTTGAACAAAGAGAAATACTTCATTGTCTTATTCCCAATAATGTATTTGGGTGCGAGATAGCACTATAAACGTCTCTACCTAGAGTTGCAATTTCAGCAATAAGGGAGGACTCCTGTGCTTGGTCTGATGTCAATTTCAGTGAGCATAGGGGCATTTATTGAACATATCTGAACGTAAGAGGTTGAAATTCTGGAATAAAATTCAAAACCCAGAATTCCTCGATGGTGTCTGAGGAAGTCTGAGTGATGTTAGTATGTGTTAGCATTACAAAATGTAGGTACCATCTCAGTGGGGGGTCTTAGAACAGATTAAAGCTTAAACTTGTTAAATTTGGACGACGAGTATGCGCATCCTATTTGCATACACATGCATGACAGCCCAGCAGTTCAATGGTTAAAAGCCAAAGAATGCAGGGCATAACTAAGCAATAATCCCCTTGCCATTGGCAGGGGGGGGCAATTACTGAGTTACAGGAGTTACAGGTCTGAGCATAGCAAGGACCTTCACAAAGGCCCTGGTGCCGGGGTACTAAAACTAAAAGCTTCTTTCCTCCTTTGCGAAAACCTCTGGCGTTTTGCAAAGGAAGAAAAAAAGAAGAAATAATTAGCCACCATGGTAGGGAAAACAAAATATGTTCTCCCTCTCCATGGTTGCCATTGAAAATAATAAAACAAGTAAACAAACAAAATGGTGCCATGGAATGGGAAAAGGGACTACAGGTAGTCCCTTCTCCCTTTCCATGGCGGCCATTCAAAGAATAGGAAAAAGGTTCTCCCGAAGAGAATCAAAAAAGCACGTAAGTGAAGGGAAGGGGCAAGGGAAGGGAAATCTGTGGAGGGGAGGGGCTAGGGGGGAAGGGACACACTTACCTCATTACCGGCGGGCAAGATGGCAGACTTCAGCTCTGAGTAGGCTCGGAGTGGCGGTAATGCCTCCATTCTGAGGCTTCTCATTGGCTGAGAGGCTGATACCATCCCACCCCCCGCCGGGTACTAATATGAGATGACAACTGAAAGGATGGTAGAGCTGACTATGTGCGGTTTCCATTTAGCTTGCATAAAATAGAGGTCCATTATTGAATATTTTGCATATGGAGGTGACTAGTAGATGAAGTTTAATTCAGCACGATGCATGTCCTGCAAGACTCCTAATAGGCCTTGCTTCTCTGTCAATTCTAACAGTGCTGTGGATGCTTGTCGTTAGTTTGAAAGATGATGGCGGTAATGTGTCCAATGTCTGATCAAGTCCCCCCCAATAAACATCATACATTATAAGTTTGAGGTACGTTTCATGAAACAGATGAGTTCAAAAGGAGTACCGATCTCCTGCCGGATCATAAAAGTTTACATTTCTCCCATTTTGGTGTGGAGTATGTTGCATGGAAGAATTGCTCCACACACCATTATGGGCTATTTTGGGGCTTTATAAAGTAGTCATTGGTTTCCTACAGCAAAGCTCGTTCAACCCTAAGATTACTTAGATGTTGAATACTCTTTCACTGTTTCATCAGGTTCTGCATGTCCTTAATATTCCTTATCAAAATTGCATATTTGGGTGTAAATTAAATATTAAAGGCAAGATATCTGGGCCACCCAGAACAATTTCTGCATGTCTGGTAAGGGATCTGCAGGTAAAACATCTCTTAGAACACTAGTGAGTGATAATGTCTGTCAAGCAGTCATGGTAACATTGAATCAGAAAGCGGAGAAGAACATAGTAGGGGATGGTGGACATTGGGGAAAGCAAACCATATCCAATGGTACTGGCATTTCTCACTTATTGCAAGTCCCCGGCATCTTACAACTTTGAATGCCAGGTCATATAATTTAAGGATTATGTCTTCAAGGTGATCAAAATAAGTGGTCACGACAACCCAAAGTCTGCATTGATCAATGCCTTTGATTAGATTTGCAGTATGCACTTTAAAAATGATCACACTGACTCAACAGCACCATTTACATAAAGATCAAATACTAAATATTATACTTCATCTCACTGAAGTTTCCAAAGCACCTTGGTTTCTTTCCAATGAGGGTAGAACTTCTATTGAAGGATGGTCTTTGGAAACATTTGGATAAACTTTTTGTGATGAAGAAGTGTGTTACTTCTGTGATTTATATTGTTTATGGGGTTGCCTGAGCAGCAAGAAAAAATCTTCCATTGTCTTGAATATGAGCACATCAGGGATGCCAGAGGTGAGGCATCTTTATTTTGATGCAAAAAGATTTTTGGGGGAATTTAAATGTTACCCAAATGGTTAAGTTTTGAGGCAAAAAATTGCTGAGCAATTAAAATAATATTGGATTGCAAAGCCTCAGAGACTTTATTGTAGCTTCTCCTGCATTTCAGTGCATCACCTGAGAGGTTATTGCCTATTTCACTTCTGGCAAGACCTTGTGGGCCCTCAAGACCATGGGCCTCATTACGCGGTAGGTGGTAAAGGATTATTGGCACCTGATTGTAAAGTCACCGGTGCCGGTAATCCCTTACCACCCTATTCCAAGGTCCCTTAGCAGGTCCCTTCCTCAACGCCTGGTTTTACCAGGCGTTATGGATGGGACCTGTTAAGGGACTTCAGAGCTAATAACGGTACCCCAAATTGCGGTACCGTTATTATCTCCATCCCCATTCCCATTGAGCCCTATAGGGGCTCGAATGGGAATGGGGAATGGTTCCCGGAGTGGGGACTTACCGGGTCCTCCAAGGTTGGAATCACCCGGTAAGTCCCTATTTTGGGAACCCGGACCCAGAATGCGGTAAGGGGGTAGCCATGGTGCTAATAGCACCATGGCTACCTCCTACCGCGTAATGAGGCCCCATGTGTTTGTGGTGATCATTTAGGATTTTCATGATGATCTGACCATTACCTTTACCCCATTCATGGGTTTGGAAACCAGTGTTCCATGGGCTTGTTCAATGATGAAGTCTTTCATCAACATCTGAAATCATAAACATGTCCCATAATAGAAGCCTTGGAAAGGCAACTGGGTCTTGGCTTCCCTTCCGTTAGGCCAGTTAAGAAGCAGTTATATATTGCCCTATTTTCCTGATCTTCAATTTAGGAGGAGATGTGCCGAATTTTGGCGATAGCTGCATCAATTTATTTTTAGAGGTGGCATAATTATTCACCATCACACGAATCCATTGCTCATTATCCTCAATGTGATCTGTAGCTGAATTATTTCACCATTAAGTTATATATTTGAGGTTTCTATTATGTCGTTCATGTGCCACATTTTGACCATGAGTTCTGCCAACTGTGTTTGCCAGCTTTGCCCTCTTTATTATTCTATGAGATATCACCTTACTTCTAGTGCAGGGAAAAGTACAAGCAGAGTAACTATGCTATAGGCCAGTTGATTCTAAATATGAGAACACCAACAGAAACTGTGTGAGACAAGGTGTCAATGTTCAATACTCCAGCCCTAGTATTTAGGTTCAGTCATCTGCTTATGTTTACAAAATAGGGACCTGAATACAAGGAGTTCTTTGAACCAACAGGAGAGGAAGACACTTAACGGAACCTGAGTCACAGCCTTCATTGGAAACAGTCATAATCAGTGCATCTGCAAGCCAGATGATATTCAGCAAAAGGTGGTACTGCTATCAGGTCCCAACTACCTTCCAGGCTCCATGGAGGTCCAGGGTTGAGTGGTGTGAAGCACTTCAACATGTAAGGGTTAATCCATATCTTATGTTGTGACCCTAAACTGCAGCAAAGGAGATCAGCAGCTTCACTCCTTGAGGCCCTCAGAGCACTTGATATCAGGATCCAAAACTGTGAAGCAAAGGGTTCAGTATTTCTGGGTCTTATAACTAGATTTTGCTTGTGTAGTAGGCAGCAGTCCCTATGATACCGGACAATTAACACTTTCATGAACGTAGGTCATACAAGGTATGTGGGGGGCACATCTAATCAGTTTCAGGTGTCAGAGGCTCAGTAGCCATTGCAGGCTTACACTGTCAATTTCAGGTGTCCTGCAGCAACCGTCACTGGATTTGCTGTCTCCCAGTTTCAGACTTGAAGGCATTCCCCGTGTTGGCATGGAGCATCCCGCATCAGCCGTGTCAGCAGCTCAGGCTCTGTTAAATGGGATAAGTCTGAGGAACAATAAAGTGCCTCTCGGTTCATACATTTGTTCTCACCAACTCTCTGAGAAGTTCCAACAAGGCTACCAAGCACGTCACAACTGGTGCATAGGATTCCCTTGGATTCAGCTACATTGGGCAGCCAACTTAGGCTCCCTTCAGTGTAGCCATTAGAGGAGGTCCCCAGGATGACAAAGTCGGCCTTGATGGTTACAACTCCTCAGATAATAACATTCTAGTGTCCTACATTACAACAATGCGCACCCCATGGAAGCAGCTTCCTGATACACAGCCGTACTCCAGCCTCCAGCTACAAACATACACCAACACAATCACCAGCTCTTCCCCAGTGTGTAGTTGCAGTTTCCATTTCATTTTTTGCCTAGGCTCTCACTTTATAAGGAGCTTCGGAGGAGCACACCCATCTTATTCAGGTTCCATGCTGCTCCTCAGCTTCCGTATCTAACTTTATTTCTCCCCCAAAATCATCTCCTAGTGACATAGGGACTCCCTGGTGTTGTTCACTGCACTCTATGAATGTCAAAATGAATACATATAATAACCTAATTGAAAATGAAGCACCTTGGAACAAAAGGTTTAACTTAGGAACCCATATATTATTATTATTATTATTATTATTATTATTATTATTATTATTATTATTATTATTAATATTTTTTTAAATTATTTCTTAAGCACTGGGGATGAGGCCCCTGAGGCATTAGAGCGCTGCAACACAACAAACAACAAAAAACAAGAAATACAACAAATAACAGGAGAGGACCGAGGGACCAGAGCGAATCAAACATCCCAAGGGATCATTCAAAAAGGACAGTTTTCAGCTTTCGTTTGAAAATGGGGAGGCTGGGACAAAGCCAGAGGTCAAGTGGAAGGGCAATCCACAAATGAGATTGAGGTAACTATAATGATGACCTAGTCAACTTAGTTACGCCTATGTTGACTACAAATTCCGGCCTAGTTTTTTAGGTGATTTTAACCTTTGGAAACATGACAAAACAGATAAAAAAGCATTACAATTAGAGAAGGTGATGAGAACTCATCAGATTATCTACCATAATACCGAACCCACACACATCAGGGGACATATTTTGGACTGGATTGGTGGAGGAAATGTCCAATTCGGACCTATTTCTACTACCCCTGTTATCTGGTCTGACCATTACCTCTTGACATGTTGTTTGGAGCTCCCTGCTAAACCAGCAAGAGTGCATGCCATGGCGCACACAGTCAAATCACGTAATTTTAAGGACATCACCTCAGATGTCCTAAAGATTTTTGTGGATTCTCTCATGGATAAAACAGAAATACAGGATAACCCCGAGAGACTCACAGAAGTTTATAACGAGGTTATGTTAGAGATGCTAGATAAGTACGCCCCCTTAAAAGACAAAAAAAGATAAAGACTTGCCCAACCGCCATAAGTGGTTTACTCCAGCACTAGCCGAACTTAAAGCTAGTAAGAGACAGGCGGAGCATGCCTGGTATAAAGATAAATCCAATGAGAATCTATCGGCATGGAAACTCATTGGAAAGCAGTATAAGGCGATTATCATAGAGACTAAGAAATCACACTATGACGATCAAATAAACCAGGCTGGAGACAAGAAAAAGGAACTTTTCCGTCTCTTCAGAACTTGGGAGAAACTGATGGCCTGTAATCCTGATATCAAACCTTCTACTGAAGATTGTAACCGAGTTCAGAAGGCCTTCGCAGATAAACTGTTGAAAGCCCAGAAGAAAATTGAACAGGAAGCGCTGATCCCGCCTATATCAAAATCTCCAAAAAAGACAACTTAATTAATTCTCCAGGTTCTTTTAACTTCACTGAACCAAATTCAGTAGAAGTCCTGGAGATATTAAAACTATGCACCCCACTAATTGCCCAGGGGAAATGTTTCCTTCCAAATATATATTGGAACACTGAGAATTGTTTGCTCCGTTCCTTAGCCGGTTTGTCAGTTCATCTTTTCGTACCGGCTACATCCATCAATCCATAAAAAATGTGGCAGTTACCCCTCTTTTAAAAAAAACAGGCTTGAACCCGCTGGATGCAGCCAATCTGAGACCAATCACAAATACCTTCTTCTTTCTAAAATTAAATGATAAGGTAGCTACCACATAGCTCCAATCTTATGTATTTAACACCGATAAATTACATGTGAAGCAATCAGGATTCAGGAGCTTTCATGGAACTGAGTCCGCGCTCTTGGACCTACAAACACACATGCTTGGTAAATTAGAGCACAGCAGGTCGGGGTTGCTGATGTTATTAGATCTCTCAGCAGCCTTCAACCTGCTAGATCATAAAATCTTGCTGGAAAGGATGGCGACTGTCGGAGGTCTATCCAGCAATGCCATCTTTTGGCTTAAATCTTCCCTGGAGGGCCGCCAGTCTTGTGTTTACTGGGGTGATCAGGTTTCTGAGCCACAGACTATAACCTGTGGTGTTCCCCAAGGAGCTTGTCTTTCACCTTTATTGTTCAACATCTATATTCTACCATTATGTGTTGAGCTGGAAGCCCTGGGGATCTTTTTCTGCAATTATGCAGATGACTTCCAGTTGGTACTAGATATAACAGGTAACTATGAAGTAGATCACGAAACATTGACTGCAGCATACCTCGTTATTAAACATTGGATGTCAACGAATTGGCTTTGTTTAAATGCTGCTAAAACGGAGTTGATGCTCTTCGGTTCTAAATATGCACAATCAAAATTGAACCAAAAATATAACTGCTTTTCCATCGAAGGCAATCAAATTAAGATTGTACAGTAAGTTAAGACCTTGGTCACCTATATGGAGGAAAGTCTTGATAGTAAGGCACATGTCACCGCCGTCTCCACCAATGCTAATTACCATTTTAAGGTTTTGAGACAAGTAGCCCCGCTAATATCAGTGGAAAATCGTATAAAACTAGTAAGAGCAGTGACTCTGCCACGTGTTGACTACTGTAACACCCTACTAGGAGGAGCTAGTAAGGCAAACATTCAGCAATTGCAGAAAATACAAAATTCAGCGGTACAAATCATCTTTCAGATGAAAAACTCCGAACCTACCAGCACTGCCAGAAGGAGACTCCACTGGTTCCTGGTGGCTGCCCGTATTGAATTTGAACTGCTCACCACATGTCACAAATGTATCTTTGGCAATGCCCCTGCATACTTGAAGGAGAGGATCCAAATCTACCAACCAAATAGATGCTTACGATCAAAGGAGGGCTCCTAGTTGGTAATACCACGTACCCACAGGGCCCATGGACTGGGGCGGGCATTTCATGTGCAGGGAGCCCAAGCCTGGAATATCCTGCCAATCAGGTTACGTAAAACTGAGGATCATCATCTTTTTCGCAAACAGTTAAAGACCATCCTGTTTAGCTACGATTGTCTTAGCATCTGCATCTTCCTCTGTCTTTCGGCACCTGGATGCCTACGTGCTTTGGCGCCTTACAAATTCAAATAACATAACATAACATAACATAACATAAAATAACAATGAGGAGTTGAAAATGGCAAACAGCCACTCTGTACCAGCACCAATTTGGCCTTAGGCATCCAAAGTAGCCCTGAGTTGTTTGCCCTCAGACAACTTCTGTCCGGGAGCCATTTCAACTGCGCTGCCAGGTAACATGGGCTCTGGCCAAAGAGGCAGGAGTGTGCGATACAGTGGGTACAATACTGGATTCTCTTGGTGATGGGCATCCAATGCGGCACTCTCCAAGCAGATGACACATGATCCGTTTTGCATAGTCCCATTACCTCCCTTACTGCATTATTCTGCACTACCTGCAGGCAGTTGAGTTCACCTTTGCCCACACCTAACAGACTGCTACCACAGTAATCCAGTCGGCTACCAATGATGGCCCTGTCTACTGTGGCACAGCTTGGTATGTCTAGGTAGGGCCTGATTTGTGTCAAGAGTTTGAAGTAATGGAAGGCATTGGACACCAGACAGCCAATGTGGTGTTTCATAGAGAGCTCTTGGTTGAAAGTAACTCCTGGGTTAATATAAGCTTTAGAACATAAACACATAATTTAATAATTTTTGTAAGGTCTGTGGAATTGGGCACCTGCAGACCGCATTGCAAGAAGTTGCATGGGGGTTATTCCCATGGCATTAGAATATCTTTTCATTTTCTTTCTATTTGATTATGCTGTTGTATTTGGAAGCATTTCTTCAGGCATGTGTGAGCACCTCTTCATGGATGTTACATTTTACTAGCATGTAAAGTATGCCTTTATTTATTTATTTGCATATGGTTTAAAATACACCTTTATAAATCTAAAACAAATTTTAAACACACTTAATCACCAAATACAAATGAATTTCATCCCACTTAAAACCACATTTCATCTTATAAACAGCACCACATTTCATTATAAGTCCATTTTGCTATTCAGAAACACCGTAAAACAAAAGAAACAATCTATAGCTTAATAAACAGATTACAGAGTTTTAAGAATCTGCCAACTTCAAAGCAATCGATTTTCCATTCAACATAGTCCATCACAAATCAACACAATCACCCAAGGCTAAATTGTGTACACATATCTTAAAATAAATAATACGCCACAGTGAAAGTGCTGGGCACACTACTTATAAACGAAATACATTTTATTTAGCATATAAACCTTTACAATGTCTACAATAGGTCATCTCCAATCGATACTGATTCCTAATACATATTATCTCATTTGTTAGACGTACATTAAATCTGAAACACATAAAATTATTCCTAAACAATCTATCTGGGAATAACCTCAGATATCGTTCCACAATCCCTACCCTTTTGTGACACGTACATGAGAATAAAGAGTAGAATTCACCAACAAATCTCTTGAAGCAATCCAATCTCTTTGTTGTATCATTTCTTTCACCTTAATAGGGTTAGTGACCAACATTTCTAATGAAACTTCTGTTTTAGATAATAGCATGGTACAATGGTCAGAACATTCTCTCAGGGAGGTTTCATTATCCATCCCCAGCTTTCCAAACTCATCATATAATAGTTGTTTGGGTGAAGTTAAGAATTTATAATACAGATCTATTGGTTTCCACCATACTCTGCTTCTCAGAGATTGCACGCCCAACTCAAATCGGCCTGTCACAATCGATACGCTTTGGGGGATGAAATGTAAAACTCTTTGCCACATTATTGCTTTGAATCGATAGAGTTCATTTAATATCCACAGTGGTAAAATGTCTAACCCATAGATGTATTTCGGAATCACTTTACCTATATACAATTTTAAAACTGGAAGAATAGAAAATGTACCATATTTTACATCTAAATTAGCCATCTGGCAGGCCAGCATAACCTTTTTATGCACTACACTGTTTCTATAAAAAGATTTCAAAGGGTAGGCTACAGTAGGGTAGCCCAAATATAGCATATTATCTTTAAAAGTCAATCTATTGTTATGTATAAACCATGTTAAAGTATTTTTCTTTTCCTTTTTGCACAATGTTAAAACCACTGTTTTTTGCGATTAATCTTCAATTTATGTTCCTCAATAAAAAGGTTAAAAGCATTGATTCATCTTTGTAGACTAATCGGTGTACAATCAAATAAAATGAAATCATTGATGTATGCCAGCCACAAATGTGCACCTCCCCTATTTTTGGTGCGGTGCTACAAAGGAGGCATTTAACAAATATTTACCAAAATCACCTATGTATAAATTAAAAAGGCAGGGGGCCCAAATGCATCCCTGCAGAAGCTTATTTCTTGTTATTATTGGCTTAGAGATTACACTTTCATTATTTAAACGTACCTGAACCGAGGTTCCTTTGTGTAAATAAACCAGAATGGTCAATGGACCTCTCAGTAACCCATTTATCCAGTTTAGTCCAAGGTATATCCTGATCACCTAAAATGAATGCCATAGAAAAATCACTAGACACTCCATATATAGGAGGAAGTTGTTCCCTGCAGGCTACGTTTTGCATACAAGGCATTAAAAAGCCCCCGCAATCTGTTCCCATCTGCCTTCTGAATCCTATTTGTAGTTTATCTGAGACATTATTCAAGACCAACCATTCCTTCATTTTCTCTAATATAAATGTGACAAAGATTTTAGAATCTGCATCTATAAGAGTGATTGGCCAATAATTTGTAGGTGACATTTCATAAATTGGGATAACAAATGCAGTTTTCCATGAGGCCAGCGTGGTCATAATATCCAGGATCTCTTTAAACAAAATAAATAGTATTTTACCCCAAACATCTAGAGATTGTTTAAAAATAGTTTTTTCTAAATGGTTTGGTCCCCCCGCCCGAGAGGAACTGGCCTTAGAAATCATCCTTCCAATATCCTCAACTATAAACTCAAGGCTCCAATTAATTGGGGTTATCATTTGATATGCTGCAAGATCTTCCCGCTTCTTACCATAAAGTTGGTTAAAATGGGAGACCCACGTATACTCCAATATAGGATCGGTTTGCTTGATCTAACTCCACTGCATTCATCAACAACAAAAAATTAGCCTAATTTTTCCCTATAAGGGCCGCCAGCATTACTTCTCCATCCTGTTGCTATAGCTGAAGTGGATGAGCTATTACATAATTTTTTAATTTTGCTTTTTTTTCCAATTGTTTTTCTTCTCCTCCTCGAGGCTAGATTTTCTTTTAGCAGACAAATAACTTTCCTAGGTTTAAATCTTGAACAGAGGAATGAAATCTATGACAATGGTATTTACCCAGCGCACTCAAGCACTTTATATTGAGAGTCCACTGCCAACTGTATTGACTGATATATAGTCCTTGCAGAAAACATATCCATCTTAAATTCACAAGGGCATTGAACACATTTTTGATCCATCAACATATGAAAACACTTGGAGCCTAATTCACAGAAGCATTTTACAATGGCAAAACCCCATTGGGAAATGCTCTGTGAATTAGGCCCTTAATGTTTGTGTCATGCCACTTTAGTGATTACAGCCAGTTCTCACTAACAATGGACCTGACACACTTCTAGGCTTGGCTACCAGATTACCAGATTACCAGATTACCTGTAAATTCAACTACCAGCATACTATGATCACTGATATTATTATAGATAATATTAAAATGTGTACACCCATCTAACAAAGCTTTACTGGCAAAGACATAATCAGTCAGTGAAGAGAAGTTCCTCCCATGCCATGTAGGGTGATCTTGCTGGTTTCCCCCAATACTTTATTCAACATGCTCAGGCCCCAATTTTCCATAATCCTGCACCATTGGGAGCCTTACACAATTTTCCTCCGAGCATCTATTTCACTGTGTTCACCCAGTCCTATCAAGCAAGGGTCTCCATCAGTCCCACAATCCGCATTGAACTCCCCTGCCACAATGAACTGACCTCCATGGAAAGGATAGAAACCAATTCTCAAATAAAGAATGGAGCATGTCCATACTCACCATAATATCCATGCTAGCAGCCAGTATACATATACACAGGCAGGAGGATATAATTAAACATAACTTTCTCCAATGTTTTGAAACCTACCGCCATCATCCCTTTTGACAGATTCCCTTCTTAAAAATAACACACCCTAAAATTACAAACCACTAAGATCAACCCTCCAGATGGGCGCCCCAGTAACCTTTGGGTTGCAGGCTGGAAGGATATTACAAACCCACCCAGTACTGGGGGGAAACTAATCAAACTACTTGGAGAAAGATACATGAAAAGGATCTAAAAAAGTACATACATTATCATCCATCAGCAGAGCTGAGAAGCCTCTTGTATTCCATGATATACTGGTAAGACTCTGTTTTACACTAAATTTGCTTTTTTAAGTCCATTAACTGTGTAATAGATTTCCTTAAAGAGAGTGCCAACCATTGTCAACACCCCTCTTCTACCCTATTTACTTCTCTCTGATCCATCACTCCCTTTTTCAAACCATTCTTTCCCACATCAGGGCAAACAGAGGCTACTCCCGCCACATGTCCCCTTTGATTGCCTATTCCTACTCCCTTTACATCAAAGAGGGTGAGATCATATCCCAATTTACAAAGATTAGATGCTTCCTTCAATAAAACCTCAAACACCATTCTAGAGGGAATTATCAGCCTAACACGAACAAGCTTCAGCGGATGTATACATTCCACAAGATCTATGTCTTTAGTTGTAATTAAACACAGTTTGTTAAAGAGTGCCAAAACACAAGATCTATTAAAAACTTGTGGTTCCCCCTTTTCAAAGATATATTACAACAGCAAACTTTGTTCTGCACCGTGAGAATGATTTTGATAACTCCATTCTGTAATCCTGAGTGCATCCTCAGGAGCTGATATTAGAAACCTATAGGTTTTCACTCAGCACCTCTGGACATTGGGTTTGACACTTTATATAATGTGTTCCCCTTATTTCAACATTTTCTCGACATTCATTGTGAAACTAACCAGAAAGCTCCCCATTTTCCCTGTTGTATCATTATGTCAGTCTGACGTTCCATGCACACACATGTATGATCTTGTTTAGTTCGGGCCTGTTGGCCCACAAAACAGTGTGCCATTGCGTCTGTATGACTTTCTTTGCCCCTCAACATATGATATACTTTACTCTGAACTTGTTATGCCCCAGATCGTTTAAACATATCAAATAGTGGTGGTTCCTTCCACCTTTTTGAGTATTGACTCTGGGACCCTTCTTCCCTCCCTTATGTTTCATTGCCTCAAATAAACATATGGATGGGGGTTCATAACCTGATTCACCCTGCTTCTCTTCATCCACCACAAGCACCACCATCAATATTGAAATATCATCATCCACCATAATGGTACTGTTACTAACTGGGATAAAAAAAATGTTGTCTGTTCACTACTCCCCTCATGCAATATTAGATCCTCTACATTGTTAACAACCTCAGGCTCCTTTTTCCCAGTTAGTACCACCTTTGGAAAAAAAACATACTTGATGATTTTGCCAGATGTGTTTGCCCCTTTTTCATCAAATTTGTACCCCCTTTTTCATTTTCAATCTATACTCCTCGTACTCATTCCTTATCTCTTTTATTTGATGTTCACCATAGACGGGATAATTCATTACCTATTGAGAATTGTCCTGTTGCCAACCCACTTCGTGCTAAGAACCCAACCCGTCTGATAGAGACGCCCCTCTTACTCCTAATTTAGGAACTCCTTTTCCCTGCCTACCCTGCAGATTGGCCAATCTGGCTTTTTCCAAAGTAATCAAACGCAAGGAGATATTACTTAAATACCCTGTTTGATCTTTCAATTCTCCACACATATTTTTGTATAGTTTTTCTATTGTCTAGAAAACCAAATGAAAGTCTGCCTGTGTATATTGCCTAATAAAAGGCTGCTGTTGTACAGATGATTTTTTGCCCCTACATTCTTGTTCACTCTGGATATATTCTGATGATTTCAGGAGTAAATGATGCCCCTCAGAATGAATTGGTGGAGTGTTCAAAAGAGACAAAGTCAAGTAAAAGTGTGGGACACCTAGAAGTTGATTCTCATTTAGCTTCATAACTCCTGCAATCTGGTTTTCAATTGGCTGAAGTAAATTAAGTCATCCACCTGGGAAGACAACAATTCTGTACTCTTTGTGGCAACCTTTGGAAAATGATTGCTTTTTTCCCCCCTCTTTTTCTCCTTACTTTTCCCTTTCCCTACCATAGTTTGACTCCCCTCCTCCAAATGGGACGGTGGAAGGGGCAGGGCCATTGCTCGACTCATACTATCTCGTCTTTGGGTAAATACCAGCAAGGGTAGATGTAATATCTGGTTGAGATAGACCCATTTTATCTTTTCTTCCTAAATCATACATTACCCTTTCTCTTTTTAAATCGTGGTTATTAATAGCAAATACAATCTTTAGCTACCCAGAGAAAGCTTAATCTTAAAACTCTGGAAAAGTACTTAATATAACAAACAGTCCATGAAAGTATTTATCCTCCTTAGTCCTGAAATATACAGTGCTTTAAAATCCTTATCTTCCTTTGTCCTGGGCTATTCTGTTGAGTTCACACCCTTCTTTACCGTTATCCAAACAACAACCATATGGACAATGTAATAACCAAGGTCCATAACAGCTGAGACCCAAAGAAGTGCTCCAACCCTTCCCCCAAGTCACTCCTCAGAGCTTGTTGCTCCTGGTAATAAACAGAAACAATCCTACCAGTCGGCACATCAGCAGGAAGCTAAATTGACCAACAACTTAAAGCCGTCCGTGACACAATAACACTCACCCTCTGCTACAAAAATCTTTTTCAGGGGTGATCAAACAGGCCAAACTTCCCTCCTGTGGGCCCCGGCAACTGTGCGGCCCACTGACTGCCACAAAGACTTTCAGGACCCTTCCTGGACGTGCACGCTGATGCGCTTATGGGCGGTATATATGCCGTTGTATGGAACCTTCTGTCCAGCCGAAAGAGATTTAACCCTTTGTGATATGAATGACTCCGCAGTCTCCTGACAATGCTGCCCATTGCCAGAAACACAGAAAAGAGTTTTTAGGATACTTCCTGGGCGCATGTACAATATGCTGGGTGGAATATGGCATCTACTTCAGAGAAACGTGTATAATCTGTAGATCAAAGTCTCGAAATGGGGAAGGGACAAGTAGCCTTGTATCCTCCCTTGCTTCATAAAATGACAAATATTAAAGCAAGATACACGTGCAAAGTCTGCCATAGAAGTGTATCAATTATTATAATATTTGTTTTGTTCAGAAAAAGAAAACCTCTCAAAATTCTTAGCTCTTGGCGGACTGATTATGGGGCAGGGGCCGGTGCTTGTCGTCCTTTTCCTGTTGAATTATTAGCTCTACTGAAATATCAAATCTCGACCAATTGCAAACTTCTAATTTAAATTTGTTGAACTTATTATTATCATTTCTCCTACACTTCATCTATTGTTCACTTAAAATAGGGATTAGTTCTGCAAGTTTCACTTTGAGTGATCCATTTTCGTTGCAATATTATCCAGTGAGTGTAAAGCTAGGGCATTATTTCACAAAGGTTATTCACTCTTGGGAATGTAAGTGTCTTGGCGGCTCTAGGGACACGAAGGAAAGGGCACACACCCAACACACAACAGTTCATAGTACAGGGAGGGAGAGTGTGGGTGTAGTATGCACACAGTTCTCCAAAAGGACCTTAAGGACTTTATTTCTCAGGATACATGCAGCAAGATCAATGTTCCATATAGATCTCGCAAGCCCTGAAAGATTTGTCCAAAACGAGTATTGAGCCTGGATAAGGTCCGGACCAACTCCAGCTCATGCCAGTTGTTCCTGCAAACCCAACTGGACCTACGTCAGTGCTGTAAATGAGAATTACCACCTGTTGGTTCCCACCTGCGACAGGGAGGTACAGGGGTAATGAGAGGTAGCGTAATATGGTATGAGTCAGGAGATTCCCCCCCAAATAAATAAACATTTATGGGGGAATTATTAATACATTACTAACAACTAGAAACAAACCCAAGAAAGGAGGAAATTATAAAAGGTGCACAACATTTATACGTACCAAGTTGTATTTAAAGATTTTCAACAGAGCCCAATATTAACAGGCATATCCACAAGGATTTTTATCAACCGTTTCGGTGGCCTAACAGGTAAGTCTCTTGACTACAGTGCTGATGACTTGGTTCGAGGCTTTAGTAGCAAAACCAGATCAATTACATGAGAGGACACAAATATATTTCCCTGGTCCCATATCTGGGGAAACATTGACCAGCACTGTCAATGCTTTGAGAACCCTGTGGGAGTAAAAGAAGACATACGAATTAGCCAATATTCAGAGAAAGGCTCTTCCTTTGGATTCTTCACCTTAGTTTCACTGCTCTCCAGTGCTCCAGATCCTAATCCCCAGAAGAAGGAAAGACGCGGGCGGAAAGGGCGTTAGGCAGCAGACTGGACAGACATTTTGTCAGAGAACTTCTGAAAGCAAGAAGATTCAACACGAGATTAAACATTAAGCAAATAAGGCTTGTTAAGCAAGAGTCTGCTTGAGCTGCAGAGCTTGGGCAATACTTTAGGGCAAGGAAACTGTTAAACAATAAGACAAATACACAAATAAGTTTAGCTTCTATTGTTATTACTGTTGTTATTATTAATATTATTGTATTATTGAGCGCAGAACCAGCTGTGGGAGGATACATAGGGCTTTATAATCTGTTTGTTGAATCCCTGAAATTGGGTATAATGACGGGAGGGGAATCCTGAAGGGATGAGAGGGATGGATTTTGAGCAATTGAATTTTCTATGGACTTATGGAAAGAGAAATAGCTTACACCAGTAAAAGATAAGCATCTATGGAAATTGAATGTGGAAATGTTAAAGGTTTAACTGTTTAACCAATAAAACATATTAAAAAAAATAGGGCTTTATAATCATAGGCGGAAGAACACAGTAAGGGTAGCAGAGAAAAGGGAAGCAGGGAGCTAACAACATAGGAGGGCGGGCACTTCTTCGATACTGCAAGAGGCACCTGAGCAGTCACCCGCTGGTGCTGGCTGAGGCAGAAGGCTGTTCCCTGGACTCCAATCAGCCAACACTCTGGTGGAAGAACTGTTACAGGGGAGTAGGGTGGAGGGATCAGGTTCTCATTGCTAAAATTCTTGCCCACATGGGAGCACCACCATAACATATATATCCAACCTCCCGGGATCCAGCCTCTCAGGTACGAGCAGCCCTTTTCCCCTTGCAGGGTGCAATAGTCTGGCGATCCACGCCTTCTGCCGGCTGGTGGTGTGGGGGGGGGTGTTTCTGAGGGAGGATGTGATTACACATCACGGTTCAGCTTTCAGTCTTGGGAGGCCATTACAGCCAATTGCATGCACAAGTGGGACAAATGCGCATTTTGGATGTGGGCAGGTTCCCAAAAAGGAAACTGCGTGCACAAATGCTCATTTACATGTCTTTTGAGATTACCTGAAAATTCTACTTCATGGGGAAGTGCTGGGCAGGGACGGGTGCTGCTGGTAGTTATTCACAAAGTGCCAGACTCTGATGTGCAATATCTACTCTGTTTCCCAGGTCAGGATTGCCCGTGAGCAATGTGGAAAAGTGCCTTTTCAGATATCTGCCTGCATTTCCATGCCCCCCACCCCGAATGGAAAAAGCTACACTCAACCTGAGTGTTTAAATTCCTGCTTAGACCATCACCATTGAAATAAGGTTTGAAATTACGAACATGTTGGGCATTTGAAAATGCATTTGAAGTGGTGAGCTCAATGCGTAAGCAAGACTCACGCAGGCGTAGGGCTGTCTCGGACTGTGCATCCACACCGCTGCTGATGTTTAATGAATGTCCAGGTTCCATGTATGCACCAGATAATTTGATAGACTGGGGTGCGGGGGTGTGGGGTACAAGATACCTGTACACACAACTCGGCTCTCGTTCTGCACACACAGTTCCCCTCTAATGTGTGTGCATGCTCGTCTTGCTGGAGAATTTGACTAGCCCATTGCTCGACATTTCTTTGCAACCAGCAGGCTTTATGAATCTGCCCCTTGTTTGCTTTGATCAAGAGTAAGCTTAATTTAGAGTGACTGTTAACTCACATCATCTGCTGTCTAACTATTGTGGCCATCGGCCAACATTTACCATAGTTTAGATTTCATTTTTTCTTAAAGTTGTCATTGGTAAATCGGCTTTCCTTTGCCTAGGCTCAATCAAATTACTTCTGGAAACATACAAATTCAAAACTGTATTTTGTAATAGCACACAAGTGACTGGTAGATAATACACATTTTGGAGTTGAATACATCACGAAAGGCATTGGTATACCACATTAGAAATGTCTCCAACAACACCAAAAAATCTAAAATATGACAGTTAACTGCTACTGCCCTATTAGGTCGGCCAATCCAATGGGCCTCATTCCGAGTCCGGCGGTAACCCTGCAGGTGCTACTGGCGAATTGCTGCTGGACTCAGAATAAATTACCAGAGCCTAACTTTCCGGTAACACCGGGGATTACAAACCCGGCAGGCTGGGAAGTCAGGCGCCAGCAAATTGTAAGTCCCCATTCCATTAGAGTCCTATGGGACTCTATGGGAATGGGGACCACAGGAGCACCGGCGCCTTTGCTAACGGTACTGGTGCTTCCGTGACGGCTTTGCCTACCATGGCCGTTGTGCCCGGCAGGGTCAACCCTGTCGGGCACCACAGATCTGGCAGGCAAACAGGTAGTGTGCCGGTCCAGAAACAATGGTGCCGGTAATCTTCCTGGCACTGTTGTTTCCATACCGGCACACTTATAATGAGGCCCAATGTCTTGTTCTTTTGAATGTGGTCTGAGTTTTTGTTTGGATTTAAAAAGCGTTTTATCACCCAAAGGTCTCCTGGCCCTGAACAGTCCAGGAAATAGCAAAGGACTGACAGGCAGCATCCGAAATACATGCAGTTTTCGGGACTCGACAAAAGAGAAGATGATTGGTCAAAGAACTTATTGTCAGAGGATGTGATCGAGTTCAAATCTGAAGCTGAGATGTGGTAGATGTTTAGTGAATTTATTTAATAAATAAGGAGGCCCATATCACACAAGGCATATTTAGCTGAATCTGGCCAGCCACTGGAAGCCAGTGCACCTGGAAGAAAAAAGGTGAGATATGCCCAAAGCACCTTGTGCCAGTCGAGAAACGGGCTGCCATATTCTGGACCATGGGTAAATGTCAAACCACGAAAGCAGGAGAGACAAAATGCAGAGAGTTGTTGAAGGCTAGTTGGATAGTAATGGTTGCAGTGCCAACGGCCTTCTGCATTTAAGGAGGAGGAAATGTAGACTTTTCTGAAGGAACTTTAGATGGAAAATTCCTGCACTAACGAGTTGACCAGTGGGATCAGAGACACATTCTTGTTAAAATTAATCATCAATTTAGTTTACCCAACTTGTCGGGTAAGGTGGACACCAAAAGAAGGAGACCCATAAATGATCAGGCCCCCCTGAGCACTAGAACCTTGCTCTTCTCAGCGTGAAGTCAAGGCAAGTTGGAATTCATCCGTTTATGGACAGCTAACAGGCCTGCAGGAGACCCAGAATCTCCTTCTGGGCAGAGGATGCCCTGAGTATCATCAGCAATTAGATATGTCAGGCCAGGGCTTTAGGAACAATCTTTTGGGAAATCCACATGTGACAGATGTGGGATCAAAAGAGAGGGGGGCCATAACTACCAACAGACGTGCAGTCTGTCGAGGAAAATTGAAGACAAGATCATGCAGAGCCATGAATACCAAGTCTTTCATATTCCAGGATAAGTAGTTGGTGGTTAATGGTACTAAAGGCAGGTGACAAGGCAAGTAGCTTGACGACTACCACACCACCATCGACCACCACAGGAAGACCACCCGTATATAGTGCTACACGGATGTTGTCCCGCTTGTAGCATGAAACTTTACTTGTTTGTAGGGAGAGGATATCTTTGGCTTCAATAAATCATACATGTGATGGATGGCAGCCTTCACAGTGAATTTAGCTAAGAAGGGAAGCTGAGAAATCTGTCTCAAATTAAATAGAGCAGTGGGATAGTGGGTTATCGTCCTCAGCAAAGGGATAGTTTTGGTGACCTTTTTCCCAGAGACATCCACTCCCCTGGTCAAATAGAGGTGGACCATAATGGTGATGACAGGCAGAAAGGTCGAAAAGGGTCCTTATTCACCCCAACCAAGCAGAAATGGAGTTCCATTGATTATGGTAATCAATGAGACCAAAAAATGCACCGAGTGATAGAAAGGAGTCAACAGTATTAGTTTCAAGGTGCACGCTTGGCGGACCAGGAACACACGAAATAGGATCCGAGAGAGGCCAATGCGCTAAAATAGAGGAACAAATTCTATGGATCTTGATGTCAAAATAGCAAACTCTATGTGCACGTCACTCACGAGTGGAAGGAATCCCTGAGGCAAGGGCACAAGAAGAGGAAAGGATTTTCGAAAGAGTGGAGACGTCCCTGCCCAAGTTGAAGGAAGAAATAATCATGAAAGATAAAGCATGCTGTTACAGAAATGTTGCACTGATGCAATTGCAACACATGCTTGTCAAACATTGTCCTGGTGCAAAAAGCATATTCTTTCAAAGCTTTTCTGGACCTGTGTAAGGGTTGCCCTCGTTCCAGAACTAGTGCATAATTTGCAATGGTGCAAAACTGGATTGAAAGAATGTTTCCTGCACTAGGGCAATTTTGCTCCAGTGCTAATCTCACTTGCACTGCATGTAATACCGCACGGAACGATTTATTTTTTTGTAAAATAGCAGGGCAGTAGAAGATTCTTAAACTTCAGTTTCTTGGAGGGTTCATGGCGTGCCCGCTATTTGTGCTCCAACAGCTTATATGTTTTTGGCATTTTAAGCTTGCCGGGTGTACCACTTTGGCTCATGAGCACGTCAATGCTTTTGCCAATTTTGTCTGGGGAGAGTGTCTAGGGATGAGGTGACCCAAGTACAATGTTAAACATAACAATCACTGGAGTGAAGTTTATGCATGCAACCCAACTGGCATTAAGTGAATTTGAGGCCCTACAATGCTCATGGTAAAAACTCATCCACAGACATTCCTTCTACCCCGACCCCCATTCATAAGAACGTAAGTGGCATGGGTTACATGATGGGGGCAGGAGGGGTAAGGGGGATAATGGGGACGTGTTGCCTATTAAAAGAATAGGGATTACATACTGGTGGCAGCACTTTGAGTGCTGGTATTCTAGGCTGGCATATTCACATACATCCACAGTTGTAGTGAACTTGGCCAGTTGTATAGCGCCTTCATGAACTTAATAACTACTAAGCCCTTTACCTAAGGCAAAAATGTTGTGACCTTGACTTGTAGATTCTTCTCTTTGTGAAACAATTATTCTTAGCGAATGAAGCCGTGATCAAGGCAAATTGGTCCACAACCTAGGGCCCAACGCTTTAACCCTTGTGACACCTCAATTTGCACAAAATTGCATATTGATTTATAGTGCATCTGCAGAGCGCAGGCCTGGTTTTTGAGTTCACTCACCAACAGGTATACTGACACAAGGAGAATTATTTAACATTAGTAACCGGCGCGGCGCAAAAACCAAAAAAAGCCAATTACCTATTGATCCATTTCCGAGCCTTACCTGCTGGTAATTCCGCTCACATTGCACCGCATTCCGCTTGCCAGTGTTTGCCTTTCTTCCGTGTTTCTTCAGACCGCCATGGAAATGGAGAAGGGACTACATGTAGTCCCTTCTCCCTTTTCCATGACGGCCATTTTCTTTGTTTACCTTTTTTTACATGTGACTCAGTGGCCGCCATGGAAATGGAGAAGGGACTGTAGCCGCTTCTCCACTTCCATGGTGGCCATTTTCTTTGTTTACTATGGCCGTTTCGTATCAGTGGCAGGCAATTATTTTAACTTTTTAACTTTTGTTGTGGTCAAAAAGTTAAAGAATCACGCAGCCGGAAAAAAAACACCTAACGGGCCGGAGTACTAATGGCAATAAGCCCCTCGACTGCGGGCCAGTACCGCCTTATGCGGTAATGGCCTGCAGTGTCAGGACTTATTGCCTAAATAATACATCTAAACAAGACAGATCAATTTCAAATCTTAACTCAGATGTTGACATATGTGCCTAGAATTGGCACCATATTTTCCCGAAGCGTCTTGTGCCTATTAGAGCTGAAGGAATTCTTTCTTTAGCAGAGCCCCACTCAGAGGAGTGCAGTATTCAGTTCTGGGATTAACAGCCATGGCGAGCTTCTCTGTTCAAATTAGTGGCATGGTCCTTCCCAGCTTACCCTTTGCATATATATTCTAATTAAACTTTATTTTAAGTTGGGAATACATACATTTTTACAGAAGAGCAAACACGTAATGCGTTAGCAGGACCTACAATGCACTCAGGCATACGTCAACATATAAACTACAACAAAACAGAAGACCTCCTAGGTTTGAAAAACTAAAAATTATCGCAAACGTGAGATGTTTGTCCTCACCAGAATTATCTATAGGCATGCCATCCTGTATGAAATTGCACAACAGCAAATAGTAATGAACACACTCTCTCCTCTCTCATAGAATAGAAGACAAGGTAAGGAGTCACTGATGCAGACCCAAAGATCTAACAGAGCAGTTAGGAAGGTCAGATCTTTGGAAACTCACAGAATGTGCCTTCAATGAGCTTGGGTCGCCATTCCCTGTTTAACCTGTTGCCCATGAGTGTAAGTCTCTGCATTCTCTTTATATCCTTCTCTCTGTTCCCCGAGTACTGCATCCATGTGTATGTGTACTTTCTAATGTGTCCTACTATAATATTGTGGGGATTGCTATGAGTTTCACATTCTCTGTTCACTCCTCCCCTACACAACTGTTGTCCTTTGGGGCAAAAATTCAATGCACTTGATTGGCAACCAGGCTTAAAAATACCTGTGATATTGTCAATGAGGTAACAACCTTCACTCTTGAAGAGTTCTGTGAAGGAATTGGGAATGTACCCACGAGTTAAGTGCTCACTTCTTACATGGATCAGGCCTGCCCTTAGTAAGTTTAAATACCAGCAAGGTGAGTCAGGCCATAATCTGAGTATCATACCTGAATAATAATAACTGTTATTGTAGAACTTAGAAGCAGGACGAATCTGGTCCGAAGCACTATAAAGATCATTATTATTATGTATTGGCAGAGGAGAGGTTAAATCATGTATGGTCCTAACCCATGAATATCTTAATCTCCCAGAGGTTACTTAGTTCAGGGATGTGAAAGGTTGGACGAACCAGAGATCTCCGTTTGTCCTTTCTTTTGTGCAGGACTACCTATATCAGTATTCTAAGCCAGCATCCCAGCTATGCTTAAATAGTAAATCGTACCTGTCTCCTGTGGTGTTGTCAAAAAGGAAGCAACACAGATACATTCAAGAGAACAAGGAAAATGGAGGCAGATCCTTCTGAGGCAGATCCAAGTGTCCATAGTGAAATGGAGAAATATGGGAAGTGTGGTGCATCGGGTGATGTTTACTACACAGTCCTGGCGCAATGCATTGAGATGCAACAAACAGCACCACAGAGGATCTGTTATAGTACAGTGTAATCCCAAAGCGGAAGGTATAAGAGGGACATGTGCCATGGTCTACTGAGTGATGATATTCTGGCCAAGTTTGTCAAGGATGCAGCATGATAGCCGAAAGTCAAGGATGTCCCACCGTACATTATGCTGGCTCTGAGCAAGCACAAAGACAAGTGGTTTGCGAGTCATCCACGTGCGGGCACACTTATCTACTTCCATCTGTAGTTACGCCTCTGCCCCATCCAATTCCCTATAGAGGGCAGCAGAGAGAGAAACGGTACATGCTTGCCAACCGTCTTTGACAGAATGCCAGTTGGTGTGTGTCTGAAAGTCCTTGATTTTTTAATTTGTATTAATCTACAATGATGTGGGTAATTCTGTTTCTGAAAGCTCAATGCAAAAGCGTAGTGTATCCTTGTACATTTGCAACAACAGTCTTCTGACATCTGCACCTCCTGCTCTTCACTGGCAGAGGGCATATTTAGAGGTCACATGTGCATCCCAGACGGCTGCTGTGCCCAAAGTCACTGTAGGCATAGGTAGCATTTTAACCTTTGAACCTCTGATCTAAAATATGGTAATTGCCTGCCTAATCAGTCCAGTGGAAGAGTAATCTCTAACATAAGCCATACCTTCTTATGGTATGGTGACTGATAAGAGCACACCATTATTAAATCCACAGCAGCTCGATATCACGCAAGTGTCCACCCTGTGATTCTAGGCCATGTGATGTCAGAGAAATGTGGTTTCATGATTAGCCCGGCTGTCTCCACTACTGCAAGTGAAATAAAAGGCAGGATGCTGCCTCTATTGAATTTCAGTGAAGAAAAGTAACACCTCCTCTCAGGGCCCGGGAACTCCCAAAAGGAGATCTTCCAGGAGTAAGTGATTCAAAGACAGCACTCACATAACAAAGTCAGCTTCATACCAGGGTGCTGCACACCAGAGGGCTTTTGATGTCAGCAAGTAAAGCCAAAGGGAGGAGTTAGAGTAGCCAGAGACAGAAAGGTGGCTTGAGAAGTCGTTTCACCATCTTGTTTTTTTTGTTAGGGCTCTCTTCCTTTGTGTCCCCTGCATTTTCTGCAGGAGAAGGCACTCTGTATATGATATCAAAAGGCAAGGGTTACTTGTTAAACCAATAGGGATTGGATTCCTTACAGTAGGCTTGCTTTGGGCCAATCCCTTGTAACATTGTGCCTTTATCAGGAAATACTAAGTACTTGTTTCTATTTTGGATATCAGGAAGAAGCAGAATGCACTATTCGCCCTGTATTGAGAGAGCAGTCCATTCCAGAGTCCATTGCCATAGAGGTGACAATAGAAGGCATTCAAGGCCTCAATTCTTGATTGCACTGGTATCATTAAACTTTCTCAAGGTGAAGGAAACTAAGCTTGCTGGGCTGAGAGTGAATGGCAAGAAGGACCCATCTTGCTCCAGAGCCCCTGGACTGGAGGTTAGTGCACCCACAATCCTAAGAGCAGCTGGAATCCTGATTAGTTGTTTCAAACTGTCTTCAAGCTGCTTCGACTGTGTTTGACATCATTTGAATCAAGGCAAGAATAGCTGTGCTGCTTTTGACACTCTCCTTGACTTGCTGAACATCGAGGGATTCAAACACCAGCCCAACCCATTGCCAAGGAATGTCTTGAGCATCTTGAAATGCAGGTTCGACCTTCGAAAGGAGCAACTGACTCAAGTACCAAATCGATGTGCTGGACATCATTGAACTCGACCTTACACATGCTGACTCAAACCAGCAAAAGCCATTGTCTTGCCACCGACTCGACCACTACTTGAAACATCGGAAGACATTAGTTTGCCATCTCTAATGCTGACTCAAACCATCTGGAGCTTGTACCTTCAAACTGACTCGAGGCTGATCGCCAGTGTGATTACATCGGCTTGAATCATCTTGACATCAGCTCGACCACAGCGCAAAGAAGCCTGGTTCCACTCCGTGAACATCTGAAAGATAAGAACAAGGTACTGATAAGCTTGAGTGTGTACTTATCAAAGATAAGCGCAAAGTTTTGCTTTTAAATCTTCTCCACTTAATTAATGAGTTGTTAAAGTAAAGATCATTCTTGCCCTGTGTTTACACGTGTTTTGGCTAAAACACATTTTTCAAATCTGGGCATTGATAACTCTCTTTCTCAATTAATTATTATTGGATCTATACATGTGACAGAAATAAAGGGTTGGAGAAGGGGAGTGTACAGGAGGGCATATCAACCTCTGATGGGCCCATGGGATCAGAGCTCACCCTCGAGTACCTTTAAGATGAGTTAGCTGCACCTTGAGGTGGATGGGGTGCAGGATTCTCTCACTCCAACACCACTCAATAAGGACAACTCAATGGTTTGGCAAAGGGAAGTCTGTTTAATGACAAGTACAGAAAACGGGGAAACAATATGAAATCATCAGTGATGCGATCGCCCGTCTCGCTTCAACTTCCAAAACCTTCATTCCAACAGCAAATCTTATAGGCAAAGTTCGTCATCATTGATGTGTAACACTCGAAAGTTTGTCATGCAAGTCTATTGGTTGGAAAAGGTAACTTAAGTATAGGTACTATAACTGTATATGGTAACAGGGTGTGTGGATTGGATAACTCTTATTGGGTGGGCGTCTACTCCCATCCCTCTACATCATTCATGCTAGACGTCATTATAAGTACGACGTCTCATTGGTTCTACCAGCTATAGACCCTAGATTACTTGGTCCATTTTGATTGGGTTGGTTACACCCCTAGGCATAAATCTCCACTTTAATTAGCAGCATGCAGAATGGTTATCCAGATGTGGCATGCCCCAAGATTCACCCTGCCTCCCTTCCATCGATCAGTACTTTAGGGCTATATGTCAATTAGTTGGCTGAGGATGGCCTCGAAACTGTAGCTTCTTATTGGGAAAAGTTATGGTATACTCTGGTTTTGGGTGACATCAGACGTTGGTACCTCTTCACGCTTGGCTGGTCACGTGTCAGTACACAGTGAAGCTGCTTCATTTTCCATCTATTTGCGTATTTGATTCTCTCTTCGGAGTTGCCACCTGCCTGGGTCTCCTTATCTCGACCTTCACGGTCAGGCTGCTATGCTGTGAAGCTTTGATTCTTCGAAGTTGCCGCTCTCCTCCCTTCCTTAGGTTCACCTCGAATTCCCAGGCATGAGCTGCTTCTTGCTAAGTTTCGATTCTGTTCTTTCATCTGGCTTTCTGCTGGTTTATGAATCCTGGCCTGTTTGACCCCTACCATCCTGGGCTTAATTCTGCTTTCATGTAGAGTGGACTGCACTTATATAATGTGCTTCATTGAGGTAGATATATATATATAGTTGGCGCTTGCCACTCTATTCTTCTAGTAAGCATAACAAGCCGCACTGTTTTCTTAGCTTCTTGCGTTACAAGCCTATGTACAGGCATTAGCTGGTTGCATACTTTCATCCTGCTTTATGGTTACTTTTCTTTATATTTCAACATTGTTTCTTCTTATATGTCTGTGATATCTTTATCCATGGTTTTTCATCTTAGTGTGTCATCTTTTTGGTTGTTGTTTCTTTTATCTGTACGTCTGTCCAGGCCTTTGCGTCGTCATCATTCGCCTTCGATTAAGGCCCTTTGGGTCTCTTCTGGGACAGTTTGAAAGTAGTCTTCATGTCGTGTCAGCTGTTGGTACGGTTGTTTCAATGGGTACCGTGCTGCCCATGGTTGTCTAGTAATTTGCACTTCAACAGGTATTGCTCTTCCGATGGGCACTGGGCAAAGTCTTAGTGCGGCTCTCTGCTGGTTTATTTGCTCATCATACGTCACATATCTCGGTGAGTATGTTCCTGCTATTTCAAAATCGGTGGCTGGAGTGCAGGCCATATCTGGGTCCTCCTCTACACTCCCCCCTCTGGTCGGTTCATCGACCACTTCTGCTTCCTCCTTTGGATTCACCTTACTTGGTTCTTCTGTATTCGTTTCTTCTTCATCTTCTGGGTTTGTACATGACGGTGAGAAGGAGTATCTCTTCGGAGTCAAAATTTGTATCACTCCTTTCAAACTTCCTGCTTTTTTTACATGTTCGTCTTTGTTCCAGGTCATTAGCTGTCACTGTCAATTTGGGCTGCAATAAATCAATTTTCCTTTGTACTTTCTGCGTTTCCTGGGATACACACATTTTGTTCCTTTTGGCGCATATTCGCTGGCCTCCACAAATTCTCTTATTTCTTCATCAGTCAGTTCTCTGGGTTTCCATCCTGGTTTGACATCGATCATGATCTTCATCCCTATGGTTTTCTTTGCAGTTTTCTGGCATTGTGAGATAATTATCTTGATAACACAAAATCCTAATAGTATCATCAATAGCTGGGCTCCCAGAAACTTTAATATGTCTGACATCCATTGTGGGACCCATGAGAATAGGTTTCCAAACCAACTGTCATCATTAACTTCGTCGGTTTCATCGATCATCTGGTTCTGTAGGTTTGTCAGCATACCTATGGCTTCTGTTAAGGTTCCATTTTCTTTGTCTTGTGACGGTACAAATGTGCAACATGATTCTCCCATTTTTGCGCAAACTCCTCCATCCATCACTGTGATCATGTCAAGTACATATCTGTTCTGGAGAGTCATCAGTCGGATTGCTCTTGACTCTTCCTTGATTGCGTTGAATCCCATTATTGTCGAGTTGATGGTTTGCAGTAATTCCCATCGGGTGATTTGCAACCATTTAGTATTTGCTCCAACCTAGAATCTTGGCATGATGATCGTTGTGAACACTGATGAGGTGAGGCTGCATATGGATTGTATGGAATGCTTCTTCTGATTTGGCAGAAAAGTAATTTTCTCTCTTCCTTTGGGAAACCAGCTCCAGAGTTCTCCTTTTCCTCAGGTGAGCATCTGCTTTCGGGAAACTGTCCATATTCAGGTCACTTTTCGGGATCACTAGTGCAGGAACGTGGACGTTCACTATTGTGCATATGCCTCCCCAGTATTTTGGCAGTCTTATGTATGCTTTGGATCCACACGCCCAATAATGATCCATAATTACTGCGGTTCCATGCGTCATTCCTGGAGCCTCAAAAATGTGTCCACAGTTCTGATTCTCTCCCCTCTTCCTCATGCCATTGTTCCTGAAGCACAATTTCGGGCTTTCCAGTGGCACTATCTGCAGGGGTCCTCCTCTGTCTTCAACCCATGTCAGTAATCTTGTGAGTTTCGGCCATAAAGGTTTGCATAACCTCTGTGAGTTCTCTATTGCTTCCTTATAGGCTCCAAAGGCCATCCATGCTCGGCAGATCACCACTCCTTCTTCCCATCCGTCTGGTGAAAGCACCGTTCCCCAAATCTGCATTTGGCCTCTGTTCTTCCAATTTTTTGCCTCTTCTGGAGTTTTTCCTTGGACATTTAGCTTTGGGTGCACTTGCCATCTGATTGCTTCTCCTTTAACTCCAGGCTTCTCGTACCTGATCACATGATTCCTAGTATGGGCTCTGTTTCTTGTCTTAATGTCCTGTATATAATCGTCTTCATCAGGGTTATTTGTCTCGGTTGCCCATATCAATGAGGCGTCTCTCCCCATAAACTATCCTCTGGTGTTGCACATTGCTACGTGTAAAATACAGTGTGCTGTAGGGATTTCAATTTCTACCGCTACGAAGATCTTGGATTTCCCCAAGCTGTTTGGTAGGAGTGCACAAACAAAGCATTCTCCTTCTGATTTCCTTCTTCCAACTTCTTTCATGTGCTGGTACCAAATGTTGTTTCCTAAATGTGCTGTGCTGTCCAGGTAGTCGTTCAGTTCACTGTTATCTTCATGCAGGCCCCTCTTGATCCTTAGTGTATTCCTGTGGTTTGCTATAAGTACATCTCTAAACGCGTCTGTGTGGCTTTTCCTTGCTGGAGGACTCTCAGGCATTCTTGTCCGTGGAGCAGGTTTCTTTATCTGCATCGATGAGGTAGGTGGAGGTTTTGCAATTCTCTCCTTCTCTTCTTGCATTCTTTTCCTGCCCTCTATAAGTGCCTTTATCAGCCACCAGCCTGTCACCGGCCCAGTGTATGGCTGCATCATGGGCCGCGTACTTGCTCCTTGTGTTGGGACTTGTGTGATTGTCAGTACAGTCTCTGCGGTCTTACTTCTCAGTTTCTCATGCCGTTTCTTCGCTCTCGCTACAAACGGGAATAAATGATCTATTAACATTTGTGTCTTTGCAGTGAATTCTCCTACAGCCGCTTCTGTCTTTTTAAGGGCTTTTGTTAAGTCTTCTTTCATTGGCCTTTCTCTCGATCCCTTTTGGTCTCTTTCATTATTTTCTGGGACTGATTGTTCGGTAGACAGTCTCATGTTGTCTGTTGCCTTCTCTTGAGGTACTGTGGTCATTGACGCTTGCCCTGGTTCGTGTACATTCAGTGTGTGTGTGTGTGTGTGTAGTTGTCAGTGCTATGTTTTCATTCATTCCGTGCTGACCCTGTCTCCCGTTTTCTTTTAATTCGTTACCTCAAGTGTGTATGTGTCACTGTTAATTACATTCATTTTCAGTTCATTTACTTTATCATCAGATTTTCTCTGGACTGGAATAACTATATAGGGTCTGGGTACTTTTGTGGGAATCATGCGTACATCATCAGGTGGGTGCACTGAAATTGGAACGCTTTGTGCACCAAGAAAAAATGCAGTTCTGATTGTTAATGACAGCAAAATAATGATAAACACAATGCATAGAATCATGATAGTGCGGTAGGCTAAGTGGTACCATTTCCTTCCAGAGAAGCGAGGGCGCCCCTCTGCTTGTGGGAGGACCCGGTTACTGTTCTGGGCCCCTATTCGATCATAACAAAAAGTCAATGTTTATTCTTTTCCCCACCATTTGATATTGTTCTCGAGCAGTTTATATCATAAAGTGTCTGGTGCTTCACAAGTGTCCCCCCCTTGCGGGTGACGATTGTCTCTTGATACAGGATGCAGTATCCTTGCTAGACTATGGAAAAATAGATTAGACTAACACTTCAAATAGTCACTTTTATTGTTCATGTTCAAAGTAGGTGAGTTCCCAGTCCACCCCCCTGACACTGGACACTGTTCAATGTGAAGAAAAGGAATAATGGCAATCAAACAAATACGGGCAAAGTTTTTGTCTCTGCTCCCTCGATCTGTCCCTCGGCGGAAGGTTTCACTGGAATCTCCTCATATAATCTCTCTGAAAATTGGACAGCTCCACTTGCAGCATGATGCCATGGAGGAGTGTTCCCATCTGAGCGACATTAACTGGATCTCTGATGAATGTGAGGACGTCAACATGGATAGTTCTCCCCACCATTTCTGGAAAGTCAGTGACTAGGCGAAAGAGGACGTTGTGCACCAGTCGGCTGTCCTCGGGTGTCAGGGGCATTTGTCCTCTCTTGCTGGGTTCAGGATTACAGGTCCTTCCCTTGACGTGAACAATGCTTGCACTTTCTGGATGCGTGGATTGCGACCAGATAGCTTAGCTTGGTCCACTGCTGGCTCAAAAGTTCAGAGTTCGCTGGATCTCGAATAAATGTGAAAGTGTCTGTGGTTCTCCCAACAATAGCTGGGTACTCCTCTATGATGCAAAAGAAAGGCGTATTGACGAGTTCATCTATAATCGCCTGTGGTGGAAGCATTTGTGTCCTTGTCACTGTATTCAGGCAGTCCAATGAAGGCTTCCGTGATGACGGTAAGTAGTTGCCAGATTGTTTTCTTGTTGGCAGGATCCTGGATAAAGTCTGTGACTCTGGTAACCCTCCCTACCAGCGACAGATATGATATCAACACTAATTGGAAGTAAGTGAGTACGTCCTTTGTGATGTTTCTGCTGGGGGACACCATAAATGCTGCCAAACAAAGGGCCTCATTACAACCTGCCAGTCCGGGACCGTGCAAAATCCGTGACAGCGGTAAAAACATTTCCGTGTCCGCAAGGCTGCGGAAAAAACGTCCGATTACACGCTGTCGGTCGCGCGCACCACACAGACTCGGAAACGTTGTTACCGCCGTCACGGAAAACCCCACGGAAATGGAAATAACGCAGCCACAAGTGGCGCAAAACCCGTTTCCGCCTCCGCCGCCACGGACACGGAACCGGAAATACCATGACCGCCAAAACAGGAAACAGAGAGGCGGCCATCATATAAAAGCACAATCCATTGCCATCCAGAGCCAGCACAATCCTAACTCTGAGAAGCCAAAAGGGACCACCAGCATGTCTGCCAGGATTCTTGCTCAGAGGCAGCGCAAACAGCGCTTCAGCGAGGCGGAGCTAACCGTCTTGGTGGAGCACATTGTGGGCAATGCGGAGATGCTGTTCAGCGCCGATCAACGGCGTGCCACACAGCAGCGGAGGAAGGAGGTGTGGGCCGAAGCTGCATGCAAGTCCACCGCTGTGGGCGTGGAGGTGAGGAGCGTGAAGGACTGCCACAAGTGGTGGGACGACCTGAGGCTGAGGGTATGCAACCTCATTTCCACGCACTGCCAACGCAGCAGTGGGACAGGCGGAGGACCCCTTTCCCCACTGAGGCTGCAAGCATGGGAGGAGCGTTGCAGCAGCGTTCTCCACCTAGAGGGAATCCATGGGATCGGGGAGGCTGAGGCAGGAGTGAGCCCACCTGCAGATGCCGGTAAGTGCCCAAACATGAATGCCACATGTAAATATGCAGTTGTGAGTACTGGGCCAAAGGACCCATTAACAACCCCCCTCCCCCCCCAGGCAGTGCATGTGTGGGCCAACGGACCCATTAACAACCCCCCCCCAGCAGTGCATGTGTGGGCCAAAGGACCCATCATGATCCGCATGGCAACCAATATCACAGAATGCATACACCAGCAATCAGATGCATGTGACTAACACTATTCAATGTCCAATCTTAATGACACATGTGATGCACCCATCTGCCACCACAACAACACTAATCGCATGCCCTTTGTGTCCCCACAGCCATTTCAAGTGACAGTGATACTGCACAAAAGGCCAGCCAATCTGTACCGGCAAGTACACAAGCCACCGCCACCACACAGGAGGATGCTGCCGGCAGTTCTGCACCTCTGGCCACATTACCAGCCACTACAGATGTGCCGGCCACCACCACCACCGACGTCCCCACCGTCTCCACACTGCCTGAGTCTGGAAAGGTGCCACGGAAACCTATCATGGCCACCCAACACAACACCGAAGGCAGCAGCACTGCAGAGGGGGCGGCCTGCAGGGGGAGATGCCCACATTTGAAGACCTGGGCTCCTTCCATAAGCTGGTGTTCAGCCCCACATCACTGGGGAGTCCCGTGAGGTCGCCCACCCCATCCATGGCCGAACTGAATGCCCGCATGCAGCGGATGGAGGACCAGCAGGCTACCCTCACCCAGCTGGTGGAGAGGCAGCTAGAGGAATCCAGGCTGCAGAGGGAGAGCTACAGCGCCTCAGTGCGTCGCCTGTCGAGGTCCATCGGACACTTTGCGAGCACTATAGTGACCCTTGCACGCCATGTGCGGGAGGGCAACGACCACACCTCCAGGCTTGTAGAGGCCATGTTGGTTGGCCAACAGACAAATCTGGCACGGATGCCCTCAATCCCAGATTCTGCGCAATCAAACACAACCACCTCATCCAGCTCCACTACTGCCAGTCCAAGGAGGCGCTCGAGTAGGCTAACGGGTCCCTCGGGCAAGGTTGCACAGGCACAGAAGCGCACACGGAAGTGATGGAATGTGTGTGGGGCAGTGCAGGACACATGTGGACTACAAGGGTGTGAGAGGGGTGGGCACGTTTGGGTGGTGTGGTAGGTAGTTTTGGAGGTTTGAACAATGGGGCCTGGGTGGGGGTGGGCACGTTTGGGTGGTGGGTGACCCCGGGTGTACAGCTTCCCTAACCAATGTACCTCCTTCCCTGTTGTTATTACATCAATACATCACCATTTCGAATCAAGACATACATGTGTGGACATTGATCATTTATTTTGCAGTGCAACTATTAATTCATTGTCGTCACCATGTTCGTGCATTTCTGTGAATGTGCTGTCACTCAAAAGTAAATGCGAATCAGGGCATCCCGTGCTCTCTGGCCATCATGTGGACCCCCAGGGGGAGGTGGTGCCATCCCATCCCCAACCCCATCTCCATCCCCATCCCCATCTCCATCCCCATCCCCATCTTCCTCATCTGCGTCTGGTGGCATTGGGATGTTCCTGCGCTGGCATATATTGTGCAGCATGGCACATACGAGTGTGATTTTACCCGTCTTCAGTGGGCTGTACAGCAGTGATCCGTCAGATCTGCTCAGACAGCGGAAACGGGCCTTCAGCAGTCCAAATGTCCTCTCAATCATTCCACGTGTGCGGATATGTGCCCTATTGTATGCCTCTTCATGCCTGTTCCTTGGTCTCCGTACAGGTGTCATCATCCATGGCGTGAGTGCATATCCCGCATCACCTACATGGGATGTAGATGGGGGAACATGTCAGTGTTTGTGGCATCATGTCCTCATCTGCTGCTGTGCATTCTTGTGTCATCATTCATTCATGCATATGTACCATGCAGTGTATGGAGGTATGTTCTGGGCATCACGATGTATGTCGCTAACTGGATATGGGCCTACACATTTACTTGCATGTTTACTGTGCCCTGCGAGTGACATATGATTGTGTGCATGTCACGGTGCAGTGCTGTCCACACATGGCAGAGTGACTCCACTGTACGGAAGTAGTAAATACACGTCGTCTCATTTACACGCCTCTCGTGCCTTTTGAGGCAGTGTTTCAATTGAGGGTGGGTGTCTGCAGTGGCACAAGGTTCATGGGACAGTGATGGGATTGGCTGTGCCAGCGTGTGCACGGGCACATTGTGGTGCCCTGTCATGTCTTCCTTCATGATGTTTGGCATCCGCTGTGTATTTGGTAGATGGAAGGGGGTGATGCATGTGCGGTCACAGCAGCACACTCACAATGCTCATTGGGCTGGACACACACACACCACAGGGTTGTAGCATCGTCAGCTGTACTCACCCAATAGCCATGTGCTTTGTCCGGCATATCGTTCCATGTACCGTGGCAACGTGGAATTCCGCAGTACCATTGAGTCATGTGATGAGCCTGGGAAACGTGCGCAGCAGTGTGTAATCAGTTGCATGGCATCACAAACCATCTGGACATTCAAAGAGTGATACTGTTTCCTATTGCGGAACACCGCCTCAATTGCACGTGGTACTGTCAGCTCAACGTGAGTGCAGTCAACTGCGCCTATGCAATTTGGCATGCCTGCTATGGCATGGAAGGCCAACTTGGTGGCAATGACCTCGGGGAGGGTGCGGGGTAGGCCTATGTGTTCCGACACATGGCGCAACAGGGCATCCAGTACCTGTACCAGGATTTTTGAGAAACAGGGTTGTGATATGCTGTGCAGCTCACCAACCGTGTGTTGATAGGTGCCAGTGCCAAGGAAATGCAGTACTGAGACAACCTTCAGGAGGGGGGGGTGGCGGTGGGGGTGTCAATTTGGCTGCTGATGTTGTCCTCAATCATGGCAGTGATGTGCAGGATTGTTGCACGGTCCAGCTGGTATAGTGTGTGGATCTGTCCTGGGGTGAGGTTCCAGGGTGAGGCCCTGATGCGTGGTATTGGTGGCTGGCGGCAGGGTCAGGCTGGCTGGGCAATGGGGTTTGCCATAGCAGCAGGGTTGTCTGGTTGCCGCCTGCGCCTCCTCCGCCTACGCCTCCTCCTCTGCGCCATTACTGCCACCATGTGCAGTGCTGCCTGTTGGTTGAGTAGGCCCAGTCCCAGTGCTACTAGACCTGCTGCCTGCATGGTTCTGTGTTGTGTTGGGCTGGGTGTGGCCCTTTTGTGGGCTCCCAGTGGCCTGCTAGGTCCAGCTGGGCTGATTTGGTGCACCTGTGCCCTGATTCAGTTCAGCAGGCAGTGTTCTCGGTTTTTACGCCATTTCTTTTCCGGTATTTCCGTGTCCGCGCTAGTTGTGATGCTCAGGGTGTTTCGTGTTGACGGTAACGGAGGTGTTTCCTTGCAGACGGACTTAACGGGACCCCTATTTCCGCAGTGGCGGTTGAGGGTGGTGCTATTACCGGGGCCGCGGGTCATGATTGGGCGGACATGGAAACGGTGTGGTTTTACCGGCAGTGTTAATTCCGGACCGGAGTACTTGTAATGAGGCCCAAAGGCTTGATAATCGATGATTCAGGATACTGTGTTTAGCTCTTAAGGTAAAAGTCCTTGATCACTGTCTGTTAGAGTCTTGTTTCCCAACAACGCTTAAGTGTGGTTTGATTTACAAGTTCATGTCAACAAAACGTGTTGTGGCTAAAATATGCAATTTTCTTCTTCACTCTGCAACTAGGATGCACAGAGTGTCCGGTTATGTCCTTTTCCCTTTTACTTAGAGGAAATGTCCAGTTTAAGCCACAACTTGCACAAGGGGTTCTTTGTCTTGGCTTTGCTGCTCATGCGTCCTTCTTCCCTTGTCATGGATCTCGTCTGCACGTGCTGAGGTTCTTCCCCGTTGTCTGTGGGTTCTTTGCGGTGGGGTGCAGCTAGAGGGCTTTCTCCGATATAGGGCTTAATGTCATAGAGAAAAGTCCATGCTCTCCTGCCCTGTAGTTTTACAGCTGATGGAGTGCAGTCCTCTATGATGAAAGGGCCATTGAATCTTGGCTCGTCCCACCTCTTCCTCATGTAGTTCTTCACCAACACAGCATCCCCAGGGAAAATGAGTGGAACACGTAGACCTTGAGCTGCGTCTGTTGTAGCATCTCCTGCTGTGTTTCGTGCTGTGCTGCACCCTCTTCGCCGTCGCTGGAGTTGGTCTGAAATTACATGCAGTTCAGATATTTTTGCAATTCGGATCCCAGGACCTCTCGGGTTGGCTGGGCATCACATTTAGCTCTGTCTCGAGGGGTTAAGGGAGTATTCATTCTCCTTACTGTGACTATCTCGTGCGGGGTAAGATTATGGTCGGAGCCTGGTTGGTTCCGAAGAGCATACAATGCCAGTGGAAGGCAGTGCAACCATCCCCTCATTAGAGTAAGCTTCAACTTGGCTATCCTTTCTTTTAACAAGCTGTTGAGCCTCTCACAGATACCATTTCCTTCCGGATGATACGCCAATGAGAACTTGTGCTTTATACCAAGCAACAAGCTAATCTGCTCAAAGACTGAATTTACAAAATGAGCCCCATTATCTGATCTCATCACTTCACACACCCCCCACGTAGGGAACACTTCCATCACTAGAAATGTGTCCACACAGGTAGCGTCTGGGTGTGTACATGGACCTGCTTCTATCCATCTAGAGAATGGACACACCACTACAATTAAGTATCTGTACCCGTTGCACACTTGAATCATGTCGACATAGTCGATATGTAAGTGCTGAAAAGGCCCATTTGAAAGGGGGATGACACCTCTCACTACTTTTAATGTGTGGCCAGCAGTGAATTGCTGGCAGATTATGCAGTTCACCATAAAGAATGCAACATGCTCAGCTAAATTTGGTATAAACCAGTCTTCTGCGAGCGTTGCTACTAGATTCTCCTTTGACATGTGTAGTGGGTAATGCAATTGCTCCAATGCTATTTTTAGTAGGGCTACAGGCATTGCTGGTTTACCAGTGCTGTCTTGCTGCCACAATCTGTCAGAGGGGTTAAAACAACACCCTCAATGTTTCCATAGGTTCTTCTTCTCCTGTGGTGCCTCCCCTTGAAGCTCCATTAGTTGCGCCTGCTCCAGATTAATATAGGCTTTGGGTGCGGTACGTGTCACCATCATTCTCTCATGGGTGCATGGCACTTCCACGATCATCTCACTTTTGGAGGCCATATGCTTGGCTTCCGTGTCTGCTGCGTGCTTTCTGTGTGACACGAAATCTGTCCCTTTAGTGTGGGTGGCGCATTTCACGACCGCTGTGCCCACTGGGAGCTGTAGTGCCTTAATCAGCCTGTCCAATAAGGCTGCATGTTGCACTGGCGTGCCGTCTGCTCGGAGGTAGCCCCTCCTTTTCCAGCGTGCTAGTCCTGCGTGCACTGTGGACGTCACGTCACATAGGCGGAGTCATTGTATACCATTACTTCCTGGTCTGCATGATTCTCAATGGCGAGTATCAATGCCAATAATTCTGCAGCCTGTGCTGAATAATGAGATGGTATTCATGCACTGACAAGTACTTGAAATTCTCTGTTTGCTATGTGTTTCATTACGGCAACGCCTGTATATGTTTGTCCGTCTTCCTGGTCGATTCTCGAAGATCCATCAATAAAAATGGGCTCTCCTCCCGCCAGGGCATTTTCTTTCACCCTGGGGATTTCATCATAGAGTTCCTCATAGTTTGCACAGTCATGTATCAGCTCTCCTTCAGTGACTGGCTTGGCTATGAACATAGCTGGGTTCACAGTTTTACATCAAACTATTTTGATCGATGGATTAGATATGATCACTTCATATGCAGAAGCTCTCTGAGACGTCAACGTGCCTTTAGGTTTCGCTAAAATGGTGAATAGTTCGACATATAGCGTCATGGAACATCCCATCACAATAGTTGTTGTCTTTTCTATGGTGAACGCTGCGGCAGCTAAACTTTGTTCGCATGGGAAGTGGCCTCTCATTACTGGGTCCAGGTTCCCACTGTAATATGCCAGGGGCTTGCATCCCAACAAAGTTTTATGAGTGAGCGCTGCCGTCATAACATTGCTGTCTTTGTGCGAGAACAGGTAGAATTCCTCTGCATAATTAGGAATCCCGAGAACTGGAGCCATACAAATCACTCTCTTGAGTACAGCAAACCCTTTTTCCATTGCCTCGGACCATTCAATCTTTTCCTTTGTCGCCTGGCCCTTCTTCAGTGCCTGGAGCAAGGGCTTGGTATATGAGCTGTAATCGAAGACCCATGCTCTAACATACTTGCATAGGCCTAAAAAGCTCTGCATTTGCTTTATTGTGAGTGGCTTAGCCGTGCTCATGATGGCTTCAGCCCTTTCTGGGGTCACCTTTTTACCTTCATGTGAGATTAGCTGGCATATGTATAGCACCTCCTGTTGACAATATTGCAACTTTTCCTTGTCTGCCTTATAACCTTTGTCAGCCAGTATAGTCAATCGCTGAATAGAATCGCGTCTGCATTGTTTTTCCGTGGGGCTGCAGATCAAAATGTAGTCCACATATTGGAAGATGACACTTTCTAATGCAATATTGCTTAGGTCCATCTGTAGGACTCTATTGAAAATGGACGGGGACTCACAGTACCCCTGTGGCAACCTCGTGCTTTTCAGACGCATTTGTCTGAAAGTGAATGATGTCAGGTCTTGAGAGTCACGGTGCAACGGGATTGAGAATAAGGCATTTTTCAAATCAATCACCGTGAAATATTTTGCCTCGATGGGTATGTTACATAGGATTGTAGATGGATTAGGGACCAGAGGGAACTCGGCTTCAACAATGTCGTTTAATGCTCTTAAATCTTGGATTAAACGCCAAGACCCTCCCTTTGATTTCTTGATGGGATAAATCACTGTATTACAGGGTGACTCTGACGTCACTAAGATGCACTGATCCATCATGGCAGAAATGATCTTCGCGATCCCTTCATCTGCCTCTCTGGACATGGGATATTGTCGCGCTCTCAGTAAAATTGCTCCTGGTTTCATCTTAATTTTCACTTCTCCCACCCCCTTCAGGAGGCCTACGTCATATGGTCCTGTAGTCCTTAGTGAGACAGGCACCTGGGCCATGTCGTCATCAAGGTATTCCGGACGTGTCAGTGCCAACATCATTCTCTGAGGCACTTCTCTTTTGATCATTTTTACCCAAAATATGAGACTCACTTCCACCCTTGTCTCTTCTGAGTCTGGTTGTTCTTCAAACAGATCATCATCGGTGACGTCAGTCACTCGATACCCTTCTTCGATGGCGATAATCGCACACCATTGTCTGCCTTCATCATCGTAGCCTCCAACCAATGCTACTTTCCCTCGTACTGCTGCAGTATGGATCATCAAGGGAAATACTTGTCCCTCCTCCTCATGCATAGGTATTCTTGGTCTGAATAGAAACTCATCAGGGGTTCTCATAGTTCTATCTGCGAGGCCTGGTAATCCTGCCATAAGCACACACATGTCATATGGGAAAACTTATGGCTCTAATGGTATAGCTCTCAGGGCTGTATGTCCTGAGTATGCCCTGATCATTCCGCACACGTTTGAATAATACATTCCTGGAGTGGAGCATACTTTGCCCTGCTCCGTGAACGAGATCGTCATGTTCAATTTTGTCATTAAGTCTCGACCCAAAATGTTTACTGGGGTCTGACTTGAATATAATAAAGCTACAATCATCTCACACTCTCCCACGGGTACTGGGAGTGCGTCTGTAAAGGGAACTCGGCTGTGAGCTCCTGTAAAGCTCTGAGTATCTATGGCCTCGCCGGACAAGGAAAACTTGCCTTCTCGTATGCACGAGCGTGCTGCACCCATGTCAACTAAGAACGAATATTCTTTACCCCCTATGATGAAATTCACCCTAGGTTCCCTATTAGGGTCTGGTGTCACTGATATGATAGAGCACATCAGGGTTCCCAGTGAGCTGTCCTAGTTCATATATAGGTTCGGTCCACTGTACATTTGTGGATTCTCTCCATTCCCTGGGTTGCCTCCCCTTCCGGAGCTTGTGCCCTGAGACGATTGCAGTGGTGCCTGTTGAAATTGCCCTTGTGGCGAATTCTCCATGTTCGGGGGTTGAACCCCTTGTTGCACACCTTGCTGCACGCCTTGTGCTTGCTGCTGCACTGTGTGATTCTGTGCATTGCCCTGTTGTGAGGTCGCAGGTGGATTCGCCTTGCCTGCTCCCATTCCTTGGCTATTCTGCCAACCTCCTTGGCTATTCTGCCACACGTCTTGACTTCTGCACGTGTGTGCCAAATGCCTCGTCATCCCACACAGCCAACATACTGGTGGTGGTCGGATTATTTGTCCATTTGGCATATCTGGGTTGCCCGTTTGCACATTTTGAAAACCTCCTTGATTACTCTGGAAACCTCCTTGATTACTTTGCCATCCTCTTCCTCTAAATCCTCTTCCCCTGGGGTACAGTCCTACATTACCCTGGTTGTTCTGCTGTGGGTTAGCCACCTGTTGTAAGTTCTGTTCAGCTGGGCTAGTTAACATGGCTCCTTCGAGAGCATACTTTGATAATTTCTTTTGCACCAGCTTTGAGTTGCCTCCTTTTTCCGATTCTTTTCTTGTAACAATCTACAGTAATGTGCGATAGTTAACTGTATTTCTGCCCAAGGTTTAGCCTCAACCCTACCAATTTCTTGAGCTGTTTCTGCACTGGTTCTGGCAACCCTTGGCACAGTATGTGGTAAAACACTGGTATAGATCTTGTCCAACATTCATGCGTTTCGAGCACCCATGCGTCTTGGAAATTTTTGATATAAATCAACTGATCTTCTGACTTCTTCATTTTTCGAGTAATTATAGCTCCCATATCAGAAGTGTCCGGGTACAGCACTCGTAGCGCTTTCCATACAGCTACTCTGCAATTACACAGGAAATAATTCTTCAATGTCTTCCCATTCTACAACAGGATCAGGTTTTTTAACTTCCCGCTCCAAATATTCGAGATTGCGTGACCTCTGTCTACACTTACGTTCAATGTCAACATCAAATTCTTTGCGCTTCCTCGCCTCTTCTCTGACCTTATCTTCTTCCCTTCTCCTTTCATTTCTACATTCATTTTCCCTTCGAACTTCCTCATTCCTTTGTCTCCTTATCTTCTTGTCACATACTCTTTGCTCTTCTTCTAAACTTTGCTGTTTCTGTCTGTCTAAGGCATAGACTGCTCTCTGTTTGCGAACAAGCTGCTGTTCTTGCTCTTCGCGATATAGCTGTTCACGTCTCAGTCTATCCTTCGGTCTTATCCTTTCATCCCTTAACTCCTTTAGTTTCTCCTTTCTCTGTGGCTCATCTAACCTCTCTTTAGGTCTCACATCATCACTTCCTTTTCCATCGAGTTTCAACAATATCTGTCCTCCCATCCATTCGTCTTTTGCAAATGCTGTCTCATCAGTTCTGCTTTCACCTTCTTTCCATTTCTTTCCCTCTCTCTCCTTATCGAGAGGTGCACTAATCTGTGCCTGATCCTTCCTCTCATCATCGTGTCTCTCCTTGTCCCTCGGTACAGCAGAGGTAAGATTCTGGTTTCATCCTTCCCTCGTTTTTCATCACTACTGTAAGTAGGTGAATCAAATGCGGGGTTGCTGTACCCTGTGGCTACTTTAAGCTCTCTTAATGGGTAGAGTTCTTTAGGCTTACTTCTCTCGGTTTCTGTTTCAGGCGGGGCAGGTGGCGCAGTAGACATCTCTACCCCCTCCGTGCATAGGTTTAATATCCAGTTAGCAGGTGGCTCTTCTTCCTTCGAATGTTCGAACATTTTCCAAAGTTCTAGAACAGCAAGGCGTTTCTCTAGTTTTTTCCCTGTATATTTGGCATGCAAGTAAGTCGTCGTATGCTGTAAGGCGGCTTTAGATAAAGACCCATTTTGTGGCCACGACATAAACATCTTGTGGGCGGTGCCCTTAACCCACTCGGTGCTATATTTCTTAAGCTTGGGTGCATGTTTCGGCAGTTGCTTACATAAGTGTGCTAATGGTGTAATTTCTTCCATGCTTAAATCTGTTCTACTTTCTTCTTAATCACCACTTTTCAATGCTTACAAGCAATTTTAACACTGTCAACAATATGAGCGAGCACCAAACACTGCAAGCTCCAATCCAATTTTTTCCAGCCAAAACCTTTGTATCTACAATTCACTCAAAACATCAATCCATGTGCGATTCCCTCTCAACTACAGAATCGCGTAAAAACCCTATTTGATTTCAAACAACACAAGACAAAATTTCTTACATGTGACATACAACAGAACATGCATGACAGACACTTGACAGACTAGACAGACACCAGCTGGACACAAATATCTCTCCCTCTAATTTGTACCCCGACATGGAATTTAAACGAACCCCTTTTACAACGTCTAGAAACGTGGTAGTAGCCTAGTCGTCCCCTGTTATGTGGACTCTGAGTTCACGTTTCTTCTGACCGCTATATTAAAGCGCAGGAATAAGGCGAATCCGCTCTCTTCTCAGGTGTCCGCCCTGGAATCCCCTCTCTTCTCAGGTGTCTACCCCGGTAACCTCTCCTTTCTCAGGTGTCTACCCCGGTATTCTCTCCGTTCTCAGGTGTCTACCCCGATATTCACTATTTATTCAATTATTCTCGAGTCATTATCCCCTTATATATATAAAGTCTTCTCTACTTCTGACTATTTTGTTTTCTCCACCTCCCTCCGTTACCTTTTCCCTTACTTGTTCTAATGCCTAAGACATTTGCCAAAGCATTCCATTTTTGTTTCACTCGCCGCTCGCATGGTTCCTCTCTGGATCCTTGGGATCACTGCCTCCGTTACCGCCTCCTTTAGTCTTTCGTCTGTTCCGCCGCCCATAGGAATGGAAGGGTGTATGTTTATAAAATGGGTCTCTTCAGATCCACTGCAAGTTTTGGATAGATTTAAACTATCATTGTCCACGGGAAGCTTCACAGTCTACTCGGCCAAATGGCGAAGGACTTGTGATATTGCCAAAGACCTAGAGTTACTTCGTGTCGTCAGTCAATAGGTGTCTTATTTTAATCAACAGTTAATAATTGATGGTGAAAACCGTCCTCTGCTACCAAGTGTACAGGAGGGTAGAGCGACCTCTGATGGGCCCATGGGATCAGAGCTCACCCTCGAGTACCTTTAAATCGAGATAGCTGCACCTTGAGGTGGATGGGGTGCGGGATTCTCTCACTCCAACACCACTCAATAAGGGCAACTCAATGGTTTTGCAAAGGGAAGTCCGTCTCGCTTCAACTTCCAAAATCTTCATTCAAACAGCAATTCTTATAGGCAAAATTCATCATCATTGACGTCTAACAATCTAAAGTTTGTCATGCAAGTCTATTGGTTGGAAAAGGTAACTTAAGTATAGGTACTATAACTGTATATGGTAATGGGGTGTGAGGATTGGATAACTCTTATCGGGTGGGCATCTACGCCCATCCCTCTACATCCCTCGTGCTAGACGTCATTACAAGTAAAACGTATCATTGGTTCTACTAGCTATAGGACCCTAGATTACTTGGTCCATTGTAATTGGGTCGGTTACACCCCTCGGCATAATTCTCCACTTTAATTAGCAGCATGCAGAATGGTTACCCAGATGCGGCATGCCCCAAGATTCACCCTGCCTCCCTTCCATCAATCAGTACTTTAGGGCTATGTGTCAATTAGTTACCTGAGGATGGCCTCGAAACTGTAGCTTCTTATCGGGAAAAGTTATGACATCCTCTGGTTTTGGGTGACATCAGACGTTGGTACCTCTTCGCGCTTGGCTGGTCACGTGTCAATACACCGTGAAGCTGCTTCATTTTCCATCTATTTGCGTATTTGATTCTCTCTTTGGCCTCGCCACCTGTCTTGGCCTCCTTAGCTCGAACTTCACGGGCAGGCTGCTATGCTCTGAAGTTTCAATTCTTCGAAGTTGCCGCTCTCCTCCCTTCCTTAGGTTCACCTCCAATTCCCAGGCATGAGATGCTTCTTGCTAAGTTTTGATTCTGTTCTTTCGTCTGGCTTTGTGCTGGTATATGAATCCTGGCCTGTTTGAACCCTACCATCCTAGGCTTAATTCTGCTTTCATGTAGAGTGGTCTGCACTTATATGATGTGCTTCATTGAGGTAGATATATATATAGTTGGCGCTTGCCTCTCTATTCTTCTACCAAGCATAGCAAGCTGCACTGTTTTCTTAGCTTCTTGCGTTACAAGCCTATGTACAGGCGTTAGCTGGTTGCATACTTTCATCCTGCTTTATGGTTACGTTTCTTAATATTTCGACATCGTTTTTTCTTCTATGTCTGTGGTATCTTTATCCATGGTGTTTCGTCTTAGTGTGTCATCTTTTTGGTTGTTGTTTCTTTTATCTGTACATCTGTCCAGGCCCTTGCGTCGTCATCTTTCGCCTTCGATAAAGGCCCTTTGGGTCTCTTCTGGGACAGTTTGAAAGTAGTCTTCATGTCGTGTCAGCTGTTGGTACGGTTGTCTCAATGGGTACCGTGCTGCCCATGGTTGCCTGTTAATTGGCACTTCAACAGGTATTGCTCTTCCGATGGGCACTGGGCAAAGCCCTAGCGCGGCTCTCTGCTGGTTTATATGCTCATCATACATCACATATCTCGGCGAGTATGTTCCTGGTATTTCAAAATGGGTGGCTGGAGTGCAGGCCATTTCTGGGACCAGCTCTAGAGGAGTAATTTGATGGTTTAAGACAAAAGAAAAATATAAAGTGGAATAGTAAATAAGAGCAAAGAATAAAAGTTCAACAATCAAAACTAATCAGTGATCCAAAATCAAACATGTACAGATCAAAAAATACAAATGTAACAAGTCGTACCAAAGCTTACAGATTGGCTTATGCAAGGCAAAGACGATAGTAAACACGTTTTCATATATTTAAAACACATTACAGATGTGTCTGTATTATTCTATAAATTTGTTATGAGTTACACAGTATATTTGGTGTATTCATGTGATTTATTCCATCAAAGTGTTATTTTACCATGTATGCTGCGTCTCAGCATATGGTATGCCTTGTCATAATGGGAGAATTTGCTCTGTGGCAGAATATACCATTCTCTTAATATTGGTTCCTTTGGTTTAACGACATCCTCTTCCAAGGTATGTTAGTTTTGCTCCCCATAAGAACTATAACCATTATGCTTTTAAGGTATTTGTCCCAGTTATACGTGGAATTTAATGTGCTTTCTAAGGTCTTGTTATCTTAATCCATTATCTCCTCGGATACATTTCCAACCACTTTTAATTAGCATTATTACATTTGTGTTATATCATATCTGATCAGCGCGCGTTTCTTGTCTATACACAGTATTCTGTTGAGACATGGTTTACCTCGAGTGCTCTATCACGCTCTGTGTCTATGCACTTTGTTCTGTTGTCAATCATAATAATTTTATCAAAACATGACCCATCTAATTTATATGGGATTATTGTTATCCAGCTCGAGCGGCTCCTCCCATACGCTGAAAGACGATTGCTTACCTTTCAATTATGCTTCATCGTCCGTCTACTGCGTGTTCCACCCGAGTAGCTAATGCCACCGCATTGATGTTTGCTAGCGTTTCTTTGGATACCTGACGGTGTGCACCATTGTCAGTTTCCATCATGTCAATGCTTTGGGATCCCTTACGTAGTCCTCTATTGGAGTACATAACGTGTGCCCAACATAGCATATCCAATGTATTGTTAAATTTGCTAATAATATACCATACCAAGCCCCATATGGTGCACTTTGCTTCCTGTTCAAATTTCGTCATTTACCATACCATATTGAACACATATCGCATATATGTATGAATATTGTATTTTACTAATCACTTACGATATCAGGCTATAGTACGCTCAATTGGGTAATTATTTTATTTTGGTGTATTATTATTAAATTAGAGTTAGGCTTCTGACTTGGACTAGATTAAGTCACTTATGCTACAAATACTGACTGTGCTAATCAGACATAATGTTGAGAGCTGTGTAGTGAATTTGGCTTTCTTAGAATGTAAATGTGTAATAATCATTGCAGGGCCTGTTAAAAAACTCACATATCTTGGCCCTTGCATTATGCTCACATTATTTGTGGTTGAATAGGTTTCGTGGCCATCTTGGGCTCGAATAACACAAATCTGAGTAAAAGGATACGTCACAGTGCCTATTTCAAACACAAAGAGTTTGTTGTTTACATATAATACTTGGTGATATCTCCCAACACATGCTCTAACTGCAATAGAGGCCAAATAAAGCATCATGTTACTCATGGGGGTTTCATCCTAGGTGTTGCCATGTTTTATTATTTTTATCTATGTCCTTTGTACATTTAACCTTGTTTGCTTACCTCTAGTTGTTTATATATACTGCCCTTTTTGAAAAGCATATTATTTTGTCAATTCTCTTAAATATTATTATTCCAGAAATAAGGACATTTCATTATCCGTGCTAAGGTCAATTTCTGTTGCCTTGAATCTGTATATTAACCTTGCTTCTGCGTGTCTAGGCATCCTCTCTCTATTCCCTCCTCTCTTGCCAAGCTTCACCTTCTGTAAACCTATATATTTTATGTCTTTCTTGCTGTACATTTGATGTTGTGTCTGCCAGTGCTGAGCTATAGGGAATCTCAGGTCCTGGCTACCTATAGTAGGCAGGTGTTCCCTTATACTTATCCTCAATTCTATAATTGTGCTACCCATGTAGATTGTCTTACATTTACAGATTATGCCATACACAACATATGTTGTTTGACAATTTATACCATCCATGATTTTGGTTTCTATTGCGTTAACATCTATGAAGGTGCTCTTGCTCACATGCGTATATTTACACATCGGGCAGTTTCCACATTTCCTGAACCCCTCCTTAGTGGGCTGTAACCATGTTCTGGATTTTTCTTGTCCCTCGGGTAGTAGTGATGGGTTTAGTCTATTTTTCAAGGTTTTCGCTCTCTTGTAGATGATTTGCGGTTTCTCTTCTACATGTTCACGGACATGCAGACCCAATCTCAACAGATGCCAATGCTGTCTTAAGATTCTATTTATCTCATAGTGATTGCTACAATATTTAGTCACAAATCCAACCTTGTCATGCTCCTTCCTTTGTTTTTTGCTCTTTTGAATCAACGTCTGGTCTTGTGATCATTTTCATGCTTTCTCATATGCTTTATTACTGCTATTGTTTGAGTACTCTCTTTGTTGAAACCGCTTGGTTAGTAGTTTGCATTCTTTCTCAAAAACCTGCAAATCCTGGCAATTCTGCTGTGCTCTTATAAATTCCCCTGCTGTGATGTTTCGTATTGTGGACTCAAAGTGACAGCTGGTTGCACAAAGCTTAAAGTTGACCTCTGTTTCCTTCCGGTATGTGTACTTTTCTAACTGATCTCCAACTACATTTATTGTTAGATTTAAGAAGTTGAAATTGCTCCCACTGCTTTTTCCTGTAAATTGTACTCCAAAGTCATTTGTGTAAATCTGTCAAATTGCTGTACTATTAAGTTCCATATCAGAAAAACATCATCTATATAATGTGTCCATAATACCACTTTGTCAAAGAATGCCTCATCTGTATGTATCACTGCATCTTGAAAGAAGCCCATACATAGGTTGGCTAGGGCAGGCACATACTTAGTTCCCATCGCTACGCCTTTTGTTTGATGAAACCATTTATTATTGAAGAGGAATATGTTGCAATCCATTGTTGTTTGTAGCATCTCCTTAAGCATTTCTACTTGATGGTAATGTGATGCTAACTCGGTCTTGAATGTGTAATTTATGGTCTTTATCGCTAAATCATGTTTGATTGATGTATAGAGGGCTTTGGCATCCAAGGTGGCTATAAGGAAACCATGCTTCCATTCACTTGCCTGTAGGTTCTTAATCAAGTTAGTGGTATCTTTCAAATACGATTTCAACTTGCTCGCTCTTGGGTGTAGGATGCTATCCAAATATTCTGATATTCTTTCCGTCACCCAACCTATCCCACTTAGGATGGGGCGTCCTTCCGGAATTTTGTCAAAATTATTATGTACCTTTTGGGGGAAATTGTTGGTATAATTGGTTCTTTAATGAGCATGTATGCTCTCTCATCATCTGATAGTAGTCATGTTCTATGCCATCCCACAATCAATTCCTCCAAGCTTTTGTGATGTCATTCCTAGTTACCTTGCAATATCTGGCAACAATGAGGGGTCTTCAAATGGTTGTTTGCCATCTCCATATAGTCTTTCCTGATCATTACTATGATATTTCCCCTTTAATCTGCTTCCTTAATTATGATTGTTTTGTCATGTATCAAATCCTTAAGTGCCCTTGATTCTTCATCTGTCAGATTACTCCTGGATCACTTGTATCTTTTTTGTTGTTGTTGCTTGTTGACTATTCTATTGATATCTTCCGTCACTGCTCTGTAAAAAGCATCTAACATGTTGTCCGAAGTTAAGTGTGGTATACATTTCTACTTGGGCTTGAGTTCTTCAATCCCTGTGTTAGCTGGTGTTGCATGCAATTCTTGCAATACATTCCTAATTTTATATGTTTCTGGTTCCTCCAATGACCTGATTAGATATGTATTCTCAATATCCTGGATTGATAAGGAACTCTTGTCCACCTGTGTTCTAGCTGCAATTGACCTTGGTGCTTGTGTCGCAAATAACTTCTTAAGTTTTAATTTCTGTACAAATTTAAAAAGATCTATCTGAGGTTCGATGCTGTCATAGCATGCTGCCGGTGCAAACGAAAGACCTTTGTTCAACACCAAGTTTTCTTCTTTTGTTAGTAGTATACTTGAAAGGTTCATCACTAAGTCGTTAATTTGTTCCTTTTCACCATCTCTTTTTCGTGTTTGCTCTTGTTAGTCTCCTGTGGAAATGTACTAGTGCATCAGGATTGCCTACCTCTTCTACCCCCCTCCTTCTTCTCCTCCTGGTGTTGTCTGTGCAGTGCCTGAACTTGTGGGTAACTGAAAACTGACTTGTTTCTGGATAATGTTTCTGTTCCCTCTTTTATACCATCTAATTTGGTTCATGAAGCCCAATTTATTTCTGTCTTTGTCCTTGCTAGTATCCTGCATGGATGCACCCTTGCTGAACATCGAGGGATTCAAACGCCAGCCCAACCCATTGCCAAGGAATGCCTCGAGAAACTTGAACTGTAGGTTCAACATTCGAAAGAGCAACTGACTCAAGTACCAAATCGATGTGCTGGACCTCATTGAGCTCGACCTTACAAATGCTGACTCAAACCAGCTGAATCCATCGTCTTGCCACTGACTCGACCGCTACTTGAAACATCGGAAGACATTAGTTTGCCATCTCTAATGCTGACTCAAACCATCTGGAGCTTGTACCTTCAAACCGACTCAAGCTTATCGCCAGTGTGATCGCATCGACTTGAATTAACTCGACATCAGCTCAACCACAGTGCAGAGAAGCCTAGTTCCACTCTGTGAACCTCTGAAAGACAAGTACAAGGTACTGTTAATTGTCCATGTCCCCAGGCCAGTTTTTTGGGACCATAATGACACTTGTAAGTTCCCTTTTTCTCCCTGTTCTTCAAAGCAGATCTTGTTTAAGAGTGGCATTGTTGCAACTTGTTCACTACTCATCCCTGTATTCGTGCAGAGCAGTATTCATTATGTTACAGTATCCGCTACTACTGGACTGCCATGGGAGTTCTGCAATCCTTGCCTGTTTCCAGTGAACATATAAAGATCAGGTTAGTCTTTTTCTCCATCAGGGGCTAACAAGTGGCACCTATCATCATGCCCAACATAGTTACGGAATTGCTCACAGATGCATTAAACATCAGTGTTGAAAATATCCCTTGAAATTTTCTATCACTTTAAAATGTTATATTAGGTTTCTTTACAAAACTATACAGTAACGCAAATTAAATAAGGCCTTGTCTCCAAAAGTATAATTTCCCCTCCAATCTTCTTAACTAATGATGTCAGAGGTTACATCTGCATTATGCCAATTACATCACATAGAATTAAATTATGTTTGATTCACCTGGCACCTTCGAATTCCAGAACGTCCTACAATAGGTGAAATTGGCTTTATGGGTGATGGTGGTAGTCTCATAGTTGCAATTATTGATTTTGAAACTCTGGGCCCTAGCAAAAATTACCTGTTGATTTCTAGAATGTCGTTGAATCCTGCTGGTAACAAGAAGTGGGCATCAGCGTATTGTCTCTGGGCATTAGGAGCAAGATCAGCAGTGCCTGACAGAGTTCACTGGGGACCCTCCAGATGTTTGGACTAGATGTCACATTCTGGAACCCTGGACCGGGGTATCCTAGTATCTTCCAAATGGCAATACCTATACCTGCTGCTGTTATTTTATATGAATATATCCTTCATGGATAACTGTTCACCTATAGACGAAGATTTAAGAAAGCAAAAACAACCACATAAGCCTAACATCTTAATTGTCTCACATTTCAACATCTCCAAACAACATAATCGGAAAACACGTGTCCGGTACCATAGACTGCAAGCCTTGAAGCAACCCTTTGTCTCATAGAAGAGACACACCAGAAGTGCTTCAGTGCTGTCACTACCATGACCAGTATTTGTGAAGCCTACATTATTTACCCTCAAAACATTCACAAAGTCATGAGTTTTGTGGTAATGCTATAAGGTAGTAGCCAAATTATGACCCAGCAAGTACTTACTGCATGTGGTATTTATTGCAAACAATGCCTGATAATGACCTTGAATGCTTACTTAAAGAAAAATCCTCCAGTATTTACCTTCACTCAAAAGGTGTATTTTGAAAGCATTGCATGTGCTATTTCTGAAGCACTACGCAGAGAGGCTACTAGCTCTCACTACGCAGAAATGCTACTATCCCCCACTACACAGAGATGCTACTATCTCTCACTACGCAGATATGTTTCGTTCCCGTAATGCACCTGCCCACCGGATGAATCAGCGTTCATTACCCTTTTCACGAATAATCAGACTCCCCGAATCCGCACCACAATATGGATGTTTCTAATGGGGTCTACTTAAGAACCCCGCCTAATCATCAGTTTTTCCCTTTTAGAGACTTCAAATGGCCGTCTACCTATTTCATGACCGAAAGTGCAATCTCTCTTCTCAGAAGGGCAGGTTTTGACAGACAGGAAAAGCGAGATCTCGGAATGAGATAAAATGAACCTTTCTCGAGCTGAGTAATTGGACAAGAAGGCAAATGTGACAGGGCGTAGTTTTCAGGCCACATGCTTTGACGTTAAGATGAAGTATCAGTCATTTGAAAAAAATCCTTTGAAGAGGTAAATTAGACTTCTGGTAAGCACCGTGGACTTGGAAACAGTGTGCAGGTGTTCAGAAAAAGCAGCATTGTCAGTTACTTTACATCGGAACACATGGAATGTCATTTGTTAGAAGAGGGGTGCATTTGAAAAAGAAGTGTAAGATGTGTGCATCTTTAGCTGTATTGCTTATTCAACGAGGGGTGAATTTGGAGCAGAAACATGCCTGGGCTAGCCAAGAAGTTGTGAAATATCACAACATATAAACCAATGGCGGGCAAGGATTACAGAGGCCATTGTTGTTCCTGGCCACTTCTTGCCGAAGGTCTTCCATAGTTTCCAGCTTTACCTTGACTCAAGCAGCCTTCCTTACTGTGACAAGGAGGTGGCGACGGTATATTACATATACATAAGCGAATTCATGTAAAACAGAATGCCTTGATCCTACAACAAAACTCGTTTTAGCATATTACTGACTTTGTCAAATGCTAACAATCGAAGGAGACAGAGGACTGTTTATATATCACCTCCCACTCTTGTGCCTCAGTGTGGGTGACCAATCACGATCATTACCAAATTCACCAATGTACGTAATATTTTTATAAAGTAACGTTACCGGCCTAAAAACGTTAAAGCCTGCAAACGTTCGGAAAGCACACAGTAAGGTGTGACGTAATAATAAACACTAAACTTGAAATAAATCCAACATTCTTTTGGATTTCTGTATTATGTTAATGTATTTATAGTGCTAACAGTGTTACCTGGCCCTTTGCGGCGCATCATATGCCTTTCCAGTGCACTAACCCCCTCTCTCTGACTCTATCACCCTCTATCTCTCTCTCTACATATATATATATATATTAATGGCCAAGGTAGTGGCCATGTAGTTATGGTTAAGTTGCTGTTTCCATAGGAAGAGCACTTTTTGGGCGGCTTATAACTTCGCTCTCCCTAGACGAATCCTCACCAAACGTTGCAAATAAAGTTTTTGGGTCACTCTGAATTTATTTGCAAAGATTGGTGAGGATTCGTCCAGGGCGGGCAAAGTTATAGGGGTTCCCAAAACTTTTTTTTTTCCCATAGACTGAATGAGAAAATTGTTTTGCTTGCGTCTACAGCCCAAACCACTGGACGGATTTTCACCAAATTTGGACCAGGAGCAGCGGCTTGGTCCGAAAGCGTGCTTTTGCAAATTTGGTGAAAATTCGTCCAGTAGTTTTTTTTAAAATGACCAAAAAGTAGGTAAAAATAGTGATATCTGTGTTCGCTCCGCGGACAGGACGGTGATTGGGCCAGCTCCGTGGACATCTGACGTGCTCTCTCATTGGATGCTGTGAAAGCGTGCAGTGCGTCTGGCTTCAGAGACGCCCGCCATCTTTCTTTGCTGCATCAGAGGCTTTGTCAGGTCAGCAGGAGCATGTCTGTCTCTTGTTCCTCCCACCCCCGCTCATGCCCGTGTCTGCCCCACCCCCCGCTCATGCCCCGTGTGTCCTTTCTGTCCCCCCCGCCCCGCTCAAGCCCCGTGTGTCCTTCCTGTCCGCCCCAACGCCAGTCATGATCCGTGTGTCCCCTGTTCCTCCAGCCGCCCGCTCACGCCATCGCACACGGTGGCCAGCGGAGGGCCCGAGGAGCGGGATCTGCCGCACAAACTCATGTCCATGCAGCATGTCCGTGTTTTTGTTTATCCCCCCCACCCCCCGCTCATGCCCCGTGTGTCTCTATCCCTCCCGCCCACTCCCGCTCATGCCCCGTGTGTTTCTCTTCCTCCCCCCCACCCCCGCTCATGCCCCATGTGTCTCTATCCCTCCCGCCCACACCCGTTCATGCCCCGTGTGTCTCTCTCCCTCCCCCCCACCCCCGCTCATGCCCTGTGTGTCTCTCTCCCTCCCCCCCACCCCCGCTCATGCCCCGTGTCGGTGGCCAGCAGAGGGCCAAGGAGCGGGATCTGCCGCACGAACTCATGTCTGTGCGGCATGTCTGTGTTTTTGTTTGTCCCCCCACCCCCCGCTCATGCCCCGTGTGTCTCTATCCCTCCCACCCACCCCCTGCTCATGCCCCGTGTGTCTCTCCCCCCACCCCCTGCTCATGCCCCGTGTGTCTCTATCCCTCCCACCCCCGCTCATGCCCCGTGTTTCTCTCTCCCTCCCCCCCACCCCCGCTCATGCCCTGTGTGTGTCTCTCCCTCCCCCCACCCCCCGCTCAAGCCCCGTGTGTCTCTCCCCTCGCCCCCTACTCATGCCCTTTGTGTCTCTAGCCCGAGCCACCCACCCCCCGCTCATGCCCCGTGTGTCTCTATCCCTCCGATCCACCTCCCGCTCATGCCCCGTGTGTCTCTCCCCTCACCCCCTACTCATGCCCCATGTGTCTCTAGCCCTCCAGCCACCCCCTGCTCATGCCCCCAGTCCTCCCGCCCACCCCCCGCTCATGCCCCTAGCCCTCCCACCCACCCCCCGCTCGTGCCCCGTGTGTCTCTATCCTTCCCACCCACCCCCCGCTCATGCCCCGTGTGTCTCTATCCCTCCCGCCCACACCCCGCCGCTCATGCCCCGTGTGTGTCTCTCTCTCCCCCCACCCCTGCTCATGCCCCGTGTGTGTCTCTCCCTCCCCCCACCACCGCTCATGCCCCGTGTGTGTCTCTCCCTCCCCCCCACCCCCGCTCATGCACCGTGTGTCTCTCCCCTCACCCCCTACTCATGCCCCGTGTGTCTCTAGACCCGCTCATGCCCCTAGCCCTTCCACCCACCCCCCCGCTCATGCCCCGTTTGTCTCTATCCCTCCCACCCACCCCCCGCTCATGCCCCGTGTGTCTCTATCACTCCCCCCACCCCCGTTCATGCCCCGTGTGTCTCTATCCCTCCCACCCACCCCCCGCTCATGCCGCGTGTGTCTCTATACCTCCCACCCACCCCCGCTCATGCCCCGTGTGTCTCTCCCCCCACCCCCGCTCATGCCCTGTGTGTCTCTATCCCTCCCGCCCAACCCCCGCTCATGCCCCGTGTGAGTCTCTCACTCCCCCCACCCCCTGCTCATGCCCCGTGTGTCTCTCCCCTCACTCCCTACTCATGGCACGTGTGTCTCTAGCCCTCTCACCCACCCCCCGCTCATGCCCCTGGCCCTCCCGCCCACCCCCCGCTCATTCCCTGTGTGTCTCTATCCCTCCCACCCACCCCCCCGCTCATGCCCCGTGTGTCTCTATCCCTCCCACCCACCCCCCCGCTCATTCCCCGTGTGTCTCTATCCCTCCCACCCACCCCCCGCTCACGCCCTGTGTGTCTCTATCCCTCCCACCCACCCCCCGCTCATGCCCCGTGTCTCTCCCCCCCACCCCCTGCTCATGCCCCGTGTGTCTCTCCCCTCACCCCCTACTCATGCCCCGTGTGTCTCTAGCCCTCCCACCCTCTCCCCGCTCATGCCTGTCTGTCTCTATCCCTCCCACCCACCCCCCGCTCGTGCCCCGTGTGTCCCTATCCCTCCCACCCACCCCACGCTCATGCCCCGTGTGTCTCTATCCCTCCCACCCACCCCCGCTCATGCCCCGTGTGTCTCCATCCCTCCCAACCACCCCCGCTCATGCCCCGTGTGTCTCTCTCCCCCCCAGCCCAGCTCATGCCCCGTCTGTCTCTATCCCTCCGGCCCACCCCCCGCTCAAGCCCCGTGTGTCTCTCTCCCTCCCCCCACGCCCGCTCATGCCCGTGTGTCTCTCTCCCCCCACCCCCGCTCATGCCCGTGTGTCTCTCTCCCTCCCCCCGACCCCCGCTCATGCCCCGTGTGTGTCTCTCCCTCCCCCCACCCCCGCTCATGCCCCGTGTGTCTCTCTCCCTCCCGCTCATCCCCCGCTCATGCCCCGTGTGTCTCTCCCCCCACTCCCCACTCATGCCCCGTGTGTCTCTTGCCAGCCCTCCCACCAACCCACTGCTCATGCCCCGTGTGTCTCTAGCCCTCCCCCCCACCCTCTGCTCATGTCCCGTGTGTCTCTCCCCCCACCCCCTGCTCATGCCCCGTGTGTCTCTCCCCTCCCACCCACCCCCGGCTCATGGCCCGTGTGTCTCTCCCCTCCCACCCACCCCCCGCTCATGCCCAGTGTGTCTCTCCCATCCCACCCACCCCCCGCTCATGCCCCATGTGTCTCTATCCCTCCCACCCACCCCCCGCTCATGCCCGTGTGTCTCTAGCCCTCCCACCCACCCCCCGCTCATGCCCCGTGTGTCTCTATCCCTCCCACCCACCCCCCGTGTCTCTATCCCTCCCACCCACCCCCCGCTCATGCCCCGTGTGTCTCTATCCCTCCCACCCACCCCCGCTCACGCCCCGTGTGTCTCTATCCCTCCCACCCATCCCCCGCTCATGCCCCGTTTGTCTCTATCCCTCCCACCCACCCCCTGCTCATGCCCCCTGTGTCTCTATCCCTGCCACCCACCCCCCGCTCATGCCCCGTGTGTCTCTATCCCTCTCCCCCACCCTCCTCATGCCCTGTGTGTCTCTATCCCCTCCCGCCCACCCCCCACTAATGCCTCATGTGTCTCTATCCCTCTCACCCATCCCCCGCTCATGCCCCGTTTGTCTCTATCCCTCCCACCCACCCCCTGCTCATGCCCCCTGTGTCTCTATCCCTGCCACCCACCCCCCGCTCATGCCCCGTGTGTCTCTATCCCTCTCCCCCACCCTCCTCATGCCCTGTGTGTCTCTATCCCCTCCCGCCCACCCCCCACTCATGCCCCGTGTGTCTCTATCTTTACCGACTACCCCCCGCTGACGCCCCGTGTGTCTCTATCCCTCCCACCCACCCCCCGCTCATGCCCCGTGTGTCTCTATCCCTCCCACCCACCCCCCGTGTCTCTATCCCTCCCACCCACCCCCCGCTCATGCCCCGTGTGTCTCTATCCCTCCCACCCACCCCCGCTCACGCCCCGTGTGTCTCTATCCCTCCCACCCATCCCCCGCTCATGCCCCGTTTGTCTCTATCCCTCCCACCCACCCCCTGCTCATGCCCCCTGTGTCTCTATCCCTGCCACCCACCCCCCGCTCATGCCCCGTGTGTCTCTATCCCTCTCCCCCACCCTCCTCATGCCCTGTGTGTCTCTATCCCCTCCCGCCCACCCCCCAATCATGCCTCATGTGTCTCTATCCCTCCCGCCCACCCCCCGCTCATGCCCCGTGTGTCTCTATCCCTCCCGCCCTACCGCCCCGCTCATGCCCTGTGTGTCTCTATCCCTCCCGCCCACCCCCCGCTCATGCCCCTTGTGTCTATCCCCTCCCGCCCACCCCCCGCTCATGCCCCCGTGTGTCTCTCCATTCCCACCCACCCCCCGCTCATGCCCCATGTGTCTCTACCCTCCCACCCTACCCCCCGCTCATGCCCTGTGTGTCTCTATCCCTCCCGCCCACCCCCCGCTCATGCCCCTTGTGTCTATCCCCTCCCGCCCACCCCCCGCTCATGCCCCCGTGTGTCTCTCCATTCCCACCCACCCCCCGCTCATGCCCCATGTGTCTCTACCCTCCCACCCACACCCCGCTCATGCCCCGTGTGTCTCTCCCCTCCCACCCACCCCCCGCTCATGCCCCGTGTGTCTCTCGACTCCCACTGACCCCCGCTCATGCCCCATGTGTCTCTCATCTCCCACCCACCCCCTGCTCATGCCCTGTGTGTCTCTCCCCTCCAACCCACCCCCGGCTCATGCCCCGTGTGTCTCTCACCTCCCACCCACCCCCCGCTCAAGCCCTGTGTGTCTCTCCCCTCCCAACCACCCCCCGCTCATGCCCCGTTTGTCTCTCCCCGCCCACCCACGCCCCGCTCATGCCCCGTTTGTCTCTCCCCTCCCACCCACCCCCGCTCATGCCCAGTGTGTCTCTCCCCTCCCACCCACCCCCCGCTCATGCCCCATGTGTCTCTATTCCTCCCACCCACCGCTCATGCCCCGTGTGTCTCTATCCCTCCCACCCACCCCCCGCTTATGCCCCGTGTGTCTCTAGCCCTCCCACCCACCCCCCGCTCAGGCCCCGTGTGTCTCTCCCCTCCCCCCCAGCCCCTGCTCATGCCCCGTGTGTCTCTATCTTTCCCGACTACTCCCCGCTCACGCCCCGTGTGTCTCTATCCCTACCACCCACCCCCTGCTCATGCCCCGTGTGTCTCTATCCCTCCCACCCACCCCCCGCTCATGCCCCGTGTGTCTCTATCCCTCCCACCCACCCCCCGTGTCTCTATCCCTCCCACCCACCCCCGCTCATGCCCCGTGTGTCTCTATCCCTCCCACCCACCCCTGCTCACGCCCCGTGTGTCTCTATCCCTCCCACCCATCCCCCGCTCATGCCCCGTTTGTCTCTATACCTCCCACCCACCCCCTGCTCATGCCCCCTGTGTATCTATCCCTGCCACCCACCCCCGCTCATGCCCTGTGTGTCTCTATCCCTCTCCTCCACCCCCCTCATGCCCTGTGTGTCTCTATCCCCTCCCGCCCACCCCCCGCTCATGCCTCATGTGTCTCTTTCCCTCCCGCCCACCCCCCGCTCATGCCCCGTGTGTCTCTATCCCTTCCGCCCTACCCCCCCGCTCATGCCCTGTGTGTCTCTATCCCTCCCGCCCACCCCCGCTCATGCCCCTTGTGTCTATCCCCTCCCGCCCACCCCCCGCTCATGCCCCGTGTGTGTCTATCCCCTCCCGCCCACCCCCTGCTCATGCCCTGTTTGTGTCTATCCCCTCCGCCCACCCCCTGCTCATGCCCGGTTGTGTTCTCTTTATACACCCTGCCTTCTCTTTCCATGGTGGCCATCTTGGTAAAAGATTTTCCTTCCTGCACCTGGATGCCGCAGGCGTCCCGGTTTGGGAAGGAAAATCTTTTTTTTTACCACCTGCAATTCATGGTTAAGTTGCACTAATAAAAACCTATGAAATTCAATGAAAAAACGTTGTTAAAGGGACGTTATGGTTAAGTTGCACTAATAACCTATGAAATTCAATGAAAAACTTTCTTAAAGGGACGTTATGGTTAAGTTGCGCTACTAAAAACCTATGGAATTCAGTGAAAAAACTTTGTCAAAGGGACGTTATGGTTCCAAGTAAAACCGAAAAACCCTTGAAATTCGCCAGTTATGGTAAGCTAAGCAACCATAACTCGCGCCACCACCGTGCACTGCTAACACTAACACCCAGGACATCAAAGATGACATCACAAATGTCATTGATGATATCACTGATGACATCACATGTCTGGCTTGCTCTTTTTTCTTTTGCTGACATGTCTAGGCCACATGGTTTTCTTCAATAACAGTCAGAAACTATAAATGTTATTTTATTTGTAGACGTATGCTTCAAGTAGGTTCTTACAGTAATTCCCTTAGAGTCCAGTCACATCATATGAAACATATACATACGGGAAGACACAAGCTTGAAAGACAGCAATCCTTTTTGTGCATAAAGATAATCAATAGACTTATGAGCACTTCCTGATAGTTCTGTTGTTTTTTTTTTGTTATGGCTGTACTTTCCCTGTGGGTCCAATCACATCAAGTGATACATATACATAGGGTAAATAGCAGCTTTGAAACAGAGCAATCATTTATTTGCATGAAAATAATCAGTTAAGTTATGAATTGTTTCTGCTACTACTTGTGCTTTTTTGCTAACTTCACTTTCCCTGTTTATACCCATATTGGTATGTGTTCTTGTGTCTTTGTGTTTTGTCTATAGTAATGCAATTATGTAATACATGTGTTTCATTAGCTACGTATTACATATTTCACAGTACACAAAAATCTATTAAGAAAACAATTATCATTTCAATTTTCAACATATTAACATTACGAATATTATACCTTCATTTTGTACGCTGCACACAATGTTATGTTTCTGTATGAGTAGCTTAGTATATCAGATAGAACCCCATAATAGAATGCTATTTATATCAATGCATCGTTCAATGCACTAATTAGGGTATGATATTTATTGCAATGAACCTTGACACTTGTTTCGCAACATTATAATAAGAATCCCTTGTACACATATTTCATGAAAAGTACATACACATGTGATGTCATCAGTGATGTCATCAATGACATTTGTGATGTCATCTTTGATGTCCTGGGTTTTAGTCTTAGCAGTGCACGGTGGTGGCGCGAGTTATGGTTGCTTAGCTTACCATAACTGGCGAATTTCAAGGGTTTTTCGGTTTTACTTGGAACCATAACGTCCCTTTGACAAAGTTTTTTCACTGAATTTCATAGGTTTTTAGTAGCGCAACTTAACCATAACGTCCCTTTAACAACGTTTTTTCACTGAATATATATTACTACGCCAAGACGGCAGAAAGAACAAACCACAGAGAGGTGGAAATCGAAGTCAAGGAAGAGGCAGAGGCGGCCGAAAACCACGAGGAGGGGGAAGAGGGGCAGGCAATGCAACAAACAGTACCCCGGCCAGATCGCTGCGCTCTGGAAAATAACGGAACAAACTAATGGGGAAGATACTAAACTTAAAATTATTAACCTATCAGACCACATACTTACCCCCAACCAGACAAAAGTACTCAATCTAGGTTTAAACTTTTGCCCGAAGGCAAAAAACGATTATGTACAGACAAGAATTGACTTTGATAAATACATACGCAAAATTCGTTTGAAAAAATTCTTTGCCACAAATCAGTATAAAAAACACCCTAGAGAAAAACAAATGGGACATACTGAGGTTCAAATCAAAGAGTTAACCGTTTTGACAGACCTGGTTGACCTGGAGAGAGGCATATCCGTGGGAGATCAAGGTGAACCCGTAGCTCTGCAAGACCTAAACATCAGAACAGATTGGACACCTAAAAGCCAATTGAAACCCATGTCCAAATTCAATCCCGTGGCTAACCTTGGCAATAACATAGAGGCATTTCAGAGTTTAGTGATTGAAGATCTGAAAAAACTTAGAAGAAAGGAACAGAAAAACATCCGCAATGACAATTTATCATTCACAGACAGACAGGCATTGAAAGAGCTGCATGAACTCAAAAATTGTATCATCAAACCATCTGATAAGGGACGCAATATAGTCCTGCAGAACAGGGAGGACTATATACGTGAAGCCTATAAACAGCTCAATGACAATCAATGTTATATGAAAATTGCTCACAATCCGACTAAGGAACTTGAAAGCAAAATCAAGGAGTTACTCACAGAATGGGGAGCAAAAGGCCTACTGTCTGAAGAAAGTTGCAAATTTCTTACAACAACTAATTCCATCACACCGACTATTTACTTTCTCCCCAAGATACATAAGAACATAAAAAATCCACCGGGAAGACCGATTGTCTGTTCGATAGGATCTGTTCTGGAAAATATGTCTAAGTACATAGATGAGGTCCTGTTTCCATTTGTCTTGACATTACCATCATATCTCAGAGACACTACCGATTTTCTAGCTAAAATTGAGGACATCCCCTGGGAGCAAGATTATTTGTTAACAAGCATGGACGTGGTCTCACTATACACCTCGATTGGCCACGAATATGGTAAACAGGCATGCAAACACTTTTTACAAACTCGATCTCTCAACTATTTGGAGCATACTCAAATGGTACTATCAATGATAGACTTATGTCTTACCAATAACATCTTCTTATTCAACAATGAATTTTTCAAACAGCTACAAGGAACCGCCATGGGCACTACTTTTGCGCCTCCCTATGCCAATCTAACTATGGGCGCCTGAGAAGAACGAGAGGTGTGGACGGAGAAGAACCAAAAATACACAGACAAAATTGTCCTCTGGTTGAGATATATTGACAATCTCTTCATAATATGGAAAGGGACCGAACAAGGATGGATGGAGTTTGTTAAATATCTAAACATCAATGAAAACAATCTCCGGTTCACAGAAACACACAGTCGTACTTTGATTACATTTCTCGACGTGAATGTGAGAATAATAGACAACAAACTCACCAGTGAACTACACAGAAAAATCACAGGGACCAATTCACCACTCCATGCACAAAGTGGACATCCAAAAAATCTGATATGGAGTGTTCCCTATGGAGAATTCATCCGGCTACGAAGAAACAACAGTACCCTAAAATCCTATGATATGGAGAGCAGAATCACCGCGCAAGGCTTTTCCAAACAACAATATCCGAGGAGAGTTGTGGAGAGGGCATACCTTAAAGCAAGAGCTAAGGAACGCTCGAAACTCATAGCAGGAACCGAACATAACGAAAAGAAAATTATAGAGAAAGACAGTACGCGACTAATTCTAACTTTTGATACCCAAGCACCCAAAATTAGACGGATTCTCAATAATCATTGGAGAATCCTCATGGCGGATCAGGATCTTAATAAAAATCTCCAGAATTATCCACGGATAACTTTCAGAAAAAACAAGTCGATAAGAGACATCTTGGTTCAAAGCTACATGACCCAGGAAGAAAACAGCAGAGAGAGGAGGTGGCTAGTAGACCACAAGAAAGAGGGCTTTTTTAAATGTACCCGCTGCAACATTTGCAAGTATGCCACAACACAAGGCTCTTTCAAACATCCGATCACTGGGCATTCGGTTCCTATATTAGGAAAAATTACCTGTGAGACGGAATACGTTGTTTATGTGCTGACCTGCGCGTGCAACAAGTGGTATATAGGAAGCACTAAATGTAAACTCAAAACGCGCATCCAACAACATGTAAGAGCAATCACGAACAACGATGCAAATTACCCAATGGCCAAACATTTCGCAGAATATCATGAAAAGGACATGAGCAGTTTTGGGTTTTTTGGCATTCATAAAATCGAGACGGGACCAAGAGGAGGAGACAAAGAAAAGATTCTGAGACAGAAAGAGACTCGCTGTATATTGGATTTTGAAAGCAAATTTCCGCAAGGACACAACATAGATGAGGAACTTTACACATTTTTGGGACAATAATAATAATTATCAATTGTTGTAAATTGGTCTTCAGTTTCTCTCCTTTCTGTCCCCCATATGGTTCAATGTCCTGTGGTTTTCTGGGTTCTTTCCAACTTACAATCTTCCAGCAAACATTGAGAATTGAGATACACAACAAATTGCTGGAATTATACAGTCCGATGAAACTGAGAGACGCTTAAATGTTTGCATTTTAACATGATTTTAACTTTTTTGTCATCACATATACATATATAGGTTTTAACGGTATAGTTGATTGTTTGTGCACCACTATGTTTACACTGATCACATTTTATACACTTTTTTACATACACTTATGCACATTAGAGTTTGTCTTAACAGGATATGCAGTGTTTGAGGAATTTCTTGCCGTGTTAGAGGGATGATAAGTGGATAAGATAACATCCTGTCCTAATGTATACAGTCCCCTCTTGCCGCACTCCCATGCACTGTGTATTAGACAACAATGAATTCAATTTGAGCATTACTTAGCTGCACTATGCATCAGACTAATGAGTGGTGTATGCCATTTTGAGTAACACATTTGATCAAAAGTGTGTAGTTTCGATTTTTAGATCCATACGCCGTGCACTATATAGAAATGTGGACACTCTACCATTTAATGATTATGCACTAGGCACTTTATAATGTTGAATTCTCTCAACTGACGATCATGGGGTCAATTAATATTGTTGACCACTTTCTCCGTCTCACCAATAGTAGTGCATGAGATGGGCGATCAACAGTTATACGATGTTGAAGCTCACACATGGCATAGAGGGTCTCCTATGATCGGCACTCACCGTTACGGGCAAGTTATGAAAAGCCCACTGTGGGGAACTCACATATGTCTAGTTGGTCTAAATTCCCTATGGAAAATATTCCCATATGTATTATCTATGGGGGTTAGAATATTAATTCCAATCCAACTGTGTTTTAGTTAATACAGTGTTTTATATGTCAAACATGTCAGCCTCTGACTTGCTCTGGATGGGTGTACTTTTCATCAGAGTCCCTCTTCCATTTCGGCGGTAATGAGCGCCGTCTCACTCTGCATCACTGTTTTTTAAACTCTATGGTTCTAAGGGAACGAATTGTTGTGACCAAGCGGCAGGGAAAGCTGCGAAATGCGTTAACGTTCCCAACGCGCACATCTCTTTTTGCACTTTGGGGGAGCCTTATGTTAATGGCTTTTTAATATGTTTGTGCCGTCCTGAAAGGCACCAATAAAGATTACTTTTTAATTGTGAAACTGGATGTCCGGATTAACTTTTTGGGCTAAATGAAGAGTGCTGCTCAGTTTTACCTGAGCCTATCAGTGTGAAGAAAAAAAGATATATATGTATATATATATATATATATATATATATATATATATATATATATATATATATATGTAGTTATGGTTAAGTTGCTAGAAAGAGCACTTTTTGGGCGGCTTATAACTTCGCTCCCCCTGGACGAATCTTCACCAAACTTTGCAGAAAAAGTATATGGCCCACTCTGGTGAGGTTTGCTCCAGAGACCGCAAAGTTATAGGGGGGTGTCAAAACCTCTGTTTTTCCCATACGCATAATGGGAAAAAACTTTGCTCACGCCTACAGCCCAAACCGCTGGACGGATTTTCACCAAATGTGCAGCAGGAGCAGCGGCTTAGTCTCGAAAGCGTGCTTTTGTTAATTTGGTGTAAATCCGTCCAGTAGTTTGTTTTAAAATGACCAAAACATAAGGCAAAAAAATTAGTGATATCTAGGTCCGCTCCACGGACACACTTCCCTGTTCGCTCCGCGGTCATGACACGGATTGGCCAAGCGGCTTGCGTCATGTCCGCGGACATGTGACGTGCTCTCTGATTGGCTTGGGTGAAGCGTGAAGTGCGTCAGATTTTTGGAGACGCCCGTCATCTTGGATTCGTGTCCGGTGTCCGTGGACATCTCGGTAAAACATATAAAAAAACACAACATTGCACTCATCAAACTTATCAAATAATCTTTGGGGAGGTGAGGGGTGATGGAATATGGCTGCAAGAAGCAAAAAAACGTGTTAACTAAAAAACATCTGAACAGGAAGAAAGCACGTAGTGGTGTAGACCACGCCCGCGCATAGAAGAGGACACGTGGTAAAGCACACGCGCACAACTACTTCACCAGCTCTTGATACTGTGCCAGTCAAAACACGCAGACACTTTCTTTTTCAAACTCGCACGCGCGCCTTATCCGAACTTGGACACGCATTGAAGAAAACACGCAGAAATGATGACCGCGCACAGGAGTTAATGGAAAACACATAGCAGTGAAGACCGCGCACACACGCTGCAGAAAACACGTAGCTGTGAAGACTGCACATGCGCTGTAGAAAACACGTAGCTGCGAAGACTGCACACACACAATGTAGATAACATATAGCTGCGAAGACCACGCACATGCGCTGTAGATAACATGTAGCTGAGAAGACCGCGCACACGTGTTTAAGGAAGCACGTAGCAGTGTATCTCATCCAAACTCACACGTGCACTCTTAACAGATGAATCCGAGCTCACACCCGCCTTATCCGAAAACGCACACGTGTTGAAGAAAAACATGCAGAAATTAGATGAATCCGAGCTCACACGTCCCTCATCTGAACACGCGCTGTAGAAAACACTTAGCTGCGAAGACCACTCACACGCACTGTATATAACACATAGCTGCGAACAGCACGCACACGTGTTGTAGAAAACACGTAGCTGCGAAGACCACACACACGCATTGTAGAAAACACATTGCTGCGAAGACTGCACACACGCGCTGTAGATAACACGTAGCTGCGAAGACCATGCAAAGCACATGCATTGTAGAAAACACATAGCTGTGAAGACCGCATACACGCGCTGTAGATAACACGTAGCTATAAAGACCACAAACACGCTCTGTAGATAACACGTAGCTGAGAAGACTGCGCACATGCGTTAAATGAAGCACGTATCAGTGTATCTTTTTCGAACTCATATGCACGCTCTTAACAGATGAATCCGAGCTCACACGTGCCTCATCCGAACATGCACATGCATTGAAGAAAAACATGCAGAAATGATGACCGCGCACAGGCATTAACGGAAAACACGTAGCAGTGAAAACTGTGCACACACGCTGTGGAAAACACATAGCTGAAAAGACCGCACACATGCGCTGTAGAAAATACATAGCTGTGAAGAACGCATGCACGTGCTGTGGATAACACGTAGCTGCGAAGACCACGCACACGCGTTGTGAAAAACACGTAGCTGCAAAGACCGTGCACACGTGTTGAAGGAAGCACGTAGCGGTGTAGACCAGGCTCATGTGAGAAGAGTTCACGTTGCAAAGTGCACGTGCATAGTAGATTTCACGCAGCAGAGAAGTCTGTGCACACGCGTTGGAAGAAACATGTATCAGTGAAGACCGCAGCAGAGTTAGTGACACGAGCAAACGAAAACCACACATGTGCGCAACTACTTCACCCGCTCTTGATAAAGTTTGGTGGGATTCTGTCAAGAGGGGCAAAACTAGAGGGGGGGTCCCAATATATTGTAAAGGCTTATTAATGTGGTGCCATTTGACAAATTTACACAAAGGTTTGCAAAAAGATTATAGATCTAGATATACATGTATTGATAAAGTTTGAATGGATTTTGTCAAGTGGGGGCTAGATTATATGACGATTGTTTGTGCATATATTTGACACTTTTGAAAAAATAAAACATGGGTGGATTTCCAGCAAACTTGTGTAAGGAGCATTGAGAAGGACCTGAAAGCATGGTTTTGCAAATGTGCCCGTGTTTTATTTTTTGACCAGTGTCATAATGTAGGTACAAAAAATTGTGATTTACCTTTGGTGACTGAGGTGTAGCCTGTGGCCATGGGCAGTGGCCACATTGTTGGGGTCATATAATAAGGTAATGATCTGGACAATTTGGCTACTGGCCATGACCATGAGGGACAAACATGTGGTTAAAGTGGCCATGTCCTCCTGGGACTGGCTTTGTGGTAAAGTTATTCGAAATTGGTATAGATTTGAAAAGGAAGAAAAATGTGCTTGTGGATATATGGACATAGAGTTCTCTTTTTGCCTTCTGTAGGGTGCCATGGAAAGCAAAGAGGGGCCCTGTATGGAATTCCGCCTTCCCTTTCCATGGTGGCCATCTTGGTAAAGGATTTTCCTTCCTACACCAGGATGCCAAGGCGTCCCGGTGTGGGAAGAAAATGATTTTTTTAGCACCCCGGGTTCCCGCTTTAGGAACCTAGGGTGCTTATGGCCTTCATCCATTTAAAGGGACGTTATGGTTAAGTTGCACTAATAAAAACCTATGAAATTTAGTAAAACAACTTTGTTAAAGAGACATTATGGTTAAGTAGTGCTGCTAAAAACCTATGAAATTCAGTAAAAATCTTTGTTAAAGGGACGTTATGGTTAAGTTGCTCTGCTAAAAACCTATGTAATTCAGTAAAGAAATTTGTTAAAGGGACGTTATGGCTAAGTTGTGCTACTAGAAACCTATGAAATTCAGTAAAAAAAACTTTGTTAAAGGGACGTTATGGTTCCAAGTAAAACCGAAAAACCCCTGAAATTTGCCAGTTATGGTAAGCTAAGCAACCATAACTTGCGCCACCACCATGCACAGCTAAGACTAACACCCAGGACATCAAAGATGACATCACAAATGTCATTGATGACATCACTGATGACATCACATGTGCATTTACTTTTCATGAAAAGTCTGTAGAAGGGATTCTTATTATAATGTTGACAAAAAAGTGTCAAGGATCATTGGAATAAATATCATGAGCTAATTGGTGCATTAAGCAATGCATTGATATAAATAGCATTCTATTATGAAGTTCTATCCAGTATACTAAGCTACTCATGTAGAAACATAGGCAGTGTGTGCAGCATACATGATGGAGGTGCAATATTCATAATCTTGCCATGTTGAATAGTGAAATGATAACTGCTTTCTTATTAGAGTTTTGCGTACTGTCAAACATGTAATGAGTAGCTAATAAAACCCACTTACTACATAATTGCATTATTACAGACAAAACACAAAGAGACAACAACACATACAAATATGAGTATATACAGGGAAAGAGAAGTAAGCAGAAAAGCAGCAGTAGTAGCAGAAAGTGTTCATAGCCTAACTGATTACCTTCATGCAGAGAAATGATTGCTCTCTTTGAAAGATGCTACTTACCCTATGTATATGTATCACATGATGTGACTGGACCCTAAGGAAAGTACTGTGAGTAAAATGTATACAAATATGAGCATATACAGGGAAAGTATGGTAATAAAAAAAAACAGAACTATCAGAAAGTGCTGATAACCCTACTAATTATCTTCATGCACAGAAAGGATTGATGTCTTTCAAGCCTGTGTCTTCCCCTATGTATATGTTACATATGATGTGACTGGACCCTAAGGGAATTACTGTAAGAACATCCTTGAACGATAAGTCTACAAATATAGTACCTTTTCAATTTTTAGTTCCTGACTGTTACTGAAGAAAACCATGTGGCCTAGATTTGTCAGTAAAGGAAAAAAGGGGGAGCCAGACATGTGATGCCATCAGTGATGTCATCAATGACATTTGGAATGTCATCTTTGATGTCCTGGGTGTTAGTCTTAGCAGTGCACGGTGGTGGCGTGAGTTATGGTTGCTTAGTTTACCATAACTGGCGAATTTCAGGGGGTTTTCAGTTTTAATTGGAACCATAACGTCCCTTTAACAACGTTTTTTTACTGAAAAAAATAAATATATATATATATATATATAGCTCTTCCTCTTTCCTCTCTAAGCAACAGTCATATTGTCAGTTGCGTGCTTGGTAAAGCTACCTGAGTCCTTGCTGACAGCGGTGCAATCAGAAAACCTCCTCAGATATCTTGATGGGGGAAGGGATGTTATGTTTTTTCCTATCATAGAATGAAAACAGCAGCAACAGATGCCTCTCCGAGCCTAGTATTTGGAGACATACATTTTGGATACGTGCATACTGAAGAAATGCCACCATGATATTGGGGGTGCATTGTCTGCATGGGGAGTGTATGCATGAAGGCTCCGCGGGTGGTGCTAGGATTCTGACAGACCTTGCGAGGGAGCAGAGTACTAGGATGCAGAGTCTACAACTGTGTTATTTTCTATTTTTGAGTTAATAATGAGTGTTTGTGCATTTTTATAACAGTGCACTCAGAAGAAAGATCATTTTTTTTTTTAACCTGAGTGCAGGCCTTTCCATGAAGCAAGACATTCTGAGGCACAAATACTGTGTATTCTCTGTAAAAGAAGTGAATCAAATTAAGGACATTACTTAATTGTACTAACAATCTAAAGTTACTTTTTTTAAATGTCTCAATAGTGAGTTCTAATGATAACTTCCATTAGCCCCCTCGCAGGAGCCATCCACCAATAAGAATGCTTGGTATGTGGGCTGTATTCACTAAGGAAAGCCCACGCCCAGAGCATTCTCATTGATGACGGGCGCTTCCATTCCCGTCTCCCCTTCACCGTTTAGAATCTGTATAGTTTCCTACACAGGTGCTAATGGTGACCTTCTCTCAAAAAGGAAAAATAAAATGTTTGGCTCTGTCAGTGCTGCTTTTCAGGAAGTCTGTTGTCCATCTTAATGACATCACAGTCATCAACATGGAAAATGGACTGCCATGACAGCACTGCCGGAGCCAGGTTCCACCACAAAGGTAAGACTCTTTCTTTAATTAAAACAAAAACACCATTAGCACCTGTGTTTGGCAACTACAGAGGTGCTAATGGCGATATTAACCAAGGCTTCGCTCAGGCCCTTAACTAGGGTGGTGGGCCGTTACTCAGATGGTCGGCCCGCCCCCTTTGTTAATATCACCTCAATATAAACTGTAGTCATAGTAAGAATGCTACACGAACAAAGCATATCATAAAAAACAGAATAACCATATAGATCATTTTCTTAGAGAAGTTTATCATTTCAGGATGGACACTCCTGCTGAATTCCTTTATAATACTGCTTTGAGAATTGGGTAGGAGACAAATAGCATCATTGTTCCTGCTTAGCTGTTTCGTATAAAATCAAAGCACATCTTGAGAATGTAAGAATAGCTACACATATTCATATTTGCCAAGTATGTCTATGATAACAGTGTTGTACACTTGAATCACTAAGTACATAATCTACACTGAGCGTAGTGTGTATTTCCTTTTTCACAACTCTCACTAACATTACAGTTTATTTAACCATGAAGCATATCTACTCATTCGGATAGCTTCAACATTGGGATGTGGGGATAAAATGGCTGTGACTCAGTTGGGGTCTAAAGGCTATCAGTTTCCACGGATGTGTGCTCACTCCAAAAGCTCCAAAACTGCTTTTGGGCCAAAACTGCTTTTGGGAGCCTCACAGACTATATATATATATATAACGTTTTTTTACTGAATATATATATATATATATATATATATATATATATATATATATATATATATATATATATATATATATATATATATATATATTCAGTAAAAAAACGTTGTTAAAGGGACGTTATGGTTAAGTTGCGCTACTAAAAAACTATGAAATTCAGTAAAAAAACTTTGCTAAAGGGATGTTACGGTTCTATGGGTGTGATATGCTGCGGTGGTTGCGGCCAGGCCCTAGAGTCTTGGGTGCATGGCCTTTAACAACCAAACAGATAAATGAATATCATTAAATTTGATATGCCAACAGGTATCTAACTGCTTCAGAAATCTGCAACAAAAATGTGGATGGTTCAAATGTAATGATACTACCATTACTCTAAAGCAGAGATTACCAGCAAATCTTACAAACGCTTTTTTAATCTTCTTAAAACCAAAATTGAATAATTAATCTGTACTTCAACATTAAAAACATTAAATGAAAAAACTATAAACAGTTAGAATACGTCAACAGGTATCTAACTAGCCCAAGATTGTATAACAACCAAAGAGATAAATGAATACCAATACATTGTAACAAAAAATAGACAGTTAGAATACGCCAACAGGTATCTAACTGCTTCAGAAATCTGCAACAATCCAACAGACTGTAGCATAACAAAAAAAAGTTTTTTTTATCTGACAAGGATTTTTTTTTTCCACAGACCCAATGATTTGAAAAATAAACACAGAAACTGAGCAAAATGCACAGTACAATGGTTTGTAAACCAAATATGAGGGTAAAAAAAAAAGCTGAAATATCTATTATGAAATGTAATAAGTCTTTATAGAATACATACACTAACATGTTCTTTTCTTCGGCCATGCACCGAAGACTCTAGGCCCTGTCTGCAACCACCGCAGCATAGCACACCCATAGATTACACCCATAGAATCAAACATTTTTAACTATGATCACACCCATAGAATCAAACATTTTAACTAGGCCTCATGGCATCCTCATTGCATTTTTTATGTCCGCGAACACCTTGGGTGTCCTTAGAACAGTTTCTACTTGCCTGCGAACAATACGGACAGGTATAGTGTCCTCAGGACACCTTCATTTTCATTTATTTGTGGACATCCCAGACACGGCGTGTGTTCTTAGAACAGTTTCAACTTGCCTGCAAACAGTATGGACAGGTATAGTGTCCTTAGAACATCCCCATATGGGACGATTGCGGACATCAAGGACAGTGCTACTTTCTGCAGACACAACAAACACAACAGCGATGCCTACCACCTAAATAGATACAATATTTGAACCATCTCTTACCCCCCCACCATCCCCAAATAGTCTTACAGACCAACATAGTTGCCAAAATTGTATTTCCCCACCATTTGACACCGCGCTGTCCGCGGATGTCTGCGGATACAAGATGGCGGGCGTTTTAAAAAATCTGATGCACTTCACCCTCTTCACCATCCAATCAGCAGACACGTCACATGTCCGCGGACATGACGCTTGCCGTTTGACCAATCAGGACACTGTCCGTGGAGTGTCCGCGGAGCGAACAGAGAAAAGTGTCCGCTGACCGAACATAGATATCACTAATTTTTTTTTACCTACTTTTTGGTCATTTTTTAAAAAACTACTGGATGGATTTTCACCAAATTTACAAAAGCATGCTTTTGGGACCATGCCGCTGCTCCTGCCGTAAATTTGGTGAAAATCCATCCAGCGGTTTGGGCTGTAGGCGTGAGCAAAGTTTATCCCCCATTCAGTCTATAGGAAAAAAAGACATTTTGGGACCCCCCCTATAACTTTGCCCACCTGGACCAAACCTCACCAAACTTTGAAAAAAATTTCAGAGTTGCCCATATACTTTTTTTTGCAAAGTTTGGAGAGGATTCGTCCAGGGGCAGTGGAGTTATAGGCCGCCCAAAAAGTGCTCTTCCTATGGAAACAGCAACTTAACCATAACTACACAGCCACCACTGTGGCTGTGTAATATATAAATATATATATATATATGTATGTATATATAAATATATATATATATATATATTTATTATAAAATACATATATATATATATATGTGTGTTGCGGAGTGTAGTCAGCTGTGGAGGTGAATCGCTGTTGTTGAGTGTACTGACTGAAAAGCCAGACCTGTTCCTGGAAGGAACCTTTGCCTGCTGCACTGCGCTTATATAAATGACTTCCTGGTGCAGCATGGCACTGAGTGTGTAGCTGAGTGTAGTCAGCAAAATTCAGCATGTTTGCTGGGCTTGATATAATCCTTATTTTCCTTTGTTGGGTATTGGTAAGAGTCTCTGCTGCAGCTTTGTTTACACCTGTGAGTGGAGTTATGTATGCTTATTCACTTCGGAGTAAAGTAACCCCGACATCTATCACACTGCCAGACACCTTTTTGTATGTTCAAGTTGGGGAGATGTTACCAGTTAATGATAAGAAAGTGGGAGGTTGTACTGAAAGTTTTTTGTAGGAGTTAATATCCAAAATTCCAGACTCATCAGTAACCCTTTCTATTCTAGTCATCTGAACAGGTCCTTAAAAGAAACTATGGCCAAAGGGGATAAAGATGCAGAAACTCTAACAGACCCGCTTTACTGCTCTATATATTGTCAAAGGCTACTGAGAAAATTGTTTATTGATAGACCGAGTGCCCAGGATCATTTGTTGAAAGATGAGAAGCACTGTTTTGATCAACCTATGGATGTATGGATGTAAAAAAAAAGAATTGAGATCTAGTTTAAAATGATTATTTTGGGATGATTCAGAACAATCCATAAAAAAGGCTAAACATCTTAAGCAAACTTATAAAAACTGGTTGAAATCACATAAATATCTCTTATCTCATTGAAATGCAGAGAACAAACTTTTTCTAGCAGATAAAAATGGCCGATTTTTTGGGCCTTTAATTAATACATCACCTATCACTTAATGTCATCTTCAAGTTCAACCGATTTCTGAAACAAGATGGGGAAACATTTGGATGGGACATTTTGAGAACCTTTATAGCTTGATGCGCAGTCATAATAGTACATTGTCTTTTAGCAAAATGGCGATTGGTTTTTGGACTTTAATAAAGAGAATAACCAGACCTACAGGCTCACATTTTGGAGATTCTAATTAGTAGCATTGTATCTTCCCATACTATTCCCTTGTTGTGGAGGATTTCGAATATTGTATTGATTTTTAAAAAGGGAGATAGGCTCAACCCAACTAATTATAGACCAGATCAGTTTCCTTTGATTTGCTACTAATCTTCCGGTAACCTGTGAGGTTCCAAATATACTTGAACCCCTAAAACCAAAAATATACAAATGCTCAATTCTGAAAAGCACCAAAGATATTATACCAAGTCTCATATGTAAATACCTCAAAACATTTTTTACCTTTAGCTTGATTCTACTAAACATACAGCATTGGTATCAATGATGGCTGTTTGCTTGTAAATTCCCATCTTCAGGATTCAAAGCCCATTTTACAAAATCTCTAGAGGAAAATATTTACAATTTTTCATATATCAAAACTTGATCACATAATTCAAGGTGCCCTTCACCTAATCACCCATAAAGTTTGGTCAAAACTTGATTTACAAAGTAATGATTGCGTTTAAAATTCTCTCCAATTCCCCAAATCACTACAAGTAATATTAGAATTTTCCAAATATCAGTGACATCGTTCATCACAACCAATATTAGAAGTATCTGAACTTTAATATTTCACAAAGTGATCCTTTTAGTGGCAATTTACTTCAACAAGGGTTTCTTAGACCCACCAAACGTTTTGTTAATAGTGCAGCGTTCTGCGTGGCAGCAACAGCCGCCATTTTGTGTTGCAGCCATATTTGTATTGGCCATGAAATCAGACACAAAGCGTGTGATGCCATGCGTAATTAACACATCTTAACAGGACGTACGTGCATCAAAATATAATGCACGAGTGTAAAACGACCTTGTTTTCCAATGATCACACATGCCGTGAAAAGCACCTTACCAGCCAATTTAGTCAAGTAAATATATATATATATTTTGTTTTTTCTTCAAACAAAGGGGGGAGAAAACGCTCACGGGTGGCTCCGCACTCACAGTTGTAGTTCCCAAACTTTGCAAATCGAGCAAAGTGAGGACACAGCAGCCGGGTAACGTTCCCTTCAAGTGCTGTGTAATTTGGGCATTACCAGCTAAAAAACAAAACAACTGACGTGTTTTGCCACACAGGTTTCGTCAGAGTTGTGATTGCTGCCTCACGACCCATTTTACACACATAATGCTGTTACAGGCATTGAGTCCTTCTTTAAGTTACATATTTTAACCAGTAAGATTAAAAATGTGATATCCGCACCCAGTGCCATCTTGTGGTGGTAAGACTTTCTCTTATTACATTGCTTGATACACTGCCAGGGCATGTTTAGCAAAGTAACTGAGTGAAACATATCTTTAAAGAGGAGAAAATATATGTATATGCATATCCACATATATATTTGTGAACATTTGTTTGTATGTTCAGGGTTGGCTCCAGCCCCATATCAGTTGGTGGGCTGAAGTTTGGGATTTCAAAAACAGGAAGTTATCACAAAATAAAACATAAACCAGGCTATATCAGACCCCATGTTCATGTCAGCTACAGACCCAGGCAAGGCTGTGTGGCCAGCCGTGTGGTACCACTCGGATATATGTATATTGTGGCAGCATGTGGTATACAACCTCCAGACTCTTTACGTCACCGTGCCCTTTTGCTAATGTACACAGTACATTTACAATGATGCCAAATTAAAAAGCATAATGCGTATCAGTCAATCTATGCTGAACACATGTACCGGTCTAAGCTATAGGTTGATAAAGTGCATAATGCATAGCAGCATTCAAAATCATGTCTGCATGATCACATGACTGTAAGGTTTCGAGTGCATTATAAATAGCAACATTGGTTTGTACAGCACATACATAAACTGACAGAGTAGATACAATGTGTAAAATAGACCAAATATTCCATGTGCAAGTAAAGTGGATAGTGCATGGAGGGATCCAAATTATCATTGACACAATCATATGTGTGTTAGAGGATCCTTCACCTCAAATTGCATATGAGGTTGTTTTGCAATTAAAGTGCATAATGCATAGCACGCTCTATAGCTCACAAGGTTCCAAGGGCATAGTTGCACTAATCATCCGATTGAAACAAATATTGTATGTCTATATTGCATCACTGATCCGTGCATTTGTACAGTGGCACCCTAATATTTTCTTTCTCTAAGTCGCCCAACAATGTGCCTTTGTCTTGTATGTGGCAACATTTTTATCAATATCTTTATGGTCACCTTTATGTCGCATAATGGTCCAGGGTACTTCATATATCATGTCCATAGGTTACTAATTTACTTAGTGCCTATGTTTCATGTAAAATTGTATCTCACCTATTGGCATACGCATATAGTATTCAAGCTCGTACTTCTACACCTTGATAGGCACCTGAATAGTTACCCCTGTTCTTATCCACCAATTTCAATTGTATACATATGACCATTAAAAATATATGGGCTGTGTGTGCTTGATTAGAAAGACTGTGAGGCGGGACACATTATAAAAAGTGAAATAGTGAACTGATCACCAAAATTAATGGAACACAGTACTACTTCATATCTGAGAATAATTAATACCAAATGAACAGAAAAAGTGAATAAACAACATGTGTGTTTATACATTTAAGAAAAGAATGATAGCCAATAAAAAATGTGGCAAACAAATTAAAAAAACACTAAGACCTAATTATACATACTGTAGGGTCTGTCAAACGTGCATCATATAACACCCCACGGGAACAGACCAATCTGCACAACATTCAATGATTACACAGAATTAGTATAATGGGCCAGGGCAACCAATCCCAAAGAGAGGGATTAAACACACCTATTTCAGTCCCTAAGCCCCTGCCCCAAATCCTAGGGGTGATGCACCGCTTATCTATGAAAGGATATAATAAGGAGGTAAGTGTTCTTCGTTGTGGATGAAATCACAGAAAGTTGTTAGCACGTCCTAGTTCATATGGCAAAGGTCACATGTTCCTAAAATTCAGGAGGTCTATATTTAAACACCTTGGCATTAAGGCAAGGGCCATAGAACAAACAGCAAAATGTTTAAAAAGTAGAAGCACCATGTGTGGGAATGTCTCAGGAATGGCATTCAACAATTTTATTCCGCCTGGATCATACTACACCAATCATTAAAAATCATGTGCCACCCAACGTGTATTAGATTGAAGACACAATATCTCATGAAGACATAAAACAAGGAGACATCCCTTCCCATCTAAAAAAGACAGTCTAGTTTGTATTGCTTAAGAAGTAGTTTTCCAGACTATATAAGTCTTCCAGTTTCAATAGCCTATCAACATCATGTATCCGACAGGTCACACCCACAGATTTTTTGTTGTTGAGGGGTCTGTGATATAAAGGGTGCATATAATGTTTTCTATAGGAATCATAGGCCCCCATTAGGAGGTTGGAGGTAACCATGCTGCTTTTAGCGGCATGGTTGCCTCCTTACTGCATACCGGGCCCGGGTTCCTCAAATGAGGAGTTACCGGGCCATCCCAACCTTGGCAGACTCGGTAATTCCTCGTCCAAGGAACCCGGTCCATCCCCATTCCCATTTGAGCCCCTATGGGGCTTAATGGGAATGGGGATGTAGCTAACAACAGGCCAGTTAATAACGAGCCCGTTGTTAGCTCCCTGGTCTCCTCGCGGGATCCTGTAAGGACGCTTGGTTTTACCAGGCGCCCATTGCGGGTCCCGCGAGGAGACCTCGTGATAGGGCAGAATGGGTTTACCGGCACCGGCACCATTACCGGTGCCAGTAAACCCATTCCGCCAACCTTGTAATGAGGGCCATAGATTAACTCCTGCTCCTGTATTTCAAAAGGAATTTTGTTAGAGCCAAACCAGCTGCATGAAGTTGACACAAATCTCAACTGGCAGTGACCAGACTCAAAACTTCATGTTTTCAAAAAGGAAACCATAATTGTATTCATTTCACACACACAGTGAGGTACTGCTTTGCCGTCTAATATGATAATCAAGGGATCTAAATCTTTTTGCTGAATAAGGAGTGGACCACACAAGAGAAGACTGGAAGCCTGAATCCTCTCAGGACCACCGGCATCTATCAGACTGACATTATGGCACTATTACATGATCCATACATGACCAACAGAGAGCAAGAGATAGTGATACTAGCCTGATTAAGCGGCTTCCCTACCAGAAATCGGTCCCTGTTTTGTATACTGAACAAGATTGTCCTAATAATGTGGGGTTAGAAGATTAACAATCACTGTAAGAATCAACCACTCTTTGTCCTGATGAAGGCCTTGTGGAATCAACGGGATAACCTTGCTGGGATGTGGTTTACCTTAGATGAATACACTGAAATGCAGTGCATCGACACAACATTTGTAAAAACTTTATATAATAGGGGGTAACGGACATTAAGTACCCTTCAGAGACAAGAAAAGGCTGTGAAAAGATAGGGTCACAGGATACGATAAAGGATAGGCCCCTTTAATAAATTGCAGGAACATTAACAAGTATGATGTTATTAGAATATGCCATGTTGTGGTTTCCAACTTGCTAAAATACTAATCTGTGAATATGTCCCTCTCTTCGAGCCTCTGTTTTTACTCTGCGTGAGATGTTCAAGAATCAAATGAACCTCCATAATACTTGTTTACAGGAGAATCAAAGTCTCTATGACTTAATGGAGGTGTTTTTGTATACTAACCCAGAAAGAATGAGAGTTATTATTATATGTGAATTTGTGAATCACAGTGTGTTACATGTTTTTTTTTTATAAAACAAATTGTCCTAACAAAAGCAAACATTTTGTGAAATTAATAAAATGATGGTTACCTTTTTTGAAAACATGATGTTTTGAGTCTGGTCACTGCCAGTTGAGATTTGAGTCAACTTCATGCAGCCGGTGTGGGTCTAACAAAATTCCTTTTGAAATACAGGAGCAGGAGGTAGTATGTGATCCAACATCCTGGCCATCTTCATCAGGACAGTCTTCTAGGCTGCTAGTGTTACTATATCACTAGGGGCAAGTCCAACCATATTTGATCAATAACAAGGTAATTGCATGTTGCCGTCTTCATTACAATGGACGAGGCAGTGTGTGTTATCTGCATAGTGGGCAACTATTGCCAGAATGCATATCCACATGGGGTACCATATATCACGTCAAAGTCTGCTTGTATAAAGTCTCATCCACTAGCAGTCTAATCAAAATGCACCATGCTTTGAGCGTCTTTGTTATTTATTTGTGCCTCAAATCTAAATCTCACAAAAAGGGGAAATAAATGGGAAGAAAATGCAATACTGTCCAACAGAAATAAAACTAAACAACCCTATTCCCCCATATATATATATTCATTTCCTCATCCACATTGTGTCCATTTGATGTTTTAGTGTCGAAGTCCACAATGTAACAAGATTCTTATTTCCCTATCTTTTCCTCAAGGATGTTGTTTAATCTTATCAATAGAAAATATCGTAGAGAGGACAATTCTTCTTGATGTTTCTCTTGGAAATGTTTTGCTAGTGACCTGTTATTGATTGCCCTGATGGGTAGAAAAATATGCTTTTTGGACATTTTCTTTGTGCTGCCCACACACTATTTTCCACTTACACATTGTATACTGTAGATCACAAATGCGTGTCAAATATTGATTGATCCATACTTTCTCATTTGTACGTGGGTGTGTATATTATTTGGTGTTAGTGCCATAACGACAGGCTCTGCATTTGCTGCATTTGTAGAAACCCTTATTTGGGCCCAATAGCCAACTCATAGGAGTCTCTTCTGTTTTTCTTTGGAAGAATATACCACCTTTGATTTGATAAAAGCAAACTTTTGAAAATGTCACTTGGACTCCTTCTCCCATCTACCGGGTAGTATAGCTCAGTGGCAATGCGCTCATCTTGGAAGCAAGACGACAATGAGCAACAAAGGTTTGAATCCCGGATCCACACTAAGAAACCTCATTGGTATTAAGTGCATAATAAAAAAGCAATTATAATAATAATATGGGGTTGAATGTTTGAATTGGACAGGATCTTCCAATGTGAGTCCAAGATCTTTCTTATTCTCAAAGATTGTACATTATATGTGGGATGGTATCTTAATTGATTATCTTTTTCTTCCATTATATATTTCTTTTTAAAGAGATCTTCCCTCCTGCGTGCCTTCACTTTGTTGTCTGCATGTTCTATGGTCTTTTTAGAGTAGCCACGTTTGCAAAACCTCCACGTTTTAAATCTTGCATGTTTATTAAATTCAATTTATGTGGAACAATTCCTGCAAGTTCTTATAAGTTCACCATATGGGATACTTTGTACAGCGTTCTTAGGATGGCAGCTATTGACATGCAACAAAGAGTTTGTGTAGGTAGCTTTTCTGTGTATGATACTTTGGAACTGATTATTTTCCACATATATTTGGACATCCAAGTACATTGTTTGTTTCTTAGCGTGGTGTTCTGTGAATTTGCTGTTGTCTGGGTTGATTGATTTTCTCGACAAATTACAATCACTATTGTACGGTCCCATTCCATATGATGAGCACATAGTCTATAGAGCCGTTCCATGTTATGATCTTTTGTGTGTATTCCTCTAATTCTTCACTGTGTAACATTTATTGTTCTCACATCCCCCTCATAAGATTTGCATACAGTGGGGAGAAGATTGTGCCCACAGCTGCACCACACTCTTGCAAGCATAATGTATTATCAAACTCAAAAAGTGCTGTGCCTGAGACAGAAAGTTAACATTTCAGTTATCATCCTGGAATGTTCTCTGTAACTTGCGGGCTCAGTAGATAAAATCAATTGGACTGCTTGTATACCAAATTCATGCTCTACACAAGTGTACAAGGAACATGATCAATCGGTATGATTCCTACCATGGGATGTCTGCTATTTTGCGCAAAAAGTCTGTGGTATCGTGAATGAACGATGGAAGTGTTTCGACAAATGGGAATAAGAAATTGTAAAGAAACCTCAACGTTTTCTCCAATAATTATCCTATTGAGGCCACGATGGGCATTCATGTAGGCTTGACCAATCTTTTATGTACCTTTGGGACAAAATAAATCGTTGGTGTAATGGGGCATTTTACAATAAGAAATTCCTTCTCCTCCCATTCAAAGAGGCCCATTGCATATCACCCATTTCGTTTTTGATTGCAAAGCTCTTTGTTTTGCATCATAGGTCTGCTTCCAGTTTGGTGAAAAATAGCTGTTGCCTAATTGTGTTCTTTAAACTTTAATAGAGTTTATTGTTGCTAACCTCCATTTTGTTCCTTTTCCTACGTTGTTCTTCATGAGCCAAGCCTTTACGGTCATCATTGAACAGATCAGTGAAAATATCCAAATGTATGCGATTTGGTATTGTAGCATTTAAGCGTTACTGTTGTTTAAAGTCGCTATTCCTCGTAAGTCATTTGTTAATGGCATATCCAGCGAGGTCCCTATATATAAAATTAGTAGAAGGGAAGATAGTTTTATAAAACATTTTGTACTTCACTGAAGAATCTTTAGTTAATGGAATTCAAAACTTTAAAAATACTGAAATTGTCAGTTATATTTAGTGACACAATAATAATTCAACCACACAATGAAAAGATCATGACATCACATATAACATCACAAATGGCATCATTGATGACATTGATGCTAGGTATGTATTTATCTGCAGAGTTTTATTCTGAATTACATGTGATCTTTTTATGATATGATATGATATGATAAGTCATGTATAACGCACCTGTACACTAGCGTTTCTAGGCGCGATAGTGCTGGAAGTGCTTGGAACGCAATATGAGGTGCATTGTACTAGAAAACAGGTTACCCTATGGTCCATCCTGACAACCTGATATGGTGGATGGTCCTCTCTCAAGCACCCTTCGTTGGGTCACCTTTAACAACTAGAACCCAGTCAAAAACCAGTTTGAAAAGGTCTGAATTCAGATGTTGTGTTAATTGCAGGTGACTGTATGATGCTGCAGGTACGGTTTAATAGTGTTTAAGGTTCTATGTCATATATAAGGACATATGACACATGGAAGATATCACTATGGTCAAGTATTATGCATAATAGGAAAAGTGCTTACCGTGCTAATTTACTCCAGATTGCACATTCCCACAGTACCTACATATGGCATTTCCTGATAACTGTCTCTGTAAGTTCTATTAACTTTGCAGAGCTCATGGTTATGTGCTCAATGCCTTACCTTTAGTAATCGATGTCCTGTGGGTACAATTTGCATGGCATTGTTTGCAGAAATGCTCTGCAGGCATTCCTATTCTAAGACTATCCACAGATCATGTTACCTATGGCTATATCATTTTGGCTAGTGCCTGTGGCCATGCCACAAGGAGAGTATCCCTCAAGCAATAGCCTCAGGGAATGACCTGATTCAAAATCTTGTAGGTTCAGCACTGGTGGGCTTTCCCTGTATCCGTGCCCTTCCTGCTGAACCCCTGACCTAACTACTCAGAGATTTGGGAATTGTTCATGGGGCATAGGCTGAAGCCATGCCCCAATTAGTCTCTGTACCAGCTGCCTCTGCAGAACTGGAAATAGCACTTGGGGGATGGCCTGCAGCCTAGCATAGTCCCACGCTATGTACAAAGAATGCAATGTAACCATACTTTGTGAGTGCTGCATCTGGGGTGTGCCCTGACTTCATGCCACAGGAACAGCACTCAGATTTTAGGTGCCCACTGGGCTTTCCCTAAGGACACCTGTAAGAGGATTCAATTCAACACTACAGCTAAGTCAATGGCTAGTCTGGGATACTGAATGGAAACCCTTATTGATATATCTTTATGTCCAGTTCATGAGTTCTGGATGACTATCCCTAAATAACACCCCTCTCTTGGAATCCCCCTGACCCCACTGAGCCAAGAAGTAGTTCTGTTTTGCAAGTTAACAGGTTTATTTGAGAATTTAAACAATATATATATATATCACACTTTATAATAAATTAATAATTGAATATCACACTTAATCTGAGCAGTAATCAATAATGTATAGTCTGGCACTAGCACACTTCTTTGTAATCAATGATGAGTGGTTATAGATGGATAAGATAGCAACAATACTTTTATGGTTTCAAATGGATGCAAGGTGGAATGAAAATGCAGTACAGAAAATAACTTGATAGGGTTTCAGCAAAAGACAATGTAATCACTTTCTTGGACAATTCACCCCCCAGCAGCTTATACAACAGATAGGAGTTTTGAAACACAGGCAAAATGCTTTGAATATGGTGACAATGCAGTGAGAAATATGCTGAAAATGCTTTTAATTCCCTTCAGGAGGTTCAGGGTGAGTGGTATCTAGTTAATATGAGTTCAGGTTCACTCTAGCAATGATTCAGGGATGGTTCTTAAGAGGCAAACGAAATTTAGCAGTTCATGCAAAAGCAGCTATCTTTTTACAAGTAAAGAAATTGGGCCAAATCGCAAATCGCGGCAAAATTCGCGAGTGCGAGAATCGTGATTATGGCAAAAGTATAAGGAGTAGCAAGTCGGTTCTAAGCTCGTTGAAAAGCTGAGATTCTAAGCTTTCAGAGGAAAGTTAAACCAGGTTTCAGAGATACGGAGGATTAAATAAAGGTAGTTTTTCAGATTTGAAATTTTAAAAGTTCAAAGCAACAGGTTACAGCTTGCAGGTAGAAAATGACAGGTGACAGCTTTGCAAATGACAGGTGACAGTTAGGAGGCAGTTCTGGTTAGATTAAAATAGATTGAATTATATTATTTTAACTAAGAGATTGGTTCTGCACAGTTCTGCTAGGTACTCACAATATATTTTGAAATAGGCCTCCCCACGGATCTGGTCAGGTTTTGGACTGGACTCCGGTTCTGGTCTCGGCACTTCACAGTGATCTGGGTCAGCTTTCTGGTTCTGCTAACAGCGGTCTGGGTCACTCTGGATCTCTGGCCTCTGGTTCTGGATACTGCTCTGCTTTCTCTGGGTACAGCACTGCTTCTGGATCTTTCTGCACAGCTTTCTCTGGACCCCGCGCTGATCTGCATGGCTCCTGGATGCTGCTACCGCTGTTAGCTTTGCTGGATGCTGAGGCCTACTGAGAAGAGTTCTCAGCTTGTGGGTTTAGGCCCTTGCTTTGAGTTCTGAATCAAGTTCTTTGGAGTTTTAAAGTCTAAGTGCTGAATCTGCTATCTTCTGGATGTTGTATGGTCCGGCAGAGCGCGTTGCAGCAACTGGATTTGAATGTCCTCTCTAGCTTCCAGTGGCTCTTTTTATGTCTTTTGAAAGTGGGTGTGTGTGCAGCATCACTAGCCAGCCCCTCCTTCAACTGCCCATTGGTCAAGTTTTCCGCACTGCTTTGATTGGGGGAAGGAAATGTGTGTCATGGTGATGCTGTAGGTTTTATGGGTCAGAGGATCCTCCCCTGGTCAGTTTGCCCACAAATCTATATTTGACCGGAAGACATATTTCATAGATACGCAGTGGTTTGAAATTACATGCACCCATCACGTATCACATGAGGTATACTCTGTTCAAACTCTGATGTTTCTAAGAGCTTGCATTCAGAAACAGCAACATTTTGCGTTTTTTAACTGGTTTTGCAATATTGGTTTTTCATTAAAAATTATACACATATACACGGCCTGTCCATACATACTCCAGTAAATTCCCATGTCTCTAGCTTAAACACAGAGTCTGTAGTATACATAAATAGCAGGGTTTTGCCCCAGAACATCACACAAATTGGAGTTTGGGCTTGAATCGAAGGTACATTTTTTAAATGAAGGCTCTCAAAGTTATACATTCCTGTCATTTGATTACAAAGAGTTATCAGTGTTTCTGTAAAATATATATTTTGCTTTCAATTCAGTTCTCAGAGGGTTGGAGTCCGCCTCCAAGACTTGGGTGGTCAGTGATCACATGTGTCTTCTGGCAGGCAGGCCTTTGTTGACAGGAAACAGTCAAAATCAACATATTCTATTCAAGTGCAAGAGCCTATTGTGTGGTCTCCAGGAGGCTCCCAGCCAGTCTGTCTTCTATCAATCAAGAGGTCATGTGAGATTCTAACTCCTGGTGTGAATCTCTGGAGGTGAGAGGTTTCCCAGCCTTTGGCCTGTTAATTAAATCAGATTGTCTTCTGGGAACAGCATGTGGTTAAGATTTTAATTAACTCCCAGCCTTTGATGTAAAGGCCTCTCCTGCAACTCCTGACATGCAGTTTCCCTGTCAGAGTTTAGACCGCTAGCGCCGCACTCAGTCAAAAGCGGGTACTGCATGCAATTTTTTTGGATCAGTCTTGAATTCAAGCATTTCAAATAAGAGATATTACATGGAAGTATATTGTCCAGGTTCAACAAATGGCATTGGTGTAGTTATGCAGTAAAATAATTTTGTGCCCATAAATTAGCCATGTTTGACCTGAAGAAAACGAATTCCCACCAGTTATGGGTTGCTTTTGGCAATCAGCATTGCCCCTTTTACAATGGTTTTAGGCTCTGTGCCCTTCTGTGCTCACAACATAGGCAAAATATGTGGCAGCCTATTCTTCATGCATTTCCCTGTGCATTTTCTGGGAAGTTCTGGCCATCATGATGTTTTCCATGCCAGTACTGCACAGTTTTTGTGGTAGGGCTCGGATGCATGGGTAAAAACATCCCACAAGCCCCCCTCTTGCGATGGCCATTCTGTTTCACTGATGGAACTCGCAAGATCTGGGATGTTCTCCTCATCTTCTTCCGGTAGATGGCACAGTTCAGCATCTTTTCCTCCATCCGGTACTGATCGATCGGTTCTCCTCGCCGGTCCTGATGGGAATATTGGGCGGTACCCCGGGCCCCTTGCGTCTCTGCTCCCGGTCTCCGGATCATCCTCCTTGGCCAGTCTCCAGGTTTTCTTTCTCCTAGGACGACAAAGGAAGAGCGGCAATACCTATTCATGGACATTTCTCCCCCACCATTGATATAGTGGGGTGGCATATATATTTTAGAACTCAACAGATATGAACATGCACATTTTTTTAAATTAAGCGACAGGAACACATAAACTTGAGAAACACAGAATTTGATAGGTTATATGTAGGATATTTTAGGGTTGGAATTGAATTACTCTGGAGCGGTACCCTCTGGGATTGCAGAGGACTCCTGCAGTTGTTGCAGAGTGTGCCTGGGATGGCAACACTTCAACTGGTTGATGTGGACCCACTTGTCTTCCCCCTCTGCCAACCCGCCTTTGGGGATGCGGATCTTGTAGGCCACAGGGGAGATCTTGTCTATAATCTCAAACGGTCCCTTCCATGTAGGCAAGAATTTTCACTGTTTGGCCTAGTTCCTTTGGAAATTGTATAGATAGACCCGGTCCCCCACCTGATATTCCTTCCTGGAAGTTTTCAGGTCATAGTGGGTCTTCATACTCTCAGCTGATCTTTCTAGATTCCGCTGAGCATAGGCAAAAGCATATTGAAGGTGTTTCCTTAAATTCTCCACATACTCATGAGTTGTGGAGGCATTTATTAGTGTCTGCTCTTGGGTCCTGTAGAGCAAATGCTGCGGAAGCACCATCTTGCATCTAGTCATCAACTTGAATGGTGACATTTTGGTTGCAGATGAAGGGGTAGATCTGATGGCCATTAGGACCAGAGGTAATCGGATATCCCAACTTGGCCCAGAATCTGCCACAAACTTCTTTAATATGCTCACAATGGTTAGGTTATATCTCTCTATTGCCCCAGAAGAAGATGGCTTGTAAGCAATGTGTAGCTTTCTCTTGACCCCCAGTATCTCCCACATCTTTGTCATTACTTCACTGGCGAAGTGGCTACCCCTGTCTGACTCAATCCTTTGAGGTAGACCAAAACGGGAAAACATGTGGTTAATCATCAGGGCAGCTGCTGTTTCTGCCTTGCAATTAGGGGCTGGGAGACATTCTACCCACTTGGTAAACAAGCATGTAACGGTCAACATGTACTTGTTTCCTCTAGACGAGCGAATCACAGGGCCTACAAAGTCGATTTGCAAATCTGACTATGGCAGTGTCATCCCCCTCTTTTGGAGGGTTGCACAGTGCGTGAGGGATGATGGCTGAAATTGTGCACACACAAGACACCCCTTCAAGTATTGGTCAAGGTCCTGCCCCATGTGTGGCCAGTATGCAACCTCTCTTAAGATTTCCAGTGTTGTGTGAAACCCCCTATGACCGGCAGTGGCCGCATCATGGGCGTGATTTAACATCAGGCTTCGGAATGAGGTAGGAACCACCCACTGATCGTGGCCAGCTTTGGATTTCCTTACCAGCAAACCGTCTTGGATCCGGAACATTTTTGGACATTTCATCAACACTCTTAGGTCCTCTTTCCCAATGTACTCGGTATCCGTCAGGGGAAAGTTCTCAGGGTCCTCAAGGTGTTGGTAAAACTTACCAATAATTGGATCCCCCTTCTGAGCTGTAATCAAATCAGCATCAGGGGTCTCCTTACTCCATTGGGCAATTGAAAGATCATTGTGAGCATTTGTCTGGGACCTAGTGATAGCAGTGACCTGGATTTCCCCCAACAGGGACTCAATCTCGATTAGATCCCCTTGGATGGCCCCGGTTTTGGCCAGCTGATACGCTAAGTCATTTCCAGTTTTGTCTGGTCCCTCTACTTTGAAATGACCCTTGATCTTTTTCCAGTAGATGGTCATCCCATTCGATGTGACCAGATCATAAATGTTTTGGATCAACTTCCCATGTTTCAAGGGTTTGTTGTTAGCACATAACATGCCTCTGGTTTTCCAATTAACCAGGTGCTCCACGAACCCGTTCCGTACATAATCCGAATCTCTGATTATGACCAGTTCGTGGAGTTGATGCTAGACAGCAGTGAGGATGGCCTGATGCACAGCCATCAATTCTGCCACCTGACTACTTCGGGGACCAATTTTGTATCCAGCGGAGGGTTATGGAGACTCATTCACCCATGCATTCCCTACGCCGGCCACCAGTTCTTTCTCCCCCTTGTTGTCAACATGGTAAGAGCATCCATCCACATAGACAGTGGGCATTCCCTCACACTTGACCTCTTCAAAGACTTTGTGTAGGGAATTAAGGTATGCCTCCGTGTTGTCCTTGATTTTTAGACTTTCGTCCTCGAGACAGTTTTCTCTGGCACAATCATGCAAGTCAGCCAGACCTTGCGCGAGGGGACTCTTCTTGTTTTGGCCATATCTGACCTCCACAGGAAAGCCTTGCATTGACAGAATCCAGGAAATAATTTAGGAATTACTCACATTTCCAGTCCGGATTCTATCACTTTGGAGATATTGCAGAGGCTGGTGTGGAGTCTCCACTATGATGTGTTCCCCCTGGATAAACGGGCGGTAATTCTTCAATGCCCACACCGTTGCCAGGAGGGCCTTCTCACAATCGTTGAATTTTTCCTCCACAGAGGATAAAGTTTTGCTCGCATAGGAGATTACTTTATTGACCTTGTCATGCTTTTGGTATAATACTGCCGTCAAGCACGTATTAGAGAACCCCGTCTCCAGGAAGAACTCCTTGTTTCTGACAGGGTAAGCTAGGCAAGGCGCTTGTGAGAGGCTTCTTTTGAGTTGTTTTACCGCCTCGGCTTGTTCTGGACCCCATTCCCACTTGACCCCCCCTTCAGGAGATGAATCAGGGGTCTGGTGATCTCTGCCTAGCCCTCAATGAACTTTCTGCTGTAATTAGTCAGTCCAAGGAGGCTCATTAGTTCCTGCAGAGTTGTGGGCTCTTTCAGTTTTTGGAGTGCTTCCACCTTCTTTTCCTGGGGACAGAGACCCTGAGGAGTAATCTCATGCCCCAAGAATTTAACACGGGTTCTACACCACTGTGCTTTCTGAAAGGAAAGTTTTGCTCCGGCGGCCCTCAACTGGGTCAGAACATAACGGATCTCCGCTATGTGTTCCTCCACAGATGAACTTTTGATGAGGACATCATCTACATAAGCCAGGTTACGCCTTGCACCCAGGTCGGGCATGGCCTTGTGTAGGAAAATGTTGAATTCATTGCCGGAGTTGAGGTATCCGAAGGGAGTCCGGGTCCATGTGTACTGCTGGCCCCCAAAGGTAAAAGTCAATTTGTATTGGTCCTCCCTACTGACAGGCACGGTCCAGTATCCATTGGTCAGGTCTATTGCAGTGAATACCTGTGACCCCTGGATCTGGGCCAGCCCTTGGTCAATGTAGGGCAGAGGCCATCGGGAAGTATGGACCCATTTGTTGAGCTCCCTAAGGTCGGCGCAGAGTCTCCACTGGCCGTTTGGCTTCAATATTCCCAGCACCGGATTATTGAAGGTTCTGTGTATTGGACGGATTATTCCCCGGGACTCAAGGTTCTTAATTATTTCAGTAAGGGACTCCATTGATGCGAGAGGCAAGCGATATTGCTTCACAAACACTGGAGTCATGCCAGGGTCCGTGGGGATTGTTGCTGTGTGGATATCGGTGCGGCCACAGTCATATGAGTCTACCGCAAAGAGATCTTGGAAATCCAAGAAAACTTGTTTCAACTTTGGCTTCTGTTCCAGAGTCACACAGGCATCAGCTAGGTTGACTCTCTCTTCCACCATCTGCCTGAAGCCTGGAAAGACTTCTGGTATGGCTATCTCAGCGGCCTCCTCCAGCTGGGTGGAGAAGTCCCTGGTCAGAGTGCTGATTTGGACTGGAGGCCTCAGGTGGGAAAGGCAACCCTCATGGACCTGGAAAATCACCTCATCCCTCCTGAAGTCACAAGTCACATCTTCCTTACCATAGGGGCGGGAAGTGTACACCAGGAAGTTCCCCCCATTCCGGGTAAAAATCCTGTCTGGTGTTGTATTGTCCTCACTGTCACTGTCAAAACAGACCTTGGGGATTGGTCCTAACAGTTCATTTCCTAGATCAATGGAAAAATGTCGGTCATCAACCGCCATTCCAATAATGGTGCCTGCGGCTAGAGTAATACTCTTTAAGTCGCTGTTATCCACCTCTATTGGAATGGTGTCATGTTCTATGTTGACTAATGGAGTTGGGTTTACCCCCAACCCTTGCTGTTGGAGAGAAGCATTTAGATGTATATAAGCATCAGGGTTTTGCAAATATTGTCCTCTTTTAACTTTCACTTCCAGGGAGAATTGCCGGGTCCTTTCTGGGATGGTGACTTCCTCTTTGATCTGAATTTCAACTGCATAAGGTAGCAATTGAGCTGACCTAAATGCTTTTTCTAGATCATCAAAGCCCATGGGATTATCCGCTAATCGGGACCAAGCTTTGAAGTTTATTAGGTCCAAACAAATGGCAAAGCGATTGAGAATGTCACTGCCTAAGTAAAAAGCAGCAGTGACGTCTCGCACGACCCAACAATTGTGGACTATGCTCTTGTTGCCAATGGAGATTTTGAGCATACACCTGCTTGGCAGGAGATGTTTGGAATTGGGTGCTTCCAGATCCATTTCCCATTTGTCTATCAGTTTGAATGTGGGAATGGCTGGATCTTTTGGGAGTTGGCGGAACATGGCTTCGCTGATGAAGCTCTTACCATTGTTCACGCACACTCGAGCGAGAACAGAGTCCTTCCCATCATTTAAATAAACAGGGATGAACAACTGCTCTCCAATTTGCTGAATATCAGCCCGGCTCTGAGCTGATTTCACATCTATCTGGACTATAGGAGTGAGAGTTTCTGATTGTGGATTAGTAAAGAATTTCAGGGTGTTTCCTTCCAGTGTGGAATACCACCTTAAACTGGAAGGAAGGTTGATTTTCAGAAATAGAGATGACCCCCCATCACCAGTCTGTTGTCCTACTGCGATTACTGTCACGTCTGGAATCTGGTTGTTCTGGAAGTGAAATTCTATTTGGTCAGATTTTTGTTCAACCATGTGGCAGGTGCCGTTTAAACTAACATGGTTGACACTCTGTTTTAATTGTATTGGTCGGCTTGTCTGGGTCCAGAGGACTTTGTTTACACAATCTATTAGAGGTGACAACCTTCTCAGGAGGTCATTCCCTAGTAAACAAGGGGTGCCCTCTGGAGTCACTACTATGACCGGGTGTTTCAACTTGTGTCGCCCAATTTTAATGTCCAAGTCTGCAGTCCCCTCAACGGGAATTTCCTTCCCGTCAAAGTTCTGCAGTTGTCCAGGAAGAGAGGTGAGAGGAATACAGTAATTCTCCCCCCTTCTGGCATTTAGTTCCTCAAAGGCCCTTTTGGACAGAAGGGTAGCTTGGGATCCTGTGTCCACCAGTGCCAAAATTGTACCCTGCCCCTGTACTTGTACCGGGGCATAGTATCTTCCCTCCTTCTCCTCAAGGGGGCACAGATAATGCACATTTTCGGACAACTGGTGGGCTAACTTTCTGGTTTTGGACATTGCTAGCGAAGAGATTTGGGCAGAATTCTGTGGAGAGCCTTGGGAATCTGAAAGAAAAAGTTGGCAACTGGAGATCAGAACCATTGTGGGTTCCCCTGGTTCCGGTTCTGGGCCACCCCCCCCTTTTTGGAGGCAGTCACCAGGATGGGTTTGAACCAGGGGATTTTGGTATTGTGGGTTCTGGGATGAGATGATGGGCGGCGGTAGCTCAGACTCCATATCGCCCCAGTCTGGATTGGAATCCCTTGGGACCCATTTTTCCTTGGGAGGAGTTCCGCCATCTCTGAAGGAGAAGGTCCTTTCCCCAGGATCCTCTGAGGATCCCTCTCCCTCAAATTGGAAGACCTGTACCTCCTCCACAAAGTGGGTCTGTTTGGGTCCTTTGTTTCTCCTACCCCCCCCTCTGCTCCTTGGGCGGCAGGCTTTCAGGGGTAGGAGATTTTGTTTCCGGTTCCTGGTTTTCTAGGAGCTGTTTACAAGTTGGGAAGGAAGCTTCCTCCAAGGCTTTACACCCCCCTTCCCCTTGTGCCTCATCCCTGGGAACCGGTGTGTTATCGGGGTGCTGCCCCCGTCATTGTTCTGGAGCAACAGGTCCAGAGTTTGGGGCATTCTGCGGTGGCATGCTCATCTGAGGGTTCTGTTGAGCCCTCAGTATGTGACCCAGATCCCGTGCAATATTTTGGACCTGGCGCTCTAACTGGGAAACCCGCTCAGGATGATACGGGGTGCTATTTTCTCCCATGGGCTGATCCCGGGAAGGGTAGCTATCCCTTCTCTGGTAGTACCCCTGGTTGGGAAGATTTGGGTACCCCTCCACCCTTGGCCTCCCCTCTCCCGGATTAGGTTGTCTGGGCTCAGGGAATTGGGGAAAGAAGGATGGATGATTTTGGGGCTGGAAATTGGGCAGATACCTGGGGGAAAGAGTTCTGCCCAGGATTTGGAGAATTTCTGCCCTCCTGGGGGAAGTAAGGAGGGAAGTTCCCCGGGTCAGGTGCTTGGCTGGATCCCCCCCTTGGGCTGGAGGAGTCCACACATAACCCAGGATTGGTCGGTTTCCCTTGTAGCGGGGATTTACATAGTCAGGGGAGCGGGGGACCCCATTTGTGGGACTACCTCCTCGACTCCCTGTCTGTGACTGGCCCGAGGGATTTCTGGGCTTAGGATTATTAGGTGCAGGTAGGTTTTTAGGCCCCCCCCATCTCCAAGTTTAAAACGGGGGCAACCTTTACCTCTGCCACATTGGCAGCAGCAGGGGTGCTGTTGGTTTTGGGGTTTTTGGGCGCATTATTTTTATTTTCTATGGGCTTCTGCACCTCATAGATCTGGGTAGCCTGTTCAATGAAGAGAATATAAGTTCCCAGGCCGGGAACTTACGTCCCCTGCACACTATCTAATATCTGGAATACCAGACCAACAATTAGATGTATCTAACAAGTGATGTTTCTTAATAAATTCAAGAAAATCTGTAAATGGTAATACATAGAAAAAGGTAATTTGTTCAAAAAAATGACTTTGAATCAGATAAGGTTACAAGAACCATTCTTCATTGTTTATTCTTGATGTTGAAGCTGTGGAAGGCCCAACGCGTTTCGAGTGCTACAACACTCTTCATCAGGGGCAATAACAAAGGTTTCTAGGAAAAAATATATATAATATGTACATTAGGAATTTATTTACACCAACAACGTTTGTTCAACAACATTTCTAAATAACTCATTTTAGATCAGGATATGTATCACAATAACCCATGACATACAAGGATTACATATGTGGCAGAACGTTTGACATTTTAAATGTACAGAGTGTACACTAACCCAGAAGAGGACAGCCTGTCCCTCATTAATATCTATAGAAACTGATAGTAAATTCACTAGGTTAATAGTATCTTCTCTGCTGTGATCGAATGAGGAAATATATAGGAAAAAATATATAGAATAACTACTGATAGTGAATTCATTGAAGTTCTAATATGACAAGGTAAGAAACTGTGCAACTATTTAGAGAGTCTAACCTTGTGTTTTTTTGTGAAGGAGGTACTTCAAGAGAACGGGGGTGGTCTGGGACGGGAAACCCAGGCCTTCATCTAAACAAGACAGCGGGTCTTTGATGGTAAGTCCTTATCTGTAGAAATAGAATAGACATCAAAAGTGTCTATTTAGACCGTTGTGAGTGACCTAGTGAGGATAGAATAATTTAAGACAGTAATGAGTCACTTACAGCGGTATCGCGGTTGACCAATATCAAGGTAGCTGAGGGGAAGTGGTAGTCAACAACCGCAAATGGTCTGGAGGTTACTCAGGACTGGAGCGCTGAGAAAAAGTGGACTGAAAAACAAAGGTAGAGTCTCAGTAATGGACAAAGGAAGTGAACAGGGTGTTCAAATACTTTGTTCTGAAAAAGAAACCTGGGTTGAGCCAGTATTGGAACCTTAACATTCTTACCTAGTGTATGTCAGTGTGGCACACATGGAGACCAGCTGCCGAAGGGTTGCTCGACTCCTTTTCAAGTGCCGCCACTGTTTATAAATTAATTAGTTGTGTGACGTAATCAAGCGCGTGCGTGTGGTACGTCATACTGTGCGCTGAGCTCCAGGCTCAGATGGATGAAAATTATACAAGATAGAATCTAATTAGCCTCCTCTTGAAAGATGCTCGACAGGGGCAGGTAGGGCTATGAGAGCTTAATCAGTCGAGTGAAAAAAGAAAAACGGACCGCGGCGTGTTTATAATGTGACATCATCACGCAAACGCGTGCATGACGCAACATGTAAACAAACCTAGTGTCGGGGTGAAGGAAATGTAACAATATGACCTCTAGGGGAATGGCAATGTCCAATATGTGTATGACCCTTGATGGTTGAAACTTATATCATTCATGTGAAGGTAAGAAATCATGATGACTAAGCTTATAAAAATCATGTGGAACAACATCCATGCATTTAGAGTGTCATGAATAGTGTAAAACTAGAAAAATGACATGTTCTAGGCACGACCTGGAGGTTGAAGGACCATAGGAGGGCTAAGGAATTTATTATGGCCATTACGACTGCCTGACTGGAAACAATTGATGGATGTTGATTATACATCGACCTATGTATACTATCGGGGTCAGAAGAAAAAATAAAATGGCGGACTGTGATTTATACTAATTATAGTCCTGCATGTGAGATCTGAGTTTTAGGGTCCAAAGTGGTTGAAGACCTTATACATAGTTGTAGTAGTAAACATAGATGATATTAATGGTTAGGTACATTCTTGTTATGCAACCAACCAATGCCATTCTGCCCACACGTCTGGTTCACAGTCTAGTGAAGGGAGTATCAATTATACAGATTGTATATTTCCGAGATAGAGTCAACGGAATGACTGGATATGTATAAACTTTGAAAACATTTTTACATTTCTATCCAACTGTCCAAGTTAATTGGTTCACAGTCTTATAATGTGGTTATGATAATTCTGGCCAACAATCCTATCAAGTATTTTTAAGGAGACATTAATGAAGATGCACGGAAAGAGAAAATTTAACGTAGATGTTCTTTAAATGAATGGACCTAAATAGTAGTCTTCATTTAGACCGAGTGGGGTCATTGCATCTAGTCTATGAATCCAGCACAATTCTTTTTGTGCCAAAAGTTTGGGTAGGTCACCTCCTCGTTGGAGGGGGTGTAATACTTCCAGTATTGCAAATCTCATTTGCGAGATGTTATGCTTATTGTCTCTAAAGTGCCGGACTTATTACTTAATAAACAACCGAAACAAACTCAGTCAAACCTCATCTACACATTGAAGTACTCTGCCCAGAGCTTTCAAGTCAAAAAAATTATCACTAAGAAATGGGATCTTATAAAATCGGATCCTAATCTCAACCGTCTCTTTCCAGCCCCCCCAATGCTAGCATACAAAAGAGGACGGAATTTCAGAGACATGCTAATCAAAGCCAAAAGACCTAGAATATCTACTCAAAGGACATTGACGCAGTCAAGAAATGGCACTTTTCCGTGCCTAAATTGTCAGCACTCCTCGAACATCATCAAAGGCAATCACATCAGACATCCGAACAATGGTAAAAAGATTTTCCTAAAAAACTTCGCAACCTGTGACTCCAAAAATGTCATCTACACCATTAGATGCCCTTGTGGGAAATATTATGTTGGGAAAACCAGTAGAAAAGCCAAAGAAAGATGGACTGAACATAAGTCCCAGATTCGAACAAAAAATGTGAAGTCACCTGTATTCCGGCACTTTAGAGACAATAAGCATAACATCTCGCAAATGAGATTTGCAATACTGGAAGTATTACACCCCCTCCAACGAGGAGGTGACCTACCCAAACTTTTGGCACAAAAAGAATTGTACTGGATTCATAGACTAGATGCAATGACCCCACTCGGTCTAAATGAAGACTACTATTTAGGTCCATTCATTTAAAGAACATCTACGTTAAATTTTCTCTTTCCGTGCATCTTCATTAATGTCTCCTTAAAAATACTTGATAGGATTGTTGGCCAGAATTATCATAACCACATTATAAGACTGTGAACCAATTAACTTGGACAGTTGGGTAGAAATGTAAAAATGTTTTCAAAGTTTATACATATCCAGTCATTCCGTTGACTCTATCTCGGAAATATACAATCTGTATAATTGATACTCCCTTCACTAGACTGTGAACCAGACGTGTGGGCAGAATGGCATTGGTTGGTTGCATAACAAGAATGTACCTAACCATTAATATCATCTATGTTTACTACTACAGCTATGTATAAGGTCTTCAACCACTTTGGACCCTAAAACTCAGATCTCACATGCAGGACTATAATTAGTATAAATCACAGTCCGCCATTTTATTTTGTCTTCTGACCCCGATAGTATACATAGGTTGATGTATAATCAACATCCATCAATTGTTTCCAGTCAGGCAGTCGTAATGGCCATAATAAATTCCTTGGCCCTCCTATGGTCCTTCAGCCTCCAGGTCGTGCCTAGAACATGTCATTTTTCTAGTTTTACACTATTCATGACACTCTAAATGCGTGGATGTTGTTCCACATGATTTTTATAAGCTTAGTCATCATGATTTCTTACCTTCACTTGAATGATATAAGTTTCAACCATCAAGGGTCATACACATATTGGACATTGCCATTCCCCTAGAGGTCATATTGTTACATTTCCTTCACCCCGACACTAGGTTTGTTTACGTGTTGTGTCATGCACGCGTTTGCGTGATGACGTCACATTATAAACACACCGCGGTCCGTTTTTCTTTTTTCACTCGACTGATTAAGCTCTCATAGCCCTACCTGGCCCTGTCGAGCATCTTTCAAGAGGAGGCTAATTAGATTCTATCTTGTATAATTTTCATCCATCTGAGCCTGGAGCTCAGCGCACAGTATGACGTACCACACGCAAGCGCGTGATTACGTCACACAACTAATTAATTTATAAACAGTGGCGGCACTTGAAAAGGAGTCGAGCAACCCTTCGGCAGCTGGTCTCCATGTGTGCCACACTGACATACACTAGGTAAGAATGTTAAGGTTCCAATACTGGCTCAACCCAGGTTTCTTTTTCAGAACTAAGTATTTGAACACCCTGTTCACTTCCTTTGTCCATTACTGAGACTCTACCTTTGTTTTTCAGTCCACTTTTTCTCAGCGCTCCAGTCCTGAGTAACCTCCAGACCATTTGCGGTTGTTGACTACCACTTCCCCTCAGCTACCTTGATATTGGTCAACCGCGATACCGCTGTAAGTGACTCATTACTGTCTTAACTTATTCTATCCTCACTAGGTCACTCACAACGGTCTAAATAGACGCTTTTGATGTCTATTCTATTTCTACAGATAAGGACTTACCATCAAAGACCCGCTGTCTTGTTTAGATGAAGGCCTGGGTTTCCCGTCCCAGACCACACCCGTTCTCTTGAAGTACCTCCTTCACAAAAAAACACAAGGTTAGACTCTCTAAATAGTTGCACGGTTACTTACCTTGTCATATTAGAACTTAAATGAATTAACTATCAGTAGTTATTCTATATATTTTTTTTCTATATATTTCCTCATTCGATCACAGCAGAGAAGATACTATTAACCTAGTGAATTTACTATCAGTTTCTATAGATATTAATGAGGGACAGGCTGTCCTCTTGTGGGTTAGTGTATACTCTGTACATTTAAAATGTCAAACGTTCTGCCACATATGTAATCCTTGTATGTCATGGGTTATTTTGATACATATCCTGATCTAAAATGAGTTATTTAGAAATGTTGTTGAACAAACGTTGTTGGTGTAAATAAATTCCTAATGTACATATTATATATATTTTTTCCTAGAAACCTTTGTTATTGCCCCTGATGAAGAGTGTTGTAGCACTCGAAAAGCGTTGGGCCTTCCACAGCTTCAACATCAAGAATAAACAATGAAGAATGGTTCTTGTAACCTTATCTGATTCAAAGTCTTTTTTTTGAACAAATTACCTTTTTCTATGTATTACCATTTACAGATTGTCTTGAATTTATTAAGAAACATCACTTGTTAGATACATCTAATTGTTGGTCTGGTATTCCAGATATTAGATAGTGTGCAGGGGACGTAAGTTCCCGGCCTGGGAACTTATATTCTTTTCATTGTATTGTGCAACCAAGGTGTCATGGTTGCCCCTCTCTCCTCTGCACCTCATACTTGATTAGCAAATTTTCCAAACACCCAGTATCCAAGTTACCGTTTACAAATATTTTTCCTTACTAGGGTGTGCCATAGTTGTCCTATCATTCCCTTCTAGCCTGTTCAATGACCCAGTCTAAAGATCTTTTCTCATGAAAATCTCTCACGAGCTGGGTCATGATGTATTTGGGCAAGGCATGGAAAAATGTATTGACAAATTCTCTGCTGTCTGTGCGCACCCTTCTGGTGGTCTGCGCAAATGCACGTTTCAGTTCTTGCACAAATTCTTGTGGGGCCTGATCCTCCCCACATTGCAAATTGTAGGCTGCCTTGCGAGCCTCTTGGGTATTTCTGTGAACAGAAAAATGTTTTAATATGGCCGCCCTATAGGTGGACCACCTTGAATGATTTTGGTCCTCCAGCCCCGCAAAGAAACTGGAGTACTCTGGGGAGAATGTCCACTTTACATATTGGATACAGCTTTGGCTGTCCTTCAAATGAAAAGTCTCCATCATTTGCTCATAGAGCTCCAAGTGTTCCCAAACAGAGTACTTGGCGTTCTTATGATAAGGCGTGATGACACTCCTGATTGCCTTAATCTGTTTCAATGGGTCCTTAAGCAAGGCCCTTTTTGCCTTATTGGCCTTTTTGGTTCGGGTAACCCTGGTCCATTCATCCTCTGACTCAGAGGCACTGCTCCCAGAGGTTCCTGTCTGATCTTCCAGGTTTTCCCGGATTCTGCGAGCCTGGGAGTGGCTGGAAGAATGTGGGGACCTGGTCTCCTGTGTCCTGTACCGCTCAGAGGAGTCTTCAGATCCCTCCTCGCTGCCAGGATTTGATGGGTACCCCCCCACACTGACCTAACTGGGCAGAGGTTTTCAGGATGCCCTTAATGGGCCTACTCTCCTGGGGTTCCCCACTAAATTGCACTGTGCTTGGGTGCCCATACCCAGATGCCCGCCCCTCCATACCTGGGTGGTACTGGCCTATGAGCCCCATGCTTCTGGCTGGATAGTAATCTGCCATCCCTGTGGCCCGGTGCTCATGTGCGCCAGGAGACATGGGGGTGGCAGAGTCCAGGGACTGAGAGAGATAAAGGCCTCTGGTACTAGGGCTCCTGAGGTTATGCTCAGGAGTTTCCCTTTCCCAGCGAACCTGGTCTCTATCCGCCCCTGCTCCCTGTTGCAATGCAAGAGCCTGCGCTTTCAGTTCCTCAGTTAAGGCCTTACTAGACTCTATCAGTCGCTCCTGCATTGCTACCTGTTGTTGGAGCCTATCATTGTGCTGACAGAGAGCCTCATTTTCTCTCTGTGCCTCCTGATTGGTCCTGGAGTACTGGGCCAGTCTCTGCTGCAGGCGGGTTACCTCCTGAGCTGTGTCCCTATTGGCCTGCTCCTTTCTTGCCAGAGCTTCCTCCACCCTCCTGGTGTGCTCCAACAAGTTCTGGTGTTCTTTTTGGAGGTCACCCAGTCCCTGGAGGGCCAGGTGATTTTCTTCCATTTTCCTTTTTAAGTGGCAGACTTCCTGGCCTAAGGTATCCCTTTCCTGACTAAGAGCCTGCATCTGTGCCGCCAGGTCGTCCTTTTGCCTTTGGAAGGCACCAGCTTTCTGGCGCTCCTGGTCAAACTCTGCCTGGGTATACAGGTCTTTCAAAATCAATCAGTTTATTGCTCTCTGCCTTCTCCCTATCTAGGTGGCTTTGCAGGGTGACTTCCTGCTCAGCACATGCCCTATTGAAGTCTAACTGTTGCTCCAGCTTTTTCTGGCTCTGCAGTAGGGAGTCCAAACCTTCTTGGTACTCCTTCTGCAAGGCCAGAAATCTGGTATCCTGGTCCGCCTTTTCCTGTTGCAGCACATCCATATCCTCCTTTATTTTAGTGATGTACCGTCTGCTGTCATTTTCTGACTCCTGGCTCCTGAGCAGCCTCTGCTCAGAACAGTCCAGATCAGATTGGGCCTTCTGTAGTGCCAGCAGTTGCCTACTCGCCAGATCTTGGCCTTCAGCACATTTGTCCTGCATGGCTCCCATATGTAAATATAAATATGCCGCTACCCTGGCAATCTTGTGGTGCTCATCCTTGGCCTTAGGGGCCATATATAGTACACTCAGGGCCACATGTAGGGGACCCTGATCTCCCCATTTATCTGACCCTGTTTCAGTGACCTGTTGCGCGATTGCCTGCAACCAGACCGTTTGGTCCTGATGAGTCCACTCACCTCTCACAAATAGCTTATGTAAGAAGTGTTCTCTGGCTATTTTCATATCTACCAAGGTCGTCATTCTGGAATTTGAGTTCCTTCCTGACTTACAGACGTTTGTATTTTATTTTTACAAAACAGACCTTTTCCTTAGAGCGTTCCTTTGAGGAGTGCTTTACAGCGTAACACAGCATGGTGATCCGACCGGATATGTGTATCTGGTCAGCTGGCACACTGTATTAATCTGCACAAGTGATAGATCTAACCCAAACGTCCGGCTCGAGCCCCCACTTTGTAAGAGGATTCAATTCAACACTACAGCTAAGTCAATGCCTAGTCTGGGATACTGAATGGAAACCCTTATTAATATATCTTTATGTCCAGTTCATGAGTTCTGGATGACTACCCCTATATAACACCCCTCTCTTGGATTCCCCCTGACCCCACTGAGCCAAGAAGTAGTTCTGTTTTGCAAGTTAACAGGTTTATTTGAGAATTTAAACAATATATATATATATATATATATCACACTTTATAATAAATTAATAATTGAATATCACACTTAATCTGAGCAGTAATCAATAATGTATAGTCTGGCACTAGCACACTTCTTTATAATCAATGATGAGTGGTTATAGATGGATAAGATAGCAACAATACTTTTATGGTTTCAAATGGATGCAAGGTGGAATGAAAATGCAGTACAGAAAATAACTTGATAGGGTTTCAGCAAAAGACAATGTAATCACTTTCTTGGACAATTCACCCCCCAGCAGCTTATACAACAGATAGGAGTTTTGAAACACAGGCAACATGCTTTGAATATGGTGACAATGCAGTGAGAAATATGCTGAAAATGCTTTTAATTCCCTTCAGGAGGTTCAGGGTGAGTGGTATCTAGTTAATATGAGTTCAGGTTCACTCTAGCAATGATTCAGGGATGGTTCTTAAGAGGCAAACGAAATTTAGCAGTTCATGCAAAAGCAGCTATCTTTTTACAAGTAAAGAAATTGGGCCAAATTACAAATCGCGGCAAAATTCGCGAGTGCGAGAATCGTGATTATGGCAAAAGTATAAGGAGTAGCAAGTCGGTTCTAAGCTCGTTGAAAAGCTGAGATTCTAAGCTTTCAGAGGAAAGTTCCTAGCACAAACGGTTTCAGAGATACGGAGGATTAAATAAAGGTAGTTTTTCAGATTTGAAATTTTAAAAGTTCAAAGCGACAGGTTACAGCTTGCAGCTAGAAAATGACAGGTGACAGCTTTGCAAATGACAGGTGACAGTTAGGAGGCAGTTCTGGTTAGATTAAAATAGATTGAATTATATTATTTTAACTAAGAGATTGGTTCTGCACAGTTCTGCTAGGTACTCACAATATATTTTGAAATAGGCCTCCCCACGGATCTGGTCAGGTTTTGGACTGGACTCCGGTTCTGGTCTCGGCACTTCACAGTGATCTGGGTCAGCTCTCTGGTTCTGCTAACAGCGGTCTGGGTCACTCTGGATCTCTGGCCTCTGGTTCTGGATACTGCTCTGCTTTCTCTGGGTACAGCACTGCTTCTGGATCTTTCTGCACAGCTTTCTCTGGACCCCGCGCTGATCTGCACGGCTCCTGGATGCTGCTACCGCTGTTAGGTTTGCTGGATGCTGAGGCCTACTGAGAAGAGTTCTCAGCTTGTTGGTTTAGGCCCTTGCTTTGAGTTCTGAATCAAGTTCTTTGGAGTTTTAAAGTCTAAGTGTTGAATCTGGTATCTTCTGGATGTTGTATGGTCCGGCAGAGTGCGTTGCAGCAACTGGATTTGAATGTCCTCTATAGCTTCCATTGGCTCTTTTTATGTCTTTTGAAAGTGGGTGTGTGTGCAGCATCACTAGCCAGCCCCTCTTTCAACTGCCCATTGGTCAAGCTTTCCGCACTGCTTTGATTGGGGGAAGGAAATGTGTGTCATGGTGATGCTGTAGGTTTTATGGGTCAGAGGATCCTCCCCTGGTCAGTTTGCCCACAAATCTATATTTGACCTAAAGACATATTTCATAGATACACAGTGGTTTGAAATTACATGCACCCATCACGTATCACATGAGGTATACTCTGTTCAAACTCTGATGTTTCTAAGAGCTTGCATTCAGAAATGGCAACATTTTGCATTTTTTAACTGGTTTTGCAATATTGGTTTTTCATTAAAAATTATACACATATACACGGCCTGTCCATACATACTCCAGTAAATTCCCATGTCTCTAGCTTAAACACAGAGTCTGTAGTATACATAAATAGAAGGGTTTTGCCCCAGAACATCACACAAATTGGAGTTTGGGCTTGAATCGAAGGTACATTTTTTAAATGAAGGCTCTCAAACATTCCTGTCATTTGATTACAAAGAGTTATCAGTGTTTCTGTAAAATATATATTTTGCTTTCAATTCAGTTCTCAGAGTGTTGGAGTCCGCCTCCAAGACTTGGGTGGGTCAGTGATCACATGTGTCTTCTGGCAGGCAGGCCTTTGTTGACAGGAAACAGTCAAAATCAACATATTCTATTCAAGTGCAAGAGCCTATTGTGTGGTCTCCAGGAGGCTCCCAGCCAGTCTGCCTTCTATCAATCAAGAGGTCATGTGAGATTCTAACTCCTGGTGTGAATCTCTGTAGGTGAGAGGTTTCCCAGCCTTTGGCCTGTTAATTAAATCAGACTGTCTTCTGGGAATAGCATGTGGTTAAGATTTTAATTAACTCCCAGCCTTTGATGTAAAGGCCTCTCCTGCAACTCCTGACATGCAGTTTCCCTGTCAGAGGTTAGACCGCTAGCGCCGCCCTCAGTCAAAAGCGGGTACTGCATGCAATTTTTGGGATCAGTCTTGAATTAAAGCATTTCAAACAAGAGATATTACATGGAAGTATATTGTCCAGGTTCAACAAATGGCATTGGTGAAGTTCTGCAGTAAAATAATATTGTGCCCATAAATTAGCCATGTTTGACCTGAAGAAAACGAATTCCCACCAGTTGTGGGTTGCTTTGGCAATCAGCATTGCCCCTTTTACAATGGTTTTAGGCTCTGTGCCCTTCTGTGTTCACAACATAGGCAAAAATGGGTGGCAGCCTATTCTTCATGCATTTCCCTGTGCATTTTCTGGGAAGTTCTGGCCATCATGATGTTTTCCATGCCAGTACTGCACAGTTTTTGTGGTAGGGCTCAGATGCATGGGTAAAAACATCCCACACACCCTTAGAATGCCTTGCACAATACCACTAGCCTCTTTGTCCCAGGGTGTTCACACATTTACAAAGTTGTATGTGTTGTCATTTGTAATGGCTTTGATGATGCCATTTGTGATATCATCTGTAGTGTCATGCGTGTCAGCAAGAGGTGTGGCTGATGCGTAGCTAACCATAACTGGCAGATTTCCGTTTTTTTTGTTTTTAGATTTTTGCATTGCAATCATACAACCAGAGATGTCAGGCCATTGGCAGTGACCTCCTGGCACTCCACATTACCCTAACATAACAGCCACTGAACTGAGCCTCATCTACCTACATAAACTGACATGAAGCTGAAAAAACCGCTGCACACCCTCAGAGAGTCTCCGCCTATGCTGATCCTTCCGTGGCACTATTCCTCTTGATGCACAGCTACTGCCCAACTCAGCTTCTTTCTGGAAATGCCTGCTCACTCCTTCTTCCTTCCAAGATAGAGAGCTTGTTGCAAGGCCGAGACATCCTCTTTTACTGAGGTGCCAACTTTCCAACAGAGTAAATGCACCTGAAGGCAGAACGTTGCCACCCGGAGAGCAGCGGTCGGGTGGACTGAATCTGTTCTGCATGAGAGCAATGCACTGCCTGCCACGAGTGTCGCTGCAGTGAAACCATCCCACAGTCCCTGTGTCCCTGGCAAAACCAAAATAAATAATTGTCTTAGCTGGTGGACACAAAACACTTTGATGCCAAGCATGGATGAGTGTACTTGAAGCCCAGCCAGACAATGAAACATGGTGGACACAAAGAGAAGACTGGGAAGGTCAGTGGTCTCCAGCCTCACAGGATACAGATAAGGTCAAAGGACAGAGGACAAAGAGGCATGATCCAGTGACGCTCTAGCACCTCCACATAAGATACAAGGGCACAGTCAAAAAAGCTAAGTGGTTTCTGAGAAAAGACTGGCATTCTGACCACTACTCATTCACGCAGATCTCAAAGCTGCCTATGTTTCTTCTTGCCCAGTTTATTTACCCACATGAAGCCTCTGTTAGGAACAAGTTTTCAGGGCAGAATTCACTAATACTAAGCCTGAATGTCAGCACACAAGCCAGCACATCTGGAACAGGTTTACAAAACTGGAGCTAACTTTATGTTATGCACGAGGATAGGCTTAAAGTTTGACATCAGAAGGTTGATTTTACACATATTTGCTGCATAATATGATGGTGATGATGATTATGATTATGAGTGACTGTAAGTGCAGTAACAAATGTCGATCTGATTCATAAACACATGCATATATGATATGCAAATGGTTACTCCTCCTCTGTGGAGGGTGCAGTGAGCTAATGTGTGGTGGTAGTCCCTACTGAGTGGGAAACCTCCCATAGAACAGGTTATGTGAACCGTGTTCATTCTCAGTGGAGGGGCTCCCACACTCCTTTGATTCATACATATATTTGTTCCCTATCCTGATGAAGTCCATGAGACATCATGAAGGTACTGATTGGCCAACATACCTGGAATCGACCTATGATTGTTTTTGGACTGGGTCCTCCAACCAAGTGACTACTAAATGACCCCCGCTTTGGCCACTGTGCAACACTGTTGCATACAGGTGCGACACAACGGCTTTTGCAACATGGTCTTTGCACAGTAGGCTCAGTAGCACTGGTTCTGCATTTTCAGCAGTCCTGTTGTTGTACTGGTTGTGTCACACCAGGTCACACTTTTGTTGTAGTACTAATGCCACAAGCAATGTAGGTGTTCTTGTTATCTTGGCCTCTCGCATCTGAGACCTACGTTTTCTGTGAATAAATCTGTGTGTGAAGTTTCACCTTCAAAAT